>NC_062223.1:7128819-7747592 GCF_902686445.1 Sciurus carolinensis
CCTGTGATAGAGAGGGAGGGCTGGGACACTGGGAGCGCCCGAGCCCGTCTGCGTCTCTGCGTCCGTGGAGGAGGAGCAGCTCAGCCAGGAGGCCGCGTCCTCCAGCCGGCTCTGCCCGTCCTGAAGGAGCCTCGGCCCCACTGGGAAACGCACAAGTGGCACCAGAGAACCAGCCAAGACGTGAGGGCTGTGCCACCCGGACACCACCAGCTCCAGGGAAGCACCACGGGCCAGCATCTGCCCCAGAGGATGCTCGTGGAATAAGAAGACACAGTGGTCATTTAAGATGACTGACAGTCCCTTTACCACCTGGACACTGGGGAACCCCACCCTGGTAGTGACCAAAATGGCCCCAGTTCTTCCCTTGGAACCTGACTTCACAGTTTCCCAGGAAGGGGTGGAATCTGTTTCCTGGCCCTTCAACTTGGGCCTGGTCACCTGGCATGGCACGGTCCTGAAAAGCACCTGACCACGGGAACTGCGCTTGCTTAGGCTCCTGGCGGCCCTGGCGGCTCTCCTGGTGATGACACGTGGCCCCGCCATACCTACCCCTGCCCAGTGCTCGCCAGCTGCTGGACATGGCATGAGGACATCTCGTGCCACCCAGCGGCCAGCAGAGGCAGCCCCTGGTAGGAGGGCGCACCAGCCGTCCCGCAGAGAGGAGCTGGGTAAATACAGCTGCGTGGCTTCCCGCAGACACGGCTGGAGGAGGGCATCACGTGAATGCCACGGAGAGGCCCGCTGAGACAGCTGCCACGTCACCAGCTGCACTGTCACATGGTCCCCACTGTCCACGCGGTTGGGCATTGGCTGTAAGGGTGCCGGGGAGGGGGGCACCTCGTGGCGGCACTGCCATTTCTTGGGCTTTTAAGCCGTTAGGTTTCACACTGGTTTGTCCCACGGCCAAAGCTAAGTTGTAGCCTCCATCAATAAATCCCAAGCCGCAGGTGAAATAGAAACACAGGCTCTAAGTTGCAACGTGGGAAACGGTGCCCACGCAGCCGTGGCCGTTCCTGGCAGGTGCTGCCACAGCCCAGGTGCTTCCGTCATGACAAAATTGAAAATCGAGCTTATTGGACATTGGAAATAAGAGAGCAGTGTGCTGAAGTTGCCATTGTCACCCAGACCACGGGCCCCCAGGCCACGGGCCCCCAGGCCACGCCGGAGCATGTGCGGCTGAGGGTGGGAGGAGGGCAGCTTCCACCAGGGGCCACCGCCAGTCCCTGTGGGTAGCATCGTGGGGACCATGAGTTCCTTTGAATGAGGTCCCGTGTTGGCCACTTTCCAAGACACTCATGCTCAACCAGAGAGGAAGATTGGAAGAAGGAGAGCTTCTGCTCACGGGTCTAAACCACGGCTGACCAGAGCCCGTCGCCCCGCGCCGTCCCCGCAGGGACGCTCTTCTGCAGGGCGGAGGAGGGAGGCCTGAGGGGCACCCCTCCGAGCTCTCGGGGCCCGGAACCGGCAGCCGTGGGCCCAGTCCTGGGTGTTGGACGTGGCTCGCTCCTCGTGTCCTCACCTGCCCTTCCTAGGGACCCCAGTCACGTGGCTGGGCCAGTCTGGTGCCCCCGCTCTACCTGTCCCCTGTCACCTCCCAGGAACCCTCTCTCCCGATGGCCGCCTTCTGCGGTGCAGTGGGTTGGGCCTCAGGAGCGTGCGTTCCGGGGACACAGTTTAGCCCATGCGCATCCCTCCCACGCCCAGCACGAGGACCACTCTGCTGATGGCCTGGTCCACCAGGCTGTCCTGTGCCCCTCCAGGGCTTGGTGCCACTGTGGTCACACTTCACAGTGGGTAGAAGTGACACCTCCAGGCCACAGGGCTGGCTAGGTCCTCTCACTCGCCCCTGAGCCCCTCGATCTGGGCCCCCGACCCACCATGAACTCGCTGGCAGGGTCCTGGGCTAGGAGGACAGCGTGCCCTGAGCTGACCATGGGCAGAACGCCTAGATCAAGGTACAGGGACTCTGCAGGCTCTGCAGGGACACTAAGACATGCGGCGGGCGGGGGGTGGCTGTCCCCCTCCTTGCTGGGCTTCCTCCCCAAACACACACTCCCAGGGAGGTCCCTGGGTCCTCCCAGGTGCTTGCCACCAGCCCAGGAGCTGTGGATCTAAAGAGAGGAGCAAACAGAACCTGCGAGGCCCCCAGGCCGCGCTTTGAAGGGCCTGATATGTTGGCAGAGTTAATGTGATTAGGGACACGTTTGTCATTTGTCGCCAGAATTTGCTAATGGGCTCAAATGCCTTGGGGAGGCTGCCTGGAGGGGTTGACGCCCTGCCTGGGCAGCTGTCCACAGACGGGGACTCAGAGGTCTCGGGGAGCTCTGGGCCGGGGCTGGGCCCGCAGCTTTGCTGAAACCCTTGCTCTGGGTGTCCCCAAAGACCCCGGAGGTGCAGGCACCCCACGTCACAGGTGAGGCAGTTGGGCTGTGTTCAGCTCATGTTGCCTGCCCCGCTCTGCCTGCTGGGGACACACGCTCCACCCCAGATCTCTAGCCCTGGCGTCTCCTGAGGCCTCTTCTCACCAGGGAGAGGCCAGCAAGGCTGTCTGGGAGGGGAAGGGGGCTCCCAGGGGTTTGGGCCTCGTCCCCACTGACCAAGACAGTCAGAGCATGGCCTGCGAGTCCCCAGGGCTGCATGACACAAGCTTGGTGGCCCCAAACAGCACGGACGTATTTCCTCGGCGTGCTGGAAGCCAGGGCTCTGGGGGAGGGCCCCTCCTGCTCCCGCAGCACTGGGCTCTGGCGTTCATGAGGAGGTCGCGACGGGCGGCACCGCGCCTCAGCCTCTGCCTTCCCGCCAGCCTCTCCCTGCTCCCCTCCCTCGGGACCTGCCACAGAGGTAGGTTCACTTGGAATCCAGGACAAGCCCATCTGGAGACCTTCCTGGGAAAGGGTCCACTCCAGGTTCGGGGGGTTAGGATGCGGACACACCTCTGGGGAAGGGGTTGCCATTCCTGCCCCGCAGCTGGAAAGGATGGCCCATCCCACTCTGGCCTGCCTGGTTGGTCTGCAGTCCACCCTTCTGGGCTCCAGGGGAGGGAGGCAAAGTGCCGGGCTGGGTGACCCGGTGCAGTGTCAGGCCCTGGTGGACAGGAGAGCCGGCTCTGCGAGGGGGGCGTGTGTGACTGAGCAGAGGCACCCTCGTGGAAGGCCTCCTCGGTGGCTGCTCCCAAGAGGGAAGGAGCAGGCCCTGGCAGCTCTCACCGCCCAGCCAGAAGGCCTGGCCTCTTCCTACCCAGTGCAGGGCCTTTGCCCAGCTCACTCGGCCTGAGAGGCCCTGCCCAGGTTTCCACAGCTGCTAACGCTGGGCTAGCATCCGGCTCCTCTGCTCTGTGCCCCGGGACTCAGCCCAGGAGAGCAGGTTGCTCATTGGTCCCCCTCACTGCTGCACCCCCAGCCTCTAGAAGAGCCCCCAACACGCAGCGGGGGCAGGGGGAGCGTCTGCTGAGTGCATGTGTCAGCCCAGAGCGACAGGGGTCCCCCCGGCCCTAAAGATTTGCTCCCGGCAGCTGGGGGCAGCTGGGGTCGGGAAGCGGGTGAGAATTCCCTGCTCCTTCCTGTCTGCCTTCCCGGGGCCTTTGGTGTGTTTGGGGATCTCAGGGTGCCAGTTCCTCGCAGATCCTGTCTTGGCTCTTTCCAGCTGCGTAGGACCAGGCAAAGCCCTGGGAGGGTCCAGCCGCCTCACACCTGGGGCAGGAGCAGCCTGGCCGTTTGCTGGAGTCTGGGGTGCCCAGCTAAGTCCCTTTTGGTGAGAAATGTGCATTTTCCTGGCAGCCCAGCCTCAGGAAGTCTCCAACTATTCATGTGCAAACACAGGGCCGCTGGGGTCCTCAGGGGCTGGGGCTGCAACAAACAAGGATCAGGGACAGGGGCCTGAGGTGGCTCAAGAGCCAGAGGAAGACAGCGTTGAGTGACTGGCCCTGTGGCTCCCTCCCATGTGGCTCTCAGCCTGCTGGGCCTCTGCTGCCCTTGCTGGTCCTTGGGCCACGCTCGCTCCAAGCAGAGGGTCGGTGCGGAGAGCAGGGGTCAGGACGCCTGGTTTTCACCCCAGCCTCGGTGCCAGCACCACGCGGACCCGAGGGCACAGCGCAGCCTCTCTTGCCGCTCCCTGTCTGTGAGATGAGACTCCCTCATCCATCCACTTCTGATCTGACATCCGGGCCCTAGTGCCAGTCCCCTGCAGCCTGGGAATCTGCCCCCTCCCCTCGCACGCCAGGGCAGGTGTCTGGAGGCTGGTGGGGCTGCTTCAGGGACAGCAGGACTCCGTGCGCTCTGCTGGGTGCTCCAGTGGAGACAGGCCCCCTGGGGACCCATGTGGGCGTCCCCAGGAGTCGGGTCACCATCCCCTGCAGACTGTGGGAGCAGACTCAAGATGCCCAGTTAAAATCAAGGTTCAGCTGAAGAGCGGGAGCGTCGCCGTAAGTACGTCCCACAATTCCACGGGACACGCATGGGCTGATGGGCCGCTCGGTGCTGGTCTGAAAGTCAGGTCCACCGGGGGTCCTGCTCGGACTGGCTGACGCGACCCGAGCTCCCAGCTCCTCTGTGGAGCCTCGGGATCTCCACGCCCGTTCCCCAGGGCAGGCCTTGCAGAGGGATGGTGGCCTGGCCCACTGGGGCTTTGGGCCCAGTCCCGCGTGGTCCTGACTCGGGGACGGTGCGCAAGCCGTGGCCCTCCAGTGGTTCACTGCGAGAGTGGCACTCTGCCGGTCCGGGGCCTCCGGTGGCCGTGCTGGGGCCCAGCAGCAGCTTTTCTGTGTGGGGTCTGCCTTCCTCTCTGCCCACCCCTCCCGCCGGCACCGCCAGCGCAGCTGTGGGAGACCCTGGCTCCAGAGCTCTGTCCTCTGGCGCCCCGAGGCCTCTTCTCTGGCACTGTCCAGCGAACCAGGTGCTGCTGGCTCCTGCCTGTGCTGCATGTGCAGCTCCAGCTCTGTCCCCCTCTCTCTTCCATGATGGTCCACTGGGGTCCCAAAGCTGACTCTGGAACCAGAGGATGCGGGGATCTCCATGCCCCCTCAGCTCTTGGCCAGGAGGATCCTGTGACCCTGAGCAAACACTTCCTGCTGCCTCCTCATGGCAGCCAAAGAGCCAGCATCCTAGGGGACGTGGGGACTTGGGGGGCTTGGGAGACTTTTGCTCCCAGTGGGGGACAGGGGATAGGTGATAGGAAAACAAACAGAGACGCATCCCAGAAGGAGGAGCAGGCCCAAGGAGGAAGGAAGCCAGGGGCCTGGGGATGCTGGGAGGTGCTGCAGCTTCAGGTCACGTGGTGGGGCCAGACCTCACAGGGAGGAAGTGGCCCTGTAGCCTCTCCAGTGCGTCCAGGGCCTGCAGGGGCAGAGGCTGGGCGGCTGGACTGGCTGGGGAGGCCGCAGAGGCAGGAGGGAGCAGGACATGGGGAGGTGGAGGGCCCCCAGGCAGTGTGGAGGGGCAGGGGCCTGAGGTGGTCTGTGCCCAGGGCCACCTGCTGTCAGGCTGGGAAGAGGCGGTGTGGGACACCCAGGGGCTCCTGAGCAGGGCCAGGAGCAGGCGGGCCTGAGGGGTGGCGGGAAGCCACTGGCCAGGGCCTCCCTGTGCTGGGCTTGGATGGTCTGGCTGCTTTGGACGGGAGGCCTCTTCTCCTACTCGGCGAATGCCTTATTTTCCAGTGTGCAACACGCACCCACCACATTTGATCATGAGGTCACAGACCCGAAGAAAGAACAGAAAGAACGAGAAGAATTTCCCAGCAGGACCAGCCCCCTGCCCCTCCCGCACATGGGCATCTCTGCCCGTCCCCTAGGCCTGCCAGCCCAGCACCCAGAGCCAGTGGCCACCCTGCGGGGCCCCACAGACCCCGTGGGAGCAGATTCCAGGCCCAGCCCTCCACCCTCGCCTTTGCTGGGCCACCAGCCTCAGGAGTGGCCTCCTTGGGCTCCCCATGGGTGTGGGTTCCCAGGGACTGGACGACGTCAGCTGAGCCTTAGGCCTAGCAGGACAAGACCCCACAAGCAGAGAGAGAAGGCAGCACCTGGGGAGGGGGCTTCCACCCCTGCTGGGCAATCTCGGACAAATCACTTAATCCCTCTGTTCTGTAGCCGTCCAGCTGCAAAACAGTACTTAGGAGGCTGGGGTGCTGGGACCCTTAATTAGGCTGTGTTGGCAAAGTCCTCCGAGGGCCGCAGATGAAAGCACCTATTGAAGAACAAAGTCCCGTCTCCCGCGACTCTCACTGCCAGACAGGACCTGAAACCCACAGGAGAAGGAAAGAGATGGCCAAGGTCATCTGGCCCCAGGGGAGGCTGGACCTCAGAGGCCACCAAGACTAGACCCAGGCCCTGACAGGCCCTGACAGGCTGAGGGGCGACTCTAAGCTTCAGTTCCTCCTTGTCCCCTCACTGGCCCTCACTAGGCAAGGCCACAGGCACCTCCACCTCCTACACAGCCCACTCTGCAGGGGTGTGGGGTGGGGGGTGGCTCTGTGCCAGCTGCTGAGGGACACCTGCTGTGACCTGGCACTCGAGGCTCCAGCACAAGCCCCGGCTGGCCTGGCCCTGGCTATGCCCACCCAGGGCCACTTGGGGTCTCTGCCCTCTCTTCCGGCCTAGGGTCCCTGCTCTGCTCCCTGGTGATTCCTGCTGGTCTTTTGAGGTCACCTTCGGAGGCTGCTGGGTTCATGGCACTCAGAGCCCCCGAGCTGACAAGGCCAGCTTCCCCTCCCATGCCACCTGCTGGACACCTGAACCTCTGAGCCGCTCCCACTGCCCCACTGATTGTCAGGACAGCCTGCAGATGTCGAGGGTCAGCTCAGACCCCAGGGGCAGAAGCGGGGTTCCAGAGAGGAAGGACATGTCCACAGACTGAGGTCGTCCGTGTCACCTCAGGTGCTGGCCACCCACAGGTCCAGTGGGCACCGAAGGGCCCCCCACCTAGAGTACAAATCAGCCTTCAGGAGAGCCATTTGGCAAGGGGGTCAAAATGAGAAAGATGTGGCCCCCACCCAGCAGCCCACCCCTGGCCTGTAGCCCGAGGGCACGGTCACCCTGAGCTGGTGGGCAGCCAGCAAGGGCAGCTTTAGGGACAGCATGAGGCCATTTTCCTCAAGCAGAACAGTGACCGTGACCCCAGTCCCAGCCTGAGACACCCCCACAAAGTCAGAGGGGTCTGCAGCCCTATCCACGATGGCCCCCAGGTGTGTACGGCCTGGAGTCCGAAGGCCAGCAGGTAGGGGAGCACAGCAGGACACCATCCACCTTGGAAGGACATTTGTCTCATTGAAAAGAATCCCGAAGCTGTCAGCAGCCACTCCGTCCCCCTTCTGGGCCTCAGCTCCCACCAGCCTCTCTGCCCACGGACGCGCTGGCTCTGGACTGCTCCTGCACACGGCGCGCATCGATGCTGACCCCAGCAGGCACAAAGGCCCTGAGGCACGAAGCACTTGGAGCACTGGAGGGTGGTGTGGGTGGGACAGGGGACCGAGTGTCCCCTTCTGGAGAGCAACACCCGGCAGGGAGCAGAGGGCAAGGCCTGGGGTTAGCTCTTGTCTGCAGCCCCAGCCCCTGGCCCCCAGTCGGGCCTCAGACAGGTCAGTCCCCAGACCAGAATCCAGGCGGAAGCAGGGAAAAAGCTTCCCCAGGGTGAGGCAGAAGGAGGAGCTCGTTTGGAGAGGACACTGGACGCTCACAGGTGAGATGTTTAAACCTGCCACCCCTGCCCAAAACCTCCAGGGGTGTCCCCGCAGAGAACAAGGGCACGCGCCTTGCAGGGTGGGGTTTCTGCCGTGCTTTCTGGTCCCCTGTCCCCAACAAATGCATGTGTGATAGAAAAATGGAGGGTTGCCAGCCCCCAAATGCCACCCAGACTCCTGCCACAGGCTGGGACGGGGAGCTCTGGTCCCAGCTGTGCACCACTGAGGGTCCGCTGTCCTCTCCTGGCTGGGCACTAAGCCTGGCCCAGGTTCTTTGGTGTCAAAATTCTCTGAAGTTGGGCTCAGAGGGAAATAAAAAGAAAGACCTGCTTCCCGGGCCTCGCCCACCCAGCACCAAAGACAGGCCACATGAGCACCCGGGAGTTTGGGGCGCATGGAAATCAAAGAGAAAAGCAGAGCCAGCCGCTCGTGGGGCCCCGGCCGGCTTTGAGGGCCAGCTGTAGCCCGGGCGTGCGCGGCGTGGGCGGCACAGCCCGCAGATGTTGCCTGGGAGGGCTGCCACTTCAAACGCGGCACTGCCTGCAGCGTCTGCGCAGTTCAAAGAGGAGCCAGGTGAGCTCCCTGTAATCACTGGGCCCCAGCCTGCCTCTGATGGACCCTTCGGGAAGGTTGTCAGGAGGGCCCCGGCCATTGCCGCTTTCCGGTGGCCTCAGGGCCTGCCTGGAGAGGCCCACGGGGCAGCCACCTGCACGGCCAGCTCTTCCTCGCCACTCCAGGGAGGGCCAGGGTCCCCGGGGCTGCTGTGCTGGACGGGGTGGCAGAGGCCACGGCCATGAGTGCCCAGGCTGCCCTGCCGGGCTGTGGAGCTGTGCTCCTGCTGGGGGAGCCCTCGGGCAGCCCCTGGCCCGCAGGGTCTGTTTGAAAACTGTCTATGGAGAAGAAAACAGAAGCCACCGCATGGGCTGAGAAGAGTAGGCTCTCTGTAATCGGGAAAAGGGTACATGGAGAATCTCGGCCCCCAGGACCCCGAGGAACCCCGGTCTCGGGCGCTCCAGGTCCACCTGGAGCCTCCCAACGGGACCTTCCCTGGATGGAGGATCTTGGCGAGGTCACTGAGCTCAGGATCACGATGTGATCATCATGGACTTGGGAGAGCTCTCAATCCAATGACCAAGTCTCCTGAGACGCAGAGAGGGAGCAGATTCAAATGCTGAGGAGGGTCACCTGGAGGCGGAGGCAGAGTTGGCTGTGACACAGCCCCAAGCCAGGGAACACCAGGAGCCACCAGAAGCTGGAAGAGCTGGCAAGCATCCTCCCTAGAGCCTTCGGAGGGAGGGTGCCCCACAGACACCTTGATTTTGGATTTCTGGTCCCCAAAACTATGAGAGAATAAATCTCTGTTCTTTGAAGTCACCAAGCTTGCAGCACTTTGTTACAGCAGCCCTGGGGAACTCAAAAGATACAAGTTGATCTCCCCTGGGTGCAGGAAGTGCCTCGGACTGAGGCAGCGCAGGGCCTCCGCGCTGGGCCTCCGCGCTGGGCCTCCGTGCTGTGTGCCCGAAGACAGGAGATGTCTCTCTCTGAGCCTCGTCTGAAAATGGGGGGGGCTGCTGAAGGCTGGAGACAGTTCGCAGACAGCGTTTATCACAGCTCTGAGCTTAGGATAGGTCACTGTGGTCGTTTTCCTAGGAATTAGGATTCTAGGACCCGCAGGCTCCCCTTCATTCACTCAACAGCCATTTATTGAGCACCCACCACATGTGGACGCAGCTGTCAGACAGACAGCAACCCCTGTGCACCTGAGGCTGACATGGTAGTAGCAAGCGGAAGGACGTGGAGCATCAGAGGGGCTCCCTGCCGCAGAGAAAGCACCGCGAGGGAGCGAGGCTTCCGTGCTGCTGAAGAGCGGTGGAGGTCCGAACCCGGGTTCAGGGGAGGCCTCATGGAGGCGGCTTCCTGCAGAGACCAAAGGGTGTGGGGCCTCGCCAATGCCGGGGACGGTGTCCAAGCAGGGGCAGGGGAAAGGCAGCTCAGACCCCAGGCCTGTAGGGTTTCTTTCCAGAACCTGGGGCTTGAAGCAGTGGACTGCCACTCGGTTCTGCCGGCCGGCCCCTCCTCTGCGCCTCCTGTGCGCCTCCGGATCCCGTGACAGGAAGTGCTCTTCCTCTCTGAAGCCGCAGAGGGCACAGGCTGTGGACTGAACCGCATTCCCCGCAAAATGTATCTCAGGCCCCAGCAGCACCTGAGGATGGCTCTTAGCTCCATCTCTGCAGGTTTCTTCCGTAAGCTGCGAAGAGGTCACACCGGGTCAGGGTGGGCCCTGCATCCCGTGGCTGCGTCCTTCGCGGAGAACAGAGATGCACAGGCACAGCGCAAGGCCACACCTGCACATCGAGAAAACCACCGGAGGCTGGAGGAGGACAGGGGGCATGGTCCCCAGAGCCCTGGAGGACAGTAGGCCCTGTCCACGCCTTGAATTTGGACTTCTGACCTTGGAACTAAGAAGAAATGGCTGCTGATATTCTAAGCTACCATCTTCTGGCTTTTAGTTATGGCCGCCCCAGGAGACGAACTGGGCGGGTCCATAGACCCAGGTCCTGGGGAATCGAAGAGCTCAGAGAAGGCATTACTTGCCTCTTGCTCTGGGGACAAACCCAGCCCATCTCATGGAGCAGGGCTGAGCTGGTCTTGCGAGGCCTAGCCCAGGCTGCAGACAGTGAGAGAAAGATGGTGGATGGCCCCAGAGCCTAGGTTTTGGGGCGATTGGCCCCGTGTAAGATCACACAGCATCAGCTGTCCCCAAAGTGCCACAGGTCCAGTGGCAAGTCAAAGACCCCGAGCCACACCCCGGCCCAGACACCACCGCCAAGTACACCTGGGGCCTCCCCAGCCCACCGCCAGCGTGGTCACCGTTCGCCTCTGCCCCCTCCCAGGGAGGTCCGCTGTGGGTGGAGGGGGCGGGTGGGCACTGAGCTGGGCCTCGTCCTGCTGGGGGGGAGCTGACTGGCCCTGGAGGAAGGAGCGCTGAGAGGGTCCCCTGGCACAGACCTGGCCTCGGGGCCCCAGGTGAGGCCTTTCCTTCCCAGACCCTGGGCTGGACGAAGGATGTGGAAGCCCTTGGAAAAGCCACAGGAAAGGCCAGCAGGCCCTGGGCGGGCTGAGAAGGGAGCATTTTTCCTGCAAAAGGTCACCATCTTTGGCATTCTTTCCCGCGTCTCCAGCCGCCGGCGTGACTGTGAGTCCTTGTTCCGCTCCTGGCAGCGCCAAGCGCCCGCCCCTGCTCCCTGCCTCCCTCCCCTCTCCTTCCCCTTTCCTTACGGATGCTTGATGTTCAGATGGCCTGAATGGCCGGGCTGGGGCTCTGAGCTCTCACAGGATGTCCACAAAGGCCCTCTGGGGAAGAGCCGGAGCGGACACTGTGCCCAAGGCAAGGGGACCCTCGTCAGGGCCGCACCAGCCACTGGATGGGACCGTGCCGGCTCCTCCCTGCTCAGAAGCTGGCGCCCACCTGTGCAGGACAGGGTCAAGCCTGAGGCCCCTCTGCCCTGGTTGCAGGTGGCCCAAGCGCTTCCCAGACTCTCCTCATGTGCGGTCACTGGAGCCCTGTGCAGCAGGCGTCTGTGCCCGGGGTCAGTCTGGTCAGCTCTCAAGGCCGAGGCTGCTGGCGCATGCCTGGCCACAGCCCATCCCATGGTCACGTGGTGGCGTGAAATGCGCTGGCCACACTCTCCACCGTCTGCCTGGGTGACCTGGGAAGTTCCCCTCATCCCTCTGAGCCTCAGCTTCCCTATTTGTGGAATCACCACTGCATGAGTCCTTGAAGATTCCAGTGGGTTCCAGGCCTGCCGGCTCTGGAGGCCTCACCCAGGGGAGCAGCCCGGACATCTTGCGGCCTCTCCTGGGCTGGCTCAGGATTAGTGTCTGGCACTTCAGCTGTCACTCAACACAGAAGGGGGCAGGGAGCCCCTGCCTTTGAAGAAGGTCTTTAGGTGATTAGTGGTAATGGTGAGCAGCCCTAGATCCTGAGGCCCCAGGTAGGAAGCCCCCCAGGAGATTAACTAATTAGCATGGAAAACAAATTACTTTGGGCCAAAACAAATCACTTTCAATCAGGGAGCATAGATAGGAGTCCAAGACCACAGAGCCCCTGGCAACTCAGGGCAGGCAAGTCCCAGGTCCCAGTGGGCCCTGGGTCCAGCAGGTTCCTTCCCCCACCCAGCAGCCAGGGCCGGGGTCCTCTCTGGGCCTGGGTTTACCTGGAGATAAGCTGTGTGCCCATTTCGGGCTTTTGGCTGAGGAGGACAGTTCCTGCCAGGCCAGCAGCTCAGCAGCTCAGCAGTGAGCCCTCTGTGCCTGCAGGGGTAGCAGGGGCCGTTTCCTAGGAAAGACCGAAGCATGGCCGTAGAGGGCAGGTGGTCTGACCCTCAGCAATCTGTGAGAGGAGAGCACCTGCTCCTGGGCAGGCCACACGGGTGACCAACTCATCTGGTACGTCGGCCGGCATGGGACACAGGCAGGAGAAGCGGTTCCACAGGCAAAGCCAGGGCCTTCCAGGGCCTGACAAGCTGGGCTGCTGGGCAGGGGCCCACCCACCAGAGGCCCGTGGCAGATCTGCCTTGGGAGGATCTCTGGTGACCAGGCCAAAGGGAGGCTAAAACGTGGGCACTGCAGGAGGGACCACCACTGTCCCTCAGAGGACACACTCCTCAGCGCCAAGAGCAAGTGCGTGGGTTCTCTAGGGACAGCACCCGGCCACGGCGAATGAAGTCCAATCGATGTGGCCCCTTTCTTGCTACTTGACCTTGGGCAGGTGACCTAGCCTCCCTGAGCTACATCCTGGCCCGTGGAACCTTCTGGAAGCCTTCCTTCTCATCACACTTCCACTAGCTCACCTGACAACCACAATTGCTGGTTCACTCAGAAAAGAGCTCAAATGCTCAGCCCTTCCTCCTGCCACCTCCCACCCCGGAGCCCAGACTCCTGACCCTGTGGCCAGGGCAGTGACAATCCTGCCCAACCCCCCACCCACAGCCACCCTTGCCCTCCCTGGGACCTGGGGTGGCAGTGACGTGCTCACTTAGCACGTCATGGCAAAGGGATCCCACGTGCCCAGGACCTGGGGAGAAGCCCCTGGAGGAACCGGGCATCCCTGGCCAGCCTGGTCTCCAGTGGACGAAGCCATGTGTGGGAGCCCAGCTGGTCATGCAGAGCAGACGTGAGCTGGCACCAGTTGCGCCTCTGGTCCCTGGAGCTCCAGGTCTGGGGATGACCAGCCGTGGGCTCCCGGACGCCCAGAGAGGAGGCCAGCAGAGCCGGGCCTCCCGTGGCGGGGCTTTCAGCTGTGCCTCCTCACCTCTGCCTTTATGCACCTTCTGCTTCTCCGACTCTCAAATGGTCCCTTAATTGGCCATTTGGCCCCTAAATTAGGGGTGATTCGGCTCAATCCCTGAGCAGCAACTCAGGTGGCAGCCAGGGGTCAGAAGCCCTCGTGGGGTCCCAGTGGTCCTTTGACTTGGTCACATAAAGGTCAACCCTCTGGCCCAGCACGGGTGCCTGGGAGACCTCCAACCTTCTGCTCTTCACCTGCCCCCAGTGACTGGGAGCCGAGGGACTGCAAGTGATCCATAGGGAGTGCCTGGGTCACAGTGTGGACACAACCCCTCTGAGCCTGGAACCTCCGGAGCCCCCACGGCCTGTGCGGTGCTGGGCGCCATCTGCTCCTGGTGCGGAAATGCTCCTAGACGCAGCCCCGGCCAAGGCCGCGCCAGGCTCAGCAAGGTGCCACCTCCCACCTGATGCTTGGACCCAGGCCCGCTACCATCACCGCCAACCTCGACCCCCATCTGTAACTTGGGACAGAGCAGACCCACGGTCTCACGCGCCGATCTGAGGGCCACGGGCACCGCCGGCACATGCGGGCAGAGCCGGTTTTCCAGCCCCAGGTCAGTCCCACACGCCCGGCTGGAGAAGCCATGCTGAGGACCTGGCCGGGGACCTCCCAGCGTCCCCCCACCCGTCCACCTTTCTCCTGGACGCGTGTGCAAGATCGAGTGTGTACGTGGGGCACTCTCTGGGCAGCCTGCCCCCAGGGGCACGTGCACATGTGCATAAAGCCTAGCACACAGGTCCGGGTGGACAGGCCTCGTACAGCGGTGCAGGCTGTGACCCGAACCAGGACTCCTCCTGGCTCAGTTCACGTTCTTGCTGCCAGCCACACTGTGCCAGAGTGAGGGACGCCTTCTTCGTTGTACAAAGACACTGCTGGTAGGCGTGGGGCCTGCGAGGACCTAGGCTCCTGCCGGCCCTCCCTTTCGGGCCGATGCCCCTTGCTCTCAAGTCTCATCCAGCCACGGAACCCCGTTCCCCGGTCCGCTAGGCACGGGCCCTGAGCTGCAGGTACCCGCGTCGTCCCGAGCCCTGGTGACTCCTCCCCTCTGCTCCCCGCGCCCTGGGCTCCTCTTGGGAGGGGGCACGTGTTCTCTGGCTGGTCGGCTCTGCCCAGGAGTTGCCCAGGTCCAGGCTGCCGCTCACTCTCAGCCAGCTTGGTGGCAGAACAAGTGGCTCTGTGGCCTCCAAGCGGGCAAGTGATGTGCGCCTGGCACCCTGACACCATCTGTGGGGCAGGGAAGGTCACCCAGTCGGGCCACCTGCTGCCCCCGCACAGTGCCCGCTAAGGAGAGGCCCAGAGAAGACAGACGCACGCGGGAGGTGGCGGCTGTGATGGGTGGGGACCCTGGGTCCCGCCCCACGCTGCCCTGCGGGAGGTGGCCGCAGGTGGGCACTGGGAACACAGGGGTCCCCATGGCTCCAATGGGCAGAGCTTGGGGGCCCCGTTCCTTAACCCCAGGAACCCCAGCTTTTCGTGGCGGGAGTACAGCTACAGGAGACGGGCATGGCGGGCAAGGAGCCGAGGGGGCTCCTGGGTGGAGGCAGGTGTGCCCAGCACCTTGGTCGCCCAGTGTCCGAGACCCTCCTGCCCACACCGGTTCACGCTGCCCTGCCTTCCAAGCACCTGGAAGCTGCCTGGGCTCAGGGCCCCTCAGCCGTGCGCTCTGAATCCCAAGCCCTGTGACTGCAGCCGGGCACCAGGGAGAGCCCCAGGCCCTGCCGGACACAAGGCCCACTGGCCGACCTGCTGGGCTGGCCCCAAGCCCGCCTTACTCCAGGTCCCCCCGCAGGGGCCAGAGGGCCACCCCACCGCCTGTGGAATGCGCCTCTGGAGAGGAAAGCCCGTGAACGGCCTCGGGGCTCCAGCTACCTCCCACCTCTTGGCAATTTATGGGGTCACGAACCACTTTGAGGGTGCAATTCCCTGCCCTGGTGCCAATTGGCCTCCGAAGAACTTTACAACCCGCAGCCCCGAGGAGGGAGCAGGCCCCGGGACAGCCCGGGACCCTGGCGGCCCCGCCATTTGGCACTCAGGTCAGTGCAGGTGAGGACGCTGCCCCGAGCTGAGCCGGCCTCTGTGACAGCCTCCTCCCCGGCCGGCTTCCCCGCGTCTGTGGCCATTCCTGGAGGGAAGCCACCCAGCGCAGGATCTCAGGAGGGGCAGCGTGAATCCCACCTTCTCTGCTCCGGGCCTCTGGTGTGAACAGGGAACAATAAAAGCTAGTCTCCAGAACTCTTGCGATGGGATTAGAGGGCAGCTGTCAGGCCTTGGAGCGGGTGACTGTGTCCACATCAAAGTGGAGATGGCCCAGGTCGCACCTTCCAGGGCAGGAGGGGACCCTCCACAGTCCCTGCGGTCCCTCCTGCCAGACTGCTCCTGCTCAATGGGGGACTTCTGCACACTCAGAAGAGCACAGCAGGCACACGACTCTTCCATAAGTGACTTTAAAGCAAATACCCCTGCCAGGGACACCCCCAGCCGGGCCCCAGATGCCCCCCACATGCCTCTCCTGATCCCAGCCCAGGCTCCTCTGCCCAAGGTAACTGCTGCTCTGACATTTCTTTGCTATTTTACAACCTGGACATACCTCTTTAAAGAATGTCCCCACATCTTCCCTGTGTGTGTCTTGCCTCCTCCACTGGATTCAGGAGATTTAGTTAAGTGGGTGCAGAAACTCAGAGTCCATTCACTTTTCTTTGTTGTGTAATATTCCGCAGTGTGACTGTGATATGACTTACATATCTATCGGTGTAGAGACATGGGCAACTTTGGTCTGGGGTCACGGGACTTTGCTGCTTGGAAAACCTGGGTCAAGAGGAACATAAGCACCAACCACAGTCATAGTGCAGGTGGGCTCCACCCTCACCCAGTGATGCTGGTAAAGATCTCTGAAGAGGAAAGTCAGATCCGTATGTACACACTGGTGGAGGCAGAGAGCCTCCTACATAACCTGGGGGTGAAGCGGTGTTCAGAGGGGACCTTAAAGTCACAGCCTGTCAGCGGCAGGCTACAGACAAGGAGAACCCAGGAGTGGTTCTTTCTAAGCACTTCTTTATGACTTTTGCCTCCCAGTATTCTCTGACCCAAGCAGGCTCCCCACGAGGGTCACAGCCTGCTCCGGGAAATGCCCTGGACTTCTGTCTGCGTCAGCGAGCACGTGCTACTGACTGCTGTGGCTGCCCACGAACCCGACATCCCCCAGGGTTGGATTTGAGGTTGGTTCTGAATCTTCCGAGATCAGCAGAAGTGCAGCCAAGTAGCCAGACCTGCGCCTTACACACCTATGCTGTACCCAGAACTGTATTCATTTAGCCTCGACGAGGAAACTGAGGCTCAGAGAGGACCAGCAGCATCGTGAGCAGGCCCGTGTCAGACCCGGGAGTCTGCTCCGCACTCTAGAGGGGTCCCCTCCCCCTCTGGCTGAACCACAGGTGGCAGCCCCCAATTTGTTCCCTGCCCATTAACAGCCCGACCTCTGACCATATTGGGCAGACATGCTACCTTTTGGGAGCTGACACCCTGTTCTTATTTACCTCCACCCGCCTCCCTTGGTCCCTACAAGTGTCAGCTGGCAAACATCTGTCCTGTAAATCAAAGAGCTTGCGACGCGCCAGGTTTGACGGGGCTCCGAGAATTTCATGGAGCCCTTTGGAAGAGACACCATTGCGAGCAGCAAAAGAATTCCAAGAAGTTAAAAGCCTCCTTTGGAAGCAGAGCGGCCAAGGGCCTGGCTCGGGGTCACAGCCTCGCAGCCGCGGGCAGGGAACAGATTCCAACCCTGGGCCGCTCCTTTGACCCTCTAAGGAAAACACAGGCAGTTCCGGCTGGAGGAGCCTGAGCAGAGGGCCATTGTGCGGAGCGGGGGGTTTGTTTGGGAGGAAGGTGACATTCGGGCCGCGAAGGACGGTGCCTCTGTGCACCTTTGACCACTGGAGCTGTGCGAGGTGCCTGCATGTGGCCCTGTCACTCGAGCGCGCCACAGGACACCTTTGTCTTGGCCCAGAGTGCACATCGGACAATACCTGTTCACTGGCGCAGCGCTTCCTCGAGATGATGCCGGAAATGGAGGCGAAGAGACAAACACGTAAAGCTGCAAAGCAAAGGCCGATTCCGCGGGCCCTTAAGGTGCTGCTGCGCCCCTGGTTTTCCTCGTGACCCGCCCCTTTTTACTTTTGCAAAATTGAAATCTTCCCGCGCACTTGGCGCTCTGCGTCCTCCACTCTGCCTCCCGTGGGGATGACTCTCTCTGGCAGCAGTGTGGACCCCTCGTGCCTCCTATCTCCCCCTCTGTCTCCTTCTGAACCCGGGGGGCCAGGGGGCCAGGGTGGCCTGTGGGCGGAATCCAGCCCGGGCACTGCCAGCGTGCAGGCCATAAGCTGAAGACATTCTTTGGATTTTTAAATGTTGTTTTCAACATCAGCAAATAACGCCTTGGGGCGGGGAAATGTTTTGCATGCAAACGTCGGATTCACAGATGAAGTTGTACTGTCACACGGTGCACCTGGGCACACACGCCAGCTGTCACTGCTTTGGGGTCCAGCAGGAGGGCTGGGGAGCCGAGAGACCTTGCGTCCCTCCAGGCTGAGGACACCTACCCTCTGCCCTTACAGAAGCCTGGGACTGGTCCCTCAAACGGGCTCCGCTGAGCCCCTTGCTGCGTTTCTAAAGGGACTTGATTTATGGTGACTCCCTGGAAGCCGGGTGACCTGGGTAAGGGGTGGACAGTTTGGCTCTGCTGTCTTTGCGCCTGACATCTGGCAGCCCGTTGCCCAGCCCTGTGCCCAGAGCACACACAGCCCAGGGGACCCCAGGGACCCGCAGCTTCTCCTAGGCAACTCTTGTTCCGAGGAAGCCAGGCCCTAGGTTGGCCATGTTCCCAGGCAGGGACGTGCCCCTCCGTCTCGGGCCAAGGACACCTGGAGACCCTCCGGTGGCCCACTACCCCTTCTTTGGGGCACAGGAGGAAGTAGCCGGGTCAGGGGTCAGTGTGCTGGGGGAGCAGGTATGGACGCATGGTGTCTTCGGCAGGCTGAGTGGCGGCCCCTGAAACCACACGCGCCTGGAGACTGTGAATGGGACTTCGTTTGGAGAAAGGGTCTGCGTACGACGGGGATGAAGCAGAGGACCTCGAGATGGTCTTCTTCACTGGGGCCGTCCAAATCCAGGGGCCAGCATCTTGGAAGAGAAAGGCAGTAGGGCTGAGAGCCCGGGAGGGAGCCATCCTCCTGACCCGGTGACCTCTGACCTCCAGATCTGTGACCGCGTGGGCTCCCGGGGTTCCCGGAGGTCACTCGCTCCTGCCGCCCCCAGGGACCCATGGTGTCCAGCAGTTCCATCTTTGAATCCCAACCCTGCTGCTGGCAGACTGTGTGGCCCCTCATGGGCTGGCATGAGGACCAGCAGTCCCTTGGCAGATGCCCAGTGAATGGCTGTGGCTAGCAGATGCTGGCCATCACTGGGCTGGACGACCCAGACCCCAAAACCAAATGCACGTGCCAGGGGCTGCCCTTGGCAAGAGTGCCCTGGGGCGAGGCCTGGTCACCCTGGTGTCCGGCTGCTCGGGTCCCTGGGCCCCCGCCACCCACAGCAGGCCAGCATCCCTAAGGGGAGGGGCCGCCGGCGGAGGAGCAGAGCCCAGTGGGCTTCCCCAGGGATGTCACATAACACGCCCCAGGTCACGGGCCCGAGTTCAAGAGGAGCAGAGGCTGGGGCTCCAGCCATCTCGTGAGGAAGTTTCTAGAAGAAATCCTTAAACCAAACAGAAACCATGGGAACCAGACGCCGAGGAGGGAGGAGGCAGCTGTGTCCACCAGGCCAAGATTTCTGCACTGGCGATGTCGCCCACCCTGCTGGGCTCTGCTGGCCAGCCGCTCCACAGGGGACGCCCCGCCCCTAACGCGGACCACGGCATCGGCAGGCTGAGGTTCTAAAAAGGGCCACACGGGTGCCGTGCCCACCATGGTCACTGGTGCTCCCGCCGTGCCGGGATCATCCTCCAGCCCCTGCCCAGGGACTAGTGGGTGGCACCAGGTGGTGCCAGGGGAGACTGGGAGGAGAAGCCGGGAGTCAGGCCGTCGCCCCCCACTGGCCGGGGCCATATGTCATCTGTCCCCTGCTTCAGGCTAGACGCGGCCGGTCCTACAGAAGGCGGGAGGCAGACGGAGGGCGAGGCCTGGGGGAGGCTACAAGGGCCTCGTGGGGAGGCCGTCCCTAGCGGTGAGGCCAAGGCTTGCCGGCAGCGTCGCATGAATCCTGGAACAGACCAAGCTCAGCTGGAGGTCTGGGTTGGGACTAAAGCCACTGACCCCCCAGAGGTGGCCAGGCTGCCTCCGGCCACGCCAGAGGCCCCTCGTCTTGCCACCCCCTCCTTGATCCGTGGTATGCACGGCCTGGAACCCTCGCCGGAGCTGAGCCCGGAGCATCTGTTCAAATGCCTCAAAGCAGAGACGCTCCTGCCGCTGGCCGCTGCCCTCGCTGACCCGCCAGGAAGGAGGGCTGGAGGGCCGAGGTGACTCCCGGGTCCCTTCTCCCACAGAGGTGAACACGACCATCCCATGCCAGGGCTCCCCTAGGCTGAGGGACATCCAGTGCCAAGGCCCACACACACGACACCCACCCTGGCCGTTCCGGGCACCAGGCAGAGGCAGCTGGGGGTGAGCCACCGCCGAGGCTGCGTCCACGGGTGGTCACACTACCCGCCTACTCAGGACCCGCCGACTGGTCTGCGAGGTGGCAACGGCACCCTCAGAGCTGCTGGGCACCAGCCCCAGTCCACACGGGGCACGCGAGCTCACAAGTGCACACTGGGGCCCACACGCATGCACGCACGTGTGCATTAAGGCACTCACACCCAAGGGAACACACAGTCGCCAGAGCAGGCCTTCAGCTAAGCGGCCGCAACTGTTGGTGATGAAAGCACAGAAGGTTCTGGAAGGGTGCACAGGGAGCTGGCCTGCTCCAGATCTTTACCTGAGGGGCTGTTCTCTGTGGCCTGGGCATGAGAGTAACCACTTCAAATAGGATGTGTCTTCCCAAGTCCTGATCAAGCCCCAAGGACTGGGTCTGCAAAAGTCCCCATTAAGAAAACAGCAAAAAACCCCAAGACCCCAAAGGAAGCTAGGGAGTGAGAAAAGGTGGAGTCTCCACGTACCTGCGGAGAGCGGATGGGGGCCGGAGAGTGTCCTGGGGGAGTGAGGGGTCTGGGGTCATCCCTTGGGAAGGGCTGCCTCCCGGCCCTGGAGACCCGCCCCAGGAGATCCAGAATAGCCTGGTTTCCCTGCACGCCCTCCTCGGGACCACACCTCCCAGCCTCCGAGCCTCGGTTTCCCGCTCCGGAGACTGGGCTGCTGACCATGATCAGTGCGTTCCTGGGGCTGTGCTGGAGCAGCACGAGCGCGGGCACCCCCACCCACCCCCGGCTCTGACTGACGCACCACCAGCCGTCCCCACGTGGGCTGCACTGGTTCCCGCCACTTCTTCTTTTTTAATTTTGAAAATTGTTCAAACCTACAGAGAAGAACAATGCAACCACCTGGGCAGAGTGGTGCATACCGGTAGCCCAGCAATCCAGCCACTCAGGAGACCGAGGCAGGAGGATCACAAGTTTGAGGCCAGCCTCAGCAACTCAGCAAGACCCTGATTCAAAATAAAAAATTAAAGGGGCTGGGGATGTGGCTCAGTGGCCAAGTGCCCCTGGGGGAGTCCCTGCCCATCAGCATAGGCAAGTGTTTTCAGTAAGGAACCCTCGGCATGAGGGGTTTTCTTCGGTACTGGACAAGCGTGTGGAGAGGAAGGCTCGGTGCCCGTGGCTGCGTGTCCCTGACGGTTACTGTGCTCTATCTCAGACTTCGGTAGTTGGAGGAGGGGTGCTCGGAGGGAACCCTGCAGGCCTAGAATTCTGAGTCCATCTACGAGTGAGCGGGAACCGCACAGCCCTGCACAAGTGTGGCCTCCCCGAGTAGCTGTGCTGTGACCGATGGGTGCCTTGGGCCTAGGCAGCCACCGAGGGAGGAGGCAACAGCCCTGTCCAGGGGACCTGCTGGCCCTCCACTGGGTTGTTCCCATCCCCAGCCGTCTGGGCTTTGTCCTCGGCCTGGCTGGGTAACCTCAGTCGGCCGCAGGGCGGGGCCTTAGGCGCGGTGATCGGGCTGGACGATTCGTGGGTCCGTCCTCGCACCTGACATAGGCAGGAGCGCGCCTCCCTACACCTCCTGCTGAGCATTGTCCGGGGCAGATGCACGTGTCACTGAGCGGGGACCAGGGCCGCCCTGGAGTGGTCTGTGGGTGGCGGAGTGGGGCAGCCTCCAGGGAGCACTGGAAGCCCTGCCCACGCCGCCCGTGACCCAGATCATGGCACAGCGAGGTGTGAGCGTCCATCTGGGGCGTCCTGCCCACGAGGCGGGCTCCCAAACACACCCCTCCGCCCCGGAGGAGCCCTGCCTCGGGGGCACCAGGGGACTAGCAGAGGGAGTGTCCCTCTACCCGCCAGGATGCCTGACCCACGGAAGGGCTTGCAGGTCAGACGCCACTGATGGACAGGGGCCAGTAAGAAGGCCTGAGGGAGAAGAGACCGCGCGGAAACGAAGGAACACAGGAACCCAGCAGCAGCAGCCCCTCCTGGCTCAGCCCGGGACGGGCCCCAGGGACAGGGCTGCAGACCGTGTTCACGGTGCACTGGGGACAGGCAGGTGTCAGGACAGGGTCCCACCAAGTGAGGGCCAGGTGCCAGAGCAGAGCGGGCTGGGCCGGGGCTTTGGGGGACCTCCGCTGGCCTCCAGAATCACCCCGGGGTCTCTGATGACCACCCCGAGGGGCACCTGGGTGGCTCAGGGCAGACGGACTGCACATCAGTGGAGCCCTGAATTCGGGGTGCCTCCTGGCTTCTCGCAAGGGACTGGTTGGTAAAGAGCCTTGTTCAAACCCTAATTCTGCTGGTTGCTGGCTCCGTGGCTCAATGCGCCCCCCCCACCTTCTAAACAGGTGCTGCAGAACAGCCGGACGATGCACGGAAACTGGCCCCTGCTTCCGGGGGCTCCCTGTGGTCTTCTAAGTGTCCCTGTGACCACCACCGCCATCAGGACCAGCCTGGCGTTGGGCAGACTGCAGAGGAACCTGCCTTGGAATTTCCCAAAACCCTGAGGGAGAAGCAGGAAGCCCGCTGAGCAGGGCTCATCTTGGATTCTCGGGCCTGTCCTGCCTGTGCGCTGGGCGTGCGAAGGTGATTTTCACGTCCCTCATCTCGTGACTTTTAGTGGGGCACTGGTGGCACTGAGATGTTTCCGCTGAGCTACTTCTGTCATCCTCAGTGGGTGACACTTGACGCGTGGCCGTACCCGGCGTGAGGTCGCTGCACGCTGGTCAAACCTCCCAGATGCGTGCCCCGCCATTTCTGCTTTGATGGTGGCGATCAGTGGGAAAGAGGTGGGCGGCAGACCCCTCACTCCTGCTGCCTGCCCTGCCCCACGGAGGGGCGGGGCCTGGGTGACAGGTGGTGGCAGGTGGAGGCTCTGATCCAGCTTCTCTGCTGCGTGCAGGAGCACTGGTGGCCGCGGCTTGAACACCGGCCCAGGGGCTCAGCAGGTGTCTGGAGGAAGCCATCTGCCCCTGGTGTGGACAGAGGAGGTACTTCTGGAATGCAGGACAGGGCCTCCCTGGGGCAGAGGGACTGCGGGATCCAGTCGTTCTCTCAAGCGGGGACAGGTGTACTCCAGGGGGCTCTCAGAGCTGCTGGTCAGGATGCTGCCGAGAGTATTTAGTGCGGCGAGCGAAGGTTACAGTCGGGAGCGGGAGCGGAGGTACGACCCGATGCTGGGTTTCCTTAAGACCCATATGCAGGGCGACACAGCCCATGCCTGTGGTCCTAGGACACCTGTCAATCCAGGCAGAGAGTGGCAAGTGTGAGGCCAACCTGGGCCACACAGCGAGACCCTGTCTCAAAATCAAAAATCAAAAGGACCAAGGATGCAGCTCAGTGGTAGAGCAGCCCTGGGTTCAATCCTCAGTAGTGCAAAAAATAAAATGACAATAATACATTCACGCATACTTCTAAAAACCCTGAGAGGAACGCTTACCCAAATAAAAGCAGTCGTTCCTAATGCAGGAATAATCTTGGTTTTTAGGTGGTCTTTCTTTATTGAGCTTTTCTGGATTTGCCAGCAAAGCACTACTTTGGCAATTAAAATGTTCCATGTGTGTGTTGGCCCTGGGCTGCGGGAGGAAGAGAGTTCAGATGGAAAAACCCATGTTGGGTGTGTTTTAGCCTAATTTTAAAAACTGGAAAAAGAAAGCAAGCCAACGAGATTTATATTAATGTGTATTTTAAATCCAAATACCATTTAACTGTAAAATTTAATAGAAATTACTTAGAAACAAACAAACCCCTAATTTCAATGGCACAATTCAGTGAATTTTGACAAACGTCAGCACCTGTATGTTTGCCACCGAGACCACAATAGAGAACGCCTCCCTCACCCTGGAAACTCCCTCCTCCCCCGCAGAGTCGGTCTCCCCCCCAGGTGACCACTGGCCAGCTTTTTGTCACTACAGTGTTGTATTCTTCTAGAGCTGCCACTAAATTTTAAGATAAATTTAAAAATATGTATTGCCAGGAAAGCCAAAGAGTAGCATCAAGAAAGTGACAAGGGACGCCCTTCCCGCCAGGCAAGCAACCCCCCAGGCGGCCTCCGCAGAAACACCCATCGATTGGCAGAGGTGTCTTTGCCGATGCTCATGTTAACCCTGTGACTAGGTTTTCCTTTAATCATTCTGCCATGACACCTGCCAATTTCTGAGCTTGCTGGTGGCCTCTCTTTGGAATACCAATCCATAAAGGGTTTTGGTGAACAGGAAAGTCTTGGGACAGAATGTGTGTTCTAGCAGGTTCTGGATTCTGGTCTTGGTTCTGCCTTGTTCAATGTCCAAGGTCCTTTGTGTCCCTGGCTCTGCGGCAATTCTTACTTTCTGAAAAACATTTTAATCAATGCTCAGAAACTTCTCCAATTAGGAAATGATTTTCAACATGGCAGGGACAGGGGGCTTGGGAGGGGCTGGGAAGAATGTTTGTATGCTTAAGAGTGCACAGCTGACCTTGGGATATGAATTGTCTTCATAATGCAAAGACTGGACGCGAAGCTGTACAAGAGTTCCTTAGTCGCTGGGATGTAGGCTTAGAAATGATGAAAATCTCCCCTTTGCCATGATCAGAAAATAGCAACCTCCACATGCTCAGATGGAAGGAGAGAAACCCCAGAAAAAGAATTTAGGGTTCAATAGGGCAGATAAAAAAAACTTCCCAAGCAGAGCTCAGTGGTAGAGCACTTGCCTAATATACATGAGGCCCTGGGTTCCGCCCCAGCACTGAAAAAACCAAAACCACAAACAAAACCTCTCAAATCAAACGAAAACCTTTGAGTGAACATCAAATCCAGAACTTAGTGGGGCAGAGGGGCCAGTGGGTGTGATGGGGACCCTGCTCACCACTGCCCCCACCACAGGGTGGATGGGCAATGCCTGGCTCAGCTGAAGGAGCAAATCCGAGTCATCTCAACCCAACACACTGGGGGCCTCGGAGGTCCAGGGACGGGTCCTCCCTGAGGCACACCGTGGCTCTCACCTAGAGAACCAGACAGGTGGCCACAGCGCCCTCTGCTGGTCACTGAGGCCTTTCCTCCACCCACAACCACTGGGGAAGCGGGGTGGGTTGGAGTTTCCCAAACGCGGGGTCGGATAGCCCCAGCTACCTGTGTGTCCATCTGTGTGAGCCTCAGATTCCTCTCGTGAAGCAGGATCAGCACGTACACTTTCGGAGCATTGACGTGACTAGGTACATTAGCTGACCCTTGGGATGGCTGTCATTATCTCAGGTGGTGTGGCCTTGGGTCACCCCGTTTTACACCTGGTCAAGGGGGAGGGAGTACACGGCAGTTCTTGGGATTTGCCCCGGGAGCGCGGACAGGGTCATAGGAAGCGCGGGAGGCACTTCTCTGAGCGCCCCATCTCCAGGCACTCTGTCCCCAGTCCCTAGAAGGGAGCCAGAGGCTGCCCCTCCGTGCCCCCCCCCAGCCCTATCTGGGGCGCGTCCCCCGGTGCAGCAGCCGCCCTCTTCCTCAGCACCCCGCATTTATCACGGACTTTAAACGAAAGCTGCAGGGGACGGTAATTAAGCTTAATAGGAGCCGCCGACGATTGAAAGCCACGGGGGGGAAGTAATTCGATTTCACAGAAGCCAGGGCTTTCTGAACCAAGACGCACAGCGTGGGAGTCCCTGGTCCAGAAAGCTTCAGGATGAGGTCTTTTTGTAAAGGCTTTCCTGGTGACACTTCCTGCGCGCTCCGTCATTAACTCCAGTCACTGACGGGGTATGAATGTGGCCTTTGCTCATTGAAATTCACTAGCACTTCTCTCGATGCGCCTCTCCCTTTGCCCTCCCCGCCACCTCTGCGATGAAGTTGGGGGCTTGGAGAAATGACTTAGAGAATCGGTGTTAAGCCAAAGCCCCCGAGAAGGACCCCTCCTTCCTTCGCCAGGGTAACCCCAGGATGCCTGCTCCTTCACTGGCGGGAGCCGCTGCATGAGAGGCCCCCATTTCCCCACCTGGCGCCCACCACGGCTCTCACCCTCCCCGACCACGCTGCGCCCCCTGGACCCCGCGCTCAGGCACTAGAGGCCTGATCACCGACACGATGCATCTTGAAACAGGAGAACGGGTCCCAGTCCTGCCGCTCTGTGCCTCGTGACGGCGACCGAGCCGGACAGCGGAAGTCCCCCATCCCGCAGCGAGCCCGCCCACCCCGCCCGAAAGCTGCCTTCGCAACGACCACCCTCCCAGCTCTGTCCCCGCGGGCAGGCACAGGACGCGGAGGGGCCTGCCACCCGCCAGCGCCGCGGAGGCCGAAACTGAGGCTGAGGCGCCACCTAGTGTCCGCCCTGCGCCCCGCGCTCCCGCTACGCCTTCGCCGCCCGATTGCACCCGGCCCCCACCCCGGGCAAATTACCAGCATAAAGGGGCCGGGGCCTGGGATCGCGAGAAGATGCAGCCGGCAGAACGCAAGAAGGTCGGAGCGGCAGGGGGCACGGGCGACTTGGACGGCGGGATACGCACAGGGCTGGGGCTGTCGGGGGAGGGGGTGCGGTTTTTTAAGGGGAGGGGGCCCGAAAGTCCAGGCGCCGCTTTCCAGACCCGAGATGGAGGAGGCGAGGCGCTATGCCCGCCAATCTCCGTTCCCGGGGTTCCTGTCCCCCGCCCCTGCTGGGGCCCGGCACAAAGCGCATCCCCTGCGGAGCTCGGGGCCTGGGGGAGGGGCGCCAGTGGTCGCCTTTACTGCTTCACAGAACTGAACTCGCTCAGCCAAGAGCGACCGAGCTGCCGCGCCGTGGAGGGTCGCTCCTGGGACATTGTCGCGAAGCGTGGCCTCATCCCGCCGAGATCCTAACGGCCTGGGCGGGGTCACCCGGGCAGGGACCAGGAGGCGCGGCCCACCTGCCGGGGCCGGGGAGGGGGCTGGGGCCGGAGGCGGGGTGTGAGTGGGTGTGTGCGGGGGCGGAGGCTCGAGGCGATCCCGATAAGGAACGCGCGGGTGTCTCGGGGACCTTCACCACAGGGTAGGTCAGGAGTGCTATATAAGGCTCCAGGCCGAGTCGCCGAGCCGTCGGAGCAGGAGCGCTGCGCGCCTGTGCGCGGGTGGCGCACGTCTGGTTCGAGGGCAACGGACACCCTGCCGGGACACATACGGCCCTGCCGCGCATCCCAGTCGCCGCGCCGCGAGCCCCCCGAAGGTGCCATGCGGAGCGGATGTGCGTTAGCCCGCGCCCTGGTGCTGGCCAGCCTCTGGTTGGCAGTGGCCGGACGCCCCCTGGCTCTTTCTGACCAGGGGCCACACTTGTATTACGGGTGGGACCAGCCCATCCGCCTGCGGCACCTGTACGCCGCGGGCCCCTACGGCTTCTCCAACTGTTTCCTGCGCATCCGCACCGACGGCGCCGTGGACTGCGAGGAGAAGCAGAGCGAGCACAGTGAGCGCCCGCCAGGTGCCCCCACCCCGGGCCCCGCCGAGCCCCTCCCCTGCACCTCCTCCCCCGGCCCTTCCTCAGCCCTTGCGGGCTCCCGGGAACTCCCAGAAACCCCAGGTTTGGCACCGTGTCGTTACTTTTCCTCCCTTGGTCCCCGCACGGGGACCCACCGCACCCACGTGTCGCGGGTCTGGGAAGGACCTGCATGTAGCTCCTTTCTTCCCTTGTGCTCAGGTTTGCTGGAGATCAGGGCGGTCGCCCTGGAGACTGTGGCCATCAAGGACGTACACAGCGTCCGGTACCTCTGCATGGGCGCCGACGGCAGGATACAGGGACTGGTAAGTGTCCCCACGCCGCGGGATGCGCCGGTTGCGCTGGATCAGAAGCTAGATTTTCTCGCCTCGGTCCAGGCTCAAATGTAAATCATTAGAGGTAAAGATTGCAAGAGCCGATTAAGCTAATGTCTGATTTTTTTTTTTTTTTTCCTACGGAAATTTATGGTCCAGGGCTGTAGCCACAGAAGGGTGAGAACCACCATGTAATTCCAAGTGAGCCGAAGGCCAGCCAGCGGGAAGGAGGAAACCCATTATTCGGCTCCTTTGATATTAAACAGGAAAACCCACCTCGGCCCTCTTCGGCCTGGGGCTTTGCGTGTGTGGTCCTCGCCTCCCTTTTTCCCTCTTTCAAATATAAGGAAAAAGGGGTGGTGGGGGGAGACGTTCCCAAAATAGCATCTTTTAAAAATTTTTCAAGCGGGAAAGCAAAAAGTGCATTTGGGACTAGCCGGGTTTCCTCTTACTTAATTTGCGTGTGCCAGGAAACAGTGCCGCCACAGGCGCCCCTGCATTAGAAGGGCAGTCCATGCTGCCGCTGGCCTCCCAGCCGCTCACCTGCACCATAAATACTTGGGGACACTTGGGGGGCTGGGAACTTGGGGGCACTGGGAAGGCCCAGGTGACCTCGGGAGACTCTGGGCTGGAAGCATGGGAATGGCTGGGGCTCTGATCGGGGGAACAAAGGCTGGAAGTTCAAAGGACTGAGCGCTCGCCCCTCCCTCGGCCCCACTGAGGAGCTGTGTGAGGTCCCAGCGGCCCAGGGCCTCCCACGCAGCCCGGCTCACTGGAAGGGGCAGGGGCAGGGGCAGGGGCCAGGAAGGAGGCGGCGGGCCGCCCCCTGCCCCAGGAAAAATGCTAATGGTGACAGTGCTCAGCATTTTAGTGTCTCAAAGTCGTTTTGTGGATCTGACGTCTATTTATTCCATTTATCTACTGAAAAGAGGGTAAAGAAAGGAGCTGGGGTCTGCAAAGCACACTCCCAAGGGCTCCAACTTGCCCCGGCCACTTTTGTTATGTTGACATTTACTGAGACGGAGGGGCTGCCGGCCGCCGCACCCCCTCCTGCACTCTGGGGCGCTGGTGGGAGCCTTCCCCTGCCTCCCTGCCCTCTCTGTATTTGGGGGCACAGCCCAGCTCAAACCGAGGATCCCCTTTAAGTAGAAGTTCCACAGTCATTTTCTGCAGGAAGAACATTTCTCCCAAAGAACTATCAGAGCAGAATACTTCCCTTGCTTATTTACATTTCTCAGAAACTCAGGCACAATCAACCTGATGCATGGTGGCTTTGTCCCAGGGTAACATTAGCCCAGGCAAGAGCAGTGGATTCTTGCAATTAGACCCTTATCAGGGCCTTATCAGATGTCACTCACCCACCTGCAGTTCAGTGACCTTTGCAGACTAGCACCGTCAGACTGGTGTTTCCTGAGCAGTCCTCCCTACTCCCAGTCTTAGAGTCCTCTCTGTCCCCAAGAGGTAATGACACTGAACATTTTGGAACAGGACTCACGCACTGGCACCCCACAACCCTGTGGCCTAGGAGTGTTCTAAGACCAGGGATGGCTTCCCGCAGCACACATTTCCGGCCACCCGCTGGGTGCAGGCTCGGTCCTGGGCCTGGGGGAGGGGGCTGCGGATTATCTCCATGTTCCTGGCAGGCTGCCTGGAAGGTTCTCCGGGAGTGAAAGAAGGGGCCAGGGGGGGCTGATGCTTCTTAAAACCATCAGACGAGCTGCCTCAGCATGGACGGGAAAAGCGGGTAGAGGCCTCAGTCTGGGCCCCAGAGGGGGTTGCTCGTCGTGCTGAGACCCTCCCATGGTAGCGTGCTTTATCAGAGCTGCTCCAAGTGCCAGCGGGACCCGGTGAGCCAACTCTGGGAGTGCGTGGGGGAAGGTGAGGCAGCGGCCCATGTCAGTGCCCTTGGCTCTGGAGGCTGAGGCAGGAGGATTGCGAGTTCAAAGCCAGCCTCCGCAACTTAGCAAGGCCCTAAGCAACTCAGTGAGACTCTATCTCTAAATAAAATACAGAAAAAAGGACCAGGGATATGGCTCAGTGGTTAAGTACCCTGGGTTCAGTCCCCATATACAAAAAAAAATTGTGCATATACAATATATGTGAAATATGTACCTGAAGTATCTTTGTGTGTATAAGGGCATGTGCAGTACATGTTTAATATATCAGTATGCTCTGTACGAATATCATGCATATGTTCTCTCTAACTGAAAGATATTACATGTAATCTAGACAACATACTTGCAGGGAAGTAAATGTGAAGCATGCCAGTGGTGTGAAGATCCTCTAGCGTTAGCCTCCAGGGGCAGCTGTGAGGGAAGGAAGCAGCACACGGTCCTTGTGCGGCATACCCCAGCCTCGATGTGGCCCTCATGCGCTGTCTGTCCCCAGGCCCGGTACTCCGAGGAAGACTGCACGTTCAAGGAGGAGATCAGCTACGACGGGTACAACGTGTACCGGTCCCAGAAGTACCACCTTCCCGTGGTGCTGAGCAGCGCCAAGCAGAGGCAGCTGTACCAGAGCAAGGGCGTGGTGCCCCTGTCCTACTTCCTGCCCATGCTGCCCATGGCCCCGGCGGAGACCAGGGACCACCTGGAGTCTGACGTGTTCTCTTTGCCCCTGGAAACGGACAGCATGGACCCGTTTGGGATGGCCAGCGAGGTGGGTCTGCTGGAGAGCCCCAGCTTCCAGAAGTGACGGGCTCAGGCGTGCCCAGTGAGGTGGCCCAGCCCAGCGGTCCAGCTTTAGGAAGGAGTGTCAGAAGTCGGGCAGCCTCTGCGTCTTGCGTGGCTCTGCTGGTTTCTAGCAGACTCTCCGCCTAACCGTAGACTGGAAACCCTGCGCCTGCCCGGCTGCCCTCTGAGCCCCGCCCGCTCCCTGGGCGGTGGCTGTGCCGCTGGGCTCCGCCGGAGGACCTCTGCGGACAGGAGCCGCGCCCTCAACTCTGGGTGCCGCTCGGAACCTCCCTAGTTCTTTCTCGTGTTGTCGGCAGCCCTGGCCCGCAGCCCCAGGCACCATCTGGGAACTCGGACTCAACCCCACGCGAGAATCCGTCCAGATCTCAACACTGGCCACCCCTTCACGTTCCCCATGTGTCCCTGGCCAGAACTGACAAGGGTCGGGGGGACCTCAGGAGCAGGGGGAGCCCAGCCCCTCCGCAGCCCCGGCATCTTGGGAACTCCCCCTCCGAGGCCGTTCTGGGATGGAGGACTCCAGTGCTCGATGCCCCAGGCAGCAGGACAGTTCACCTCTGGTCCCGCTTGTCCAGGGAACCAGTGTCCTGCAGAGGTGACCGATCCAGCTCCCCTCAGAGCTGGCCAAGCTGCCACCTCTGCCCCAGCTCAGAGGGACAGGCAGCAGTCTGTTCCAGTGGCTGCCCACCCCGTGCCCTGGGTTCCCTGTGATTCCAGGGAGCTGGTGTCCTGGGAGGGTCCTTTGAGGTGGCACCCCACAGGCCTGCCCTCTGCTAACCTCCAGCACCTCCCCTGGGGCTGGGGCTGGATGTCGACCTGGAAAGACGGAGGTGCTCACGGGTCACTGGCTCCACTCCCTGGCCCTCTTCCAGGCCTGGTCCCCAACCATTGTGTGGACCGGGTTCCCGACGCGCCAGGGCCTTCAGTCGGCACCGAGCCTCATCTGCCCGCCAGCGTCTCGCCGAGGAGCCGTGGAGTGTGGGGAGGCTTAGCCTCGGTCCCCAGCACTTAGTTTCCAACGTGATATTTATGAGTAATTTATTTTGATATGTACATCTCTTATTTTCTTACTTTATTTATACCCCCAAATTATATTTATGTACGCGAGGCTCTGGTTTTTTTGTACATTAAAATGGAGTTGGTTTGTACGTTGTGTTCTCTCATCTGAATGAAATGCTCCTCCTCGTCGGGAGGGCTGCCTGTGCTGCCAGCCCGGGGGACCCACACCTAAGCTCCCCAGGCCCCCTTCTCTGCTGCGGCCACTAACGTATCCTAAATCAGGGTGGCCCACATAATTCTGCGTGGGGGCAGATGTCCCTGCGTGTGACCGGAGGTTTAGCAACATCCCCGTCCTACCCACGAGATGCCAGTGGCGCCCCCGGCTGGGAAAGAAGTGATGGTACCGCTCGGGGGCAAAGTCACCCATGGAGAAGCAGCACTGGCCTCAGCAGACGGGACCCCTGTAGGATTTCTCTCTGTCCAGCAACACCCAGAGGGAACGGATGGGCACTGCGGGCCTCGGTGCCCGGGCCCTGCCCTCTGATGCTCTGGCAGCTCCGGCCAGGGCGCGGGATCATGGATCTGCCCAGGGCAGCCAACGCTTCTCCACCCTGGCAAGCCCCAGCATCCCGCTGCCAGGGCGTCTCGCGGGGCCACCCCGCTGGGGAGGCCACCACAATGCAATGGGGCCTGTCGGCAGGGAAGGCGCCCGGCAGCACGGGGAGGGCCCAACCCCGCACAGGAGAGTAAGGCTGGGCCCTGGACTGAGCTGGGTCCAGAGAGCCCCATCCTGTTAGGGGTTGCCAGGGGACTGGGACGGTGGGGCGGTGAAGGCGGGTGGTGAGAGAGGTCTTGGTGCCCTGGATCTGTCCTGCAGAGTCGCCCCGCGTGATAAAATAACAGAACTGTACACGTATGTCCTAAGACGTCACCCGCAGGGCACCCAGGCTACAACTGCCTGAGAATCTAGGGTTCCGTTAAGACGCAGCGGAGGAGGCATTCTCCAGCGGCTCCTACGGCTCCAGCGGCTCCTGCGGCGGATCTCGACCTCCTCCTCCGTGTCCCCATTGGTAATCAGGAGATGGACAATGAGTCCCGGGCCACTTGACCCTGGTGGTTTGAGAGCCAGGGCTGCCCAGCTTCGGGCATGCGGGGTCTGAGGACACAGGGGACCTGGGCGCCGTGCCCTCAGCGACAGGCGGCCCACGGTTTCGGCTTACCTGCTGTCCTCCGCGGCCTCAGCAGAGGTGACAGAGCTCCAGGGTCTCCTGCTCATCCCAGCCTGAGGTCAGGGTGTTCTGTGCCCTCCTCCAACCCAGGGAAGAGCTGGCCCCCAAGGGACTCTGGGACTGAAGGGAGCGGGTGAGGAGAACCCAGAGGACAGAGAGTCCCTCTGGGCTCCTATTTTCCCACTTCACCAGCCCCCAGAGTGACTTCCCGCGTTTGATTAGGAAATGACAGCTGGAAAATGTTCACAGGACCAGAAAGAAGGAGGCGTGGTCAGGCTAGGCCACTGGGGCCCAGAAACGGTCGTCCTGTGATGGAGGGAGGGCGGAGAGAGTGCCCTTCCTGCCTGGGACTCTGGGACACTCCAAAAACACATATTTGGACTTCACTCCCATTTCCTGGCACACAAGTCCTCAAATCCCGGAATCCCTGGAGTAAGAGTGTCTTTTCGTATGCTAACAAGTCCACCGCTGCGGTCGCCCCAGGTGGCTTCAGGATGGGCCGGTCACCGGAAAGACCAGGGCAAGATTAGTCCCACCCCAGCCCCAGCCCCCTTTGCGGAGGCAGGAGGGCCTGAAGGTCGACTCTGTCACCCAGGGCTGCGGAGGTGACCAATGGCGCCTATGTAAAGGGCAGGACCAGACAGAAGCTTCTGGGGTTGGCGCCACCGCCTGGCCCCTGCCCCTCTCCATCTGCAGCCCCCACAACAGCCTCTGAAATAAACATCACTGAGTGTTTCTCCAGCCCTGTGGCCACTGGGGCGCAGGAATCGAACCCAAGGCAGGGTGCGGGGCCCCACGCTAGGCAGGCGGGCAGAACCCCTAGGCTGGCCTTGGCACCTAAAGCGGGCGTGGCCGTGGGCTCAGCCCTCACGCCGCGGATCCCACGCCATCCCACGTAGGCCCGGCAGAACCGACTGCGGTCCACGCTGCAGACCTGCTGGCCTGTCCACGCATCTTGGGACCACAGACACCATCTGCGTTGTGAGCAGCTGACAGGAGAGACAGGATGGGACTCCCCTCCCCAGGGCGAAGGCGACCGTAAGGGAAGCCGTGAGACGCCGTGTGGGGTTCCAGCTCCGTGCTGTCCTCTGGCTTTCAGTTGTCCCCAGAGGACTCGAGAGTGCTCGCTGACCTGGTTGACTCACCTGGTGCTGGCTTGACCGCGCTCTCCTCATCCAAGTGGCGCTTCTCCTGGTTGGTGGATGACCCGCGGTTTCCTTTTCTTTTCTGGTACTGGGGATTGAACCCAGGGCTGCTCTTCCACTGAGCCACAGGTCCAGCCCTTTCCTTTTTTTATTTTGAGGCCTCGCTGAGTTGCTGAGGCTGGCCTTGACCTCACGATCCTCCTGCCTCAGCCTCCAGAGCTGCTGGGATTATAGGCCTGCACCACAGTGGACTTGCGGTTTTCTTTTCTTTTTCTTCATTTTTTCAATAACATTCTTCCTTCCTTTCTTCCTCTGACCCTTCCTCCCCGCCTTCCTTCCCCCTTCCTTCTCCCTTGCTAACTTGACGCTTGGCCACTTGGCTTTGCTTTCTGTCATCTCTGGCCTAAGAGAAAATGTGGCCCCTGTGCCCTGGTCTTCAGCCCTGCCTGGGCGCCCCGCTCCTGCCTGCCCCAGCTCTGCCTCTGCGCTGTCACCGGTGAGGTTGGAAACGACATCTGAGGGGCACAGCAACGCGCAACGCAGGGCTGCCTCAGGTTTCCAGCCCAGCGAATCAGCTGAGAAGAGAGGAGTCTCAAACGTATTGAAATTACTGCTGGCGCTGGGAAGTGCCCAGGGCCTCGGGCACTCGGAGTGCCAGCTTGGCCGCGGACCCACCGGCGGAAGATGTCTCCTTACCATCGGATCAAAGGAAAGGGTTGAGAACTGGCCAACACGGGTGGTTCGCTGGGAGGAATCATATTTTGGTTGGGTTTGAAAAAAAAGCTATTTCTGTTCGAGACACATGGTGAAATAGTTACAGGTGAGACGATTCAGCCGCAGCGGAGGGCGGTGGGGACATCAGCAGAGCGCATATTGCCCCGGCGGAGCTGCGGCCCAGGCGACTGGACGGTCCGCCCCAGTGCAGCCGAATGTCGGTGAGGAACGCTGGAGAAGAAACCAAGCCCGCTGCGGGGTTTCGCTGCTGCTCTCCACCAAGCCGCTGGGAAAGCCGGGGTGATCGCGCCGCTGATGGGTGGACTGCCCAGCCCGGGTCCTGCGTGGCCACTGGCAGCACTGGACGCAGGGGTCAGGGAGTGGGGCATGGAGGAAAGTCACCTCGAGGCACGAGGCACGGACGTTCGGGGCTGGTTCAGCGCAGCCGCCCAGTTCACCGGTATTCTCGGTATTCCCGGAAGTGCGTCCCAACGGGGAGCCGTCTACGCTGTGACGTGATTCACAGTTGCACACACCTGCTACACCTGAACCTCGCACGGGGACGGGACTGCAGGGAAGTCCAGGAAGCAGGTGACTGGAGCCTCCAGGGACAAGGGAGGGAAGACCCCGGAGGGTCAGGGAGAATGCTTGCCATGACCCTTTGCTTTAGTGCCTGGTTTTGTCCCTGCACCCCACCCCCCCAAAAAAGAAAGCCTTAGCTGGGAGCTGGGCCCCTGTGGGTTCGTGGACTGTTGTGGACATGCTCGGTCCTGGGCTCCAGCCCCAGCCTGGAGCCAAGAGTGCCCCCCATTCCTGCCGTGCGGAAGCCCTGCCCCTGGGCCTCAGAACACGGAAGACAGGGCTCCAAGGAGTGACTTAGGCCACAGGGGGTCATGCGCAGGACTGGAACCCAGCATGGCTGGCGGTTTTCTAAGGAGACACACAGAGACCAGGCCATGTGGGGGCAGGGAGAGGAGAGGTCTCAGGAGGAGCCAACCTTGACCTGGCCTCTGGCCTCTGCCAGGATGGCTCCTGGTGGTTTGAGCCACCTAGCCTGTGGCATCTTGCAAACACACGTACAAATCCAAGCAGGTGGGAAAACTGCTTGGGCCACCTGCCTCTTGGCGTTGAGCCCACAGCCTGGCCCAGCTGGGCCATTAGAGAGAGGTGGGGGTCGTAACTGAGGTTGGCAGAGCAGCCTGGGGTGGCCATTATGGGACTGGCTTGGACACCTGCCCCTTAGGAGGTCCTTGGCCCTGGAGTCTCAGCACTGTCCCCCGAACAACGTCCATCTCCGAATCTGAGATGTTGAGAAGTACCATCCAAGAGTAGGTCCGACACAGCCCGGGTCCTGAGCATCATTCCTGGGGTCCGCTTGCGGGTAATGGAGGTTCAGAAGAACATTCCAGCAGCCAGGGCCAACACCAAAGCACAGCAGGGCCAGGTGACCAGAGTGGACCCGTCCGCAGCGCAAGGGCGCCTCCCGGTGGAGGAGCGCAGGACGGGCGGGCGAGGACAGGTTCCGACCTGCGGGTGCCCGCGCCCCTTACCCAGTGAGGCTGGGACCTGGAAGCCATGGGACAGTCCCCCATGAATCCAGCTGGGCCGCATCCCCGGTCCTTCGTGCAGCCTGGTCAGCTGGTGGCCCTGACCTCCCCCCCGCCCACTGCCGCCGACCAGCCCCAGGAAAGCACAGCACGCCCAAGTGCAGAGCCCGTGCACCTGCACCCAGGCGAGGGGCTCCTTCCCTTCCACGGCCGACGTGAACAGTGTGTGGAGAGCCTCTCTGTTTAGAATGCTAATTGATTGAAAAGCATTCCTCGCCTGCCGGGTTCTCAAGCCGCCTTGGGAAGTGGGGGCCTGCAAAGTTGGTTTCCAGGGCCAAGACCTGGGCTGTGCTCCTCTGCCATCGCCTGGGCTTCGGGGCCTCCGAGGCGGGCCGGGCGTGCTGGGGAGTCTGGGGTCTGGAAGGAGCCACGGCCTGGCTTCCGGGGGACACTTCTACGCAGGGAGGAGTGTGGAGGGAAGAAGATTCTCGTGGCGCCTCTCTGCAGGGAATTCTGCCCCACAGGAGTGGGAAGGACGTGTGCTGGGGGCCTAGGGGGCAGGCGTGGAGGAGAGGGCGGTGGCCTGAGGAAGCAGGAAGGTGGACACCAGAGACCCAGGACTAAGAGCCATCGTAGAGGTGAAGGGCCGTGGGTCGTGCAGCCCTGAGAGTCCCGCGTGTGCCCTGCCTGCAGGAAAGGCCTCAGGATGGAGCAGAGCCCCAGGCCCCGCTGGACAAACCACGTGCACCTGGGCTGCCCTTCTTCCGGGGTCCTCTACGAGCTGCGAGGCGGGGCCTGGTTTGGGTAAAAGGTCTTTGAACTTGGGAGAGAAAACGACTATTCACCTGCCTGTCCTCCCTGTGGAGATGACCCAAAGGCCACCGGTGGTCAGGCACTACGGGGTCTCTGGCTCCTTCTCCTCCCAAGGCCTGGAGGGCGGCTCTCAGTGAACAGTGTACAGTGAGCGGTGTGTCCCCTCAGTCCCTCCCCATGGAAGTTCCACGGTCAGATCCTGGGCCACTTTCCTGAAATCGCCTCTGCTTTTAGGTAGCCTGGGCACCCTGAGGCCAGCCCAGGTTGAGGAATTCTGGTGGAAGTTGCCAGTTTTCTCCCTCCTGTGTTTGGAACCCTGACTCTATCCATGTGGATTCAGCAGTGAGGAAAAGAGAGCCCTTAGGAGCTGGGGGCTGGGGCCACACAGGCTGGCCCAACCTCAGTCCTGCCCCCATGGACGGACTGGCTTCCTGCTGCCTGGAGGTGGGCGGGGCCCTCCTGCAGCCAGGTGGGCGCTCAGAGGAACTCAGCTTCTGCTCGCCAGTCACAGTCACAGACCCCCAAGCCCCATTCCTGGCCTCCTGCTCTGTGGCCGGCCCGGGTTCCCCAGCAGGCAGGTAGAAAATGGCACTTCCAGGCACCTCTGAGGGAAGGCACAGAGGGGACACTCAGCCAGAAAGCCCAAGTGTGTCTTCTCCCTTGGATTCCCTTCCCACTGCCCCAGGGGTCAGACTGGGCCCCCAATTGCCACTTTTCCAGCAGTGTGGTCATTTGTGTATAATGCACATAGGAGACTTAGGTTTAGTCCCCTAAAGCGATTTGTCATTTGACGACTTCTTTTCAAGAATTTAAAACAGGCCTGGCACACGCCTGTCATCCCAGTGGTTCCCGAGGCTGAGGCAGGAGGATCATGAGTTCAAACCAGCCTCAGTAACTTAGTGAGGCCCTAAGCAACTTAGCGCAACCCTCTTCAATTCCTGGCACCAAAAAAAAAAAAAAAGAAGAATTTAAAACAGCACCCCCCGCCACGGTGAAAGCTATATGTGCTTCATGTAAAAGTAACAGACAAACAACCCAGGGACAGAAATGTAAGGGAAAAGCAGACCCCTCCCCATCCTGAACACGACCCCTGCGTCTGGGCCCATCCCTGCAGATTGCTTTTATACATCTGTAAAACCCCGTTGAGCTCTGGGGTCTCTTCTGGAACCAGGTTAAGAAGGGATGGCATGCAGTTTAGCGCTCGCTTTTCTGCGTCCGGTGCCGTCACCCGGTGAGCGCTGTGGAGTCACACCCCGGGTCTGCTTAGGGTCGTCTTCCAAGCCATCTGGCATTTGGCTACAGACCTATGACTTTTTAACGTGCCAATTCCTATTAATGAACACTTTTCAACATTAAACTTTGGATGACTTTGTATTTCACTTCAGGTATGTTGACCTGGTTTTTCTCTGAAACTTTTCCTGTGTTTTGCACCGGGGCTGGCTCAGTAGCAGAGAGCTTGCCTAGCCACCGGTATGGCCCTGGGTTCCACCCTTAGCATCACCTAAAAATAAATAAATAAAATAAAGGCATTCTCTCCAGCTACAACTATAAAAAAAAAAAAAAAAACAAAAAAAAACGTGTTTTTTCTAGCGCAGTGGGTTTCTGGGAATTCATTACACCATCCCCTTTACATCTTTGGTTAAAAAACTAAATATTTAAGCACGACAGCCCTTTTTTGCGGTGCTGGGGATTGAACCCGGCACCTCATGCATGCCAGGCAAAGCATTCTGCCACTGAGCTACAGCCCCAGCCTGGCAGTGGCTCTGGGAACAAATATACTCAGTGCTCTTGACGGGGAGCCGAAGTGAAGCTTCGCAAGGTCCAGCTTCAAGAGCCAGCTTCAAGAGCCTCTCCAGAGTTTCCCTGCACCAACACGTTGTTGATTGTACCACAAACTCACCACGTTCTCAGGAGCTGCAGTTTCAGCTTGTAAGACACACACAGGCAGCGTCATGAGTGGCTTCACAAAACCTGACCCGGGAGGCAGGGGCCTCGCCACCTGTTCCCAGCGTGCTCCGCTGCTAACGCCAACACCGGACTGGGAACTTATTTAAGAATGTTGAGTCCAATAATATTTGCACTTTAAAACTGTCTTTTTCTAACTTCAAGGCCGTTTTTGAAGTATGTTCCTTATTTGAAAACAAAGCAATTTTTAAATGTAATACTGAAATGCCAAGATAAACACAATCAGGCATGGTGGCGCGCGCTGAGGCGAAGAGAGTCCGAGCACACGTGTCTGCATGCGTGTATTTGTGTGTGTGTGTGTGTATGTTATGTTTTGGGAACAAAACCTGTGGGTGTGGGGGGGGACTTCTCCAAAAGGATATTTCAAGTGAATAGTTTGAGTTAGTTTTTGTAGCATACATCATCTTTTAATGCTTTGGTAGAATTTTTTAAAGTTTGACCATAAGATTTCTACCTTTCTTTTTCTTTTGGTTCAGTCCCTAGTACCTTAACCACTGAGACACATCCACAGCCCTTTTTATTTTGAGACAGGGTCTCACCAAGTTGCTGAGCGCTTCACTGATTTCCTGAGGCCAGCCTCCAGCTTGCAATCCTCCTGCCTCAGCCTCCCAAGCCACTGGGATGACAAGCACGCACCATGTGCCCAGCAAGACTCATGTTCGTTGACTTCAGTCTCTGTTTGTGAGTTTTATTCTGTAGCTATTCTTTCTCTAGCCACGTAGCTGTTTTCCTGGGCCAAAAGACTTATTTAATTTCAGTTAACAAAGTTTATGCTCAAAAATGTATTTAACATATGTAATAAAAACAGAACAGTTCCCTCTCTTGGGAATTGTTTGAAATACAATGTTCAGTGGGCAGGGGAGAGTATGAAGTTGCACATGTATTAAGATTATGTGAAGGTTCAAGTGAAAAGACATAATGGCAATCAGCTAGTGGCCAGAGTGGCAGGGGTGGACTTTCTGGCTTGCTTCCTCCTTTACATTCCAAGTGTTTTGTGGTTTCATCTGCTTATGAAAACCACCGCCGCCACCACATGACATCACTTCCGTTTCCAATACCGTCTGTCACGTGTGAAGCCCTGACAGTGCAAGCCATGGTCCCGCCTGTAAGCTGCTTTTCTGTTTTCGATTTTTATGAATCATATTGCCCTGTTCGTCACTGTACACGAAGTCTTCACTTTTCTCTGTTTCCTCAAGATGAAATTCTAGAATGAAATGACCAGGTCAAAGGATACGAACTATTTAAAAACGCCCTTCCTAACTTTTTGCACTGCCTGACCACAAGCAGCTTACATTCATGGTGATGAGTATAGGTCATAATTCCGAAATTATGAATAATTCTGAAAAGGAAGAAAAAAAATTTGTTGTAATATTTCAAAAGGCAAAAAACACAACACACGTGACTGTTCCTCTTGGCATTCTGTCTAGATTGTCATGAGGTCTGCCGTCCTGTGTTGTGGGCCGCCTGGGGCTCCTTCCTGCAAACTATGGGAATACCCGCTGGGCTCGGTCCCTTGTCTTCTTGGTCCCTTCTTTCTTCCTGTTAGAATGCATATACGTCTTTTCCACTTCAGTCAGCTCTTTATAAGCCAGAATCACTGTTGCTTTAGTTTTTTTCCTTGTGACATGCATTTCCCCACATTGCTCCCTGGTTTTCAGTATCGTTTCTTCCTTCGGCCAAGTCTGCAGTTCCTGTGTTGAAGAGACTCTTTTTCCCTCTGTCACTTCATCCGTGACACCGAACAGACTACAAGTGCATTTTGACTTACCTGGATGTTCCACCAAGATTTCTTAATGTTCCTTTCTCTCTCAGTTGATTCTTTAATTCATCTGGAACTATGATGAATAGCATGAGATAGAAATGGAACTTGACTTTTCCCAAGGGGTTGATATCATTTCCGTTATAGTCATTGATTGGAATTCCCTCCCCAATCGATTGGTGACCCTCTATTTACACGCAACAAGGTTTTACATCTACGAATGTTCACTCTCTAGGCCTTTCTAGTGGAATTCCTTCATTTGTCTCTTCTTGAACCGATATTTCAGTTTTCATACTGAGACTATCTTTTCAAATCAGATGTGGCAAGTTCTCCACTATCATTCCCTCTCTCTCTCTCTTTTTAAGGCTTAGTTATTGTTAACAATTTATTCAGGCAGACAAAATTCAGAATTCTAACACAATTTTTCCCAGAACACATGGAATTCTGCTTGGTACTGATTTGCTCAGTGTTCCCACACAGGTTTGTGGTGTGTCTAGTTTTCTTCATATAGGCCCTGCTCGAACTGTTAGAAATGTCATTTCTAAGAAATTTATTGTAAGCACTGTAAAGTAATCTCCCCCATCATCAGCACTGCTAATTATTGTGGGAATAACAGAAAGCAGTGAATTCGGTTTGTTTTGCTACTTTTCATATATATTACTACTTGCTAAACCCTATTACAAATTCTGAGAAAGTTTGAGGATTGTTTTGGGTTTTCTAGGTGGGTTGCCACTTCCAGAAAGTGGTCCTTCTGCCTCTTGCCTGGGGCCTTACACTTCTTGCCTCCATGGCATGCCTTCTGCATCGTCCGGGTCTCCTGTGAGAACTTCCAGCAGGCATGTGTGTGATAAAGGCATTCTTGATTTGGGTGGGGATGCTTCTGGTGTTTCACAGGTAGGTTCTGTTATCCATGCTGGATTGAAATAGTCTTGTTTTTTTTTAATGTTCTCATGGAAATGCCAGAACTAAATCCCACTCCTGTTCTTTCTTTTTTAAAGAAAAGAGTGGATGCCTCCAGCTGCCGTGGGGCTGGCGCACCTGGGCAGGGTGGTGCTCTTCTGGGCAAACCCTTCTACACCACTTGATTCTTGACGCTGCATGAGGTACTCTGCTTCAAATACCAGCAGCAAGAGCCAGTGCTCGGGGTCGGGGATTTAGCTCAGTGGCAGAGCGCTTGCCTTGCACGCGTAAGGCCCTGAGTTCGGTCCTCGGCTCTGAAAAAAAAAAAAAAAAAGTCTAAAAAAAAAAACAAAAGGAAAAAAATCCAAAAAAAAACAAGGTAACAGCACACACACAACCTTTTCTTTCTCATCTCCAGATCACTCCTGCTCTTCAGAAGGTGGCAACATTTATGACATTCTTTTTGGGCACCGCAGCACCCAGCGGCACTGTCCCTGGGGTCTTGTCGGTAGCACCTGCCAGCCCCGTCCGCCACCCCGGTCGCCTGCCTTGACCTCCCCCAAGTCCCCTGAGCAGGGCCTCCGGGCCCGGGCCGCCTGGGGAGTCGGTTCTGCGACGACTCCCGTGTCTCTCCGAGCCACGCTGACCAACTCGGTCTCATCTGCTCGGTTTTTTAAACAATGCAGACGGGGTCGGGCTCCCCCCGCGCGCGCGGCCAAGTGGACGCTTCCGGCGGGGATGGACCGGCCCACTGCGGAGCTACGGGGGGGCGAAGGGGCGGCAGGCGGAGCCTGGTCCCGCCTCGCCCCGCCTCGCCCCGCCTCGCCCCGCCTCGCCCCAGCCCCTGCGCGCCGCGCGGGCCTCTGAACTCTTTTGGACCCTCTCGGGTGCCGTCCCTACCCAGCCTGCTCCGCGCGCCCGTCCCCGGAAGTGGGTTTGGCGTTTTCGGAAGCGGCGCGTGTGTGCCTGAGCCTCGCGGCGCCGGGAGGCAGAAGGCGAGGGGCGATGGCCGGAAGGCAGGACATGTTCGACGCCATCGTGATGGCGGACGAGAGGTGGGTGGCGCGGCGGGCCCGGGCGGCCGAGGGCCGCCGCATTCTGCAGAGCCCGGGACGCGGGTGTGGCCGCGAGGGGACCCGGCCGAGCGCCCTCGCCGGCCGCCTGCCCCCAGCTGCTCCCGGGGATTAGGCGGCGCTGCCCCCTGTTCTCCCGGGACGTGACACAGAGTCGTGGATTCCGAGTTCGGGAGTTAGTGTCGCTGGTAGGGGCAGCAGGCCGGCCCCTGCCCTGCCGCAGGCGTCAGCGAGGAGAGGGAAAGTGGGTTCCCGGGCTCGCTCCAGACCCGTCCACCGATGAGGCTCGCGTTCGCGCCCGCAGCTTCGCCGGGGTCTCTGGGCAGTCACTAGTTTAGCCTCCGCATTCGTAGGTGAAGAGAGCTGAGCGTCCAGAGCGAGAGACTTGCCGGAGGAGCCATCAGGAAGTGCCAGAGCTGGCGCCGAAACTCTCTTGACTCGGGTCTTAGGGCTTTCTGCCTCGCCCTGCGTCGTCTTCATGGGGTGCGGAGGGCACAGGAGAGGAACGTGCTCCAGAAGGCGCACCCTTCCCCGTTTATTTGCTGACGTGTGCCTCCTCCCCGTCAGATTCCATGGGGAAGGATATCAGGAAGGCTACAAAGAAGGCAGCTGTTTGGGTCGAATTGAAGGAAGACAGCACGGGGCGTTGCACGGAGCCAAGATTGGATCTGAGGTAAGTGGGAGCTTCTGCTCAAATGAATCCTTTCCCACTGCAGTTTGTAATGTACTCTGATGCTCAGTGTGGTTGAACCAGGACACCAAGCCTCCACATGAAGAGGGTGTTAATGGGTCAGACAGGATGCTGGCAGGCACGCAGTCTTGGGACAGACTGATGGAGCATGTTGCTGTATGGAGATAGTTAAATTATGTGGCTGGATGATGAGAAAAGTCTTTGGTTGTGTCCACTTGCATTGGAGGCAGGGTGCTCTCGTTGGCCAGCTGGATCCTCACCCAGACCCAGAGTGAGCACCTGTGTGTAAGTTGAAATGCCATAGAGTCCTCATTCTTTCTTCTCTGCTTGCCCTCTGCCCTAGGTTGTCCCCATATAGGTAACTAGCCCTAAGTGGCAGAGTCTGAGGTGAGGCAGTCAGGATGGTACCTGGTACCTCTTGCTGAGGGTCAGGAAGTCACCAGCAGTTGGGGTCTTGTAAGGCTATGCTCAGGATATCAGCCAGGGCCGCAGTCTCATCTGAAGGCTTGGCTAGGGCTGGAGGACCCACCCCTAAGGTGGCACACTCACATGACACTGGGCATGGACTTCTTCACAGAGCCGCTCAGGTGTCCTCATGGCACTGAAGGGCAAGTGGTCCAAGAAAGCAAGGCAGAAGCGCCCCGTCTCTGTGCCTAGCCTCAGAAGTCATGCCCTGTCCTTGCCTCTGGGTTCTGTGGTTGTACAGGTCACTGTGGTAGTCAGGGTGTGAGCACAGGGGAGGAGCGTCATTGAAACTGTCTTGAGGGCTGGCTGCCCCCCTGACTAGTCGCTAACCGCCACTGCCCCATGCTCAACAGGTCCTCCCAGAACACTGGAGGAAGCCCAGCCGCCCTCCACCCCGCCTTTTTGTAAGAACTCAGTAATTAGGTACGGTATAGCCAGGTCTTATTAATTTCACTCTCCACAATCTTCTTAACTTGCAGATCGGGTGCTATCAAGGCTTTGCTTTTGCCTGGAAGCATCTCCTGCACAGTGATGCCAGCGAGAGAGACAGGTGAGTGTGAGCATCCTCCTTTCTCAGGGTTGTAGGTTCACAATACACCAGCAGTGACCTTGGGCATTTGTTTTCCATTTCCTCATGTGTCAGGTGGAGAAAATAATAATGTCAAACTTGAGTGCTATTAGGAGATTTAAAGGAGATAAACAGAAAATGCTGGGCACACCTTAGTCATTTGATAAACGCTGGTTCTTTTTACTTCTCTAAAGAGTTCCCCTGCCATTCCTCTGGAGTCACTAGAGCATCAAGTGCTTGTGGACACCAGGACAGTAAAGTGACGTTAAAATTTGTACCTCTCAGTCCTGAGCTTCTGATGAACAGACCACAGTCCACTCAGTGTGGCTAGGGCTCAGAATTGCTGACTCCATTGTCTGTAGTTTTTAATGCAGCCATCCAAAGTGCACTTGAGTGTGTTTGACTTGTTTCTGGTACCAGGAGGTGCTGTTAGTGTTATTTGAATCGGTTCAGCCCTTGTGAGCCTATTTTAGTGCATTCTGCTTGCCTGAGCCCCTCCTGAGCCTGTCTGTCCTCGTTCTCAGGCTGGAAACAGCCCTTCAGTGAAAGGCATGTCACTCTCAGGGGCCTGAACTCTGCATCATTCTGACACCTACTCTCCTGGTCCTAGCATGGGGGGATGGCAGGTGGGGCAGGGAAGGTGGCTCCCTGTCCATGCAGCTTGTCCTTTCATTTGAAATATTTTGAATTTTTAAAGCCCAGGCTATACCCATATTCAAAATTCAGAACAAAGGTGCTGTGCCTGAGTGGTCCTGGGGTTGCCTGCGTCTGACTTGTCCCTGTCCCTTGGCTGCTCTGCTGTCTGAGCAAGTGGGAGATGCACAAAGGCCTAGGTTAGCTGAGGGCACTCCCTAGCCACAGGGCAGCTGAGGATCAGGTGGAATCCTTGTTGGCAGCCTGTGTTGCCACCAGGTGGCGTCCAGAGCTGAGCTCTGTTCTCCACGCAGGTCCCCAGAGGATTAGGAGAGGGAGGGCGTCCACCTGAGTTCCCCAGCCACTTTTACAGTCTGGGTTTCCTGACTCGTAGAGCAGCTCGCCCAGTCTGCCCGCAGAGGGGGAGCTGCTGCGTTGATGCCCGGCTGCCAGGGCCCTGCCAGCTTGTGGCAGCCTGCACAGAGCCTTGGCCCCTGTGGCGCTGGGTTTCACAGGCAGGCGAGTGTTCCCTCTCTTCTTCCTGGTGCTGAGGATGGACCCAGGGCCTTGTGTGCACCGAGCCAGCGCTCTGCCACTGGGCGGTGGCAGTGTGGCTTCTAGGTGGTAAAGGGCTGATGACCAGGTGGAGTTCTGCTGTGAGGACGTCAAAGGAAAGCAGCTTGTGTGTGTGGCCCATGTGAAGGGCAGGGCCTAGGAGGTGCGGAGAGGCGGCCCTCGGTCCAGGCGTTGGAGCTCGGTCACTCCTTCCAAGTCGCCGGCAACACCTGCCACAGCGGTGCTGGCAGGGCTGCAGCACCCTTCACATGTGTCACTTGTTGGATGTGTGCCTGCCTACGGTGCCCGCTGGTGTGTCTGCAGGTGCTCCCCTGAGCAGGGAAGGGGTCACTGCCTGCGGAGGGGACATGGGTGGGATTCTCCCCATCAAGTCAGATGTCCCCTTACCCCCATTTTGGCGTTCTGCCTCTGGTCCCCTGGAAGCCAGGTGCTTAACAGACTCGCATGAACTTTCATGGCTTTGCGTTCTCCAGGCGAGGTGGTCCTTGGAAGCCGACTTGCCCTTGGCGAATGTGCTCATCTGTGCTTCTGTAAACACCAGCTCTCAGCCAGTGCACAGGGCCTGGACTGCTCCGAATTGCCATCACTCACTGTCCAGCATGCTCTTGTCCTTGGGACAGGTGTGGTCTCAGGCAGGGTTATTCTCAAAGTCGCTGTCCCTTGGCAGGCTCTGGGCCCCACCTGGATGTGCACGTTTGAGTGGTCTTTAAGCTGCCCCAGGGGATCCCTGGTCCCAGGGTCCAAGGAAGCAGGAGACACTCACATGACCATGCACTTCCTCTGCCCCCACGTCACAGGGAAGATCTAGTCCTCGTAACCCGTGAGCTGCTGTCCCCGTCCCCGTTTGGCAGACAGGACAGTGAGGTTGAGAGATATGAGTGCCTCGGTGTCCAGGAGCACGTTCCCCCTCATTCTGCCTTCCTCTGGCCTGTGCTGAGGAGCTGGTGAGGCGGGTGAGGTTGCGTGGGTCACTTAGCTCTGTGCAGAGATGCAGGCACACCTTCAAGGTGGACTCTGCTGTCGTGCTGGGTGTGGGCGAAACCTGTTGCCAGGTAAGCAGGCGTGATCGTTGTTTTGAGAAATTCCATCTTCTACCCTGAGGCTGGACTCGGCAGGCCTGCTGCTTCTGAGCAGGTGGCGGTGCGGCCACCGCACGTTGGCCTTGGTGTCTGAGGGCCTGACGTCTGCTTCTGTGCTTTCAGCAGGAAGATGAAGGTCTTGGAGGCCCTGATCGGAATGATCCAAAAGTTCCCCTATGACGACCCTGCTTACGACAGACTCCACGAGGACTTAGAGAGGATCAGAGGGAAGTTTAAGCAGGTCTGTCCCTGCGTGCCTTTCTGTAGTGGCGCTGCCACGGGCCCTGGGGGTCCACTTGACAGTGGTCACGGTTGCGCGCACCCGTGTGCCATGTGAGCGGTCCCAGAGGCACATCGTCTCTGTGTTCCCATTCTGGGTAGCCGAGGACATCTGGGGCAGGCGTAAGGATGGACCTTAGGGTTGCTGGTGGGGACAGGAAAAGCAGCAGCCAGGGTGGGGGTTCTCTTCTCACTCATGAGCAGAAATGCATGAGATTTTAAAACGCTGTCTTTTTCTTTCGTGTGTTCAGCTGTGTTCATTACTAAACGTTCAGCCTGACTTCAAAATGAGCGCAGAAGGCTCTGGACTTTCATTTTGAAGATGACAGACACATGCGGATAAAACTTCAAGGGACAGATGTTTCCATACTAAGAATGTGATTAAAGGCGAAACTGATAGGGTATTGGTTGTTCTGGAAGTGGGGGTCCTGGTTTGGCCTCCTGCCCCGTGAATTTTTCGGCCTGGGTCACTGGTGCCCTGTCCCCTGTACTGCGTGAGCGAGGCTGCCCCCTGCTGCTCTGGCATGGGGTGCTCTGCTGGCCTCCAGCAGCACGGGCCTGGCTGGTCCTGGACTGGCTGTAGCCCTGGGTAGGATCACCCCCAGGCGTGGACTCAGGAACGTGTCCTTAAGAAGGAGGGATGTGGTCGACCTGAAACAGGTTAGTGGGAAGTGAGGGCGGTATTTCCACTTGAGACTTGGTGCTGCAGGCCCTGTGTGACCTGACTTGGCTCATCTCCTCAGTAGGTCACAGATGAGGAGACCGAGAGCCCAGGAGTTGTCTAGTCTGAGGGCCCCAGCAGCAGGGCTAGGACCTCCATCTAGCCAGTCATGCAGCTCACGAAGTGCCTCCTTGGAGTGTGCAGGGTGGCCCCCGATCACCTGGGGGCCCTGTCCTCTGTCTCTGCGGTGCTGGGCCCCGTGGGGCTCCAAGGCTCCACCAGGTTCAGTTTGCCTGGACACCTGGCTGAGGAAGAGAGGCCAGCCGGATCCTGAGGGGCACAGATGTGTCCCAAGTGGGGGGTGGACTTCGCAGCATTAAGAGTGGTTGGGGGAAATGTTCTGAAGCAGACTGGCCACTGGGCTGCTGCGCTGGGCTGAGTGGACACCCGAGGTGGCTAGCGTTTGGTTGTCCCCAGCTCATCATGCACCTCCTGTCCCCACTCCTGTTCTGGAGCGCCTGTCAGCAGTGAGTGAAGAGATGAGGGGAAAGTGGCAACGTGCAGGGCTCTCGCGCCAGGTGGGGACAGATGGGTTAATGCTGAAGCACCAGGTGCAGGCCCGTCCTCCCAGACCTCCTGCAGCTGCGCAGGCCTCTGGAAGTCCCCGTGGCTGCCACCTTCCAGCGTCTTCCAGCGTCTTCCAGCGTCTTCGAGGACCAGCAGCGCTTCCCTCCAGGCACTGGTGTGGGCGAGCCTTTGGGCTGCTGTCTCCTTGGTGGGCCTGTGTTTTCTGAGTTACCTGTTTAATATGTGTTATTTTTCTTAGTGGAAGAATAAATAGCTTATTTTAAAGTAAGATTGTATCTGGGACGGTTGATAGCACCCCTCGAGCCACAGCGTTCCCCCAGTGGGGGCGTTGGGGTCTGGCTACAGAGGAGGCGTGTCCTCCCGTGTCCTGAAACACAGGGCAGGCAGGGTGAGCACAGTCCCCATCCTGCTGCCCTGGCCAGCCGCCTGCCTGCAGCCAGCAGGGTCCCCCTCGACATGCCCCCACCCCTCAGCCTCCCACCAAGCCTCCTGCTTCCCCAACCCCCACGCTTTGCCCTCTTCCCCCTCCCCCATTGCATCTGTTCGCAGCAGGGCACCACTTCTCTCCCACTTCCCTCACCTGAAGCCACACCTGCTCACTGACCTTGACCTGTGCCCTCCTGGCCTTCCTGGAGCACTGGGCCCAGTTTCTAGGATGCCTTGGTCTCCCAGACAGACCTAGATTGCCATGCAAACAGAGCCTCCTTAACAGTCGCCTGCTGTGCCCAGTGGGGCCTCCGGACCTGGGTCAGCAGTGGCTGCGTCTCCTGGTTGCTGAGGTTTGGGCATCCGGTGGAAGAGTCACGACACTAAGGAGTCACTGTCTCTGGGATGTGACCCCAGGACCAGCACAGGCAGTGCTGCCAGCTGTAGATGCAGAGGCTCTGGAAGGAACCTGGGACCTTGGTGTCACCAGTGGGCTGCTGTACAACCAGCCCCTGAGCCTCCTGCTTTCAGACCTGACCTGAGCTGCTCATGGCCCGGTGGGCCACGGCTGCTTGGGGGTTTCTGTTGCTTGCAGACAAGCCTCCTGCCTGCTGTCCCATCCTGTCTGGCCAGGTTTCTGGGTGGTGGTCTGACACCACGTCATCCCTTCTGGTGGGTCTCCAGGGGCTCGGCCCCCCACCTTCCTGTCAGAACCCCAGTGTGCTTTGTGCCACACATGCGTTTCTGTACCAGTGTGCCAGTCTCCTGGCTGCCATGTCAGAGGCACAGGTCCAGTGGCCTGCCTCCTGGAGGTAGAGGGGTGGGTGAGGGTGTCACGGGGCTGGTCCTCCATCAGCTTTCTCCACTCTCGAGGATGGCATCTTCTCCCAGTCCTCACTGGTTGTCCTGGGTCTACATTCCAATTTCACACATGCTAGGCAAGTGCTCCATCACTGAGCCTCATTGCCTGCCCTTTAAAAATTTTTATTTTGCGATGGCCTCACCAAGTTGCGGAGGCTGGTCTTGAACTTGCGATCCTCCTGCCTCAGCCTCCAGAGTCTCTGGGATTGCCGGTGTGCCTCACTGGGCCCAGCCTGATCTCTTATTAGGACCTGTCAGGCACATTAGGCTTTACCCTGGTGACCTAATTTTAACTTTATTGCCTTCTTAAAGACCCTGTCTCCAAATACAGTCACGCTGGGAGGCAGCGGGGTTAGGGCTTTGGCATGCCGCTTCTGTGGGGACTTAAGTCCAGCCTTAATGGGAGCCCACCTGGCTGCTGGGATAGACTGTTAACTTGGAACTAATAGTAAAGCCATTTCTCGTAAAAGTAGAGGTGAGTTCATTTGGGTGTTGCAGGATGTCAGCAAATGGGCATAAGCAAGGTCATCCCTTCACCAAAGCTGTTTCCGCATGGTCACTGAATCACGGTGGTGGCTGCTACTAGCCACTCAGCCGTCCTGGAACAAGGCCACGTTTTACTTCCTCTAGGTTTTGCATTCTGTCCTTCAACACCAGTGGTAAGACAAGGAGGAGGAGATGGACGACGATGGTAGCCAGCTCTCTGCCTCCCTCAAGTTGCTGAGTGGGGCCGCCACCCCCATCCTCGCCGGGTCACAGTCTGCCAGTGGTGGCAGTTAGTGGCTGGCCTCAGGCCGCAGGAGGAGCCACGTGGGGCCAGCCGTCTGCTGCTCACTCATCCCGAGGCCGTTTTCCGGCGAGGCTCAGGCTGTTACGCAGCCCGTCTGGTATCTCGGAGTCTGAGGCAGGGACTGGGGCATCTGTGGACGGGGCCTGTGCTGGCTGCTGGAGGATAAGCAGCGGCTGAATGGGCCCTCAGCTGCCCCGGTCCCCGTGGGCAGCCCCTCTAGGGGTGTGCGTGGCCCCTGGGAGTCCCGAGGCTGGGGTGGCCTTCCACTCTGCCTGGGGGCTAAGGCCGGGAGGCCCGGGAGGAGGACCGTCACACTAATATTCCAGTCACAGTTCTCGTCCACCCTCCTGGAAACGCCAGTGCCGCCTGGGGTCACGCACTGTCGTCACTCTTGGGCTCCTCCCGATGGCTGCAGTGGTCTTCAGCAAGGAAACCAGCGCTAACGTGTGACTCAGGAAACTGAGGACACTGAGCTTTGGAGTCGTCAGAGCAAATGGGTGCTGGGCTCAGTGTGTCAGAGGACACGGGCACCCTGGTGAGAGGGACTGCCCTGCAGGCCCAGTGACGTCGTTCTGTGGGGACTTCTCAGCTCACTTTCCAAGGGAAGTTGCTCCTTGCCCTAAACTTCCCGTGATTTTTCAGGGCTGATAATTCCTCAGTGGGCAGCAGGGTCCTTGCTGTCTGTCCCAAATTGGCCGGAACAGTGCCCTGGCAGAGCCTCCCCGGTCCCTTTACCAGACTGTTTGGCCTTGGGTCATGAGGGTTGGGGCTTCTGCGCTGGGCCACACCTTGCTGGGGTCCTGCCCCTGCTGGACTGAGTCCCAGCGTCCTGCGTGTGTGCGGGACCGGCAGGAGGGGGCTGGCTGCATGCCCTCAACAGGGGTGCCTGGGCGTTGCTCTTCCCCTGCTGGTGCACCCCAGAAACAGCCGGGGCCTTGCTGAGCCTGCTCCTTTGAGAACTCAGCCAGTGGAATTATGTCCTCCAAAAAGAAACACTGAAGTCTTAGCCCTGGCACCTGTGACTGTGACCTTATTTGGAAATAGGATCTTTGCCGATTCTGCTACTGCAAGTTAAGATGAGGTTGCAGTAGTGGGAAGGGCCCTTGGTCTGCTGTGACCAGGGGTCTCTTTTAAAGGAGAGACACAGAGAAGGCACAGGCACAGACTGGGTGTGGCAGCAGGGTTCTGGCTGCAGCCCCAGGCCACTCGCTGTGCAGGCCTGGTAGATTCCCTGCCACCCCCTGCTTCAGCAGGGTCACCATACCCCTCAGCCCAAACCCAGCCTGCTGCCCATTTTGTAAATAAAACTTTATTGGCACACAGCTTCACTCACTCTTCACTCAACTGCCTAACACTCTCACGCACAGCAGAGCTGACCAGTAGAGACTGCGGTCAGGAAGCCTTCACCAGGCTTGTCTGAGCCCTTACAGAAGTCTCCCGCCCTGCACTCGATGCACCTGCCAGAATGCCAGGGCCACACAGCTCATCACGTGTCCCCTGCCTGTCATCAGCCCACAGGTCATTTTGAGAGCTGGGACAGACCATGCTCAGTATTCAGCACCTCGCCTGGCACACAGTAGGTGCACAGTGAACTTGAGCTGCCCCAGCCCCTCCCAGGGTTACAAAGGTAAGGAAGAGGCCTCCGAGGCCCTGGAGAGCCTGGGGCTAGGCATCCGACCCCGGCTGGGCCACTTAGCTCGGGAGCGGCTGCCACTGACAGGCCGGTCTCCGCTGTCGCTAGGTGAGAATTAAAGGATTAATGGACGCCGGCTTTGATAGGCTCAAGGCCACCAAAGCCCCTCAGCGGAGGGTTCCACATTCTCTTCCCTGTCCTCCTTGTGTGCCCCTGTGAGTGGTGGTGACAATGGCCCCCGGATGTGGGCCCCAAGGCCAGTGGCCCAGCGCTGCCCGCCCACCCGTCCGCCGGCTATTGTCTGCCCCAGCCCTGCAGAGTGGTGCTGGGCGGCTGGGGCCCCACCGGGCAGGGGGACTGTGGGAACGGATTAGAGGTCCTGGGCTTTCTTCCCCCACTTGCATAAACTCTTGATCAAAGACATTCCTGGGATGACAGAGCCTGCGAGAGGCCAGCCCAGCGTGCCCAGAGTGGGATGTGCACCCCATGCCCCTGCCGGCCCGCGCAGCCTGCCCACCCAGCCCACCTCGCAGGGCGTCCTCGGCACCCTGGCCAGCGTGCAGCGATGGAGGGCGCCAGGTGGAGGCGGCTAGCCCAGCAGACTTGAGGCCAGGCCCTGCTGCAGGGGCCTGTGGGAGGGTCCCATCCCAGCCGGGCAGGCCACACCGCTGCCGGGGCCTCGCTCCTGTGGACGCCAAGATGCTGCCCGCCTCTGCAGCCCCATCTTCCTCCCGAGCACGCGTGTGCCTGTGCTGCCAGCCTTTCCCCCGCATGCTCACGGTGACCCGGAGTGCTGCCTGGGCCCCTGGGAGCCCGGCCCTCCTCAGTGCTGCAACTCAGTACAGTCGCCCAGACGCCCAAGGGTGACCCATGCAGCCCCGATGTAAGGATGGGAAATCCCAAGACTTCTGTCCCCTGGAGGGGCTCATGACCAAAGCAGATGGCCAGGGCCACCTCTGTGGGCATGTGGGTGTGGACGCCTTCACTGTGGCCACCTGTGTTTTGAGTGTTAAGGGACAAGCAGAAAAGGTTACTGAGGGGCCAGGCGAAGGGACAAGCCCACGACTATAAGCCTGAAGCAGCCCAGCATGTCTGAAGCCCTCGGGCAGAGCCGAGGTTCAGGGACCGGAGGCTGGGAGGGCGGGGCCGGGCCCAAGGGACCTCAGGCCAGCTTGAAGCAGATAGGTGGTCCAGTGGGTAGTGGACTGAGGGAGGCTCGCCGGGGGGCGGCTTCAGAGCGGGGAGCAGGAGAGCTGACTGGAGAGGCTCGACTCTGGAGGTCCTGAGGGCAGGTAGCCCAGGAGGGGTCAGCTCAGCTTGAAGGCCAGCGACACCACAGGTCTCACTGTCTGGCGAAGGAGCGCGCTTTAGAGATGAGCCATCCCCGTGCTTGCCGTGCCAAGGGGGCGTTGGGAACTGCTCACACCCTTGCCCACCCCACCCAGCGTCCCCCCGAGGCCCCTCCCGCCGCCTCTGGGCGGCTCCGCGAGCACCCTGCCCAGCCTGTGGCCGTCCGTCCTCGCTGCTCCTGACTGGCATGGCGGCTCCACTTCCTCCATCCTCACTTGACCTAACAGGATCCCCTTGCCACCCAAGGCCCCAGGCCATCCTTGCAGTCACGGGGGTGGGGGTGGGGCCTGTGGCTCTCTGCGGACATGGGACCTAGCTCCGCTGGCAGCTGTGCCCGAGGAGAAGGCTGGGCACTCCTGAGCCATCCGAGTGGCCAGTTGGTCGCCTCTTCAGCTCCGGCAGCCCCCGGAGCTCTTGCTGAATGAGACTGTCAGGGGCCTCATGTCTCTGGGAGCACCCAGCCAGGGAGGCCAGGCCTCCACACCTCGCCTTCCTCCAGAGCTGCAGGTACTGGCGGACGCCACCAAGGCCAGACCCTCAGCTACAGAAGTGCCAGGACCCACTCCTTCCCCTCCGACCTGGACACAAAGCTAGTCACCCAGAAGCCAGAGGCGGACAATGCAGAGTCCAGCAAGGCCTCCCGGGTGTCCGTGTGGAAGGCTGCCCTGGACTGTGGCTCTAATGCTCTGCTACACTCTGAGCTTGGCAGCACCCAAGGACCGTGATTCACCCAAAGCAAACAGCAGTTTGCGCCAGAAGAGGGCTAGTGGACGCTGCCTTTATTTATTTTCCTAGCTGCAGTAACCCGGGAGGGCAAACTGGCCATACGAGGGCCAGGAGATGCTCCTGATCAATGGCACCGCTCGTCCCTGGCGCCAGGGCTGCTGGCTTGCATGGTCCCAGACGCCACCTGTCAATTCCTGGGAATCCCCTGGGGTCTGAACTGCCCCCCTCCCACCTGGAGCCCCAGGGACAAGTGTCCTGCCAGTGGGGAGCATGACACGCTCTGGGGGGGCAGCCCCCACCGTGAGAAAGCACTTGGCAATGTCAGCAGACACCGCTGGTGCACACGGGCAGGGCCAGCGCCACCCAGGTAGAGGTCAGGATGCCACTGAACTCAGGGCACAGGGAGAGCACAGGATGACCTGGCCACGTGTGGCAGTCGGAGTGGTCAGCCCCTGCCCGTCCCCTGCAATGGGTGCAGGCCGCAGCCCCTCCTGCCCCCGCCAGCCTGGGAAACACACGGGAAACACACGGGGGTTTTACCAATTTTATTTCTAGACTTTTCACGTTTGTCTGTTTTTCTGTTGGGAACGTGCCATTTCGTGTCTGCTGGGAAGCACCGCGGCGTCCACCGAAGGCACAGAGCAGGCTGCCCGCCTCCAGACCCTCGCAGGCTTTCACGTCACAGGACAGACTGCTGTGCCCCATGGACCTGCCACCAGCCTTTGGCCTTTTGGCACACAATATTCAGGACGTCTGTCGTCACCCATCGCTACGGACACACCACCCCTCGAGGACCCTGCTAGGTCCAGACAGATGCTGCAGCCGGAACGGTGGAGGCCAGCGGAAGGGTGCTCGGGAGGGAGGGCCAGTCCTGCTCCTGCACCTACTGGGCTCCCCGCTGGGGCACAAATGGGCGCAGATTCTTTTGGTTTGGCAGCTTGCTAGGGGACTCGGGCACACAGCACTGTGAGCTGACTTTGTTGAGATTTGGAGTCTTTTTAATTTAGCATTATGCTGTAATTAACAAAACAAGGACAAACAGAACACGAGTATATAACACAGATCAAACGCACCCGAAACTTGAAGAACAAATCCCAGAAGCGATTCCAATCATCCCGAGTGACAGAGTCCTATGGGCCCAGCGCCACGGCGGCACTAAGACAGACTGGGCATCACAATAACAACAACAGTGCAGCGCTCCTGACCACGCGTCCAGGTCCACGCGGTCGGCACATCGGATGGGTGCAGAGCCAGCAGGACAGGCGCGGCAGGGGCGGGAAGGCGGTGGAGCGCCGCGCCTGGGCAGGGAGGCCTGTGCAGGTCTCCTGGCGGGGCTCCGCCCGCCCCGCCGGGACTCGTCTGTGTGTCTGTCCACGTGGCAGACGGAGCCGACTGGCAGTCTACACATGGCTAAGTGAAGCATGAGGTATTGTGAACAGGGACCTTTTTGGAATAGAGCAGTAATCACATTAAGTCAAAATTGATCACATAAAAAAAAAAACTACAAAAAAGGGCATCGGTAATACAATTTTCTACAGGAAAATCAAAACTAGAACATGGCAGTACATGACATTGTAAAACCAAAAACTGATCCTCCAATAGCAGCAAAACAATGTGAAAGAGAAGCGTGCGAACAGTTTCCCTCCGCGTGGGAAGTCATCGTAGCAGCGCAACAGAAACGGAGCCGCGGCCTGTCCCGCCCCTCGGGAGCCTCCCGCCACCCCTCCCTCACATGCTCTCTCCAGCCTCAGCCTCAGCCTCCACGCTCTCGCCGCCTCCCCTCAACACGTCCTCAGTGGAAAGGCACAGGGTGCGCAGTCGTCTGCCTGGACTCGTGCTTCCCCGGAGCACCCTGCTTCCCTGTGCCTTGGGTGCCTCTCAAGCAGACCACCTCGGAGACGCCCAGCAGGCCGAGTCCAGGTCTGCGTGGCTTCCCCTGCCATCTGCCCCCTCACCTACAAAAGGACCGTCTTTCAACTGTATACACCTGCAACACCAAAGGCAGAAAGGTTTGAGTGTGAACCAGGGGCGACTGCATTACTGTACAGATCATACTGGCCTTATGAACATGCCCTGCAATAAATATTCTTTTTAGCCTTAACTATAAATTATATATTTTAGTGTTTAAAAACCTTCTGCTGTGAAACACCTAAAAGTAACCCTTAAACTGCTTGTTCTCTAGGTAAACCTTGGAGGTCCCTACTTTCTAACACCAGCTGGCACCAGGAATCCTGCCAACTTCCACTCTCTACAGGACAGCAAGGGGCCCACCATCCTGGCACCGTGACAACTCGGACCTTTCTCTTCTCGACTAGAACAAAACCTGCCAGAACACCCCCTCGCCGACACCAGGTTACACACGCTTGGGTCCTGTGCGCACAGGTACGTGACTATTCCCACGCAGGTCCGCTAGGAACCGGCCCGCACACAACAGCAACATGGCCTCTAGCTACGGAACCAAAAGTGCTTGAGATGGAATGGACTCAGAATACCAAGAAGGAGAGACGAACAAAACCCCAAATGACAGGAAGAAAGTAGCTGTGGACTTAACCTGATGTGAGCAGGCCGCAGGACCGGTGGGTGAAAACCAGCATCTCATGAACAGGCAACTACAAAAATAGGAAGATTATAAAAATAGAATATATTATGTCGCTATTTTGCTTTCCCTCTGCGGCAGCACGTGGCAGCGGGACAGGCCTCTCCCGCGGGTGCTCCCTGGCTGGCACGCTGCAGACTTGTGCCTGGGGGCCATAGTACGCACGCCACAGTTCGCTGACCGAGGGGTGGCCTCCCCAAGTCAAGGCCAAGAGGTTACACGCGTGCCTACCTAGGAGACAAAGGACGCAAAGAAGCCACTACGTGCGGAGCAAGCGGGTATAGACGCCAGGGTCACCCAAGCTGTGCTGCTCGGGAAAGCACAGGGATGCTTTTCTACCTAAACCCTCTTCTACTTTTGTCAAATTTTTCTATTTTTTTTTAAGATGTTTTTATGCTTTTTTTTTTCAAACACATAAAAAAGAATCAAATCTAGCCCTCCCGGGACCCTCCTGCGTGTTAATGCCTATTCTTACAAGAGACACGAGCACATTCACATAAAACTAGTTGATTACTGGGGTAAGTCCTCTATTTTTGTAGCACAACGCCCCTCCCCCCACTCAGGGTCATGCAGATTCTATCTTTTCTCTTTTTTTAAAGACAGTTTTCAGGATTTTTTTTCTTTTTTCTTTTGCTTAAGTCGGAGACGGAAGGGAGAAAAGAGGAAAGGAGAAGGAGACTTTCCCTTCTGTTAGCAAATGTCCCAGAAAAGAGGGACTTTGTCAGGAGCACCTGCGGCCGGCCCCTCCCAGGCTGAGGGCTGCTGGCCGCCGCCTGCCCGGCGCCCTCAGATGTCCACGTCCCGCACGTCGGTGGGTGTGCACGCCAGGTCGGCCTCCTCCGCCTCCTCTTCCTCTCCCTCTGAGGCCTTGGGGTCCAGGTTCTGCTGGGCCTGGCGCAGGCTGGACTCCAGCAGGGCTTCGATCTGCTCCTGGCAGGCCCGGAGGCAGTCCTGGGGGCCGGGACGGGAGGAGGTGCTCAGGAGAGGCCCCGACCCGGGGCGCGTGCTCGGACCTCCCCCAGGCCCAGAACTGTTCGCGAGTGCCACCTCTGGTCCCTAGTGGCCCCTGGCTGCTGACCCCCCAGGAGTAAAGGCTTCTACCTCCTGCCATGAGACTCTGGCCATCTCCTGGGAGTGGACACACACCCACTGTCCCCTGCCTGTCCCACCTCCCCACAGGCTCCTCCAGAGCCCTCATCCCCAGGCCCATGATGCCACTTGACTGAACAGGGAGGCCCTCTGACCCTCTGCCAGTGGCAGCCCTGGAGGAAGCCCTAGCCTGCCCTGTCAGTTAGGCCATGCGTGACCAGTGGACAAGGGGAGGCTGGCCTCCTCCCTCGGTCCTCCCCCCACAGGCCGCATGCTGGCCCCACCACTCTTGCAACAGAGAATCCACCCAGTGCAGCCAGAGGTCCCAGCACACGACGTGTGAGAGGCTCCTGGAAGCCTGCACCTTGCCCTGCTGGCTGGATCCCCCGCAGCAGCGACCGCCTGCACTCTCAATGGAAGTGGAGCCCCGGAAGCGCCCCCCGAGGCCCCTGGGCTCCCCGCAGCCGTCTCCCAGCACTCTGCCTAGCTGTTCTTGGTGCTAGGTGGCTGCCGAATAAAGAAGCTGGCTGCAGTGGCAGGCTGTGTCCCCAGTGCTGGGGCGTCACAACAGATGGGCTTCTGAGACCAAGCGGTCCCCAGCCAGCCTGGAAAACACTTCCCCACAAGGAACAGGGCTCAGGGGTCAGGAAGCTGCAGCCTAACTGGCCAAGCAGGGTGGCACTGCCAACTCCCCCAGGCCAGCAGGGCCTGTGCGCCCCCCTCCTGAGATGCTCACCTCGGGAGCACAGGTGGAGGGTGGCGGGAGCAGCCCCGTGTGCAGACAAGAGCAGGGTGCGGGTGCAGGACCCCACTCCTGGCGCGTCGCGGCTCCGGCTGGCACACCAGCGCCTCAGATCCCTGAGGCCTGACAGCGCCCACCCAGCCCTCCAGGCATGTTCTCAGGAGCCCCTGGCACCCTGGGAGCCACATGCTAGAAGGCAGCCGAGCCGTTCCCCTGGGCTGCCGCGTCCCAGCCCCTGGCCTTGCTCCACCTCTTGACCGCGGCTTTGATCCAGGACCCACTAGAACTCCTGGTGGTCGTGAGGTCAGAGAGGAGCTAGACTCGGCCTTCTGGGCGCTTTCTGCCTGTCCTGGCTCCACACTGGCCTGCAAGGCCTCCCCAGTGGATGGTGCCCCAGGCAGGACTGTCTGCTCCCTGGTGAAGAGGGACACATGGCAGCCCGTGCACGTGGGAATTTCTAGAAGGCATCCTCTGCCACAGTCCTTGGTGGACTTTGTGACAGAAGAGGCCACCCACCCCAAGAGGCCTGCAGTCTGGCAACGGGCTTGGGCAGAGGTGGTGTGGGCCCATGGTGCCAGGCTCTACCCTGAGTGCTCGGGCCACAGGGAGGAGAGGAAGAGCCCGGGCGGCAAGCGAAGGCCAGCTCCCAGGGGAGGAAGCAAGGGAGGAAGCCAACGGGGCTCTTTCTGGGTCCAGCTCAGCTATGTCGTCGCTGGAAAACCAGATAAAGTCATTTCAGCCTCAATTACCCTTTCTGGCGAGTGTCATTAACGTCTAATTAAAGCAGCCTCCATTCAAAAAAGGACAGCTGCTGCTCTCCTGTGACTGCCAGGGCGCAGCCACAGCTTGGCAGGAAACGCACCAGGCCTGACTGGCCGGGCGGCCACAGTCCTGGGGACGGCTTCACCCAGGCCCGAGTGCTGGGGATGGAGCCCAGGGCCCCTCTACCCAGAGCAGACCCCGGCCTCACACCTCGTTTCCTGGAGGTCTTTTCTCTTCGCTCTGTCCTTGTGGCCGTGGGACACTGCTGCTCCAGCAGCCAGGTGAGGATACTCACCCCAGCAGGTCAAAACCGGGCAAGTGGGTGGGAGTGAGGTCATCTCACTCTCTCGGGGTCACGTACTAGGTGGTGAGTTGTCCCCAACAGGAACCATTGGGCAGGGGACAGGCAGTGTGTCTGGCTGGGACTCCTATGGAGCCCTCCAGATGCTCCGTGGTGGCCGAGGCAGCCTCAGCAAGCCCACCTGGACCCAAGCGGGGTTAAGGCCGAGGGTCACTCCCTCATGTACGGCGGGCAAGTACCCCCAACCTCTCTGGTCTAATTCACCTGGCCCAGTGGCTGGGACCTTGGAGGAGCCCTTTCCAGCAGCTATTTACTGGCCACGTCTACTGTGGTCCAGACAGCCTGGTGGGGCCCAGCTCGAGCCCCATGATCACCTGGGTCACCGCCAGGTCTGCTGCCCGCCTGCTGGTGGCTCTCTTTCTTGGAGAGGTTCATGTCTCCTGTCTACTCCTGGAAATCCTAGTGGGAGGACAGAAGCCTGTGAGGACCCTCTGTCCAGTGGTCAAGCCTCAGACTCCTGGCTCCGTCAGCTGTGACAGTCACAGTCCCTGCTCACAACGCTAGACAGTCTGTGCTGAGCGCAGCCCTCTGCTCCACTCCTCAGGGCCTAGCCCCGCCACCCACGGGGGCCTTGGCACCGGGCACAGCACCCCCCGGCACTAGACCTCTCATGGACGCCACTCACCGGGTCGCACTTGATCACTCTGGAGAGGAAGTGTGTCAGGCGGTAGCAGGACAGGAAGGTGTTGGGGCTGCCCAGGTGCAGGCCCTGCACCGCGGCCACCACGCTCCCAGCGGCCACCATGGAGGGCGGGTTGGAAATGAACTTCACATCTACAGGAAAGAGGGGGGGGCTGTGGGTGGGGATGTGGCAGGACCCCAAATCCAGGCCTCCCGCTCTACATCCAGCTCCTTCCAGCCGTCCACACTGACGAGCGCTAGGGCAGCCGGAGCCGCCCGGGCTCTGTCACCAATGCCAGCGTGAGCTCCAGCAAGAGTCTGCCACTGCCCAGGACCAGACTCCAGAGCCTTGGTACCATTCCCAAGGGTCACCACAAAGCTGCAGAGTAGAGACAGCGACTCCCCGAGTCCCTCGGGGCCGCACCCTGCTTGGCACCCAGCAGACATGGTGTGATGGTGGCAGGGACGTTCCAGCTGCCCCACGAGGGCCAGGCTGGGCACTCAGTGAGGGAAGAGACCCTTGCAGTCACCCGCCTCGGAGAAGCCCACTCTGCCCTCTGCCATCAGCTCTCTGGTTGGCCACGAGAGCTTTTCTGCATCTCCTCACGCCTGACCATTCTCCCGAGAGGCCAGGGAGGCGCACGGTCATGCCATGGCTGCTACACAAGACGCCCCACCAGGTGAGCTGCCCAGCTGCAGCCCGCCAGCGGGGCTTTCCCAAGGCAGTGGCCCTGTGCCCGCAGCATGCCCAAAGCGGGCCCATCTCCTGCCGGCCGAGGCCCACCCCTTCCATCCCTGGGGTCCTAGGGACTCTCCCACACTCCTGGGCCCCTGCTCATGGGAGATAAGGTCAGGTGGCGCTGAGCCGGGTGGCCCATTGGCCTGTGCGGCTGTCAGATGGGCATCCCTTCAGGACGTCACCTGGAGCCCAACCCCCACCCAGACCACAGGCTGCACCTTCTGCCAGAGGGACTCGCCCCCTACAGTGGTGAGTCACCTGCCACCCTCTTCTCTTCTCTGCCTGGCCCATCCCAAACCAGCCTGAGGACCTTCTGGTGGTACCAACTTCACCTAGGAATCTGGGGGCCCTGGGCCAGGCCTGGACAAGGGAAGGGACCAGTGTGGCATCTTGTCCACCCTCATAGCCTCATCTCTCGCCACGGAGTGCCTGGGAACAGGGGGCTCGAGTGAGCTGAAGAGGAGCGGCTGGCCACGAGGCAGAGGGGCCCCCACTAGCTGCCAGGGTACTGCAGGTCACCTGAGACTTCATCCCGAGAATGAACAACTTTGGCCTTGTTAAAGACAGGGGCTACCGGCAAGGGGCTGAAGGAAAGCGGCCGCCCCAGGAGGACAAAGTCCGCTCCTGGGTGGTGCCACAGACTTACACAAGAAATCCACCTCTTCCCCCGAAACAGAGCCATTCCACCCAGGCTGGGCCGTTTCGTAGCAGCGAATCAGAACTGTGCACAGAAGTTGCCTCTGCAGCGAGCCACGGCACTAGGGCTGCGCCTCCACAACCCTGGCTGCCATTCGCAGGAAGCTCATCCCCCCAGGGCGGAGGGCGGGGGTGGGCAGTGCGTGCGTGCATGGCCTGGCATGTCAGCAAGGTGCAGAGAAAACCCAAAGCTCTGGTATCTACTTCCACTCGTGGTCTGGGCGCGGGCACACAGGGTCATGGGAGCTGGGTGGCACGGCTGACCCTCGCCAAGACCCCTCCGCTACACTCAGCCACGTGTTCCCCTAGAGTGGCCCTGGTCCTGCCTTCACCAAGCTGACACACGGGCAGGCTCTGGGTACACGTGGAAAGGCATGTTAAAAAACCAAGCCCAGCGACGCACACCTCTGATCCCAGTGACTCAGGAGGCCGAGGCCCACTCAGAGCCCATCCAGAGGGGATGCCGTGGCCACTGAGCATGTGCAGAGTTTGTGTGCGGGGGGCTCCTATGGAGTCCCATCTCAGACAAAGGTCCTGGAGCATCTAGGAGAGCCACCCACAGCCTGGGGCGCTCTGCACTCCCTGCCAGCACCAGGGGCCCTGGGGAGTCGCCGCCAAGGGAGGCTGTGCCCATTCCGTGCAGCATCTCCAGGAAACTGGGGCTTCTCAAGCCACTTTCAGCTCCATAAAAGGCCGCCCAGAGTCTCCAGAGCCGCTCCGCTGAGGAGCCCCAGCCAGGGAATGCCTCCTGCCTGCCTGCAGGGCCAGCCCCCACTCTGGCTGGCCATGTTCTCGGCACCCCTGGCCCTGCTCGAGAGGACCTGGGGAGGGGCACGTGCCCTCGGCAGGTGGAAGACAGTGGAGGACGAGGCCAAAGCCTTCACAAGCGCCCCTCCGATACCAGCAGTTCCAGAGGACCAGGCAACAGGGGCTCTGCCCCTCTGGGTAGGTGGGAGCAGACATCAACTGCCCCCTTTGATGCCACATTGCCCAGTGGCCCTCAGTTACCAGGCTGAGCTCCAAACAGAAGGACTAAATAGGGCCACTGCAAAGCTGGGAGGGGGCTGGGTCCCCCCATTGGGGTAAACAGGCCTCCTGGACATGGCCTGTGTGGGTTCCCTACTGCACAAGGGGAGGAAGGGCTCCCCGGGTCAGTCAGTGCTGGGGCAGAAGGCACGCAGTACGCATCTGTGTGTCTGTCTATGCGGGGTTGGGACAGGCTTCCCATTTGGGGTCTAGGGCCAGGAGGAGGGAGGACTGAGCTCCTCTGCTGACAAACAGCGCCCAAGCCGGGCTTCTCCAAAGCCCCTCCCGGACTCAAATGAGCAGAGCTGGCTGGCGGCGCCCCTAGCGGGGCCTCAGGCGCCCAGGCTCCTCACGGCCGCCCCCGCACCAGGGCTGCTGGCCGCCTGGAGCACGTGGTGCAGGCACTGCCGGCTGCTCTCCCTGCCCCTGCAGGCGCCCCTGGCAGGTGGCCCAGCCTGGGAGAGGCCAGGAGGGGGCCCTGCAGCCTGTCTCCTGGAGGACACAGGGCGGGCTTGAGATGGGTGGAGGCAGGAGCCCAGTGGCCAAGGTAGATCCCTTTTAGCATGGAGTGGCCACAGGGTGCCCAGCACAGGGAGGAGAGGAGGCTCAGCAGGCACACACATAAAGGCTGGACTGTCCACTCAGGTCTCCAAGGCACTGCAGAGCGGCAGTGCGGGGGGAGGGCATGCCAGCACCACCACCTGGCACCCTATCACGATGCCAGCCTCTGCTCACCAGAGCAGGATGTAGAGAAGGGCCCTGGACTCTCTTCCTAGATGGGAGACCTCACAGAGAGCAAGCAGCTGGCCAGCGTCACCCAAGGAAGCCAATGGGCTCTCCAGCTCCCTACCTGTGGCACAGAGGGCCACGAAGGTCTGTGCATGCTTGCGGATGATCTGTTTGTTCTCCTCGGCCTCTGGCATTTTGGAGAGGAAGTGTTCGATGAAATCGTGTGGGGTCATGGCAGCCAGGTTCCACTTGAGTTTGTTCACCAGGAGCAGCTCCATTTGCTGGGGATAATAGGGAACAAGCATCAAGCCAGCAGGTCAATCCCTGGGGGCCCCAGCAGCCCATATCATTGGCATTATATTTGGTTTGCAGAGTTGGGGTGGGACAGGAAAGTTGACCAACGTTCGAGGTGCAGAGAGCAGGGACAACGAGTAACCCCATATCAAAATAGAAACGGTGCGAGTAAAAAGGCTCCATCCTCTTTATGAAAAGCCAGACGGAAAGTGGAGACAAAAAGACCTCCCACCGCCTGGAACCCAGAGCTTGTGATCAGCGCTGCAAGTCGCGCGCCGCAAGAGGGCGCGCGCGGCCCACGTTTTGGCACCACTAGGGCGCAAATGTGGTGGGAATCGGAGTACCGGGTGCACAGTAGAGATGGGGGCGGTGGGGGTCCCGCGCGCAGCCACAGGGGCTGCGCAGTGTGGGCGTTCCCGGGTGGCGCAGAAGACCTGTCCGCGGCGGGTCCCGATCCCTGCCATCTGCACTCCCCCCTCCCACCCAGCGCGGGGTACCCCGGTTAACTGGGCGTCAGTGCGGTGGGGTCCGCGGTTACCAGCAGCTCGTCGGGTCGGATGGAGTTGTCAGTGTAGATGCACAACTTCTCCGCCGTCAGGGGAATGGTCTCCTTCATCTTGGAGGCCACAAACATGCAGGTGGCCCCCAGCAGCTGCAGACGACTCTTCTTCAGGGGCTCCAGCGACAGGAAGCGGTCCAGGTAGTTCATGGCCAGAGGGAAGACCTCCTCCTCGCACTTCTGCTCCTCACAGACCTGCGGAGGAAACCCGGACGTGACCGCCACTGCGGGGGCCCCCTCCGCGCGACCCCGCGCCTCTACCCCGCCGGCGTGGGAGGGCGCGGAGGGTCGAGCGGGGAGCCGCACACGCTTCGCGGGATGCGCTCCCTGCCGCGTGTTCCCAGTGCCCACCCAGCATGAAACTGAAAGGGAAAGTCTGCGCTAGGCGAGCGCAGCTGGCGGGGCGGGTACCGCCGGGCGGCGACACGGGACCCCGGCCCGCCGGAGAGCCGCGAGGCTGCGGCAGGGGACACCAGGACACAGCGGGGCCACGGCCGCCCCGTGCTGGGCGCCGCGCTCGCCGCCCTGCGAGACACAAAGGTGGCGTCTCAGGCCGCCGCGCCGCATTTCCCCAGACGTCATCTTTTCAAAAAATATTTAAAAATATTTAAAAAATAACTAGGTGCCTAAAACCCTCCTGAAAACGACCCTCGGGCGGCCCCTGACACACACCGGGGGTCGGGAGCCGGTTGCGGACTTTGGGGAGAGCCCCAGGAATTCAAACTCCGGGACCCCCCTGCCCCGGCGCGGGCGCCGCTTCCCTCTCGCAAGGGCACCACGCTGCACTTTCAGAAATTATTTAAAAATACTTTCGGGCCCCCGAGGCGTTTGCTGAAGGCCTAAAAATGTGCCCTGGGCCCCCGGCTCGTCTCGGAAAAGTCCCCCAAGCGGAGACCCACTCAGACGGGGGTCAGTCCCCGGCGTCTCAGGGGCCACGCGACCTTTCAGCCCAGCGTGCTCTCCAGCCCAGGCCGCCCGCGCGGGGCGTCCCGGGGCCCGATCCATGAACAAAGGGTCCCCTTTCGAGCGGGGTCTCCCCAAAACAGTCACCGCGCATTACCGCGCCCCTCCCGCGAGCCGCGCAGCCCCTCGCGCCTCTCCCTGCCCCCACCCTGCCCCCAATTATTAATAAACACGTTTGCTTTGCAATAAAAGAGCAAAGATGGCGCATAATACTGGCACGAGTGGCCCTTGCATACGTGTCCATGGACATTAATTTAAAAATTATATCTATGCCCCCTCCCCCCGGATCTGGCGGCTCGGGGCAGCCTCAGCCGGAGAGGCGCAGTGGCACTGGGGCGCAGGCGGGGGGGCCACAAAGGGGGCCCAGCCAGCACCCTCGCACCCACTAGGGCACCCTGGCACCGGCTTCCCTCGAAGGCACCTCTTCCCGACCGTCCCCCACCAGGAAAGGGAATTTCTAATGCCCCAGCCCCCACACCTTCCTCGTTCAAAAAATACCCGCAATAGCTTATTTATTTTGAAAATACGGGTTCCTAGCAACACCCCGACAAACTTCAGGGTTGAAGCGGGAGAGAAGGGAGGGAGATGAGGGGGGAAATGTGGGCGACAAGTTGCAGGAAAGTGCTAAGAGAGCCGCGCGAGCCCCGCACCTCCAGCATCCAGGTGGCCACGATCTTCCGCATGGACGGCAGGATCTCCTTCTGCACACACTTGAAGTAGGACACGGAGGGAGCGCAGGTCTCCTCCGCCTTCAGCATGGCCCTCAGCACTCGGTCGTTGAGGAGGTTGGTGTCTGGGTACGCGCGGCGGATGGACTCCACTTCGCAGCACAGGAGCTGGTGTTCCATGGCTGGGGCTCTGCCTGGGCCGCCTGGGAAGGGCTGTGCGACTGCGTCGGGTCCGCCCGGCTCTGGCTCCTGCTGCCCCACGCTCCCTCGCGCTCTTCTCCCGGAGCCGGAGCGCGCGGACTCAGCTGCTCACTGCTACTGCGCCGACAGCCCTCTGGAGGCTCCAGGACTTTGCAACTTCAACAAAACTCCCCTGTAGTCCGTGTGACGTTACTGTTGTTAAGCAGAGATCAAAGCCGGGCAGAGAATGGGACCGGGGGGAGGGACTGGGGCGGGCGCAGGGGGAGGGGGCGCGGGCGCAGCGCGCCGGGAGCAGCGAAGGGCAGAACCCAAAAGCCCGTCCCGCCGCGGAGTTGCCCCCGAAGTTCGGTTTTCATAGAAATGCAAATCGCCCCGCGGCGGCCTTTCTCCCCGCAGGGGAAAAGAGGTGCAGGGGGCCGTCCTCCCCGAGTGGGTCACTCGGGTTTGGGGAGTGGGGGTGGAGGTGGCTCTGAGAAGGAGGACAACTAGGGGGGCGGGCAGGCCACACGCAGCTGGGGGAGACCGCGTGGAAGGGGGACTGGGGCGCAGCGACATTCTGTATCCGAGCCGGGAGAATGGGCGCATTTCCGAGAACGCCACGAGGGCACCCACGCGTGGAGAGGGCCAAGGACTCAGCCTCTGCATGGTCTTTCATTTTCATTAACACGTGTAAATTTCAGGAACCGTTTAGCATGCGGGGACGCAGGGCAGAGCACACAACTCCGGTGGCGGCTTCATCCCAGGGCACAGGGGGTCGTTGCAAGTGCCCAGGAGGGTAGGTCTAAACATTAAAGATTTCAGCCTAGCACACGCTGTCTCAAAAAATAAAATAAAATAAAATAAAATAAAATAAAATAAAAAGTGCCCGAAAATTCCAGTGACAAGATGGTGGCCAGCATTTTCTTCATCCTGTCCTCTGGGGGATCTGCGGATTGTCTGCCTACCTTGACCAACCTTGCCCGGGTCCCCCTAATACAGTGCCTGCAATTTATCCGGGAGAAGCACACCTTTGAATGGAAGGCTGAGAAACAGTGGCTTTGTCTTAATTTTTTAATTAAAAAAAATTTAAATGCTTGGAAATATTAACTCCTCTGCCTGGGACAAGACCACCGGAAGCTTCCCAACTAGTTTTGGCAGGGTGTGGACGTGCCTTCCCCTTTAGAATTTGCCTTAGGGCTGCATTTGTGAGCGGAAGGGGGCTGGCAAACCTAGAACAATTAGAATTTTCAATTTTAGAATAAGTGTAGTGATCTGATGGTTTTCAGCAAAATCTATACGTGTTCCAGGTTGCAGGAAAGGGTCCCTAACATTCTCTGCAAATTTAGTGACAGTGTTTTTCTAACTAAAAGTTCTGTCTCTTTGGTACTTTTTAAAATTTAACAAAAGGACACCTTACCCCCCTTTTCTACAATTTTTTTAACAAGGTCTGCTCCCCTAAATTAAATCTGTTCATTTACTTCCCTCTGAATGTAGTTTCGTGTCATCCGACCGCCGTATCCCCCGACAGTAAAAGGATCAAGAGAAAACGGATGCAAAAGCCCCCTCTCCCTCGAAAGGGTGCAAGCAAACCCCCCCCCCTCCTTTAGGGTCCAGTTCTCTCGCACCCCACCCCCCACCGGGCATTAGCGTTACTGATATTCCGGGTCCTTAAGGGCAATGACCCCCCACTCAAGCCCGGGAGGCGGTGGGTGGCCCGGGCAGGGCACGCCATCCGTGAGTCCCCTCCCCGGGCACCCACGCTCGCGCTGGGCGCCAGCACCGCGGAGCCTTGGAGCATCAGCCTGCGCACGAGGCCGGCCCTGCAGCTTTTTCATTCATAAAATCCGGACCGGGCGGCTGCCCGGGTGATTTATGGGGCCGCGCGCTATCACCCGAGGCGCCCGTCCCTGGGGGCTAGGAGCCCGAGCCCCGCGTGCGCCCTGGCCGGGCCAGCCCGAGGCACGCGGGAGAGGGGTAGCGGGGCATAAAGGGGCTCGCCCACTCCGGCGACACGGGCTCCGGGTCCCGCAGGGAGCGTCCCCCACCGCGGGAAAGACGAGGAAACTGGAATTAGCATGAGCCAATGGGCGCGCCGCGCTGTTACTAGGCGGACCAGGCAGATCTAGACGAGGAACTTCGTTGATTTCCAAGCTCAGGGACAGGCGCAAAAGTGCAAGCCCCACCGACGAGCGAAAAGAGCCGTCCAGGAACCCGCGGGGGAGGCGCTGGAATTTGGGGCCCGGCGGGGAGCGCCAGCAGCCCAGCCCCCTACACAGGGCACGCTGCTAGGCGAGCTCTGAAGCCCGGGAAGGGGCCACCAGCTCCTGGTCCCTGAAGGCCATTGCTTCAAGAAGTGCAGAGGAAGCACTCTGATTTTGATTTTTTTCTTTGAGAGAAAAAGCAACTTAAAAAAAAAATTGTTGCAATTTTAATTTTGCACTGTCTTTTTAAAACCCACCGCGAAGCAGGAACTACGAATTCTGGGCTCATTTAAAGTGCTCTGCGTTAATTTCTTGGTGACCATTAGGAGACAAAGGGCAAGAGACCCAATCGGGAGGGAACAACGTTGGTTGTAAAGAAAACCCAAAAATAACTTAAATCACCTTCCTGCTTTCCTCCCTCCTTGGCCTCTCGCCTCGGTAACCAAGGCCCGGAGGGTCGCCGGGAGAGGGCGAATTCCGCCGCAGGCGCGTGTTTGCCACCATCCCTGGCTGTGGGAACCTTCATTCAAGCGGGGGAAGGGAGCGCGCTCATTCAGGAACCCGCGCGGCGCAGACCCCAGGACGCTACGCGGCTGCGCGCCGCCGGGCTAGGGGCTTTGGAGGGGTGACCCACCCAGCGCGGAGCTTCCGCCCGGGTAGATCTCCCGCACCCGCCCCTTGAGGAGAGGCGGGGGAGGTGAGCGGACGCACCCAGGTGGGGTCACCTGGAGTCGCATACCTGGCGGCAACTTGAAAGGACTTGGCTCCTGCCCTGGGAGTTTGCCATTGTTAATCTCTTAAGTCTCCCTGGAAAACGCCTGCCCAAGGTTCCGGGGGCGTTTGGGCTCCACTTCCCACTTCCCCCACACCGTATGCTTTTGGGGCGCGCATGGCGGCCCACGTGTTGCGGCAGCTCCGCCTGGGCTAGGACGCGCCGATCCCCGGTGCCCCAAAGCCGTGGGCGGGCCGGGGCGAACTCCAGCCTGGATGCCCACCCGGGACAGCCGCGTGTGGGTTCACTGGGGGCCACATCCCCGCCGTCCTCCAGCGCGGACTTGGGTTTCCGCCTCTGATCAATTAATTTCAGCCGCACACAGACTACCCCGCCCCCAGCTCCCTAGCCGCGGGTCCGGCGGGCTGCGGGAAGAGACACCCCTCCCCCAGCTGAGGGCTGCGGGCGGGGAGTGCGCGCAAGTTACAAAGCAAACCCAACAGGTAGGGTGCGCCCTGGCTCTAGTGACACCGGGGATCCCCAGGGTGAAGGTGCGACTTCTGGGGGTGAACGAAGATTCCAGCTGCTCGACCCCACCCCTTAAAACGCACGCCCAGCGTCCGGAGCAATAGGAACCCGAAAGTCCAGTAGGAGTCGGCCTTCCGCGTCTGGCCCTGGGCCCATCTCCGACCAAGTAGTGGGGGGTGGGCGCGCAGATGCAAAAGAAAATCACCGCCACCCCAGGCAAAAAAAAAAAAAAAAAAAGGCCTGGCGGGATGGGGTAATGGCTCTGAGGCCACGACCGGCCCTGGCTTCCCGCGGTCAAGCAGGGCCGCGGTCACCCGAAGCTGAGCGAACTCTCGCACCCAACGAAGGTGCAGGACGCCACTGCGGGGCTTCCCGGGCGGAGGACCCGCGCCGAGACCCTAGTGAGCGCCCTTGGCGCCCCACCCGCCCCTTCCGGAAGACGGTCTGCGTGGAGGGTCCCGCACGTCGGCGCCTCTGCCTGCCCGCGCAAAGCCGGAGGGGGTCTCCATCCTTCTCCAGATCCTGGGGGTGGGTGGAGGGGCGGCGAGGGTCCTTATTATGGGGAGCCTGCGAGTTCTGAGTCTCCGGACGCTGGCCAAGGAAGGAACGGGAAGGGACTTCTCCCAGGTTTGGGAGAGGTCGCCTACCCAACGCCCACCCCCTGCCCTGGGACCCCTCGGGCGCCCTCCACGTGGGCTGATGGCGGGCGCGCGTTCCACCCCAGGCAGAGTTCTGGGACCCCTTGGCCACGCTGGGCCTGGATCCCGCTGGGGGGTTGGTGCTGGGCTCGTTTGCCCGCCGCCACCCGGCGACCCGGCCGGGGGAGGGGAGGGGGCGGGAGCGCGCGCTGTGGGACCCGAGGCTGTGGCTCAGCGCCGCGCGAGACCGCGCCGTGCATTCCGCGCATTCCCGCCGGGCCTCGGTTCCGCCGCCACGTGGTTGCCCTGCGCGCCGCGCTTACCGTAAAGCCAGGAGATGGTGCGCATCCCGCTTCCTCAGCGTAAGCGGACCGCCCAGAATACGGCTGTGGCGCACGGTCCTGCAGCAGTGCAGAACCCGCGCGGGCTCGGGCGTGTACTGGGGACTGCTGGTTTACGTAATAAGAAGAGCTGTACTGCTGTGAAGACGTGCAGGAGGGAGAGTGGCTAGGCCCCCCTGGTGTGTGCAACGGACCGAACAGGGGACCATTATGCCTTGCCAGCATTGGTAGAGGCAGGAAAGGAGCCGCAGCCTTCGGGTGATTTCCTTCCTTTTCCCGAATTATTCAAAATCAGTGGTTCAGTTCAAGGGGAAGCGAAGTCTGGAAGGCGCTTAGCAAATAGTCCATAAAATGGTTATTACTAATTTAAAAAAAATAGATCTTGAAGGGTCTCTTTTCTGAGGGTCGTTTTAAGATAAAGATTCAGTGCCCCCGTCCCTGCTTGAATAGAGGACTCCCTGGGCCTCACACGGAATCAGGAATGGGTCTGTAGCCCTGATGGGCACCGTGTCTCCAGTCTAAGGGAAGCACAGGCAGGCCTGTCTCCTGTGGGGCTTGGAGGAAAAGGCTCCACCCCCCCACCCAGCTCCATGCCTTCTCCTCTGCCAGGGGTTTCGCCAACAAGTCCGTTGTTTTTATGCTGTTGACAGGGAAACTGAGTCACAGAGGAGCCAGGTACCTTGTCCAAGTTGGCAATAGCCATGGCTGGTCAGAGCTCACAGTCTTGAGCAGGAAGCTGCACGCCTCCGTGTCTTGGGTCCAGTGAGAGCAAATTTAGGCTCCTTATAGATGCTCACGGGTGGTAACTTAAGTTTGGAAGAATTTATGTGAAACTAAGCCACTTCTTTTCCACGATGGGAGGAGGTTGGCAACCATATTTATGAAATGGAGCTTCACATAGACCTCCATCTGCTGAGGGCTGAGAGACTTTGGGCAAATGTCTGTCCCTATGTTGACCGGTTTACCCGGGAGACCACAGCAAGGGTAATTAAGGTATGGGTGCAAGGCTGGGCAGAGCTGGGGGCCAGGCCTGTCCTGCGCTCATTCATGCCTGTGTTTTGCAGAGTGAAGGCCATGTGCTTCGGCAGTATGTGGAATTAATTAAACGTTTCAATTTATATTCAGAAAGAGAATTTTTTAAATGACTTCATGACGAATCAGATGGCTTCTCTGCCGACTTCCCCGGAGCTGTTTATGCACATGAGATTTAAACTATAGAGAAACTTACATTAAAATAAGCTCAACTGCATAAATCTTCCTTGGGTCTTTCTTCCTTGACTCTTCCCTCTCCTTATCCTGTAAAAGAAGTAGAAAAGTTGATTTTAAAAAGAAGGACAGGCAGACACAGATGAGGGGCCCAGAAGTCAGCGCAGGGGTGAGGGAAGAGGCCTGAGGTCGGCTTCTGCTGGGCCAGCAACAGGAACTCTGCCCAGGTCTCTGCCCAGGCCCGTCACCCCTTGCATGATAGCCATTCTGTTCAGGCAAAGAGGGACAGTCACAAGTGAAGTGGGCCAGAGGTGGGTCAGCAGAACACGGCAGGGGCCAAAGAGGCACTCTCGTGAAGCCACGGGACCAAGGCCAGCTGATGGTTCATGTCAGCCCGGGCCAGGGCAGCCCCTGCCCCAAGTGTCTCCCTACAGTGACAGGGAGGGACTGGTTTAAACACTTAGTCGCAGTCGGACCCACTGGGGAGTGAGGAGGGTGTTCCTGGGTCCCCAGGACACCCCATATCTGTTCCCCATTGCCCCTTTGGACTCTGGCCGCCTGCTAACCCAGAGATAAAGCTGGATGGCCAACCAGGAAGGTTTGAGGCAGGCTGTCCTGTCCTTCCGTGAGCTCCTGGGGACAGGGCCTGGGTCTCTCCTCTGCCCCTAGTTCTGCGCTTGGCTGTCTTCGGGAGCCCCCCTGCAAGAAGCCTGACCCAGTGAAGATGTCATTGACTAGGACGGTGAAGGCAGCGCTGTCCCCCTCCTGTAGGCACCGGGGGGAGGGGTGTACGGGAGGAGGAACCCAACCTGGAGAACGACTGGACTTGTCGGGAGACTTGGGTCCGAGCATGCGTCCTGTGTGTGTCCAGTGGGTGTCAGGACATGGAGCTGAGTCTCCACGAAGTCCAGCCCTGTGGCTGGTTCTTCCTTAGCACATGGCCTGAGGGCCACTGGCCCACACCAGAGAGGAGTGGGTGGACGGGTGAGCCCAGGGTCATCCTTCTTTGGTCACAGGACAGGTGTGAGTGTCCTGTACTTGTTGTAGCAAGTGACCAGCACTGGGACTTAAGCTGGCAGACGTCTGTTCTCATTGTTCTGGAGGCCAGATTCCAAACTAAGGGTCAGTGGGCCCCTCCCTCGGGGGTCCTGAGAGCCACCCCTGGAGAGGCTTCTTCAGATGAGAGCGCGTGGCAAGATGGCAGGTGCCGGGCCACTTGTCTCTGCTCCCTCCAGGGGCGGTTTGGCTGCCGCTCTCTGGTGTGGCCTCCGCCTCTGTGCCTCAGCCTCCTCACCTGCACCAGGGGGTGGTCACAGCGTGGACCTCCCACGGTCATCGGGGACAGGGAGGCAGTGGGCCAGGGTGGCAGTGCCCGGGTGCGCCGTGAACCCCAGGCTCTGGGCTTCGCTGCCTGCTCCCACTGTGAGCCCGCTCTGAACCTGTCCGCTCGGAACGGAGCCCAGTGGGAAGTCGCTGCCTGCTGGCCTCCTTGGGAGGATGAACAGCAGCAGATCAACAGCTGCCGGTGTGATGGGCGTGAAATGCCCGCACGAGAGGCTGATACACTTCTGGCCTGGGTAAATGCACCATTTCTTCTCTACTTTTGAATTTATTGAAAAAAAAAAAAGTCAGCTTCAGGACTTTGTGAATGGGTGATTGCAGCTGCAAGGAGGGAGCGATCGAAGGTTCTGGAGGGCAGAGTGGGCGGCGGCCCCTGCGCTGCGTGCTGCCAGGCCACGCTTGGCACCTGCCTACCACCAGTTCCCACGTGCAGTTCAAGGTAGTAGCAGCCGCTGGGGAAAAAGAGACCAAAGTCTGGTTAACCGGGAGCGGGGGAGTCAGACCACAGGGGTGGGCGGGGAGGAAGGTGGAGTCTGCTCTGGGCACAGCCCCTGTCCCCCCAGGAGGACAGCCTGGCTCTGCAGGGCCCCCAGCCAGCTTGGTCCTGGCTCCGCACCTTTCCAGCAACAGCAACTCATCGGATTGTGGGAGCAGCCTCCACAGGGAGGAAGTTAAGGCCCAAGGTCACTTAGATACAGGAGAGCCGGGACACCTTCTAGCTCTCCTGCAATAAAGGAGGGAGCAAAGGTGAGGCACCCAGAAAACCCTGGTTCCCCTTCCGGAAGGCCTTCTGAGATGGCCTGCACCTTTTTCTGCAGGCACCTTTGTCCTTGACGTGTGCACAGGGCCTGTCTTGGTGTGGCTCATTTGAGAGCAGGTCTTGGGGGCTGGAGCTCCCTGGGCTTGGACCCTGGAGAAACCCTGGAGAGACGCTTCCTCCCACCTCCCGCCTTGTCCTTCTCCCCTCTCCCTGTGGTTCTTTGGCTCCCTCTGGCTCACCCTGCTGAAGTCTGCAAACCTGGGCAGCTCTGCAGAGGAATCCACGTGCAGAGCTGAGGATGCTCAGTGGTTAGCGTGTGCCTAGCATGCGTGAGGCCCTGGTCTCCACCCCTGGCACCAGAAAGAGAGAGAGAGAGAGAAGGAAGCTGATTATTGCTGTGACGTTAGCGGCTGGCAGGTTGGAACTCTCCTGCTAGCAGCAGACAGGTTGGGGTGCTCTCCCTACTCCCAGCACCCCAGTGCAGGATCTGTAAGGCGTCAGCTCCGATGGTCATTGAACAACCTGCACTTCGAGCACCCCAGAACGACTTAGGGTTCCAAGCTACTCAAAGAGAGGTCAGCTTAGACATGTGTCCTCACCTCTCCTGAGTCTCCCGGCTCAGCCTGCAAGGACCCGGGGTGGCTGGCCAGCCACAGCCTCCTCCACCCACAGCAGAGGACTCATCGCTGGGCCGGTGTGTTGGCCTTTGGCTGTGATTTCTCTCTCCCTCCTGCTGCTCCCCAAGCAGGCAAGAATAAGCTGGGTCTGTGGGCACCAAGAAGCTAAAGAAGTCCTTAAACTCCTTCTCCTCTGCTGTGTTCCCGATGGCAGGGACCTCGGCCTCCTCTTTTGTCAAAGGGGGTCAATAAAGGGTTAGGGCAAAACTGCCATCTGCCCCTGTCTTGCCAGCTCCTGAGGGTTTCCATTCAGAACAGGTGTGTCAGGCAGCTTTCTGTCAGTATAACAAAACACCTGAGGCAATCAGCTTATAAAGAGCAGAGGTTTATTTTGACTCAGTTTGAGAGGATTTGGTCCAGCCCTGGCAGGTCTTGTGTGGTCACCATGGCAGGAGCAAGTGATGGCGCGAAACCTCACCCATGGCCCTTCCAGGCCACACCCCCGTCTGCCTAAGGACCTCCCTCCTCTCTTGAAGTTCCATCACCTTCTGGTGACACCACTTGGGGAGCAGGCCTTTGACACATGGGCGTTCAGGGACAATCGCAGTGCAGCCTGGGCACGCGCGACCCCGCTCACCGAGCCTGCCAGGTAACGATGCTGCCCAAATGTGGGAGCAGGAGGGGCCGCCTCCACCTGGGCCTGCAGGACAGGGACCCCTTTGGGAGGAGGGAGGTCTGAGACGGAACTTGCAGGACGGACACGGGTCGGACGCTGCCACTCAGCAGGGCTGCTGTCACCCAGGAAGCGTCCAGCAGGAGGCAGGCTTTCCCGTCTCCGCCTCGCTGCACCCGATGAGTGTTGCGGGCCAACCAGAGATGGAGGAGGGAAGGGGCCGCGTGAGGCGAGAAGCTGCGACTGTCAGTTCACACACACCCAGACACACACAGCAGACATAAATACACATGTGAGCACATGCACACCTACATAGACACACGCACACGCGTGTGCCTAAAACACATAGCACACAGGCCCCCAAACACACATGCATGCGATGCATACCTGAACACGTGCACATGTTACAACACACACTCGCACCCAAACACACATTCACACAACACACACATATAAACACATATACACCCACAGACACACACAAACGTACGTACATGCCCAAACACACACCTAAAGACTCATAAACACAGCACACACACACACCCAAGCATGCATACACATACACAACCCCCACCTGTACACGCACAAGGAAGCTGCCTTGTTGCTGCAGCCAAACAAGCCTGTGGACGCTTCTCCCAGGAAAAGAGAATCACACAGCTCCCTGCCCAGGTCCCCCTCCAAGTCCCTTCTTGTGAAGCCTGGTCTGGTCTGGCCACGGCTCTGCCTGGGGCTCTTGCTCTCCCTGCCCACCCCACCCCACCCTGGCCACGGTCACTTTGCCACGGATTGTGCTTTGGGCCCTCGTTCCCACCATGGCATCTGCAGCCTGACCAAGGCCAAGGCCCACACAGCACTGTGGGAAGCTGAGGCCCAGGCCTCCTTGCTCCCGGTGGGCTCTGGGGGAGAGCAGGTGTGGAAGGAAGGGAAGCCTTCCACCCCCAAGCGCGAGGGCCGGTCCAGGTCTGGCGGTGGCCCCAAGAAATCTTCCCAATACTCGGGGTCCCTTCCCACTGGGAACTGGGCACCATAGCTCTTGGTGGCCAGCACCACGCCCTGGGCGCTCTTGCTTCTTCAGGTTCCAGGACCAGACTCTCGGAGGTCTGCGCGTGCCTCAGCGTGGAGGCTGCAGAGGCGGGGGAGGACTGGAGATGGGGTGGGTGGGACTCCCTCCCTCGGCCCTGCACGGTCCCGGGCCCACACTGGCCACCGCGTCTTTGTGAACGTATGATGCACAGAGGCCCTTGGTCTTCCAGCCTCTGGCTATTTCTTTGTCCCCCTCCTCCTGCCTGGCACAGTGAGCCTCCTCCCCGTGTCTGGGAGAAGATCAGAAGTTTTCAGACGGGGCCGCTTGGAGGACAGATTGAGACCCTAAGAGGGAGTGAGACGGGAATGAATGTGTGCCTTGCACTTGGATCTGATCACAGGTCAGTGAGCGGAGCCGACCTGTTGATGGGGAGGCAGACTCCGGCTTCTTCCTTTTCTAAAGGTTAACCAAGATGCGCGAATATCTGGAGCTCACCACGTTTCCCGTTAGACTTCCGCAGTGCGTGTGATTTTGATGGCGTCTCTGGACTAGGTGAAATGGAGTCCAGTAGCTTTCCCAAGTAAATGGGGATCTCCCAGCCATGGCAACCCAGGACCTGGGTCTCCAGTGACCAGCCACAGGACTCCAGCTTCAACAAGGACTCCGAAGAGCCTGCTCGTCCAACTGGTGAATCAGAAGAAACTCGCGTTCAGGAGATCGTACCGAATACAGCTGACTTGATAAAGTTCCCTCTGCCGGGGGAAATCCAGCTCGTTTCCGTGTTTTCATTTGACCAAATCCTTTTCTTATCCTCAGTCTGATGGCCGGTGATCTAGTGCACGGGTGCCGTTCTCAAAGTCGCCACATGGAAGGTTCTGAGGTCAAATGAATTGGGGACGGTGACATGCTCTGGAGAGTCACTGCATTAGCATGTGAAAGGCACTGGGAAGCCTGCGATCTGGATGCAGCCTGTTTGGGATCTGATGCCCCTTTTAATGTGCTATCTATTCACATCCTCTGGAAGTGTTCCAGAAATCCAGTTTGGGAAGCACTGCCCTGGAACATATTTCCAAAGTTATATAAAAGAGTATAAATAGTTTGTCCTTTCCCCTCAATATGAACAGAAAAAGGCTTTGTTGGAATACCATCCAGGAACAAAACCAATTACAGCAGGGCCCTCCAGCGGTGCGGAACCTCTGTCCCGCCACCCGACAGCAGAGGGTCTGTCCTGTGTTCCTTTCAGTGAGTCAACAGGTGCCTTTCACATTGTTCTGAGCTGACCTTCTTCCATTGCTGGTGAAACGGCCTTTTACCACATACTGACACTTCCCGAATTTCCTGGCACATGCACTGTGTGCTCTCTTAGTCTCTCGTCATTTATGAACTTGAACCTGGAGATGGAGCTTGTGTATTTGACAGAATTCTTCACCTGGGTGGAGAGTGACCTTTGTGGGGGGTACCAGGGACTGGACCCAGGGGCACTTTACCACTGGGCCACATCCCCAGCCCTTTTTACTTTTTATTTTGAGACGGGATCTCGCTAAGTTGCCGAGGCTGGCCTTGAACTTGCAATCCTCCTGCCTCAGCCTCCTGGGTCACTGGAATTTCAGGTGTGTGCCATGGTGCCTGGTGAGAATTAGCTTTTACTGATGTCTTTTGCACTTTTCTCTCTCTTTCGTTCTGCCATGTGAATGAATTTAAGAGTGTAAAATTATCTCTATAACATAAGCCCCCATTTTGTCTCCAAAACCATGTGTTCGTTTCTTTAGTCCATTCATTTCCTTTGTACAGATGGGGAAAAAAATGCCACTTTATTTTCTTCTAGTTTATTAAAATATACCTGAAAAAACAAAAAATAAGAAGAAAGGCACCTTCAGCCTCACAGTTGGCAGACCGGAGTTAAGCAGCTCGGTCCAGACTTCACCCAGAGTGTTCTAGAGCACGTTCGAAACTTTCTGCAGGATGCTTGAGCCCGGCCGCCGGGAACTCCGAGGGGCAGTCACGGTCATAACAGCGAGTCTGCCCTTAAAGACTGCCATGCAAGGTCCCAGAGGACAAGGATGATTCTGCCAGGCGACCGGTGTGCTCCTTGGCTCCGGTGGGGCCATCATTTTGCAATGCGCACGTGCGGCAAGATAAAGGTCGTGTTGTGTGGCATGAATACACAGATTTTATGTATCAGTCCTTCTTCAGTGAAGCTGGGCAAGTTTTGAAGTAGACATTTAAGAGTTTGTTCAATTCTGTCACCGTAATAGTGGTTTTTAAAATTTGTTTGATTATTTATTCAATAACTATCAATCGGGTACCCACTACCTGGCAGGCGCTGCTGGAAATGCTGAAGATGCAGCTCTATCCGAAGACGGTGGCTAACACTGTGTTTGAGTGTTTACATTTGACTTTTAATTGCTCCGGGACTTGCTGGCACCCAGCAGCCTCGGGGATGCCCAGTGACACCACTTTGCATCCCGGCCCCTTGCTCCTGAGTGGGTTTGCTGTGGAGCAGGTCGCTCTGGGAGCCGAGTCTGCTTTCCACTTCAAAACCCTTAACCGCTGCAGTTCAGAGACCGTGGCTTACGTGATGTGCTCAGGCTAATGAGATACGTCCAGCATCACTGGGACGCGGGCAGCACAGCCCAGCAGGGACAAGCGCCCACCTGCACCCCTCTCCCCACGGTCCTTTCTTCTAACTTCTTCACGAGAAATTTGGGAACTTCACAATTGATTTATCGCATTCCCACCAAAAGCACCGATTGAAAAGAACAGGCGTTCAGCGTTCGCTCCATTTGAGGGTGTGCAGGCGACAGGTCTCTGAAGGGAAAGCCCTTACTCATGCATTGGCTGATTCCCATGGTGTAAATATTCTCGCCACGGCCAATTTCAAGCCATGAAAGATTTAACAAGCCATTTGCAAATTTTATGAACGATCAGCGATGATTGCCTTTAATATGCATCTTCTTCCTAAGGATTAGGGCAGAGTTCTGGATTTTTTGTTTTTCTTTGTCGTCCTTTACTTCTCCATTAATTGATTTTGAACATTAATATGTCTAATTTTTCATGCGTTTCCTGTTTGCATGGTGTTCATCTAAGATAGTAGGTTAAATTTTTTTCTTAGGGACCTTGAATTCCAGAAATGATGTACCAGGACTTCAGTGGCTTTCCTGGGTTTATGCAACAGAACTGAGGCCAAGAGTCTTCCCCTCCTATTGTTTTATTATCTGGTTTTTTTTCCTTATTAGATGGTTTTTGCCAGGATTTGCAGGTTTATGTTTTTTGTTTTTTTGTGTTTTTTTTTGCGGTGCTGGGGATTGAACCCAGGGCCTTGTGCTTGCAAGGCAAGCACTCTACCGACTGAGCTATATCCCCAGCCCAATTTTCAGGTTTATGTAGGAAAAGCTGACCAGGTGACCAGGCAGGGTGTGTTGGAATGACCCGGACTTTTCATACTGGGGACTTTCTACTTCTTGACGACATGGGCTTGGTTTTTCATTGAGACTTTTGGCCACTCTAAGAACAAAACCTGTCGTGCATAGCTTTGGATAGTGAATCATTTCTAAACGCCTCAACATTTATTTACTTGTTTATTTATTTATATATATCAGAGATTGAACCCAGGAGTGCGTAACTGCCGAGCACACCCAACCCTTCTTATGTTTTATTGAGATAAGTTACTTAGGGCCTCACTAAGTCTTGAACTTGCTATCCTCCTGCCTCAGCCTCCTGAGCCACTGGGACCATAGGTGTGTGCCCCCGTGCTCAGCTACTTAACATTTATTGACATCATCAAATGACCTTTTATTATTTCTCAGCCCAACTGATAAAGCATGCAAATAATTTTCCTGCTTTTTTTTTGTTCCAGTGCTGGGGACGGAACCCAGGCCCAGAGCATGCTAGGCCAGCACTGACCACTGAGCTCGCCATCCCTATTTCTGCTTCAGTGCCACCTGATGTATTTTGGGGACAAGCCCTACTTGGTTGCTATGGACACTGTTCTTTTTTTTTTTTTCCCCAAGGTGCTGAGAAGCTCTACTTTTCTGCCTGTATTGGGAATTTTTAAATAAATGGTTGGCTTTGGGGTGAATGCCGGCGGCCTGGAGACTCGGCATGGTCCTGACCCCACAACCGCAGTGCGTCTGTTCAGAGAAGCCGACTCAGGCTGTGACTGCTGGTTACACCCGGGCCCGTGGAGTTGTGCCCTCTCTCCTGGTGGCTTTGGAGCGGGCTGGGCCTGTGCTCCCAGCAGGGGGTACCTGTCCCTGCACGAGCCCGGCCCCCATCCGGCCCCCTTGGCTTTGTGGACGGGCCATCTGTTCCTGGAAGAGCACACGCTGCCCGTGAGCCGGGCAAGGTGGGGACTTGCATGGAGGGTGACGAGTCTTGAGAACGTGAGCTCCTGCTGCTCTGGAAGCCAGAGGGAAGGAGGCGACTTTCCCTTCCCGCCTCTCCCTCCAGAGGGCGGCCTGCCCTGGAGGCAGCAGAGGGGGCTTCTGTGGCCCCTGGGATGGGCTGGACGCCTCTGCAGAAAGGGTGGAGCCAGTGGAGGCCGTGGGGTTCGCTCTGGGCCTGGAAGGAGGCCCGCGCTCCCCGTGGTGCGCCTGGCAGGGACGGGGCTCTGTTTAAAGGGGGAGGCAGCCCAAGAGGGGGGCGCCCCTTGCCCTGTCACCACCGCAGCAGGTGTCTGGCAGGTGGCACAGAGGGGGACAGAGAAGGCAGAAGTCTGGGGCTGGGGCTCACATCTACCCTGTGCCCACGCTCACCCTCAAACGGCCACGTGGACAACTGGTTTGCAATCCAGGTGGACCAGGGCCCATGGCCTGTCCCCCACTTCAGCTGCACAAATCATCAAAGTCTGGCAACGGCAGGGAATGCCAGAGAGCTTTTCTGCGGGATCATCCTGAACTTCATCTTCCCTCTGCGATGTCATCGGCTCGGGGCCTCAGACCCCATCTGGGTCCTGACCGCCTGCCCCCAGGTTGACATCTGCCCCGGACACCTGCCCGGCCCCTGTGCTGGTCTTGGGACACTGCCTGGCCCCTCGGTGCCTGTTTTGGACTTCACCTTAGCAAAGCCTCTTAGGCACGTCCCCGTGGACCCTGGTCCCTCCCTCCGCTGAGCTGGCGGAGACGCCATTTCCCTGGTTATCGGAGTCAAAACCCACGCTGTCCTCAGGGACTCACCTCCCTGGCCCTGTCCACCAGCGTGTCCCCCAAGCTTGACCTGCAAAGCACACCTGCCCTCCCTGCTTCCGGCCCCTCTGGGCGATGTCCTGGTCTGAGCTGCCACTATCCCAGTGGGACCATCTCAGTGCTGGGTACCTGCCGCCAGTAGCCAAGGGGCTCAGGCACCCCGCACCAGCCGTCATCTCGTGGGAGGGAAGGGAGGCCGTGGCTGTCACTGGCCTTCCAGCGGGGGGGGCAGTGCTGCGTCCTGTGAGTCTGGAAGGAGCCATCTGGGGCTCACTTGGAGCCCGCTGCTCCGTCCGGCCCCTCTAGCATGTCCCCTTTCACTCTGGAAGGCCAGTGTCCTCCCAGCCCCTGGGTCCTCACTGCTTTTCTCCTGCCTCAGGTTACCCAGCTCACGCCCTCTGACCTCCTGCCCACGTGTTCCTCTTGCTCACTCTGCCTGTGCCCCGCTCCCCGGCTGCTGCTCTGCTGCGCCAGGCAAGCGTTTGCCCCAGGGCCTTCGCACTGGCTGTCCCCTTGCCTGGAAGGCCCTGTCCCTAGCTAGCTGCCTCGGAGACCCTAACTCTTCCTGGATGGTGCTGTCCGACACCATTTCACACCGGCTGCTGGGTCCCCCGCCATTTCCTTTTAATCACTGCAGGTGCTTCTTGCTAACGTGTTCCCTGATTCCCCGACTCCCAGTATTTAAATTCTCCCACTAGAGCGCCACAGGCAGGGCCCAGACCTTCTTGTCTCTGTAATAATTCCCGTTTCTTTTGCTATAAGCGCATGGTTGTCCCCACATGCCTGCAGGTACGCTGTCCAGGTTTCAATCACCGGCAGTCAATCATGATCTGAAAATATGAAATGGAACATTCCAGAAAAAAGTAGCTCATTCGTTTCCTACTGTGCACTGTCTTGAGAAGTGGGTGGAAAACCTCCAGCTGTTGTGCTCCATCCTGACAGGACGCCAACAGTCCCCTACCCAGTGTTTCCACACTGTATACACTACTCGCCTGGTGGTCTCTTAGCACTGACCCACCACCAGGTCTGCAGCAGATGAGTGAGGAATGGCGGCAGAGACAGGAGAGAGCACACGCTCACGGAGCTCTTAGTACTCTTCATTGTCACAGTCCTGCACTGTCGTTAATCTGTTCCTGTGCTTGGTTTAGAGTTAAGCCTTCTCACAGGTAGTTATGAATAGGAAAAGCAGCGTCTTTGGGTCCAGTACCAACCCCCATTTCAGGTACCCGCTGTGGGTCTTGGGATGTGTCCCTCTGGACTGTGCCATCTCTTTCTTGAGTTGCAAGTCCTCTGAGTATCCAAGTTCCCATTTCCATGTCTCCCTTACTCTCTCTCTCTGTGTGTTTGGGTCGGGGCCGGGGACGGCCCAGGAGACGGGCCTGGGTGCACTCAGCAAGGCCAGCAGAGCTGGCCCCCCCAGCAGAGACTCCAGACCCTGGACCTGCATATCATCCCATGGCTTTGGCATTAATGGGCAGACTGGTTGAGGACACTGGAGTCAGATTGCAGAAGCAGCCAGTAGGAAAGCTGGCCCGCGGGCGGTACTGGACCCAGAGATTTAAACAGAGAGACAGAGATGCCCCGAGCACAGGGACAGACCGTGGTGCAGGATTGAAAACACTGTGGTTAGTAGGAATTTAGAAGACTTTTCACCGAGTGAGATTTAAAAACAGAAAAAAACTGCTCGTAAAAGTCTGTTTGAAAAACCTCAGTGTAAGTGGTGGCTTTAAAATACCACCGCTGTTTCCAGCTTCATTCAGTAAAAGTTTTATTAAGTTGATTATTTTTCCCCGCTCTTGTTTTTGCACTCAATAAAAACATTTAAACAACTGTTTTCTTAAGCACTCCACATCCAGGCTTCTATCTTGGAAGGCCGAGCGGCACCTGCCCCCTTGGAGATGGACTCGCGTGGGCCCGACCGAAGGGTTCCCCCCGGCAGTTTCCGTTAGCAGAGGGGCCTGGCGGTGCCCTCAGCCTGTCCTCAGGAAGAGGCGCAGTCCAAGTGGGTTTTTAAAGAAAAACCTGGTTGAGGGTGGTGGGGGCGGGGGTCCTGAACACGAGGCTGTTTTTGTGTCATGCTTTATGACGTTTGTAGCTTTGAAGGTTCCAAGGCAGAGAGCAGGTCCATTCCCGGGGACCTTCTGTCCCCAGGCCTGAGACCTCAGAGGACCAGCCGTGTCTGCTGCCCTCTCTCTGCTCTCTCAGGGGGCCGGATGCCCTCCCCTCTCTCCTGCCTCCCGTGTCCTCTGCTGCAGTGCCCAGCACCCTGGGCAGACTCACCTGAGAGCATCGTCTCCTCCAGCCCTGGGCTGGGCGGGGTGCCACCTGCCGCTCCCCACAAGGAGCTTCCAGATGGAGGGGACTGACCCCATGCCACGCATCACAAACCAACTGGCGATGATCAGATGGCTCACGAGATGGGGACGACTCGGGAAGAGGGCAGTGTAGTCTAGGAAGCGATGTCCCAGAGAACACCCAGAACTGACAGGAGGGTCAGAGTTCCCCAGAGAGCGGGCTGGAGAGGGCAGAGGAATGACTTCGTGGGCCGGTCGAGGACGCAGAGGGACGCCGGACGGCCGAGACCAGGAGGCTCTGCTTTATCCCAGGAAGTTTCCACGTGGACACACTTCTTAAGGCAGACAGGGCTGAGCTGGGGACTCCTGCTGGTCAGGGCCTCCACTCTGCAAGGGCAGCAGGTCCCTGCCGGACGGGCCGCCTCTTCCCTAGCCACCCCGTGACCTCCATGTGCCCTTCACAGAAACACCTGGGCCTCCGGAGGGAGGCGGGCAAGCCTCTTCCTTGGGTTTTGGAGCAAAGCTGTCATGTACACTTTGGTCTAGCCTCTGACAGCCCTGCCAGGGAGGGGCCCGTCTCGCCATCACGTTGACACGCCAGCATTTACCTGACGCCAGGCCGAGGCCGCATCCCAGGAGCGCACCTCTGCCCCTCCCCGCGCCCTTTGTGACAGTGAGGGAGTTTACCTGAGCGCCAAGCCTGCGGGCGCTGCTGGTCATTCTGTCTCCATCCGCTGCTGATGGGACGACACCTGCTTCCCAGCATGTGCGAGCCACCGTGGTCCCTTTAGGTCACAGCTTCCTTACTGGGGCCTGTGAACTTGACCAACCTGTGCCTGCAACGTGGTGTGCCCATGACTGTGACAAGCCACCGTCCTAGCAGGGTGCCTGACTTTGTGACACACATCGTTTCCAAATCAGCTGTAGCTTCTTGCAGATATCTGGAAATAGGGTCCCGCACCTCCGCCCTCTGCCCTCCGGGGTCCCGGGAGGCTCTGCGCAGGCGGTGGGCAGGGCCTGTCTTAAAAAATACTTGGTAACTGATTTCAGTGCAGTTTGTTTCCTCTGTGATCCTGTATCTTCTATGTTTTGCATTTATAAGCTTTATTCTGATAAGGGGGCTCTACAGAATTTAAGTCTGCCAAAAAGTCCGTAGTGCTAAAAAGGCCCAGAGCCCGGGGCTGCTGTTCTCCCGAGAGGCGTGCGCACCTGAGCTTCCAGGTCAGAGGCACCTGATGACTCCAGACGGGTCCCCGTCCGTGGGATGTGGAGGACAAGCCACTGGAACGAACTCGGCCCCGAGGTTCCCTGGGCTCATGGCTCTCCCTCCTCCCTTCCCAGACTCCCTCCCCACCTGTCCAAATGTTTCAAGTCCTTCGCAGCCTGCTCAGCCTCATTTCCCCAGGAAGCCCACCTGGATCCACAGAGGCCATGACGGGCCAGGCCTGTGCTGTCGTCGTGGGAAGATGCCAAGAGCCCCGTCTCTTCAGCAGGGCTCCCTGGGCTTCATCTGTGGCTCTAGGACGCACGGCCTCCCCGAGGGCTGGGCTCGCGAGTGCTGGAGAAGGGCCCGGCTCAGGTCTCCGCACCGGCCCTCAGCTGAGACGGTGCACAACACTGCAGTGTCCACGTGGGAAACGACGGCCCCCAGGTCACCTGGGCCTGCAGCTGTGGCTCCTTAACAGTGGGAGGGCTGAGGCCACGGACCCTGCAGGCCACACACCTTGAGGGCATGCTCAGGAGAGTGCCCCAGTCTTCCCTGTGGCCCGTTGTGGTGAGGGGTCCCCAGCCGGCTGGTGCCCGAGGGCACAGGAGCCTGTCCTGGGGAAGGAACTGGGCATGCTGGCACATCGGGAAGACCAGACCCAGAGAAGCAGAGCCACTGTGCTCCGGGGCACGTCGATCCAGTCAGCAGCTCCCCTTCCCAGTCCCTCGTGGGGCAGGGGCTCTGCGACTTCCCTCCTGCCCCAGATATCCAAATATCCTCCTTATCAAAATGTACGTTTTTTATCAAACTGTCCTATTAAAGATGAAAATCCCCAGGTTACAGAAAAGGAGGAGGACGAGGAGGAGGAGGAAGGGGAAGCGGGAGGAAGAGAAGGAGAGGAAGAGGGAGCAGGGGGTGGGCGTGCCCTTGCCAAGGCTCCTGCCCGGGGCCGGGACGCGCCCACTGGGATGCCTCCCGTGAAATGGGGAAACAGGTTGGGGAGCCGACTGTTGGTTCTAACCACGCCGCCGAGCCAGGGAGCCTCTGGCCGCACTGAGAGACTCATTCCCTGTAGGGCAGGCGGCACTGAAAATCGGGCCCAGGATCTGACGGTAGGAGTGGCAGAGGCAAAGGGGACTGAAGGCACAGAGCTGATCTGAGCACGTCGGATCCTGACAGGAGAGCGGGACTCTGAGATCCAGGATGCGAACATTCAGGTGGACGGGCCTGATGATCCTGCACCCCTAGTTTCCCCCGAACCCCCCACATCCCCAGGAGCTATCTCCTTCTCCCGACAGAGGAGAGACGCCTCCTCTGGGAGCCATTCCACGAAGCCTCTCTGGAGGCGGGTGTGTCACAGGCAATGTGTGTCCAACGTGGGTCCCAGCACCCTCCTCACACCCAGACTGGCGAGGCTGGTTAACTAAGGGCAGCATCCAGCATGACTGGAGGAGAAACACACTTCCAGCTCTGGGAGGAAATCGCTCCCCCCACCAGGGAAGCAGGAGCAGCCGCGTGTCTGAATGGGAACCAGGCACGTCCGCACGACAGTGTGTGCAGCTCAGGCTGCAGACCAGGCGTGCCAACTAGCTAACAAATGGCCAGGGAAGCTGGGTCCCCTTGAGGAAAGACCTTGTAGAGCACCTACACGGAGGACCACTCATCTTCCTGACCCTCCACCACAGTGACACACGGCTATTTCCCAAGACGACCGTGCCCTGAGGAAAGGGGACAACTTATCTTCTAAGGACTGTTGGATATGAGATCTGATACCAAAGACCAGAAACTCCACCCTCATCCCCTGGGGCTGGGGGAGGGCAGTTCCTGCCCAGGGCCATCTCAGTGGAGCCAGTGGTCATTTTCCCAATCCCTTATTGCTCAACCCGGTAGCTCGACTTGAGAGTTGTCAGGGCCAAGTGGAAGTCTCTAAATCTGTCACATCCTACCTAAGAGAGTAAATCAGAAGGGATAGTGAAAGCCCAGAGGACCGTGGGGATGTGGAACCACCACAAGTAACCTAAGGGGTGTGGGCACACTGCCCCATTGCTCCCCACTCCACACGCCTGCCTCGTCCCTGCAAAATCCCCATGGATTGTGATGCACGGTGTGATTATAAACGTAACCAGGTCAACTTGACCCCTGTTGTGGTTGCTGGGCCAGGCGAGTGGATTTGCTGAAGCAGATGGCCCCAACTGCCGACACTGGCTACATGGCTATTTACCCACTTAGCTGCCAGTCCGGGGATTCTTGAAGATCCTCGTGTCCACCTGGTATAATGTCCCTTTGGTCTGAAGGACATCCCACACTGTAGGTATGCTCATGACAAATTCTCTCAGGTTTTCTTGGTCTGATGTGACTTTAGGTCACCCTTTCTCCCACTCTTGTGTTTGAAGGGCATTGTCACTAGTTATAGAATTCTGAGTTTACAATTCTTTTAGTTCTGTGAGTTTCTCCTTCTCTTTCTTCCGATTGCTGTTATGTCTGCTGAGACGTCAGCTTTAATTTGTATCTTTGTTTCCTTGTATGTGATGCACCTTTCTGCTTTCAAGATTTTCTCTTTGTCTCTGTTTTTAGCAGTTTTACCATGGTTTGTCAAGGTGTGGGCTTGTCCTTTTTGGGGTTCATCAAGTTGCTTGAATCTGTAAGCTGATGATTCCTATCAACCTTGAGAATATTTTTGCCTTATTTCTTCAAGCTCTTTTCTGTCTTGTTATTGCTCTTTTCCAACTGAAACTATAGATACACATATGGTGGCCCACTTTGTTTTATTCCATAGGCCCCTGAGGATCTGATAATTTTCCTTTAAAGTTTTAAATCTCTGTTTTCAGACTGGATAGGTTCAATTGATCTGTCTTCAGATTTTTTTCTTTTGTAATCTCTAATCTTATTGTACATCTATTTTGTGCTTTTGAGTTCTAAAATTTCCATTTGATTCTCTTTTCACATTTCATTGCTCTGGGGATTACCTATTAGTTCATTTCTTAGGACCATGTTTTCCATTAAGTCCTCGAACACACATATAATAGCACTTCATGGATGCTAAGTACAACATCAGGGTCATCTTGGGGTCTGCTTCAGTGGACTGCATTTTCCGGTTCCTTTTGCGTCTAGAACTTTTCCTGTTATATTCTGGGTATTGCACAGGCCACATTGTAAAGCCTTGAGATTCTGCTGTTTGCCTCTGAATAGCATTGAATTTTATTCTAGTAGCTAGTTTGATTCTGACTGATAGCTTGAACTTTGATCTGCTGCTTCCCAAGCCCCTCTCAGTTGATTTAACTCATTCTCCAACTTCTACCTTCCAGTCACATGAAAAACTCTGTTGAGACTTTGTTACAGAGAGTAGCACCAACCTTTCTGTAGGTCACGGCCCTTGCTCCCAAGCCATGGCTTTTCTGATGTCTCTCGTGTCTGGGATATAGATGAAACAAACGCCTCCTCTCTGGGTGAGCGGTAATGTCAGTGTATTCTGCTCTGTGCTCCCTCTAGGATTCCACAGCGTGGCTGGTGATTTTCACGCGTTCTTCCCCTTACACGCAGAGTCAAGGACTTGTAGGAAACCTCTGCCAAGTTCCTGAGGGACCCAGCTTGGCGTAGCTCCTTCCTCTCTGGTGCACTGACCCACGGCCTCTTCAGCTTAGTGAGTTATGCCCTCTGCTTGCACTCTGGCCAGAAAACATTCTCTGGGCAGAGGGGCAGAGCCATTAGCTGGCTTACCTTGTGGGCTTCCCTTCTCACAGGGATTCCATTCTTTGCTGCCTGTGGTCCAATGTCAGAACACAGTTGCTTTACGTTTGTACTTCAACTTCACGGGGGTTTATGGCAGGAAAGTCACTCCGTGCAGTATTCCCATCTTGGTCAGTAACAGAAGAGGAGATGGCGCATGACCAGAGTTCACGTGTCCTTCCCCATCTTTTCAGTGAGGAGGATAGAAGCGATTTGTCCCTGGGGGGAGGACAGCAGTACCTGTTCACAGTCCTGTTAGGTTGGTGCTATCTCTGGTTCTCCAGTTGAGGGACTGTAAGCCCCACTGACCTTGGTCTCCACAGACCACGCTGGTCCACCTAACCTTTCAGCAGCAGACACCAATGCTGCCCCTCCACTGGGGCTCATTCCCCAAGGGCACGGGACAAGCACTCAGTGGCAAATGGGCCACACTGACTCCTTCTAGCCTGGAGGGGAGCAGTTGTCTTTTATAGAGATGACGTTATTGTGCATACGAGTCCACTTTCTCCACTCGCAGCGCTCAGCCAGCGTCAAAGGCAGGCAGAACGATCGCCACCCTGTGTGAGTCCCCTGCTTTGCAATTTCACTTTCTGTGGTTTCAGCTGCCTCTGGTCAACTGTGGTCCAAACACATTAACTGGAAAATTCCAGAAGTAAATCTTCATCAGTTTTAAGTTACACGCTGTTCTGAGTCGCGTGACAAGACCTTGTACCATCCGGCTCACGAACCATCCCTTGGTCAGCGTAGCCACACTGCGTGTGCTACCTGCTCGGTGCCGCGATCCAGGACCACCCACAGCAGACGGTCCTCCTTCTGACATACAGTCTGAAGAACAGAAGTAGCTCAGTCCACATCACGATGCCCACGTCTTTCTCCTCACTCCATCCATCCCGTAGGCACGGGTCATCTCATTCCTTTGCAAGAGGGACGAGTGCAGTATCCTAAGGTCTTTTGGGGGAGAGAGAGGGGAGAGAGGCACACTGGCTTCACTTTTACTGCAGCCTAATGTTATACTGTTCTATTTAATTGTTGGTTTACTGCTAACCTCTTATGGTGTCCAATTTATGCATTTAATTTTATCCCAGGTACATTTGCATAGGATACACAGGATCCAGGACTCTGTGCACAGTTTCAGGGCTCCCCGGGAGGCCTTGGAGCACATCCCCTGTGGATGGGGGGTGACTGCATGGCCACGCACACACCCTGCCCTGGGACCCACTTTACAGCAAAGGAGAGGGACGAGGAACACACGCTCATGGGATCTGCTGGTCTTGCAATGGGTGGCATCAGCAGAAGCAGTTGCTAGCGTGTCCCGTGTGAGACTCCGCTGTGGGTCAGCTCAGGGGCAGTGGGACCCCATCTTCCAGCACATGGAAAATGCATGGACCGCACGGCTATTGAGGGCGCCCCAGCGGCTGAAATGTGGGTTCAGAAGCAGAGGTTCCTGGTCACAGCTGGTGACCCATTCGTGCACCTCATGAAGTCTGTGGATGACTGTGGCCGGGGAGGAAGGGAGGCAGCAGGCAGAGCTGGACCCTGCGCCCTGGCTCTAGTGAAGGTCCTGGCTGCATGCTCCTCGGTGACCCCTTGATAGTGGGGGCTGGGGTCTTGCGTCCTGGCCGCACCCACCTGCCCCTGGACCACACTCAGGCCCTCGTCTGGGGCTCTGCACACTGCACTGCACGAGGCCGCGGCTGTCCAACCGGCAACATTACCCTTAGGTGGTATTTCAGGGGGAGGACCCCCCACTTCACGGAGCCAGAGACAGAATAACGTGTAGCTGAAGGAGAATATGACAAAGGAAATCGTGTAAGAAATTGAGAGGGACGGAGGGCCACAGGGATGGGGGCCAGCTAGCGTAACCACAAGGGCTGAGGGCAGTTGGAGGACCATCTGAGGGTTGGGCGTCCTGGGCAGAGGGGCCAGGGAGGTGATTGTCACCTTCAATCCTGCTCGTTCAGTGTTCAGGAATAAAAAAAATATTCAACTTCACACAATACTCCTGAGAAAGTGGCTTAGCAGGATTACACAAAAGCTTCACATAGAAGCCAGCCTGAGAATGGTGGACCACATGGAGTCCTGCACCCCACCCTTACCCAGTGTGCATGATCCGGGCAGAACTGTATTTGAAAGATCCATATCAAAAGGCAAAACCTTGTGCACCCCGAATCCCTTTATTGGAGACCATCCGTCAAGTCTTTACCTGGTTATGCTACGAAAGAATAAGTCGAAGACCATGCACCTGAGCCATGAGAGGTCAGGAGAGGTCAGGAGAGCCAGGAGAGGTCCCCGCTGGTCGTTAAGAGGCCACCTCGATTCTGGGCAGGCTAAGCCAGGTGTGGGGGGCACCACGGTCATCCCGCAGTGGACGACAGAGGAATGGACAGGAATCTGAGGAGAGGCCAGGGAGACATTTTCCGTCAAGGGAACTGTTGTGGAGTGTCTTCAGACCCCATGACCATCGTCTCGGGCTGTGTTGTACTCAAAGGTATTTCAATTTGTTTGAAAGCAGGTGGAGAGGACAGAGAGGTATCACAGAAATTGCCACTGCTGGAAGGGACAAAGTTCAGATAATGCCCACGGCATTTGATTGCAGAGAGGAAGTCCTGAGATTGGATTCTATAATAACATTCTGGCCTATTTTGTGGTCTATTTTCATACAAGGATCTCAAAACCCTTTCAGGCATTAATTAAACTTTATGATGGCTCCGTGCAGCGGGTATAATTAGACCCATTTCTTGTCTGGGTCATTTGAGGCTCATTAAGATAAGCGACTTGCCAGGGCCTGGGGTTCTGGCTTCCCTGGTTTCTTTTAATGTCTCCAGATCAGAGAGAGGGAGATGTGAGTGCATAAACAAAGCCCTGAAACCGGGGGTCCCCGTGACCACTGCATCATGGTCTTTCATCACAACAAATTAACCCAAGTATTTTTTACTTGTCTTCATGAAAAGTCATATGGAAATATTGAAAAGCAGGCAGTTGGTCCCTAAAAGCAGCACAAAGTGCCCGTTTCCCATGGCCTGGAACGGAAGCCCCCCGGGGCCCAGAGGAGCCGCAGGTATGCTGGTAACTTCTCATCATTCTGCAGAGGCTATAGAACGCCTTTCATCTTCAGCTACATAGGTTTCCCACAGCGGTCACAGAAGGGAGGACGGCGGTTACCAGGGCCACGTGCTGGGGCAGGGAGAAGGCGCGCTGATTCTGAATATCTGCACAAAACACTTTTGATGTCCTCGAAGGGACTTCTAAGTCCCAGAAGGGAGACTCAGGCACAAAAGTCTTTTGATGGCGGCCACCTGGCTGCGGCGCATGTTGGGCCTGCCGGGCGTCTCCGTCCATGCTCCCGATCCAGCTGCGACGTGTGCATGTGCCCTTCCTGCCCCACGGGCAGCGTGCGCCTCTCAGGCAGGGCGAGGGTGGGAGCGTTTTCCCCGCTTGCTGAGCCCAGGTGCAGGCGATGTGCTGGGCTCCGACCCTCCTTCTCCCTTCTGCTGGCCAACAGATGGGCCCCTCCTCGCTGGCAGGGCTTACAGGGAACCGGAGGAAGAGTGGGAAGAGTGGGTTTCAAGGCTGGTTGCAGGAGGCCCAGGGCACCCACCCTCCTGCCTGCCTTCCTCCTCGCTGACTCTCAAAAGGTCCATCGCCGAGGGCCCCAGCGTCCTGGATGATGGCTGCTGATGCAGCGGATCACTTAGCAGGTGGCTTGGGCAGGTGGTGTTGGGCAGGCCACCCCTCTGCCAATGGGGTTCCTGGCAGCCGTGCGGCTCAGGAGCCCCTGGGGGATCAGAGTCTGGCTCTGGTGCCCCGTTTCATCTGGAGTCTTTCCAGTGAGGCATGTACGGCCAGCACGTCCCGGGAAGTGTGGAAGAAATCTAAGTTCCTGTTCTCTGTCCCCAGAGTCACTTAAATGGGGCCAGGGTGAGTCTGAGCATGATCCCGCCCGCAGGTGCCCCTGTGCGATACCATCTAAGCCACCACCGCTCTGCTGGGCAGGAGGAGGGTGGCCTGCTCCAGGCAGCCGAGGAATTCAATCCGGGTCTGCTTGCAGCTCTCAGGCATCGGGTGACAATGGCCTAGTCCCGTGTGGATGGCAGCGATGAGTCGGTTGGAAGACTGGGTGCTGGGCCGGCAGGAACGTACTCGGCCAATGATGCAAGTGGAGACGGTGTGCGTCCACAGGAAAGGCACAAGAATGTTCCAGAAAGATGGTGGACTCTGTCTTGGAGCACCCAGGAAGCACTGCAGGATGGACGATGGACCCTGAAGGAGGAACTTGAGGCCTGTGGGTGGGGGACCTGGGCTGCCATGGCAAAATATGGCTGATGGGGTGGCCTCAGCAGCAGGCAGCCACTGTCCCCTGTCCTGGAGGCTGGAAGATGGGACTCAGGGTGCCACAGGCTGGCTCCCCCAGGGCTCTCTCTTTGGCTTGCTGGTGATGTCACACGGTCATCCCATGTGTCTGTTCCTCGTCTCTCTTCTGACAAGTCACATGGATTGGGGGCTCACCTTATGGCCTCATTTAGGTTAAGTGCCTCTTTAAAGATCCTGTCTTCCATGCTGAAGTGCTGGGGACTGCACCAGAGGAACACTCGGGGTACAGAAGGAGGGAAGGGGTTTCCATGGAGGGAACAGGTGGCAAAGCCAGAGGGTGTGAGGGGAGGGCCTAGGTTCAGACTTCTGTGGGTGCAGAGCCTGAGACGAGGGCTTTGTCCCCGTGGCTTCTTGGTTTCTCAAGAGTGAAAGTCGGGCCGGGCTGCAGGTCCCGGGAGAAGAGCGACTTAGTGGGAGCAGGACCCAGGTTCCACAGCACGCCCAAAAGGAAAAGTGATGGTGAAAGGCGGCCACTCAACAGGTGGCCTTTCCCACGGGACGGGCCTCAATCACCGCCCACAGGGAGTTCTGGACTGTGGCTGGCACCGTGGAAGGACCCCGCTGTGGACTTTGGGGCTCTTCCTACCCTGAGTCAGTTAGCGCAGTTTGTGGCCCTCCCAGGCAGGAGTCCCTCAGACGCTCTGGTCCAGGGGCTCCCATGTAGTTGGTGGACAAGGAGGCGTCCACCAGCGTCAGCGCCTGTGGGACGGACATTCCAGGAAGCCAGTGGAGGGGTTGGTGTGGGGTGCCAGGGAGAGCTTAGGCGGAGGGCCACCCTGCTGGGCTGACCTGAAGTGGCCTGGTGAGGCTGGCCATGCTGGAAAAGCCCATCTGCAGAGCCGGATGCCAGGCCAGGAGCTGGGACTTTGACTGTGGCAGGGGAGCTTCTGTCTGGCCTCCGATGGCCAGTCCTGCCATCTGGTCCCAGGCCGAGGTGGGAATGGGGTGAAGCAGGTCCCCACCACAGGGTCTCCCGTAGCCATCCTGGTCCTCCCAGTGGGGCGGGAAGCCACGCTCATCTCCTGCGGCTTCCCTGCCCTGCCCAGTAAAGGGGGCAATAGGAAACAGGTGGGCCAGGCCTGCGCCCCACAGTCGCTTCTGCCTCACCGTGTGGGCTCCTATGAAAAGAGCCATTAAAATCCACGAGTAAACGGAATGGGCTGGATAGACAAGGGCATGTGCCTCTCTGTGGGTCGTGGGGGCTGCCAGGAAGTGGCGGCCTGAAGCTCAGGAGGAAGGCGAGCACCAGGCCAGAGCTGCTCCTGGGACGGCCGGGTCGGAGGCAGTGACCATCTGGGAGCTCAGGGGTCTGGGAGCAAGGAGGACAGAGCCAGCCAGGGCTGCTTCCTTCCCCAGTCCAGCCGTGGCCCTGGCGACTCCTGCTCCAAACGCGGCAGCTTGGCAAAGGTGTCCCAGTTCCAACTCCACCATCACTCCGGGTCGGAGCCAGTGATGTGCTTGAATTTCCTAAAAATCAAGAACCTCAGCCGGGCGCGGTGGTGCACGCCTGTGATCCCAGTGGCTCAGGAGGCTGAGGCAGGAGGATCGCGAGTTCAAACCCAGCCTCAGCAAAAGCGAGGTGCTAAGCAACTCAGTGAGACCCTGTCTCTAAATAAAACCAAAATAGGACTGGGGATGTGGTTCAGTTGTCAAGCACCCCTGGGTTCAATCCCCAGTACCAAAAAAAAAGAAAAAAAGAGTCTTGGAGACTGGCTTGTGGCACCAGATGGTGGGTAGAGGCGTTGGGTGGCCTTTGATGTCACCGTGGGTCAGCAAGCCACACTCCTTGGTGTGAGGAGCGCATCCGGGATCTAGAGATGCCTGTTACCTGCAGTTCCGCCCCTGTAGACACAGGCCTGGCTCCTCTTCGGGATGCTAAGTGGCCAACTGATGAAAAGGTGGCTACCTCAACATCCTACTGAGTCCCTCCGGGCTTCGAGGATGGAGGGAGGACAGGGGGATGCTGGCCCTGGCCCCGTCCTGCCCTGCTTGGTTCTGCTGCAGTGATAGAGAAGGATCCCAGGAAAGCCTCCTCGTCCCTGCCTTTGGGGCAGCTGAGGGACACCCTCGCTTTTATCTCATCCTTCCGGAGGGATCATCTGCTCACACGGGGTGTTCTCAAGAGCTCACTCTAAGAAGGGCGCTGGACGAAGGGGCGGCTTTCGGAATGACGTGTCCGACTCCCCACGGGACTTGGGGTTCCCTCTCCTGGAGAGTTGCAAGGGTGACCGACTTCCTCTCCACTGGGGTGCCCTGGACCTTGAGCCTTGGATAGTCTACTCCTTTAATTTTATTAACAATATAACTTATTTTATTTTTAACAGGAGGACGTAAAGGCGGACCCAGGAGCGGGAGAAGGCTGATTTAACTTGAGATGACTATTTTTGCGAGCTGACTTTGATGGCTGACGGAAGATACAGTGACAGGTTCAGAAGTATAGAGCTTACTTTTCTTTTGCATCAAAGCCAAGCCAACCTTGAGAGTCTACATGCAGAGCTGAAATACTCAATTGATCCTTCTCCCCCCGGCCCCGGGCCAACTCCTGGGACACATGGACGCCCAGCCTCTTAAATAACGCCGGGAACAGCAGGCCAATTGTGTGACCAGGCCGGAGCTGCCCCAGGTAGCCGATAACTTCCTGTGTTGAAACCATGACTCGGAGATTTCATGGCGATATCTGTGCACACCAGGAAATATCACCTTTCAGCCCTGCCATTCCTTAAAGTAATCGGCGAGAATGCTATTAAAGCCCATGTCTTCATTAGGCTGAGCATTAGCCAAGGAATTACAGGCATCCAAAGGCTTAGCTGTCTTGGGGGATCCGGTTTCACCAGGCCAAGGCACGCGGGCGGCTGGGATCCGAGGGGGATGGATGTCCCCTGTGGTGACAGCAGTGGCCTTGTGGCCTCATGGCCGCTCAGAGCATCTCCAGGAGGCTGCTGGGAAATTGCAGACTGGGCCGGCCGGCAGGGACTGGAGCTCTCTCACCCTCCTAACGCACACTGTTATTGCATTAGGTCAGCTGTTCCTTGACGCTTGAATAAGCAGATGAAGCCGGGCGTCAGGTGGGGCGCTTCGGGTGTGGACCCCGAGCCACTGGCTTCCTCTTTCCTGTACCTACATTTGGGGAAAGTGAGGCTGTAGTAAGGGCAGCGACCAGCCTGCGTAGCCAGGAGGGATGGGCTTGGGGACGGGGACCGGGGCCTGAGCTTCCTGGACGGCCCTCGGGACTCTAGGCACTGTTCAGGGCTCTGTCCCAGTTTCCACTCTAGACTCCCTCTCTAGTGCCCAGGAGGAACGAGCCAGCCACGTGTGATGACAGGTGGCTCTGAACTGTGACTTAGGTGTGTGGGAATAGAGTGGGCCTCCCGCGTGCAGGATCCGCACCCAGGACCAAATCTAATTTCTAAATTAGGAGCATAGGGATCAACACCTGTCAATAACACAGCCATTATAACAGCATTCTCAATAACAGTCACGTGAGTGTGTCCTCCGTCCCCAGAAACACCTTCCGAGGCGCAGGTCTCAGCCACCCACTTCTCCCTTGCTTGCAGAGAGCAAAACTGGAGATGGCCGAGGTGCAGAGCCAGGGGCCTGAGGCCCGTGTTAGGACCGAGAAGAACAGATAGGCAGGCGTCCTGAACACAAGTGTCCTTACACACGTACGTGGTCACTACTAGCAAACCAGGGAGGACTGCCACGGTCAGTTGGGGCCAGAATGCCATGACCAAGCATCGCAGACCTGGTGCTTAACAGCAGAAACCTGGCGCTCCCCGTTCTGGAGCTTGGGGGCCTCAGAACGGACCCACATTCCCAGCAAGGCTCTGCCTGGGTTGGGATGGCCTCCTTCCCTCTGTGCCCTCACCCAGGGCAGGGAGTGTCCCCTCCACCCCCTCCTCCTCCACCTCCTCTCCTCCTCCTCCTTCTCTCTTATTTTTTGGTACTGGAGATTGAATCCAGGGAGGCTTTATCACTGAGCTACAGGCCCAGCCCGCTGCCCCCCACCTTTTCTAAAATTTTGAGATAGGTTCTCCCAAAGTTGCTGAGGCTGGCCTTGAACTTTGAATCCTCCTGCTTCAGCCTCTCAAACTGCTGTGCTGGCTGCCTTTCCACTTCTTATAAGGCCTTGATCCTGTTGGATTAGGGGCCTACTCAGAACCTCATTGAACTTTTTTTTTAATTTTTAATTTTATTTGTTCTAATTAGCTGTACATGAGAGTAGGATGCATTTATACATTTTGACAAATCATACATAAATGGAGTGTAATCTCTCATATTGTAGGACCGCATGGGTCATGCAGTCATACATGTACATGAGGTAATAATGTCTGTTTCACTCTACTATCCTTCCTTCCCACATACCCCTTCCCCTCCCTCACTCCCCTCTACCTAATATAAAGTAACTATTCTTCCCTACCTCCCTCCTCACCAACCTCCATTGTGAATTAGCTTCCGCATATCAGGGAAAACATTCGGCCTTTGGCTTTTTGGGTTTGACTTATTTCACTTAGCATGATATTCTCTAATTCCATCCATTTATCTGCAAATGCCAGAGTTTCATTCTTCTTTAAAACTGAGTAATATTCCATCATATATGTATACCACATTTTTTGAATGCATTCATCTGTTAAAGAGCATCTAGCTTGGTTCCACAGTTTAGTTATGGTGAATTGAGCTGCTATAAACATTGATGTGGCTGTGTCACTGTAGCATGTTGATTTTAAGTAGCAGGATATAAAATCAATACCCATAAATCAAACGCATCCCTACACATCAGTAAAGAATCCACTGAAAGAGAAATAAAGCACACCACCCCATTCACAATCGCTTCAAAAATAAAATAAAATACTTGGGAATCAATCTAACAAAATAGGTGAAAGAGCTCTACAATGAAAACTGCAGAGCACTAAAAAAATAAACTGAAGACCTTAGAAAATGGAAAGACCTCCTGTGCTCCTGGCTAGGCAGATTCGATATTGTCAAAATGGTCATCCTACCAAAAGCACCATACATGTTCAATGCAATTCCTGTTAAAATCTCAATGATGAAAAAGCAACCATGAAATTCATTGGAAATATAAGAGCCCCAGAACAGCCAAAGCAATCCTTAGCAGGAAGAGTGAAGCAGGAGGCATCGCAACACCAGACCTCAAGCTGTACTGCAGAGCTGTAGTAACACAAGCATCTAACTATAATGACTTCTCCGAAGGCCCCATCTCCTCCACAGGGGTCAGGACTGCCACATTTGCATCTGAGGGAAGTGTATTATTAATTTGGGGAGGCATGTTAATCTACTTTTGGTACCGTAACGAAACACCTGAGGCAGACTGACTGACAGAGCAAAGCAAAGTAAGTGCTTCCCATTCACTAGTTTGCGTTGCCTCCTGTGAGGTGGGCTGTGCTGAGATGCCCGCTTGACTCCTCACACACGGGGGTCCTGTGGTGCTATCAGCACTGGATGTTGGCCCCTGCCTGTCAACCACTCCTGGTCCCGTGGAACTTTGCCCAGCTCTGTTGTGGTGGGAATGTACCAGCTTCGAGGACTTAGCTGGGTCCTGGTGACCCCCTACATTGGGCTTATTTTTAAAGACAGATTCTCTAGCGCTCCTGTGCCATAGCTTACCCCCTGCACAGACGGCAAGGGACGAGGGCCAACTCACTGGGTCCTCATAGGACGGAGACGAGGGTGCCAGTCGCATCAGCCCATCTCATAGATGGTCACTCTGAGGCTGCTCCCAGAGCAGGCAATCCAAGAGGAAATGGCCGTGTCTTCCAACCCAGCCATGGAAGCCACGTCAGCATCCCCACGGTACCCCAGGGAGCGCGGGAGGGGCGTGCAAAGGACGGGTCACCACCAGCTGTGGGGGCTCCCACCCTCTGCTCTCGGCCAGCGGGACGGGCAACTTGCCCTGTCCTCCTGAGGGAGAGCCCGCAGCCCTCCCACAGGCACGGTGCTCCCGAGCCCCCACAGCCCCGCCTGGTCCCGCAGGACTCAGCTCCGGTCCCGGCCCTGTTGTGCCACGGTGCTCTGTGGGTGACGGTCTGCCTGTGGGGGTTCTGAGAGCATCCCAAGTGAGAGGCCTCTGCACGGTCCAGCCAGCGGGTCAGACGGCTTCCCTGAGGCCCGAGTGACGTCCACTACCTTCTCTTCCCTCCACGTGCCTGGGCTGGGCCGGATGAATGAGCTGGGTACTCTCTTACTGGCCCAGGGCCCCACCACAGGACGATTATCCACTGGCCACAGGCTCCGACTCAGATAGGAGCTGCCTTGACCTTGGCCTTTGACCTCCAGGACAGCGAGAGGCACTTCCTCTCACCCAGGCCCCTAGGCTGGCTGCTTTGTTGTGGCGACCCAAGCAGCCCCACACCCCGTGGACTGCTCCTCCCTGCCTGAGGCCCTGCATGCTGAGCGACCTTTGAGGGCAGTCTAGTCCTGGAAACAGAGGACAGGGGCCACCTGCTTGCTCTGGGAAGGGCCCCAGTGGTCCTGGCCTCCCCCAGGGTCAGGGCTGCAAGGGTCCAGGTCATGCTGGGGGGATGTGTTGTGGGGAGCCATAGACGCTGACTGTCCGCTGTCCCCCATCCCACGGCAGGCTGTCCACATGCCTGGTGTGAACACAAGCAGAAGTCCAACTGGGGCCAGCTTGGGCCACCTGCAGGAACCTGAAGCTGGGCAGCCCAACCCTGCTTCTGAGGCAGTAGAAGAAATCGGGGTGGCCTTAGGGGCACCAGAGTCACCTCCCCTTGTCCTTCGTGTCATGACAGGGAGGGCCAGTTTCAGGTACAACCTGGACAAGTGTCTACTGGTCAGTGAGAGGGTGGGGAATCCCTCTGGCACACGATGGGACCCGCCCTCCTGGTGGCTGAGGGCCTGGCTCCTTCCCTTTGGACTGACCATTGGGCCACCTGGGCGGGTCCTGCCCGGACGGCCCCAGTGCCTCCCAGGGCCCGGCTGTTCCTGGGGCTTGGGGAGGGGAGGGGTCTGTTTAGTTGTCTAAGGAGAAAAAAAATCTCTTCTTACAGCCTCAGTGGAGACTTGAGTCACCACTGTCCCCAGAGGCCACACGAGCGGTCAAAATGCCCCAGGCGGGCAGCCGACAGGACCCTGAGGCTGGCCAGGAGGGTAGAGGGGAGGATGACACCCAGGGCCTGGGCAGTCCAGGCCGGAAGGGAAGTGGCTGATGTGACCACACTCCGGTGACGGTGACCGGGGCTCACATTTGCCAGTCACTGCTTCACCTGCCCACCTGTCCTGTGGGCAGCGTGGTGCAGGGGCTGGGGCTGGGCACTAGCAAGACCCTCCTGCCCTTTGGGCGCTCACTGCGTGTGGAAGGAGGGGCTGACTCCTGAGTGCCAGCAAGCGCTGGCTGCCTCGTGACCACAGGGACAGGGAGACAGATGGGCTGGCCCAGGTGGACGCCAGCGGCACTGCTGCTGCCCAGGCCCGAGCTCCCAGAAGGGGGCCACCTCAGGTCCCCGTGTGCCAGGGGTGCCTTGGGGTCAGTGATGCTGGGTCGTGCCTTGGAGGAGATGGGGGAGGGGAGGAAGGGCATCGGTGGAGGGCAGAGCAGGGGCACCGGCACTGGCCAGGCACGATGCCAAGGGGCTCCAGACAGGCTTCACCTGCAGGCACCCGGCACGCCCCGTCCTGGCTGCAGTGGGGCCGGGCGAGGTCCTGTGGGGGCTCCTCCGGGCCTGGCCGCTCGGCTGCCAGCCATGTCTTCTGCTGTGTCCTCAGGGTCCTCTGTGAGGGCCGCCGGCCAGACTGGATCAGGCCCCCCACGACCTGGTTCTAAGGCCGTCACCCCTTCCAGGGCCCGGCTTGCAGGCACAGGGCCTGGGGAGGTGGAGGGGAGGCTCAGGGCTCTCCTCCGGGGTGCTGGCTCCTTGACCGCCACGGTTCAGAGCCGGGAGGACAGGGTGGGCTCCAGGTCCCCGCGTCGGGCGGCCACCAGGCCTCGGCCTCCAGGCCAGACTTCCTACTGCTCAGGCCCCGGCCCAGGGACCCCGCCCGGCCCAACCCGACCCTCAGCGGAGCCTGACCTGGTGCATCCTCCCACGTGCAGCCGGGTTCTGTGCCATCACCGCCCGCCATGCCCCGGGGTGTGGGGCGGGCTGTGCAGGGGAAGCGGGAGTACGCATGTCCCCGTCCCGCTGCAGCCAGGCGTTTGGGCCGCCTGGGAGGAGGGGCCACACAGGGCGGCCTCCCCCGAGGCCGGGTGCTCACGGTGCCGGACATCTCTTGAGGCAGCAGGCGGCCTGTGATCTAGCAGGTGTTTCTCCACCTGCCCTTCAACGCGTGACCTCATGGGCCCTGGTGCCCCTCGGCCCCTCGTCCTGGTGGCCGTGCTGGAAGTCCCCGAGACCCTCGGAGGGCGAAGGGCCCTGGCGCACTCTTGAGGTTGGGGAGCGTCCTCCAAGGCCTCTGGCCTGATCTCAGCCTGCACGGCTGCCCACGTCCCCATGCTGCCTTCCTGTGCAGCCCCCAGGGGCCCTGGGAGGACAAGAGCTGCCGGGTGCGACCCCTGCTTTGGGGTTTGTGTGCTGCCGGGAGGCAAAGGGTTGCAAGTCCAGCCACTGAGGAAGCGCTTCAAGGGCTGCTCAGCAGCCCGTGGGCTGGGAGGAGGGCCGGCCAGGGAGGACCAGGAGAGCCTTCCGGTGTGCCGATGGCCTGTCCCGGGGCCCCCGGGAACAGAGCAGGGGAGGGGGTGGGTTTGGGGTGCAGCAGCTCTGGACATGATTCCATGATGCCAGCCTCTGCCTGAGGTATCCATCACTGTATTCAGCAGGTGCTCACCGTGTGCATGGCATTCTGCTGAATGGACAGTTCTCACCTTCTGTACAGCAGACTCACCTGGGGCAGCTTTGGAAAATGCCCCAAGGCCACCCTGTGTCTCTGGATGGACCCTCTCTCGTGGCTTCTCGGCCATTCTAAGATGACATCCACCATTTTTGGGGATCAGAGGGGCTGACAGACGCTCAATGGGGCTTGCAGGCCCCGTGCGCGTGCAGAAGTTCACGTGCCTGAGCCTCAGGAACGGTCGCACTGCCCCAGGGATGGGAAAGAGGTGGCCAGTGGAGGCCCAGGGCTGAGCTTGCTCTGTGACCCAGACTAGAGAACGCCACACACCTGAGACAGCCCAGGGGACACACCGGCCAGCCCGTCCCTCCAGCCCCCGGCCCCCGCCTGAGTGTGAAATGGGAGGCAGGCCATCCTGCCGCTGCCAGCACTTCCCTGAGTCCTGAATCCCAACAAGGAAGCAGAACAGGATTTGGGGGGCTGGGGGGCTAGGGATCATCTGAATTAACTCATAGTCATCAGAACGTGATTCAAAGCACAAATGGCTTCGACGGGTCTATAAAAAGAACACCCAAGTCCCCTGCACGGACCAAAGCGTTTGGATGATTTCAGTATAAATGAATCTGGAACATGAGGATTAAATTTCTCTCCAAATACCCAGGAGTCTGAAATGGTGCAAAGAAGGAAGAGCGAGAAGGACGCGGCAGCTTTGGGGGGATCTCTGAGAGGGCTGGCAAGCCGGGCCAGGGCACTGGGCAGGCCTGAGAGTGGCTGTGGAAGTCAGCTGTCCAGGGGCCAAAGGGACCACACAATGGCAGTGTGAAGGATCTGCCTGGACAGGAGGTGACAGAACTGGGGGTGGAGGGCTCAGAATGCAGGGCACAGGGACAAAGGGCAAGAGGTGGGGCCGAGGCCAGGACAGGGCCAACAGCAGGCTCTAGGGGCAGTAGCGGCTCCCTGTGGGGCTGTGGGAGGCTCCTGGGAGAGCCTGCTGTGTCTAACAGCAATACTCCCCTTCAGTAAGCTGCTCCCCACCTGCAAGATACTTCCCACCTGCAAGATACTCCCCACCTGTAAGGTACTCCACACCTGCAGGGGACTCCCCACCTGCAAGATACTCCCCACCTGTAAGGTACTCTACACCTGCAGGGTACTCCCCACCTGCAAGATACTCCCTACCTGCAAGACATTCGCCATCAGAGAGATACTCCCCACCTTCAGGGTATTCTCCACCTGAAAGATACTCCCCACCTGTGGGGTACTCCCTACCTGAAAGACTTTCCCCACCTGTGAGAAACTCCCCACCTGCAGGTTACCCCTGTGTGAGTCTGCTTGGGCTGCCAGAACAAATCGATCCCACAGGCTGGGTGGCTTCAACAGCAGACAGGCATTGTCCCCTGTCCTCAAGGCTGGAAGAGTAGGATCCAGGCTGGTTCCTCCCTGTGTCCTCACAAGGTCCTCCGTGTGTCTTTTTGTCATATAAGGACACGGAATGGATTAGGGCCGCCCTAGTGACCCCATCTGACTTCGATCTCCTCTTGAAAGACCCACCTCCGAGCGAGTCAGCGGCCGCAGTGACCCTGTGACTGTCCAATGCCATCCCTTCCTTAATGGTCTCTTCACAGGCTGCCGGGGGGGGGGGCGGGACTTCAGGCACGAGTCCTGGAGGGACCAGCGTGCAGGATGTGACGTCCCTTCTTCCACCTGCACCCTTCACTTGGTGCTGTGGGCACTGACCCAGGCTGGAGGCTTGGAGGACCACAGTGAAGGCCGCCGTGCCTGTCCTTCCGAGGAGGGTCCGCTGCGCTGCACTGGGCCAGCCCAACGACCGCGGCTCATCTTGCCTCTTGATTTTCCTGAAGTTGAATCTTTTTTTAGCCCTCTTGTGTTCTTAGTCATAGCTGAAAAGCCTTCTCCAATGCATGCCTACGAAAGAAGCCTTCCGTGCTTTCTTCTAGCATGTTTGTGGAGTTCTTCTTTTGCAGTTTGAATCTTCGATGCACTTGGAGTTGAGCCCCATGCATGACGGGCTCCTGTTTTGTTGGCCTTGCCCAGTTGGCCTGAGATGCGTCTCTCTTAGGGACCAAAGTCCCCAGTATTCTATCTGCAGTTCCTTTTTTTTTGGTACCAGGGATTGAACCCAGGGCTGCTTAGCCCCTGAGCCACATCCCCAGCTGTTTTTATTTTTTATTTTGAGACAGGCTCTTAGCAAGTTGCTTGAGGCCTTGCTAACTGGCTGAGAATTCAAAATCCTCCTGCCTCAGCCCTCCCAGCTGCTGCAGACGAAAACAATCATTTGAGTTCTCTGGCAGGTGAAATCACAAGATGGATCATATTACCTCTTTCTCAGCTGTGAGACACTGTCTCAAGGCAGTCTTTTAAAATGTACTTCTGCATTCTGTTTGCTTATATTCTACCTGGATTTCCCCTTTCATATTGATAAAAGATATTTACCTAAACTTTCATCAAGATTTGGTTTCAATGTTGTCCTTTCTTCGTAAAAATCATTTGGAAGTTTTCTGCTCTCTCTGTGCTTGAGAGCGTGCTAAACGCGTCGGGATGGAACGCTTGGAGCCTTCCTAGTGAAACCCCTGCTGTGGTTCCTTGTTTGGGTGGTGGGGGTGTTTTTAAAACTTGCTCTTACCAAGACTGCCACAGTGAGCAGCCTCCAAATCTACCTGCACATTAAGTGTTTCCAGGTGGATTAATTCTTAGATATGTGATCACTGTCAAGAGCACTCACCAGTTAGAGTTTGAAGACCAGTTCCATCTCAGCCACTCATGTGCCCCAGCCAACACTCAGTGGCACAGCATTATCAGCTGCTTCTGCCTTTGCCAATCCGGTAGACGAAATAAAAACCCTGGCATCCTTTCCGGTTGACCTTCCTTTACTAGCAGTGAGGCTGGGTGCCTTTTCCTAATTTCACTGGTAATTGGATTTGTTTTTCTGTGACTGCTTTGCGCACATGTTTTCTACATCTTTCCAATACACTTTCCCTCTTTTTTTCATTGCTTTTCAAGAGACTGTTACCTATCAGGGATCCCCAACCATCCTCCTGGTTTTGCTGTCCTTGGTCAGTCATGAGTTTTGTTGGCAAATGAACTTTTTACATAAAACTCAAACAGTTACTCTACGGAATCCAAGCTCCCTCTGCCAGGCGGAGGCCACGCTGCCGGTGATTCAGCTTTGGGTCATGCGGAGAACTTGAACTTGTCAATTGAACATCCAGAACTAACTTGAAGAATTTGACTCAACTCCTCTGTGTCCAGTTCCAACAGGTTCTTTACAGGATTGGGGGAAAATGCCCACAACTGAGAGGGCCCATGGCTGGGAGCCTGCCACAGCACGAGATCAGCTCATCCCAATCCATCTCCCGAGCAGGCTCAGAGGGAGCCTGGGGGACTATTCCAAGAAGGGAAAGGAGCTGTTTGCAAGTTTAAAAGTCAAAATTCAACCAGGTTTTCTATCAAGTTGTGTTTATGGTTCCTTTGTAGCTCTCTGGAGGAAAACACAAACATGCAATTGGCATTAAAAAGAAGTCTCATGAGGCTCCCCGTAGCTCCCACCCCTGGGTGAGGCCAGCAGTCCCTGGGACCCGGTGCCAAGTCGGGGCTGATAGCTGGGCAGAGGGCGGGTCATCTGCTGTGGAATCTGCCACGCATAATCTGGTGGAGCTTTGCAGGCAGCTCCAAAAACAAAGTGAATCCCCAGGCCACTGGGGTTTCAGGCCGTGTCTTTGGAAGCCGAGTCTCGGCCCAGCCCAGTCCACATGTCCCAGCAAGACGGGGTGTGGTGGGGAAGCAAGGGGAGTGAGGGAGGGGGCGAGGCGTGGCGAGCCCCGCCCTGCTCTCCAGAGCGGAGGAGGTCTTCCTGCAGGCCCTGTCCTTGTCAGGCGGAGTCGAGGTCGCCCAGACAGTCCTGCTGCCAATGTGCTGTCGGGTCCGGAGCACGGGGTGCCATGGAGACCCCGCTTCGTGGAGACTAGCCCTGGGGTCGGGAGCCGGCCAGGGTGCACGTCTGCGGAGTCTGAGCCTCAGCCCTGTTCCGGGCCACACCGCCTCCCCAGGCTGGACCAGGGGAGCAGGAATGGCTGAGAGCACCACAGGGCATCTGCCGGGAAGCTGACCGCTGGGCCTGGGGGCAGGTGAGGCTGTGCTGGACCTCTGGGGGGAGGCGGTGAAGTGGATTCGGGCAGGGAGAGGAGCGGGGGAAGCAGGGGCCGGGCCCACCTGCGGGAGGGAAAGGACCAGGACGTCCAGGGGTGTGGTGTGGCGGGCCATGGCCTGGTGAGGCTGGCCTTGGGGGACGTGGGTGTGCAAGTGCGACACAGGACGGCGCCCAGGAGCTGGCAGAACCCACCCACGACCGCGGGGCCACAGGGCCCTGGGCTGGGGAGGGGCGCCTGGTGCTCTCCCGTCCAGACCGAGGGGACCCAGCAGGCACCACTGGTCCCCTGGTGCTTCAGACACGCGGGGCGGAGTGGCGCTGCCTGCCTGGGTCTTAGGAAGCAGGCGGGCGCCACAGCCAAGGAGCAGGACGCAGCGCGGAGCCGCCGTGGGCCGCGTCCCGCCAGGGCAGAGCAGCGGCCGTCTTCCACGCACGTCTTTTTCTTTGAGAAAATACACTTCCCTGGACACGTCACCGAGGCCCGCGCGTTATGAACCTGTTGTTGTTATGTTTTGTGTTGTTATTAAGTGAATAAATGAATTTGTGGGTTAAGAAAAGCCATCAATGTGGGGCGAACCAGGAGGGACGAGCAGGGTCCAACAGAAGAGCGTGGTCTGGCCACGTCCCACCGCAGAGTCCAGAGCCAGGGGAGGGAAGATGGCCGGGGTCGAACCCGGCGAAGCGGCCCGTTGTAAGTCTCGGATGGTTGAATAGCAGCCATTTCAGGGGGTTCAGCTTAACACATGTCCAGCCAGAGACAGAATAACCTGCAGGAAGCCAGCGTGCGCACCCCTGATCACGGCAGCCCAGGGAGGCAGTAATGAATGAACGTGGGACACTGTCCCTCCTTCAGGAGGACAGGAGGCTGGACAAGGCACAAACTGTGTGCCAGGTCCAGGTCACGTCCAAACGGGGCTGCCGGACAGGTCGATGGAAATGCGCAGGCAATTCGTACCCTGCAGGGGCGACGCCGGCCCGAGGCGAGTGTCTGCCCGAGTCGAGCCGCCTGCGAACACAGGCCCAGGAAGGTCGTTTTCTCTTGACAGGTGGCACTTCTCACAGTGAGGATCTGGCTTGTGACCCGGTGGCAGAGGACCGTGCCCCACAGCACGCAGGGCAAGAACTGTGGGAGACAGAGAAACAGGCGGGAACCCGCCATGGCCCGATGCCTCTTCTCCGTCTCTTGCTCCCCCCGCATCTTAAGAGTCTGTGAAAGACTTTCTCCAAAGTCTGAGGCCCACGGGGAGCAGAGCTGACCCCGAGGCGCGGGCGGCCACTGGTCTCGGACACTGTGTTTCACTGAAGAAATATCACAGGGGTTGGTGACGGGCCCTGCCTCCAGTCCGTCTGGGTTTTATGTAAACCGCCCTGCGTTTCCTTTCTAGGAACGTAAGCGCTCGCTTTGGCCTACAGTCTGCACCAGGAGATCTGGGTGCTTGTGGACCGGAAATGGGGAAGCGTTCACACGCTTCTCGGCCTTTGGCCTTTGAAACAGGCGAAAAGCAGCGACAGATCGTAGTCAGCAGCACAGCACCTTGATGTGCAGGTGTGTGAGACTCGCACCCACCCACCAGGGTAGAACACGCACGTCCCCTGGCTGGTGGGCGGCACTCACGTTTACACAGATCACGCTGTGACTACAAGGCAGGAAAGCTGAAAATTTATGCCCCAGCCCACGTGGCTTCTGAAAGCGCTCTTCTAAATTAGGTCAAAGCAGAAGTAAAAACTGAAATCACAGACATTGGGATTTATGGGATGCGGTCACGTTTGCATCTTGAGACAAATTAAATACTTCTGTTATTAAGGAATAAAAAGGAGAACAAATAGAGCGGAGGGCGATCCACACAAGTACAGAGAAGACCACGGAAGGCTGGCGGCTGAGTGGCAGCCGGTGTCCGCTGGGTACCTCTGGATGGGTGCTAACCCTGAAAACACAGAAGCCGCAAAGCGAGGGAATTAGTATGGGGGTGAAAACGGAAAGAGCAGCCCCATAAAGAAATGGATGACTCGTCAAGGAAGGCCCTCCCAGAGGTGGGACCCCACCGAGCCCTCCCACCGAGCCCTCCAGGAGCTGGTCACACCTGTGCCGTTGAGACCTCCCTCACCTGGGGAAGTGGCTCAGGGTAGCACCTGCCTGGCATGCACAGGGTGCTGGATTCCATCCCCAACACCAAAAACGAACAGAGCCAAGGATGGCGAGCGTCCCTGTCGCCCAAAGGAAAACTACAGATGTCCCTAATTTGTAAACCGAGTCTCAAATTCATAAGGGCTTCAAATAAAGTGACAGATAAATATTTATCCCAAACAGATGACAAATCAAGCCCACCAGACTATCTTCAAGCTCACGGCGTCAGCAGGTAGGTCTTATTACAAGAGGAGACTCAGGTTCGGGGTTAGATAATCTACTATTAGTTCCCCACAGTGATGGGTTAAAATCTCAACTATTACCGGGGTAATTGCCAAAGAGACAGTCAGAAAAATTCGCTCCCTGATTTGAAAAGAAAAGAAAATTCTGGGTAAGTGGAGGCCAGCAGCATGCCCCTGTGTCACCATGAGAGCGTCCACTTGAAACCCGTAGCCACCCCTGCCACACTTGATGGCCAGGCAGCCCACGTTTCCCACAGAGTGGGGGACGATTCCTGCTGCCAGCAGAGCCCCAGAGAGCCCAGCATTAGTCAGCTGGAAACAAATCAAACTCGTGTATTTATGTGATCTTCCAGCTATAAATCTCATGAAGCCTGATGAGGCTGTAATGCAGGAGAATTTGGAAGGTCGTGTATAATTTGTGTCGTACAAAAATCAATGGCTTTCTGAGATACAAACAGCAGCCGGGTGGGGAACGGTAGCAGTAAGACCTTACTCACAGCAGCAACCCAAATTACGGAACCCTCGAAATCAATCAAACACTGGTGGCAGCCTCCCCGGCGAAGGGCGCCAGGCAGCTGGCCAGGTGGTGTCCCCGCTGGTCTGTGAGGTGCCCCCAGGGGAGGTGGGCCTGTCATCAGTGGCCTGAGTGAGGAGGACACCCTGGTCCAGCGTGGGTGGTGCCATCTGGTAGCCAAGGGCCCCGAGAGAGCTGGGGCAGAGGAAAGGTGGGTCCGCTCTCTCCTGGGGCTGGGACCCGTCTTCTCCGCCCTTGGGTGGCTGAGCTCTTGACGCTTGGGTCTTCGGACTCAGGATGAGCATCAGCAGCCCCAGGTTCTGGGGCCTGGGCCTCGGGTTACACCACGGCTTCCCTGGGTCTGAGGCCTTTGGACCTGGATGGAATCTGCTGTGGGCATTTCTGGTCCCCAGGTCGCAGAAGGTACATGGCGGGACGGCCACCTCTAGGTGTGTGAGCGGTTCCCACAGGGAACCGCCCCGCTCCCTCCCGGGCATCGGGAAGGGCTCTGGAGGAACAGAATTCCGCAGAATTCCCGCACTGATTTGGGGCTTCTAGAACCGGCTCTCTCCGCTGGACTTTGAAGAGCTTGCTTCTCTGTTTCCCGCGGAGCCAGCTCTGGCGGAGCTTGGCGTGAACTGTGGACAGAGCTTCCGGGATCCCTCATCCGCCACCTTGGGGTCTGAAGCGTGGTGACCCTGTGTGCGGGGCTTCCCAGCACTCGAGGACAACCAGGTGACGCTAGTGGCAGGTCCTAACGTCTCTGGCAGAGTGAGAAAAGCTAAGGATTTGACTCCCTGGCTCTGGCAGCACGGATGTCACCGAAGAGCTTCCAGGGAGCGGGAGAGTCCGTGTCCTGTGGCCAGAGCTGGCCACGCCGAGAGCCCACGCAAATCCTCACGGTGCGAGGGGAGGGCCTGCTCCAGCCCGGAGGGACCTGGCTGGGACAGCTGAGGGGGTGTGAGCTTATTTTGTACGCGAGAAGGACGTGAAGTTGGGGAGGCCACTGGCAGCACGCTGTGGTTGGGAAGTCTGCCTCTCTCCCAACCTCATGCTGAAATTTACCCCAGCGGAATCGAGCTCAGACTGGGCTCGGCCTGAGGAGGAGGAGGCTGCCCACTCTAACGAGCTCAAACTCCTTGTGACGTCAGAAGACTGGAAAGAGGCTCTGTCTGTCACAGATCTGTTTCCTGAGGGACAGACTGTGTCGATACGTGTGTCCAACAGGCATTTTAAAAGGTCAGTACCCCAGTGGAAAATAAGTAACTCTCAAAACAAGAAATGCAAATGGTTTCTACGCACCCAGGGAGAAAGTTAACTGCACTGGTTCCAAAGAATCGCACACTAAAGAATCTAACACCGACGCAGGAGGCGGAGGCAAGAGGATTGCAAGTTTGAGGCCAGCCTCAGCAACTAAGCAAGACCCTGTCCCAAAGTAAAGAGGGCTGGGGATGCTGCTCAGTGGTAAAGCACCCCTAGGTTTAATCCCCAGACCTCCCAAAACAAAAAAAGAGTCCAATAATGTTTTCCCCAAAGCAAACTCTCAGGTCCTAATAAAAATCACATGCAGTTGGTGTCTATCATTGTCCACAACACAGGGGGACGACTAAGCTCAGACAGGTCAGGTATCATGCTCAAGGCCACACAGCTACCAGGCGGCAAGGCAGGGAGGTTAACTCCAGTCTGGGGCTGGGGGAGGCAGCTGGGGTGGTGTTGGTGTGTAGTAGCATGTGACCTGGTATGTAGGAGATGCTCAACAAACATTCAGTTAAATTAAGTCTAAAAAAGACTTATCATGTGCTTTCGAGCATAATCCCACAGACGGCTTAATCCCAATTAATCCCAATTAACGAAGCAGACATTAAATCACTAAGGCAGAGTATACCACATGCTCCTTTCTGGCAAACGTAGAAAGGCATCCACACGGGTGGAAACAGGCCCGAGGACACCCAGGAGCTAGTGAGACCGGTGCATTCTCCTTTACTTTTCCTTTCTTTACATTTCCTCTGCTTCGAATTTTCTAAGTGTTCTCTAGTGCCCGTGGATTGCTTCTGTAGGAACGTGGTCTGGTTTTTAAGAATCGGCTGAAAGTGGAAATCATTATGCGGCGAAGCCTCGATTCTGCCGCCCGCGTCCAGGGCAGGAGCAGCAGGGGGCACGCTGGCTCCCTTCTGACCGTCCCCTCTCATCGCCAAGCGCAAATCACCCAGAGGTGTGGTGGCGTCCGTGCAGCTCCGTGGATCTGCATTGTGTGGTCAGATGCCCCCCGGACGGTGGGATTGGGAACCCGTCACCAGAGTGCCAGATCCTGCCTTCAGAGTCCCTGCACTCCCTGCAGGGTACCACACCGGCCACCGCGTCTCCCGGGGATGTGTCTCTGTGAGGTAAGGGCCACCCTTCCTGGGTGGGAGGGACTTCCTGACGGTCATCTTCTCGCCCGCCTCTCTCCCAAGCCCGAAGGAACCTAAGTGCAGTAAATCCCGCAGTCCCTGGCACCATGCTGGCGACTCTTAGGGTGGTCATCCTTACGAGAGCTACTTATCCTAAATTCTCTACTTACACCAGAAAAAAAAAAGACTTAAAAACATTCAAAACCGGAAGCATTGAGCCATGCCTCACCGCACCTATCCCAGAAGCCACCTGAATTGGATCAACCCACTTGACGAAAGCTTCATGAAGTTTTTGATTTTAATGGAAAGAAAAGTCAATTAAATGAATAATTAAATGAAGAAACGAGATGTCACAGGGCATCTAGCGACATTCCCGCATCATCTCCATTCCAACGGATTCCTATTCAGTTTGTCCAGTGCATCTCGGCCATCCGCCTAGTCCCTGGGGCAGCCAGGACCACTAACTTGGAGGTTTTAGGTGATAAAAATCTGCTTTCTCCTGGTCCTGAAGGTAGAGTCCAAAATCGAAGGCTGCGATCTCCCAGAGGCTCCAGGACAGCCTCATCTTAATTTAACTAGTTCTGCAAACACCCCTTTCCCCCGAAGAGACCCCGCTCACAGGGGCTGGGATGGGAACTTGCACCTGTCTCTCAGAGTCCCAATTCCACCCGCGCCGCTGACCCACCAGCATGCCACTCGTTTCCCACTGCCCCACCTCTGCCAAATAGGGTGGCGCTGCAGACAGAGAGCAAGCAGCAACAAGCCAGGCCTTCCCGGAGCTCCGTGAAAGCAACCGTCTCCCAGGGTCTCCAGGGGCCTCAGGGTCCGGGGCTCGACAGCCAGCCAGCTGCAGGAGAGCAGAGAGAGATCTGGGGAAAAGCGGCACCTTGCGGGCATCGACAGCAGGGAGGAGGTCTAGGGAGGCTGACTGGGGCCAGGAGTCTTGCTTAAGGTCCTACCCGAGGTCCCTTGGTCAGCACAGAGGTCCTGCTGGGCACAGGCTAGTGCCTAGAGCCACGTTCCAGATACCATGCTGCGGAAGGAGGTGCTTGGAGGTGTCGAATCAGGTCATCTGAACCTGGCTCCAAGCTGGTCCCCTGGTGGCCAGTGGACATTCTATCCGTGGGTGGTCATGCTTTCAGAGGATAAGTCCTCCCCCAGGCAGGTGGGACACGGCATCCCCACATAGCACTCGCTACTAGGATCATCACCAGAACATCACTGTCACTACCCTTAGGATGTCTTTAGGGTCCCATGAGTGGAGTAGCTCAGGGGCTCCTTTCTCACACGACTGCGTTGGCTCATTCAACCAGGGGCCCCCGAGGCTGGTGCACACCCATCCCATGGGACAGCCTCTCTGGACTTACCCCTGTGCCTGTGATCCTAAACAGAGTGGAGGCCCATTTCCCAAAGAGAGGATTTAACAGCTACTTTCAGCGAGCTCGAAAATCGACATCAGATGAAATTGTGAAAATGCTGCTTCCTTGGTTGAGCTCACTGATCCGGTCGAACGCACACACCTTAAAATCTGCACATCACACAGAACATGTGGGGCCAAAGTTTTGTCCCAGCCTTACAGCTCGTGATGCGGTTTACCTGCGACTCCCTGAGCGTGCCCCTCTCGGCTGGGTTGCTGCCTCCTGTTGTCACCTGGGGAGGGCAAGTGCCTTCCCATCTGGCTGTGGGTCTATGGTGCGGACCCCCGGCCGCGTGGTCAGCCCAAATCAACACGCGGCGAGAGCCACGGCAGGCACGCCCGTGGGAACGGCTAAGGTCTCTGACGGGGAGGCGGAGGAGGCGCTGGGCAGGGAGCACTCTTGCCCGTGGCTGCGGGAGGTTGGAGTCAGTTTGGTGGCTTCTGCTAAAGCTAAATACGCTCTCATCCCACAACCGGCGGTCACGCGTCTTGGAATTGACCTGAGGAGCCGAGGACTGAAGTCCACACAGCAGCCTGTGCACAGATGTCCCCAAAGTTCCTTCACAGTCACCAGGGTGCCCTCTGGGAGGTGATGGACAAACAGACGGGCACTCCAGACAGTGGGGCACAAGCTGGCCACACTCAGCAAAGCCCCAAGGAGACGCCAGGGATCTCTAAACACCTGCGGACGGGGAAGAGCCGGTCCGGGGGCGTCATGCTGCCTGAGCCTGACTCACGACACCCGGGGAAGGCGGAAGTCCTGGAGTCAGCCGCAGCCTCTTGCTCAGGTCCAGCAGCAGCCGCATGGGTGGCCTCCTGAGGTCCCGCCACCCTCTCTCCCACGGGGGGAAGGACGGCTCGCCGCCCCAGCAGTGATCGCCGTGGTTCAGACGTGCCTGTTCCCCTGTGGCCAGTGGGAAACCCGCGGGCTGGGCCAGGCTGCTGCTGGCCTTGGCGAAGGACAGTTGGGTGGCCAGTCACAGGCCCGGGGTGACTTTGCGGCTTGAGATGTTCCCATGCTGCTCTGGTGCTGCAGGTGAGCAGGTGTCCCGGTTCCGCCTGAGATGTGGAAGAAGAGCCCAGGAAGGGAGCCGGGGCTCTGCTGCTGGTCCCAGCCCAGCACCGAGAGCCAGGGCAGCTGAGGGGCCTGGGCTGTCTGCCCAGCCCTTCCAGACGGGGACAGGTCACCCATCAAGGAGCAACTGGCTGGGGCCACCGTGGGCTCCTGTGGCCATTTCCCGCCTGGAAGCCCAGCAGAGAGGACCTGGAGCCCCACGATATGGTGGCCATTTTCCTCTCCACCACCTGGGAGCCTCCAGGCCGCGCCTGTGAGTCTGTTTCCTCAGGGGCCTCCTGGTGGAGGGGACGTCCTTGGAGGAGGAGGAGGCTGCAGGAAGAGCTGGAAGGTCAGTCAATGCGGGAAGAGGGACAGAGAGAGAGGGGACAGAGACAGAGAGAGGGGACAGAGACAGAGAGGGAACTGAGACAGAGAGGGGACAGAGAGGGGACAGAGACAGAGAGGGGACAGAGACAGAGGGGACAGAGACAGAGAGGGGACAGAGACAGAGAGGAGACAGAGACAGAGGGGACAGAGACAGAGAGGGGACAGAGACAGAGAGGGGACAGAGTCCAAGACAGTGAGAGATGGGCAGGGAGACGGGGGAAGGTGTGGATGGGGGAGACCAGGAGGTTAAGAGTGGGATTCTGGGACTTCAGGAAAGCACCAGCACCCGCTTCAACCACCCGTCACATCCAACCACCCTGAACCCCAGGGACACGGGCACGTTCCGGGCCACCTCCAACTTCAAATGGCTTTGAGGTGGCGAGGCCATGCAAGGAAGGACAGGGTGACAGGGCACACGGGCAGTGTGGCCTGGACCTTGGGAGCCAAGGGACCTCATGGAAGAGAAAAGGCAGAGGCAGAGGCCCTGGGTCCTGGCTGCTGCTGACCGGGCAGACTTGGTGGCGAGTGTTCCGGGCATAGGCTGGGTGCCTGCCATGGTCGCAGGGAGACGTGGCTTCAGGACAGCTGGTGGGTGACGGGTGATGGCTGGATCCTGCACTGATGGTAGGGAGGACAAGACGGAGGGTGAGACAGTTCTTCCCTTGGCCGTGGCTTCTTAGCTGCCCAAGGCAGGTGGACTCCCACAGCCCCATGTGCCCACCCAGACCGGGGAGGAAGCAGGGCTCCGGGCCCGAGCGGGTCCAGTCAGAGCAGGCCGTCCGACGCCCTGGAAGAGCACCAAGCCTGAAGCCCCTAGGACCTGCCACCGTCTGTCCCTGGGCTGGGCTGGCTGGGCCCAGGATGCTGCTGGGCCAGGAGCCCCCAGACTCACGTTAGCAGCCAAGACTTTCTGTGGGTTTCCCAGACCTTGGCCCTGAATTTCCATAGTGCCCTTTCCAAGAGTAGCGAAGGCCATGGGCCAGCACCTGGGTCCTTCCTCCGAGGGGCCCTAGGTCTCATCACTCCCCGGGACCCCAGGGCTGGCTATGGCTCCATCCCAGGGACCTGGCCACCATGCCCCTGATCCGGGAGTGATGCTGCGCTCCAAGGTGACGAGAAACCAGGGGCCATTCCCTTCCTCCCGGGGCAGAGATGGGCACGGTCAGGACCTGGAGCTTTGCCACCTGGCTGACACTAAGCCTACAGTCCAGCCGAGGGAGAACTCGAGGGCGAGTGCACAGACGAGACCCCAATTCCGCGCTTCCGCTTCCTTCAGTGAGAGCAGAGAACATCCTCGCCTGAAGCATCCGGTCTGCGAGAAGCACGAGGAGGTCGTGGAAATCACTCACGCAAACTCAGAGTCCTCGTGATTGTTCCTTCCCTGGCTCAGACCCGCGGTCAACACCGAACCCGCTGCGGGGACTGTACCCCTGTAAGGGCGGCGCCCGTGACAGTTTGTGGGAAGACCTCACGGCGTCACGCGGCTGGGTTTCTCTGAGACAGCGTCCTCAGACCACCTGGAGCAAAGTCCAGGGAAGGCGTGTTTTAAAGGCAGAGTCCCCGTAGACCCGTGCAGGCGCGGGGCCTGTGTTCCCACGGTGGCCCTCCGGGGTCCTTGACTTGTGTCCCCTCCATCCAGGCCCCGGCATCGTGGGGACCTCCTCCAGAGCGCTCCTCTCCCTTCCAGGACACTGGCTGTGGGATTTAGGGCCCACCCGGTGAAGCCAGGATGAGCTCATCTCGAGATCCAGATCCACCACTTAATCACACCGGCAAATATCCTTTCCCCAGATGAGGTCCCACCCCAGGGACAGGCTTTACCTTCATGGGGAGAAGGCTCAGACAGAGGAGGGGACTTGCCCCAAGCCACATTCCTAAGAGGTGGGGCGGGACTGCCCACTCTGGCTCTGGACACCTGAAGTGGGTTTGCCTGTCCCTCCCAGGCGTGGGCACCTCCGCCACAGACCACCAGAGAAGCTGGGCAGGGACCAGCCTCGCGGTGGCCTCCCCGGGGTGCCTCTCTGTGAGCACACGCCTGTGAGCCGCCCGTTCTTACACTCCTCCTGCTTCTGGGACACCAACCCGCCCTTCAAAAGGAGCAGGTCTTCTCTGGACCAAGACCTCTGAAACCATGAGCCACCAAAGAAACGCTCCCTCCTCTGCAGTTGTCCTGTCGTGTCCTTTAGTCACAGTGGCAAAAAAGCTGACCAGAACCCTCTCTGCCTCAGAACGCTTGGTGTCTGTCTGCTGTTCTCCACCGCGCCGACGCCTCCCACCCACCTAGGACCTCCGACCCTGCTAGGGCTGGACCCCGGCAGCTGGGGTTTGTCCATGGTCCGCCCAGTCACCTCAGTGAGCCCAGATTCCTGATGGGCTCTGGGTGCCGTGGGCAGGCAGCCGCCCCATGTGCATAAGTGCTGGGCTTCTTGCAGCCCTGGGCAAGAGGCGTAGCTTCTCTGAGCCTCGGTTTCATCGTCTATAAAGTAGAGGTGATGATTCTGCTCGCTGGGGAGTTTAATGGCAGGACATGGCCCCTAGCGCAATGACCGCCCTTCCCTGTCATTTAAGACCCTCGGGCCATCAGTGGGACGTCCGGAGATGACATTCCCCCTGCCTCTCTTTCCCTCCCTCTGGGACTGTGGGACCCCCGTGATGGAGGCCTCCATGCCCCACCTGCCCTGCTTTCTGGCCCATTCTAACTGAGCCCATTTGTCAGTGAGGTCCCTCCTCAGAGGACAAGTGTGGTCAGCTCTGTGGACTCCAGGCCTTTTGATGTCCAGAGTCCTCTTCACATTCCAGATAATGAAGTCAGTGCTCTAAAATGTCCCACGGACAGTCTCTCTGGGACCAGTGACTCAGACCCCGCGTATGGCTTGGGTGTGAGGCGGCCCTGAAAGCTCACGGTCAGGCTCAGAGGAGAGTGACTGACCCAATCAGCAATCGACTGGCCTGTGGGATGGACTGAGTGGTGACCAGAGGCAGGTGGGTGTGGCTGGAGGAGGTGGCATGGGGGCGTGGCTTTGAGATCTGTTTGGTCTCTGGGGAGTGGAGTCTCTGCCTTCTGACCACACGTGAGCTGCTTCCCTCCGCCACGCTCTCCCTCCACGACGTTCAGCCTCACCTGGTCCTTTAGTCACAGTGGCAAAAAAACTGACCAAAACACCCTGCTTGGCTCAGAGGGGGTATCTGGGGGGCCCTGATGGTGGAGGTGGCCTGGGTCGGGAGCTACACAGGCAGCGGGTCCTGCAAGCGGGGAGCCTTCCTGGAGCTTGAGTCGGACTGGCAGGGCCAGGGAGCTGGGCGCCAAGAGCCCTCTGCTCCTTAACTCAACAGGGCCTCCTGCCTGCGGCCAGGCGATGCCAAAGCCCGATGCGGACGGAGGAAGAGACCAGGCCTCTGCATGGGTGGACCTGGAATTGAGTCCTGCCACCTGCATCCGTGGCCCTGCCGCCTGGGGAGCAGAAAAACCCTGCCATGCACCTGCCTGGCCAGGGCCCCTGTGTGGGCTCGTGGACTCTGGGCAGCAGCCTTGGCAAGCTCAGAGCCGCCAGTCCACGGGGCATCGTCACAGTCCTGGGATGCGAGAGGTGGCCGGCTGGTCCTCGCAAGCACGGACTCAGGCTCTCCTCTCCATAAGGCAGGTGCAGTCGCTGCTCGGCGGCAGCTGGAGACGTGGCGTCGCAACCCCACTTCGAGGGAGTGAGGCCGAAGCTCAGAGGGGCTGGGCCGCAGGTCACCGGGCTGGTGAGGGGCAGACCCAGGGCCCTGTGACTTTGAATTCGGGATGCCCCCCGGCAGGGCAGTCTGGGCTGCGGAGGAAGCGAGAGCGGCCTTCCCAGGCCCACACCGCGCTCGGCCAGGCCCTGCCGGGTTCCATGGTCAGCTCTGCCATGGTGAACCCCTGCACTCGGCCGGGCCCTGCCGGGTTCCATGGTCAGCTCTGCCATTGTGCACCCCCCGCGCTCGGCCATGCCCTGCTGGGCTGCACGGTCAGCTCTGCCATGGTGAACCCCCCGCGCTCGGCCATGCCCTGCTGGGCTGCACGGTCAGCTCTGCCATGGTGAACCCCCCTGCGCTTGGCCAGGCCCTGCTGGGCTGCACGGTCAGCTCTGCCATGGTGAACCCCCCTGCGCTTGGCCAGGCCCTGCTGGGCTGCACGGTCAGCTCTGCCATGGTGAACCCCTGCGCTCGGCCAGGCCCTGCCGGGTTCCATGGTCAGCTCTGCCATGGTGAACCTCTGCGCTTGGCCAGGCCCTGCTGGGCTGCACGGTCAGCTCTGCCATGGTGAACCCCCGCACTTGGACAGGGCCTGCCTTTTCACCAGCACACCGGGGCTGGCGTGGAGCCGCGCATCCCGGCTCTGCGTGCCCCACAGCCTGCCCACCCTGGCCGCCGCCCGTCTGCTGGCCAAAGGATCTCCTAATGTGCTCCACCGAACGCTGGGGTCACTCATGGGCACTGAAGCAAAGGTTTCTCCAAGGACTGGGTTTGTGAAAAGGGGCAAATTCTTTCTCTGGACAATCCCGGGGTCATTTTGCTTATTCAAAACGACCCTGCTGGCCCTGGAAAAGGTTCTGGCGACAGGGAAGTAGTTTGAATTGTCCACGGTTCTGCTGACCAGAGCTGCTTCTGACCGGGACAAGCACCTTCACTGGCGCCCTGGGACTGGCTTGTCATGGTCATCAGAGATCCCTCGGCCAGACCTGGCAGCCCCTCCCGAATCTTGCTGTTGCCCAGTGAGGGTCACACTGGGGCGGGAAAGTGCGCGGTACTCTCAGTTTGCCAAGTCTGACAGCTTATATTTCACGGGACTCCAATCCCTGCCGGGTCTGGCTGCCTTAGGGCCAGGTTGCCTCCCTGGGCTGACGTCGCTGCATGGAATTCTGAACTGGACTCTGAACTTACTAGGCGAATTTTTAAAAGGGGCGCAGGGCTCGCGAAGTACCGGCGAGCATCTTTTTACGAGTTGTTGGCTATTTGTCCCCTTGGGAGAAATGTCTGTTCAGATCATTTGCCCATTTTTAAGCTAGGTTGTCTTCTTGTATAATCTGAAGTCCTTTTCTGACATTTCTTCTAACATACTGTCATTGGATTCTATTAATATAGAATCTAGATTTGTTTGGATCATTTTATTCCCTTGTTTTTTCATGTTGTTCATGTATCTTCCCCTCTAGCTGTGCAGGTCTGGGGTATTGCAGATTTCCCCCTATAGGCTTATAGTGGCCCTATAGGTTTCCAAAACCTTTTCTTTAAGGGGAGATCAATGTTAGCAGTGCCCAATTCAGACACTATGCAATCCTAGACCAAATAGCCCCTATGAGGACAATAACAAAATTGTCATAATAAACAGAATGAGTTCAAATATTATCTTCAGTAAAACAACAGGTTTGCAATAAGGTCTGCAGTTTCTAATGGAGGACAAAGAGGATGCAGAGGCATGTAGGATGTAGCTGTTAATGGGACAAGAAACGAATATACAGAAGTTCTAGATAATAGAAAGGGTGAGAGTGTAATCAAAAGAAATTGGATGTTAGCATGAAAAAAGGGAGAAAGAGAGTCTGAGGGAACAGGTAAACAAAAGGAAAAGAGAGCAAGAAAAGTAAAGAAATAAAAACTTAAAATTGTTCAATAAGGAGAAGAAAGAAAATCTACAGTATAAGAGTCATATAGTAACGAAACCTCCCAGTGTTCAGTAGCCTGATGCATGAGAGGTACCCGACAATGAGCTTCAAGTCTCCAGCAGGCGGCTCAGGATGAGACTTGCCCCACCTAAAAATGGGAGATACGGCTTCCAGGATTATCCAAGATGGCCGCTCTGGCTTCCAAATGTGTTGGCAAATGGGGAGCTGCAGCTCGGGGTGTGGGTGTGCTCGGCTGGAGGTCCTGGAGGCGGGGTACGGTTGGTCAGGCAGGGGTCCTGGGCGTGTTTGGTGTGGTTGCAGGATGGAGGCCGGGTGCAATCAGTCAGTCTGGAGTCCGGATGATAGGGCACAGTCAGTCCGGCCAGGGGTCCTACCGGTCCTGGCTGTTGTCTCAAAATGGCGGTAGCCGCGTGTAATCAAACCTGCAGGTACTGTGGCAGAGAACTTGCAGGCAACCACAGGCAGCTGGTGCTCCACTGGCGGTCTGTGGTCAGTCTGCTGGTAGCTGTCGGACGATTGGGAGGTGAACCTCGGGGGGTGGGTGATGGGTAGGTGTAAGGCAGGCGATGGACAGGTGAGAGGCAGGCAAATGGCGGATGATAGGGGCCTGACAGTGAGCAATCTGCACTCAAAAAGGCGTCCATATGCTGGCAGACTGCAGGTCATCACAGCAGACAAATGGGGTAAACAGCAGGGGATCGATAAACTGCCTCACCAAGAAACAGATATCCTCTGCTTGAAACCAGAGTTACAGAGCGACAAGGAACACAGTCTCCTCTAGTCTGCCATCTTGGATCTCCTAGGTTGTCTTCTTATGGTGAAGTTGTAAGGAGTCTTTATCTGTTTGAGATACGAGTCCCCTAGGGTCAGGTGTATATTTGACAAATACTCTCTCTGCTCTGTGGGCTGTCTTTCCACTTTCTTGGTGGTGTCCTTGGAAGCACATACGTTTTAAATTTACCTATTTACCAGCTTACCTATTTTTTATTTCATTAGTTGCCTTCTTGGGAAGATTTCCATTGGGGGTTATTCCCCAGCTAAAATCAGGTTTGAAGTAAACTGGCCTTGTGGTGGGTGACGGAAGTCCTCGCCTGGGCCTGGCTCCTCGGGCCCCGCGCAGCTCTGCTCCCTGCAGCCTCTGGCCCTGCTGCTCCTCAGGTCTCCCGGCACCAGTATGGGGGCCGGTGCTCCCTCCCACTGTCCGCCCATCCTTCCTTCCTTATTCCCTAACTCTCATCACTCATTCATCTGTCCCTTATCTAACAGCCACTGGGAACACAGTGAGCAGAGGAACAACACAGCGGGGCACTGCCTTAGCCGGGGCCGCTGGGCCCGCACGGGGGATGCGCTCTGCGACAGCACAGGGCTATCACCCCAGGCCTGGAGCCTTGGAGTCTGAGGTCAGGGGCAGCATGGTGGGACTCTGGGGAGGGCCCTCTTCGGGGCTGCAGACGGCTGACTTCCTGTGTCCTTGCCTGGCAGGAAAAGGAGCCAGCTCTTTGGGGCACTAGTCCCATTGGCCTCGTCACCCCAGAAGCCTCCCCTCCTGGTCCTGTCACGCTGGGGACGAAGATCGACCCTTGAACTTTGCCTCCTCTCCTTCCTTCCTTATTGATTTCTTCCCGTGGTGCAGGCCCTGGTGCATGCTGGGCCAGCGCTAGCCACCGGGCAGTATGGGGCCCTGACGTGAGTTGTGGGGGGCAGAGACCTCTATCCCCAGCAACCCGTCCAGTGGGAGGCAGACGCCCAGGACGGCTCTTCCGGAAGAGACGTGTCCAGCCCCTGACCCTGTCTGCCCCTCCTGCAAGCCGCCCTCCGCAGGGCAGGTGAGTGGGGGCCACAGACCCGCCCACGGCAGCTGCAGTAACCACTTCCTCAGCGAGCAGTGCCCACTGGGTCACTGCCTCCCAGGACAGGGCCCGGGGCTGCCACCCGGCAGTCGCAGAGCCTGGAGGTTCCTGGCACTCACGTCGCCAAAACGTGTGGCCCAGTGGCTGCTCCTGCGTGGAGGGCCGTCACCCACCTGCCGCCTCAGACTGCAAACTCTCCTGGCCGGGCACAGCAGGAGACGCCACTTCACACCCCGCGAGCTGCTGTGGGCGTCAGGACGGGGACCTGAAACCCTCCGCTGCCCTGGAGAGCAGCGTGGCAGGGCCTCGAAACCTAACCCTGTCACATGAAGTGGCAGTCCTGGCTTCAGGTCTGCACCCAAGGAAAGAAAGGCCATGTTCCCCCAGCAGCCTGGATGCAAAAGACCAGAGCAGCATTACACACCACAGCCGAGACGCGGAAGCAGCACGAGTGTCCATCAACCCAGGAATGGGCAAAGGAATGGCCTCTAGCCACAGCCAGGAATATTATTCAGCCATGAAAAGGAACAAAGCACATGCAGATGAGCCTCAAGAACATTTCGTGAAGTGACAGAAGCCAGTCACTAAAGACCACGTGCTGTGGAATTCCATTGGTATGAATCACCCAGAATAGGCACACCAGAGAGACAGGAAGTAGATCGCTGGTTACCATGGGCTGGGGGATGGGCAGGGTGGATGGGTGATGGCTAAGGGCAGGGTTTTTTGGGATAATAAAAGCGTTCCAAGTTCCTTGTGTCGGATGCTTGACTGAATGTACTGAGAACCATCGTGTCGTACACTACAAGTGGGTGAGCTGTGTGGTGCGGGGGGCGTGTCTCAGTAAGCTGTGTTCTGAGGACGTGACCCAGGCTGAGAGTGCTCACGGGACACGGGATGCACTTTGGTGGGGCTGCACAGGGTGCCATGGCAGCCCCAAAGAGGGCTCTCTAGGGGCGGCCTGGCTGTGCTCTGCTGTCCATGCCTGCGTGACCAGCTGCTCTTATCTTCCTGGTGCCACCTGAAGGCAGCTGGCTGCCTTATTTATGGAGGGCCTGTATGTGCAAGGTTGGTGTCCCTCGTCTGAGTGGGGCAGACTGAAGATGAACCTCCCAGGCTGCCTGCAGCACTGGACCCGGGTGATCAGGCCCAGTGCCCCTCAGGGTGCCCCTCAGGGCTGCCTCCTGGGATGCAGCCTCATGCGGGGCTTCCTTAGCTCCAGGGCACTGCCTGCTAGACCCCGTTCCCAAGCAGAAGCTTTGGGTAAGGGCAGTCTTGGAATAGAGTAGCACTGACCCAGGGCCTCCTTGCCTCTGCTCAGGAGTCAGGAGAAGGGAGGGGCCTCCTGTGGACCCTGAACCTCATCTGCAGGCTCTTGGGATCTGGTCCACCCAGTGCATGTGGCCCAACATCTACTCCAAGAATCCCACAGAAAGTCCAGATGACCTTTCCTGCCTGCCCGACTCAAAAACCTCCCTCTTGAGCCTCTTGACCATGTCATGCCCAGGTCTCGGTCTCACAGCTGCTTTGCACCAGGAGCCTCAGGGGGCTGACACTGAGGTGCCGCCAGCCCAGCATGGCGCTAGGTGCCGATCTCCTAGGGTTGTCACCCCACTGCTGGGAGCGTTCCGGCATGGGTCTGTGCACCCAACTGGTGAAGTCTGAAGAAAGGTGAGGAGACACCCAGGATGGAGCGCGCCAACAGCGGCAGAGGCTTCTCCAGCCCGGCAGGGAGAGGGAGGGGGGCAGTCCACAGTCCCCAAAGGGCGCCTCGCTGGGTTTGCAGGTTTTCGTGGGGGCACCACTCTTATCAGGCCTTGCAATCTGTACAGCCTTCTCTACAGCCAGCAGGCAAGTCCTGTGGTGCAGGAAGGACCAGTGCACAGGGGCGACAGGGAGGGGGCGGCCTGGGTGCTGGGTGCTGCTCCCTGACTTACTGTCCCAGCACCTGGTGCTCAGAGTCTACAGCTGGGCCACCACCTGCCCTGTCCTGCTCACGACAGCTGCAAGGCACAGGAGAGATGCCAGGGAACAGTGTCCTGGGTCCCTGAATCAGCCCTGCAGGTGGCCCCTAGGACACCCAGCTCCTGTTCATGGGACACCATCCCAGAGCAGGCGTCACCAACAGGGACGGAGCTGAGAGGTAGGTGGGGCCAGACAGGGGGCGGCCTTGGTGGAGGCGGGGCCTGCAACAGAGCCATCCCCTTTTGGATGGGTGGGGCTATCTGGGGGCGGAGCCTGTGGGGTGGGGCTGTGAGGGGCGTGGCCACCAGGAGCTGTGGGCGGGGCTAGGAGCGGAGGGCTGCGGGCCGAGCTCACCCCCGCAGTGGTGCGGGACCTTGCCTTGGTGCCGGGCTCCTCCCGGCCTGCGTTTGCAGAGGTTCCGCCAGCCTTGAAGTCGTGGGCCCTGCTGGCGAATCAACACAGTTCCTTTCCTTGTCACCCGTGTCACCTCCTCTGAGCCCCTTTTAGTTTGGTGCCCGGCGCACGTCACAGGCTGGGGCTTCCCAGCTCACATAAAATGCAGTCCCAAAACGGAGGGCGCACTCTGAGCTGGGGAGCTGGCCTTGCGGGGTCCCCGGGGAACACGCGCAGGCGCAGCGCTGTGGCCCGGGCTTGGGGAACCCTCGGGAACCGCCCTGCAGTCTTCCTCGCCCTCAGGCAGGGGAGGAGGTCGCGGGCATTTCAGACCAGGGCGCAGCAGGCCGGGGCCCAGAGGCGACCCCCGGGATGGAGGAAGCGGGCCGGCGGGGCCAGGCCAGCCCCGCGCCGCTCTTGCCAAGGCTGCCACGTGGAAATGGGGCCAGTGTAGGTCCATCTTCTTGGTTTTTTGGTTTTGTTGTCAAGGAAAGCTAGACATCTGGGTGTGCCCGCGAACTCTCCGGACTCAGCCGTCGCCGGCCATTCAAATGAGGAAGGGCGACCGAAGAGCGTGTCCTCGGGGGTCTCGGAGTGGGGTGACCGTGTCCGGGACCTGTGTTTCGGTGGTCGTAGCTGGAAGACCTACGGTCGGTTCCCATCGGGAGTCGAGAATGTTCTCGGTGCTCACGAGACGCTCCGAAGCTGTGTGTGGTGATTACCTAATGCTCGGAGGGGTCGTGACCTGCTTTACATTTAGTCTCCCGTCAGATGCCAGGTCACTGGGTGGAGCCTCCGTCCCTCCCCGACCTGGGTATCACTCATTCCCCAGGAGCAGCCGCCCGCCCGACCAGGACCCCTTCCCGGCCTTCCAGAGGCTGGGGACTCCGCTCAGGAGGGCGCTTTAGGGATCCTCTGTCCCCACCCTGTTATTTATCAGCTTAGGAAAGTCACACCCTGCCCGTCACAGAGCAGGGGTGTGATAATCCCTTCATAGTGAAAAGGGCTGAACTGCACTGAAATACCCTCTAAGGAAGAATCAAAGTGCACACACACACACACACACATACACACACACACACACACACACACACACACACACTTTTTATACCGGAAATGCAGTGGCTTTATGCACAATTTGGGGGAGAAACAAAATTTATGATATTGAGTCTTTTATCCAAAAAAACGGTGCTTTATTTGGATCTATTTTTGGTGAACTCATTCCTAGGTTACTTCCACATGTGTGTATACCACCCTCGCTCTCCCTGCTGTTGTAAATGGCATCTTTATTAAGTGCTACTTAAAGATGCAGTGAGTTTTGTATATACTTTGTAGTCCTTGTGGGTTTTCAGTGGAGATGATAAATACCTGTAACAAATGAGTTTCCTCCGTACCTCGCTTCCCGTCTGTTTCTTTCTCATGTCTTACTGCAAAGGCCAGGACCTCCAGTTTAATGTGGTCCAGAGAGTCTGCTATCTGATCTTCCTTCAGTTATTTCTCCACACGTAATGATTCTTGTAGGTATTTTTTGGCAGAGGCTCTTTATCAGATTTAAAGTTCCTTCTATTCCTAAATAAGATTTCCTATTGCTAAGATTTGAAAACCACGATTAGATGTTGAATTTTATTGAATGATTTTTTTTTTTTGCATTTCTTAAGAAAATCACTTAGTTATTCTTTAATTGGTCATTATGGTGAATTGCATTAGCAGATTTTCTAAACTGTTGTTGTTTTCCTGAGACAAACCGAACTTGGGTGTAATTTAATACAATTTATTACTCATTATTTAGGAATCTGAATTTCTTTCTAAGTATTGCATCAGTAATCTGTGATATGGAAACCTCTTTGTAATCACTCAGTTCTAGATATTTAAAAAATTTCTGTAGGATTTCTTCCTTGACCTGTAAGTCCTTTAGATGTATGCTGTCTAATTTGCAGACATGTAGATTTTCGTGTAGTTTCTCGCTTATTGACTTCTTTCTTGCTTGCTTGCTTTCCTTGTCTTTCTGCTTGCTGATTTCTACTTGAAGCGTGTGGGGTGAGAGAACGCAGTCTGCAGGCCTAAGTGAGGTGAGGAGAGAGCGTGAGGACCCAGTGCAGGGCTCAGTTTTGGAAATGCCACGTGCGTGTCCAGAGCATGGATTTTCCTATGAAGTGCAATGATCCATCAGTAAGTGTTGGGTTAAGCTTTCATTTGCTCTTTGATTTTTCTTTATTCTATCTTATTTGTGTCTTCTGGATTTACCAGTTATGAAGAGACAAATATTACAATCTCTCATTGTTTGGGGTACTTACCAATTCTCCTTAAATCTTGCTAATTTTTGTTTTATATGTTGACGCTCTGTTAGTGGGTACATGGAATTTCAAAATTATGATAGAATTCTGTGAATTAGACCTTTTTAACCTATTCCACAGTGACTGTTGCTATGTGAATCTGGTGCCAATATCATTGTACCAACTTTCTTCTGGTCTGTGCAGACTAGTATGTGTTTTTCTTTTCTTTTTTTGTACAAGGAATTGAACACAGGGGTACTTAACCACTGAGTTACATCCCCAGGACCCTCTTTAAACCTTATTTATTTTAATGAATTCATTAATTAACTTATTTATTTATTTATTATATGTGGTGCTGAGGATGGAACCCAGAGGCTCACACATGCTAGGCAAGTGCTCTACCACTGAGCCACAACCCCAGCGCCCCCAGCCCTTTTTATTTATTTATTTATTTTGAGACAGGGTCTTGCTAAAATGTTGAGGCTGGCTTTAAATTCAGGATCCTCCTGCCTCAGCCTCCAGAGTTGCTGGGATGACAGCATCCACTCTTTGATAATCTTCCTGTGCCTTACACATTAGGAGTACACCGGTGTGCATGTGTGTATACTATATAAGACATATAATATGTGTATTATGTATTGATTATATATGGTACACATACTATTTAATATTCATCTAGTTTTAATTCAATTCAGTTTTTGGAACTGGGGATTGAAATCAGGACCAATCTACCATGGAGCCACATTCCCAGCCCTTTTTATTTTTTATTTCAAGACAGGTCTCTAGAGTTATTGAGGCTGGCCTGGAACTTGGGCCCCTCCTGCCCCAGCCTTCCGGATAGCTGGGATTCCAGGTGTGTGTCCCTGTGCCCCTCTAGTTTTGATTTTAAATGGAGAGTTCCATCCATTTACATGCATTATAGTTGCTGATATGTAAGGTTTATTATGACCATCTAGCAAGACACGTAGAATGATTCTACTTTTGTCTCTATTTTTCTTCCTTTCTTATGCTTTTCTGGATTTGTGTCTTTTTCTTTTTCTCATTCCATTTCTCTGTCCCTCTATTTGTTTGGAAGTTATACATACTATAGATCTTCTTTTACTGTTTTTATAAGCTATCTTGACAAGCACATTACATTAATAAGGTCTAAAAATAATCAATATTCTCTTCTTCCTCTCAAACACTGCAAGGATTCCTACTCATTTTAGTTCTGCCTGGGTTCCCCTCCTGTGCAGGTGCCGTGTGGTTCCCCTCCTGTGCAGCTGTTGTGAGGTTCCCCTCATGTGCAGCTGCTGTGTGGTTCCCCTCCTGTGCAGCTGTTGTGAGGTTCCCCTCCTGTGCAGCTGTTGTGAGGTTCTCCTCCTGTGCAGCTGCCGTGTGGTTCCCTCATGTGCAGCTGCCGTGTGGTTCCCCTTCTGTGCAGCTGTTGTGAGGTCTTCCAGTTTTGTTCCATTTTAGGTGTTTTTTATGTAGTCAATGTTTTAAAAATTTGCTCACATGTTCATGAAAATATTTGCTCAAATTTTCCACTGGTTTCCAATCTTCTGTAACAATTTTTCTTGTTTGAAGTTCCTCCTTTTGGATTTTCCTTATGCAGGGTGCCGTGGTTCCAAACTCTGCGTTTGTGATGGTCTGAGAATGTTTTTCCTTAGTCCACAACCTGCGCATGTCTCCTCTGGGTACAGAATCGTGAGCTTGACAGTATTGGCGTGATACAGTGAAGGTACGTGTATTCCTTTCATATTGTGCAATAAATTATCCTGGTGGCTTAAAACACACGCTGTGATGCTCTCAGAGTTTTGGGACATCAGAAATGACATGGGGCTCTGGGTTAAAAATGAAGGAGTCACAGGGCTACCTACCTTCCAGAGTTTTTGTGAGGACGGATCCCCACCCTTCCAGTCCCCGGAGGCTGCGTTGCTCCGTGCCTTGGGGCCACATCCCGCTTCCATGCCCATCATGCTTGACCTTCCCCTCTGCAGGCATAGCTAGCTCCCTTTGCCTCCCTCTCACCAGGGTGCTTTGGTAACACTGTGCCAAGAAAGTCCAGGATGCTGTCCCTGTCTCAACATTCTTACCTTGAGCACGCCTGCCAAGTCCCTTTGTTGAGGTTCAAGGGTGACCTACACATTCTGGAGAGTCACCCTGGCGTCTTGGGGCCATGGCTTGGGGGCCTTATTCCCTCACCCTGACCTTCACTTTCTTCTTTGGGAAGATAGTGGTGAATACAGGCTGAGTATCCTGATCCAAAACACCCGGGACCAGAAGTGTCTCTGATTTTGGAATGTGTGCACAGACCACCAGTTGAGCATCCCTAGCCTGAAATTGTGGTCTAACTGCACAGAAACCCAGAACTTTTTGAGTCTTGTCGATACTGAGCATTTCGGATTTCAGGTGAGGGGTGTGCGACCTGTGTAATCGCCATCCTTCTGAAGTTATCCTTTTTGTTTCAGATACTTTTTAAAGATCCCTGGGCTGAAGTTTGACTGTGGTGTGTTTGTTGCGATCTTTTCCTCTACACTGATCTTTCCTGTTGTCTCTTAAGAGCCACCATTTCTGATTTTTCTGTCACCTCCTTCCTTCTGTTCTGTTCCTTGGTATCTGGAATCACAATGCCCAGAGGCTGTCTCCCTCCACCAACTGCAACTCTCGGACTCCCTCTGTTTCACCCCCTTGTCCCCTGGGCTGCATTCTGGATAACTTCTTCATGGAGGCTTTTTCAGTGGTGTCTAATATGCTGTTGAATGCATCCATCCTTGTCAGTCTTTTCATATCTATAACAAGCTTACAGTGACCTTGGCTTCCATGGAGATACACAATGGATGGCTCCATGTAACAACCAGGATGGACACAGAATGCTCTGCCCCCACTGCGTCTCTGTAGCCCTGGGAGCCACACCCTTTCCCATTCTTTATTTCCTCTCCATTCCAATTTTGTCCTCACAGAATGTCCCATACACGAAACCACACAGTACGCACACTTTTTAGACCCTTTGAAAGTCATTTAAATTGTCTCAAGTTCTCTTCTGAAGAGTCCTTCCTACCGAGGAGCCATTATTGTGCATCCACTCACCTGTGGACGCATGCTAGTTGTTTCTTTCCAGACCTGTCAGTCAGCTTTCCGTCACTGTGAGAAAATACCTGAGACACTCGACCTAATAAAGAAAAAGGTCCACTTTGGCTCACGGCTTCGGAAGCATCATTCTCTGGTTGCCTGGCTCTGTTGCTGTTCCTGTGGTGGGGCGTGTGGTGGAAAAGCTTTTCAACCATGGCAGCGGGCAGCAAAGAAGAGATAGGAAGCGCCAGGGTCCATAGCCCCTTCAGGGGCATTCCCCAGCCATCTAGCTTCCTCCCACCGGGCCCCACGTCCAAAGGTCCCACCACGTCCCAGGGAGCCACACTGAAGACGAGCCTCCCACGGGGCCTTTCTCCACCGGTGTGAGCAGAGCTGCCACAGCATGCTCAGGTACGCGCTGCCAGGGCGGACGCGCAGAGCAGGCTCGCTGCATCTGATCAGGGAGCCCCGCTGTCTTCCAAAGCGCGTGGCCACCTCGGGCTGTGAAAGTCCCACCTGCTCCACGCGCTCCCCCGCGCTTGGTGTGGGAAGTGGTCTTGCTCCGCTCTCCTGATGGCCGGATCGGGGTCTCTCATCCTGGCTCTGACTTCCATTTCCTTGTCAGCTAATGATGTTGAACAACTACTTATGATGCAGTCTAGATGTGACATGTCCCCAAAGGCTCATGTGCGAGACATGTGAGAGGTGACAGGACTGGCTTAGGAGAGCTTCGACCTAACTGGCGCCTTCATCCCCTGGGGGGTGACTGGGGCAGGTGGGGGTGATGGGAGGAGAGGGGGTCACGGAGGGCAGCTCTTGGGGTGAGTCCCTGGTGGGGCCTCTGCTGCTTGGTGGTTGTTCCGCCATGATGTTCAGCCTCACTTGGGGCCCAGAATCATGGAGTTGAGCATCTATGGACGGCGACCTCTGAAACCATGACCCTCCAAATAAACTTTTTCTCCTCTGAAATTGTTCTTGCCAGATCTTTCGGTCACAGCCGTAAAGAAGCTGACTCTGACATCCGCTCTCCGTGTTTGTTCTTTGGTGAACCATTGGAGTAATTTGTTGCACACTTTATGATGGAGTGCAGTTTCCATACCGCTGAGCTCTTAGAGTTCCTTATATATTCGGCACAGAAGTCTTTGATGGATTTGCAGTTTGCAAATATTCGTTCTCAGTCTGTAGTCTTTTTCTTATTTTAGCAGTGTTATTCTCAGAGCAAATGTTTTCACTTTTAAAGAAATCCAATGTCTCAGCTTTTTCTTCTACAGGTTATGCTTTTGGGGTTCATATCTAAGAACTCTTTGCCTAATCCAGGGGACAAAGATATTCTCATGTATTTTCTTGTAAAAACCAGATAGTTTTATGAATCCATTATCTACTTTGAGCAGTTTTCACATAAAGTCTGCGGATTTGGTTGTGGTTCACACTTTTGCACATGAACCCGCCAGCATTGTGTTAAAAAGACTATAGTTTCTCCATCGGTATTGTATGATTGGATAGTATGCTTCCTATAAGTTGATTATTTTTTAATGTCATTTCAAGCGATTTTAGTTCACTTGCCTGGCCAAATAAATTTTAGAATTTGTTTGTCTATATCTACAAACAGTCATGCCAGGCTTTTGTTTGGAATTGCATGAAATATAAATCAATTTGGAGAGAACCGAAATCTTCACTATGCTAAATTCCAATTTATGAATATGGCATTTCTCTATTTATTTAGGTGTTCTTTTTCTTCCACAGCATTTCACAGTTTTCAGTTGATCCTGTGCATGTTTTCTTTGATTTACATCTCAATTTTCACTTTTTAGATGTCATTGTAAGTCAAATGTTTTAAAGATTTGGTTTCCAGTTGTGAGAGGCTAGTATATAAAAATATGGCCGTTTCGTGTGGGAAGCTTATATTCTGTGACTTATTTGTTACAAGAAGCTTTCTTGGGTAGATTTCTTGGGATTTTCTGTGTGAGTGGTGATGTTCTCTAAGACTAGGGGCAGTTTCATCTCTTTCTTTTCCATCCCTACATGTCCTATTTCTTTTTCTTGCCTCGTTGCGTGGGCTAAGGTTTCCACTCTGGTGTCAAGTGGGAGCGTTCACTGTGGACATCTTTGCCTGGCTTCAGTCTTTGGGGCAAGGCGTTTCAGCACCAAGTGTGTGCCAGGACTTTTGTAGATGCCCTTCCTATGTTGAGGTGTTCTCTTCTGTTGGTAGTTTGCCAAGAACTTTATTGGGAATGAACACTCAATACCGTAAGTGCTCTTTCTGTATCGGCTGAAGAGGTCCCATGTTTTTTCTCTTCAGGGTGTTGGTGTGGTTGGTTCCGTAGACGGGCTTTGAGGACTGAGCTAGCAGTGCATCTCCCGGTCACCTCCGCTGAGCGGTGGCGTGTTATTCTTTTCACATGTTGTTGGACTTTATTTGCTAACGTTTTGGTGAGGACGTTTGGTGCTTGTGTTGATGCAGGCTGCTGGCTTTCAGGGTTCCTTTCTGTACAGTCTTTGTCTAGTTTTGCTGGCCTTGTAACACAGGTTGGGAAACAGTCCCTTTTCCCCTTGTTCTGGGATGGGCCGTGCAGAATTGGTGTTATTTTTTCTTTCAATATTTGGCAGAATGAACCAATGAGACCATTTGGGACTAGGGTTTTATTTATTTGGGGGGGTAATTTTTGAAACCATGAATTAAGTGTATTTTATAGTTAATGGCTATTCAAGTTACATACTTCATCTTGCGTGAATTGTCAGTTTGTGTCTTTGGAGGAATTTACCCATTTCATCTAGGATGTAGGTTATGGGCCTGGGATTGTTTATAGCAGTCCTTTAAACCACTCTGGATGTCTATGAGGTCCCTTTTCTTTTGTTAGTCTGATAAAGTGCTGTCGATTTTTTTGATTTTTGTTTTTAAAGAAGACCCTACTGCGGTTTTATCCATTTTTCCTTTTTTGATTTCTGTTTAAGCTTTATTGAGTTCTGTTCTTGTCTTTATTGTTTCCTTTGTTCTTCTTATTTCAGGGTTATTCTACTCTTCTTTTTCTTGCTTCTTAAGCAAAAGCTTTGATTATTAATTTGAAACTTTCATTCTCTTCTTAAATAAGCCGTTGATATTCTTAATTTCCCTCTGAGCACTGCTATAGCTATATCTCACACATTTTAATATGTTGTATTTTTGGTTTTATGCAGTTCAGAATGTTTTCTAGTTTCTTTGAGATTTCCTCTCTGATTCATAGAATTTCAAAGCATGTTGTTTAATTTCTGATGCTTGCATGTATTTCTCTTATCTTTCTGTTATTATTGTGCAGTTTAATCACATTAAAGGACATATTTTGTATGATGTAAATTCTTTTAACCTTGTTAAGATTTGTTTAATGGCCTAGGACATAGACTGTCTTGATGACTACTAAAAATAATGTATTTTCTGCTGTTTTGGGGTAGAATGTTCTAAATGACTATGAGACCTAGATGTCAGTGGTTTTATTTCATCCTTCTATCATTGATGCTTTTCTGTGAGTTTTGTTGTTGAGAGAGGAGGACTGAAGTCTCCAGCTGCAGTTGTGGATTCACCTATTTCTTTTCAATTCCATTAGCTTTTGCTTCAAGCCTTTTGAAGCTCCGCTCAGGGGTTATGCACGTTTGGGGTCATTGTGTGAGCTGTGAATTGGCCTTTTGTTTCAGTGGTAATGTAGTGTCCGTTCTTTTAATCCTAGAGATTTTCTTTGCTCTGAAGCCTACTTTGTCTGAAACTATAGCTATTCAACATTTGGTGAGTTTTTAATTTTACTAATTATATATTTTTTGTTTCTAGAAATTCTATATCCTTCTTTTCCAAACCTGCTTGGTTGCTACTTATAGATTTTTTTCCCCCCTTGATGGTGTTTTAAGCTTTGCTTTTATCTCTTTAAACATATTAAACATTCATATTATTTCTCATGTTGACCTTTTCGACTTTGGAGTATTCTCGGGCTTGGTTCTGCTGTCCATTATTTCTGCTGGCTTCTATTCTGATATTCTATCGTTGTTGATTGTGAGCTGCTGATTTTCTGAGACGCTTCGTCTGCAGGCGCTTTTGAGGCTGGGTTTGACGTCGTACCCACCTTCTCCTCCCCTGGTAGCACTGTCAGGGGAGGTCATTTCCATCTCGCAGATAAGACAAGCTCAGGAGGTCTAGAGCCTTGTCCACGCTCGCTGGCAGGAAACGGCAGACCGAGGCAAGGGCTTGGCCCCAAGTTCAAGTTCTCAGCCTCGCTCATCCGGGCAGAGCTCCTCACACCCAGGCCCATCCTGCCTCCACTCCGCCATCCCCCCGCAGGGCCCTCTTCTGCACTGTGCCTTGCAGATGACCTCTGACTTGCAGTCCCACCAGGCCGGAGCTTCCAGGATTCGAGTGACAGGCTGTCTGCTGGCCGTGGCAGCCCGTGTGCCAGGTGGCTTGAAGCAGCGGAAATGTTGTCCTCTCACAGTACGGGCTCCCAGAAGTCCAGGGTCGAGGTGTGGCTGGGTGGGTCCCCTGCCTCGTCCCTGTGGTGGTCTGAGTCTGTCTTCGTGTGGCCTTGCCTGTGTGCTGAGGGTCTCCAAGTGTCCCTCTCGTTAGGAGGACACTGGGCCCTGTGTCTGGGGCCGCTGTCCCGTGCTAGGAGCTCAGTTGGACTTGATCACAAGTGCAGAGACCCTGTTTCCCAATAACGTCACATCCACAGGCACAGGGGTTGAGATGTGACCAGGACTTGACCTCCCCAAGGCCCACATTCCTGCTGCCACTGAGAGCAGAGCCGGGCAGAGCCGGGCAGAGGCTGCCGGCGCCGCCCCTCTGGCCCTGCCCGCCACTCTGGGTGAAGTAGGACCCGCCTCGGGGGCGGGGGTTCAGGAGGGCACAGGGACACCGTCCAGAGCAGGGCACTCAGCTCAGCAAGCTCCTGCCGGCCCCTCCCTGAGTGCCCTGCTTCCTGGCCACTCCTGGGCCTGCTCAGGGGTGCCCTCCCCTGAGCCTCATCCCAGGCCAGGCCCCTGTGGTCCCCACTGTGGCCCCAGGGCACTTGTGGAGGCTTCGCCCAGCTCAGGCCAGCCAGCAGCACTGCCCCTCAGCGGGGGCACCCAGAACCCTCTGGGGACCGTCAGGCTTCTCCTTCTGCCCAGCCCTCAGCGGAGCCCATCAGCTTGACCTGCAGGTGGACCAGGGCTCCACCCCTCCTGCCTCTCACTGTCCCGGGCACCAGCCCCTTCCACGACCCCCTTCCTGGCCTTGTGGGATTGTCCCCAAAGTGGCCCGACTCAGACCTGGCACAGACGTGGACCAGGCTTCTGTTTCCAGACTCCCACAAGTCCCCAGCCCCTCGGCCTGGTGGGAGGAGGCCTCGCCCGGTCTCGGGGTGGTCTGGGGCGCTCTGCCCCTCCACACCCTCCATGGCCGCCCCCTTGCAGGCTCCGCGAATCCTGGCTCCAGCTGCTGGCGTGAGTTGCTGCAGGCAGATCTCCCCTCCCCCGTGGTCCCACTGCACTCTGGGCAGTTGCCGCCTCCTCCATGAAGCCTTCCTGGGCCTCCCGCAGACGGCGGCTTCCCCGTCCCTGGGAGCCCTCTCCTGACATTCTCTGGCCCTGACTTTCTCTTCAGGGTTCATTTATTTCCTTAAACCCATTTCCCACTCCAGAGAGGCAGAAACTAGAACATAAAGACAGGGACTGGAGCAGTGCCAGCTTCTAGAACATTCTTGAACCAGGTTGGATAGTGTCCCCACAAAATCCACTTTTGAAATCCACGTCCCGCGCTTCAGGCCATGACTGGTAACAGGGTCATTGCAGACGGGATCTGATGCAGTGAGGTGAGGTCAGAACGGGGTGGAGCGGGCCCTAAATCCAATGTGACCTTATGAGAAGAAGGACATTCAGTCACAGGGACATGGGAGCAGCCACGTGGCTGTGGAGATAGAGGTGGCCACAGCTGGTCACCGCCACACAGTGATTTCCATCCATCCGGGAGCTGAAAGAGGCGGGCGTTCCCCCGAGAGCCTCGGGGGACAGCAGGCTGTGGCCCTGGATTGCGGCCTGCAGCCGCCGCCAGAGCCACGTCGGTACATCTCTGTGGTGTAAGCTGCTCGGTCTGTGGCACTTTGCCCCAGCGACCCAGGAACTCCTGCACTTCTCAAGGAAGTGCGGCTGGGTGGACGAAGGCCGGGTGGCAGGTGACAGGTGGACACAGGCTTCCCACCCTGGTTTGCTACATCTTCTGGGGGGTCCCCCACCCGTGAGTGGTTCCAGGTCACAGGGGTCTTATTCACTCGGGCATCTCTGGCACATAGTGGGCCTGTGACATAGCTCCGCTGTGGGACCTGGGCCAGCAGCGCTGTGACACAGGCCCACCTTGCTAAACGTGGCCCTGAGCGCTAAGACCTTGCTGGAAGGGAGCGTGGGACGCGCCCTGGGCCGACCCTGGCGCCTCAGGCAGCAGGAAGGGCGAGGCCCTGGGAGGGAGGTTCCAGCAGACACACAGCGCCGCTGGCTGAGGTGCCCAGCTCGCCTTTGCCCCAGAAATGGACCGGGCGGCTCTCTGTCAGCTGTGGTGCTGGCAGCGAATTTCCTGGAAGCTGCTGAGATATTTCAGACGGTGTCCCCAGGGCCTTCTTGGAGCCCAGGGCCCGAGAGCAGCCTCCTCACACAAGATGGCATAGCCGAGGGTGGGCCTGCCCCACCGCTGCGCATCAGGATCCAGGGCCTGGCAGTCTCCCGGGCGAGGGCGCCTCCAAAATATCTCTGCAGAAGTCCCGCTGGAGTCTGCCCCGCTGGGCGCTGTTGAAGTTGAGAAGAGGAGGACCCAGAGGTGCACCCAGGGGCGGTGGGAAGCGGGGGTCCTGACGGATCCCGTCCCAGGGAGCCTGACCCCCGACACGGAAGGAAGAAAGCCCGCAGGCCTGAGGCTGCCACACGTGGCGGGCACTCGCCCCGTGCCAGGGGCTGCCCTTTGAATAGGACGGACCCCGCCCGGGTGGGATTAGTCCAGCAGCTTTTCAGAAACGCTCTGGGTTCAGCGAAGCTCCACATCTACTTGCCAAGCTATTTTTTGTTCGATTGTTAAGCGGGGTGTATTCCAAGGGAATACCCTCTGTGCCCTTGGAGCCTCCTGGGGCTCCCCTCGCCCCTCCCCCGGCCCCCGTAAACAGGAAGCCGACTTGTGCCAACGCTGAGTGAACTTGAAGGCCAGGAGCACCCGGCTCGGCATGCAGGGCCCAGCCCTGGAATCTCAAGAGGGCTCTCGCCTGTCCAAACATCCTCTCCCGCTGCTGTGACGGCTCTCCACGTGGAGAGGGCGGAGGGCCAGCCCAGGAACTTCCGCGGAGAGGAGAAGTGCGGGCAGAGGCTGGGGCCCCGGGTCCTGGCGTCCGGGCAGGTGCCTCAGTTAGCCTCCTGCTCCGGCAGCAGGGACCCCAAGTTGAGATTCCCACTGTTTTCTGCTCAGGTGAGCGTGTCCCCAGGGTCCACCGCCCCCTCCCCAGGGGCTGGAGACTGACTGCAGGAGCCCCGTCCTTGGGAGACCCCATCAGGAGTCACTGCCTCCCTGGGCCTCGGGTTCTTGACGTGGGATGAAAGTTCAGCTCTGCCGGACTCTGAAGTGCAGTCCAGTGTGCTTCTAAAGGGAGACCGTTCCGGCCGGGCAGAGGCCCTGGCCAGCTACCTTTCCATCTCTGAGGACGTGGCACAGTGACCCACCCGCCACAAACCAGCCCAGAGAAATGGTTGCAGGACCCGGGCTGCCCCCAGAAGGGGCCCCGGCCCTCGTTTCCTGCAGGGGGACGAGGGGGACTCCTTGATCTCGACGTCGAGGGCGGGTGCCGGGGTGAGCGACGGGTTACCTGGGGCTCAGGGGTACCGGGGACAGGCTGAGGCCAGGGTCCCCGGCCACGCCGCACCTGCGTCTGATGTGTGGCGCCGCCCGCAGAAGCCCAGGTTATGGCTGCAGCCTCGCGGCGGGACCCCGACCCTTTGCCAGGCTTCATGGGACCCCTTTATGTCGGTGGTCACCACGCATGTGCAGCGGCATCCGTGTTGTCACCTGGGGGGTGACTGAGGGGGCTGGGGCGTGGAGTCAGGGCGCGGGCCCCACCGTCCCCGAGCTGTGTCCCGTGGGACCGTATTCCTCCTGCCTGGGGGCCAGTGGACGCCGTCCGAGCCCCGGGGAAGGCAGCCACACCCCGCGGTCCTTCCTGTGCTGTGCTCTGCCCCAGGGGATTCCCACGGGGCTGCCCGGGGCGCCGGCCAGCGGGCCTTCCTGCTGGCCAGTGCCAGGGAGAGCCCGGCATGGCACCTGCTTCCCTCTGCCACCCAGGCTGGGGCTGCATGGGTGCCTTTTGTTTGGGGTGAGCTGCTCTGTCCCAGGAGGGGCTGGGCCCTTGGGAAGGAGAGGAAGGTGAAGGAGAAGCAGAAGCCGGGCCGCGCTCACGGAAGTCCTCCTTTCGATTCTTCTTTGTCTGTTTCCCTCTGCGCGGGGCTGGGGCCGGGCCGGGAGCGGGTCACAGGATTTTCAATTCCTCCTGTGAGACTCCGGTCAGGTGGTGCTGGGGGAGGCTTGGTGGCCTCTGGGGCAGGGACGTCCATCTGTGGTGGAGGGGCTCCGTCCTGGGGGCCACCCAGATGGAGGGCAGAGGGGCCCCTGTGGACGCGGAGCCTCAGCGGCACTGCCGTGCCCGGTGGGTGCCAGGCCTTCGGAGGCAGAGTTTTCGACTCGGTAGGTTTGATTTTGGTTCCTGTCGTGGGTGGGGAGGACCTTGTCCCGCGCTGAGGAGCCGCGGCAGGAAGGTCATGCCAGCCCAGGAGTCGGGGGCAGTCCGGGCGGTGTCCTGAGTCCCTGTCACCTAAGGCGCGCACGCACACACACACCAAAACCAAATATCCCTAAAAGCAGAAGTGAAATGACAGCCCCATGACACCCGCTGTCCCACCCACGTGACACCCGCTCCCCGGGGTTGCATGCACCACGACCCCTCCTGTCCCTGCATCCGGGCAAGTGCCGCGCGGCTGTTGGCTCGGTGCCTCTTCACGCAGGCCCCACAGGGGCCTTGGGCCCGCAGCGCTGGGCCTGCAGCCCGTTCTGAGGCGGCTCTGGTGCGGGACTCGGGAGCAGACGACAGGCCCCGAGCCCCTGGGGCGAGGCCCCTGGGTCCCCTGGCTGACGCTGGTCCAAAAGCCGGGCTTCCCAGACCAGGCTACGCCCCACCTGTTACTGGCGGGGGCCTGGGAGCGGGGTGGCCACGCCTGCTGCTGTTCCCCTTGATGAGAGGTCAGTTCCGTGGCCACACAGGCTTGGAGCTGTGTCCTCACAAGGCCTCCGTCCCCAGCCTCTCCCTCAGGCCGGCATTTGGGTGCCCTGGAATTTCCCCTGAAGCCGTGCCTTGGACAGGCCCCTCCGCCAGCTCCCGACTGGGCTGTGCTCCTCGGCCTGGGAGGGGCTGAGCGGTTCTGCTGGGGTCTCCCTGGACCGGCTTCCCGCCCTTCGGGATCTGATTCCCAGGAGAGACTCCTCGGCATCTCTAAGAACCACAGCATCGGCCCTCCCTCCTCCCGCCCCTCCCTCCCTAACCAGAACCCAGTGACTCCATCCAAGGAGCTCCTAAGGGGCACTGAGGACCGTGACATGCCCTTGTCCTGGGGAGGACATCTGGAGTGGAGGGCAGCTGTGACCGCTGCCCGCTGCAGGGACGAAGCAGGACAGGCGTTTCGTCCAGCTTTGTGTCACGGCAGGACGGGGAGACCAGCCTGGGAGAGCTGGGGCCGAGGCCCAGAGGGGCAGCGGGCGGTGAGTCAGAGAGCAGCTTCCCGCCCGAGGCCTGTCCCTCTGTGCCCCTGGGCTACAGCTGAGCGCCTGGAGGAGGGCGTTGCTGCCCCGGCCTGAGTCGGCCCTTCCCACCGAGCCTTACTCGGGCCTCACGCTTCAGAGCCCTGGGGGCCTGGGCACCCCACCCCGATCTCCATCAGCCCCACAGACCTCGAGTGTCAACGGCACTGTCATTATGGACAGCATCACCGCCGTCCAAGGAAAGTGCCCAGACTGTCTTCATGTCGCTCTCACTGATTTGTAACCTTCGTGGGGGGAAAGGTGTGACCTCTGGTTTACGGTGGCCTCAGGGCCCAGGGTCGCCTCCGCTGAAGGACAGGTGGACTGTTCCTGCTGGCCCTGTGGGTTCTCCCCTCCATCAGCCCCGGAGCCCGTTCCCACACCGGCGGCCACCAGGTCCCTAGCACTGTCTGCCGGTGTCTGGTGACCCCTCCTTACCACCTGTGTCCCCCGCCCAGCAAGCCACCTTTCTAGGTGGCCACTGAGGACAGCTTGTCAGTGTGAAACAGAATCTTCCTTGTGACAGAAGCAGCCGCGCTGCAGCAGAGGCAGCCCTGGAGCGTGGGGAGAAGTCGTCTCACTCCTCACCTCGAGACCCGGGGTGCGCCCAAGGGTGTCCCCGAAGCCAGGCCGTGTGCGGCCGCGTCACCGGGGTCTGTGTTAGTCCAGGATCATCAGCCTCGTGACAGACGTAGTCATCAGCGTCATTCTTAAAAAAGCTCTTTACCAGAACTGGGTCGGTTAAAAAAAAGGGCGGCGAAAATGTTTCACGATGCATTTTTTTTTTTTTTTTTTTGGCTATTTTTTATGAGAGTTTATTGCATTAGGAATAAGTTTGGCTTTTATTTCACAGAATACTTTAAGAACATTTCAATTTATTATGCAAATTTTACAGCAGTTTGTGTAATACATTACAGTTTGATTTATATTTCAAATTAGTTTATCAATAAATAAATCTGCAAGACTACTTTTCAGTAGGATAAAATTTTTTCCCCAAGTCTTGTCTCTATAATCATTTTTTGTTGTTATTTTTATAACTCAGACCAGTATCGTGCATCTATACTCAGGAGAGTATTGTACATTTATGTAGTTTTTTTGTTGTTGTTGCTATTTTTTTAGTTGTAGATGGACACAATACTTTTATTTTCTTTATGTATTTGTGTGTGGTACTGAGGCTGGAACCCAGTGTCCCGCACATGCCAGGCAAGCTCTCTACCACTGAGCCACGACCCCAGCCCTGTAGGGTTTTGTTTTGTTTTGTTTTGTGGTGCTGGGGATTTGAACCCAGGGCTTTGTGTTTACAAGGCAAGCACTCTACCAACTGAGCTATACCCCCAGCCCTAGTTTTTAAAATATATTTTATCTCTCATATATTTGCACATACTGCCCTTTAGTTTTTTTTTTAATTTATTTTTATTGTAAACAAATGGGATACATGTTGTTTCTGTTTGTACATGGAGTAACAGCATACCATTTGCATATTCATACATTTACATAGAGTAATGATGTTTGATTCATTCTGTTATTTTTTTCTCCCCCCACCCCTCCCACCTCTCTTTTCCCTCTATACAGTCCCTCCTTCCTCCATTCTTGCCCCCCTCCCACCCCCCATTATGTGTCATCATCGGCTTATCAGTGAGATAATTCGTCTTTTGGATTTTTGAGATTGGCTTCTCTCACTTAACATGATATTCTCCAATTTCATCCATTTGCCTGCAAATGCCATAATTTTATTATTCTTTATAGCTGAGTAATATTCCATTGTATATATATATACCACAGTTTCTTTATCCATTCATCAATTGAAGGACATCTAGGTTGGTTCCACAGTCTGGCTATTGTGAATTGAGCAGCTATGAACATTGATGTGGCTGTATCTCTGTAGTATGCTGATTTTAAGTCCTTTGGGTACAGGCCGAGGAGTGGGATAGCTGGGTCAAATGGTGGGTCCACTCCAAGTTTTCTAAGGAATCTCCACATTGCTTTCCAGAGTGGTTGCACTAATTTGCAGCCCCATCAGCAATGTATGAGTGTACCTTTCCCCCCCACATCCTCTCCAACACCTATTGTTGCTTGTTTCACGACGCATTTTTGATAAATGGGTGAGGTGGGAGGGGTGTGCAGGCAGGACGGTTCAGTCTGCCCCTGAGGCTGCCGGAGACAGGGCTATGCGGAGGCAGGAGTGGGTCCTTCGTCTACACGTGGCCCAGCACGGGCTGCCCGGCGCCTCGCTAGGCCTCGGGGGCCAGGCAGAGCTCCGCTCCAGGTCCCCCCTTCCCAGGACCACAGCCCCTGCTCGGGGCGGGTCTGCTCCCAGAGAGAAGAGAAGAGTACAGACCCGGAGGCTGGAAGCTGTTCCAGCCCGAGGAAGGAGCCAGAGGCCAGTGGGGGAGAGGTCAGCAAGGGAGGCCGCCTGTCAGGCTGGACCAAGGAGGTTCAGATCCCGGAGGCTGAAGCTTAGCTGGGCTGGCGGCTGAAACCAGACTTAGTTCCTCACGTTCTGAGGCTGGAAGTCCAAGACAGGAGTGCCGGCTGAGGCAACTTTCCTGCAGGCAGGTGGCCACCTTCTCCGTCCCTGCGAGGGGTCTCTCTGGGTCTCTTCAGAGGCACCAACCCCACCACTCTGTCCCACCCGGGGTCCCCTCCCCAGGGTCTCCAGAGGCCACCCCACTGGGGCTCTGGTGCCAACAGGGGAAGGTGGCACGTGTCCCATCTGTAACACGAGGTGGCAGCAGCTTGGGGACAGGGTCTGGCCTGCAGCTGCCAGGCTCTGATGGTGGGTGGCAGAGGCCTGCAGGGAGCCCTGGCCTGAGGCTGCAGCCTGGCCTGCGGGAGGGCCCGGGGGAGGGACGGAGGCCCGGGGAGGGGAGGGTGGCCCAGCGTGGGCAGTGGGTGCTCCAGTGAGGGGCAGCGGCCCCGGAGTGGGGCTGGACAGCGTCCAGTACAGGGGCCCCAGTGCCACCGGCCGTCACGGGGCTTATGTTCCGGGCAACTGGGGAGCGAGGGAGGCCAGGAGCAGCTCAGGGCACACGGGACAGTCACGTCCACCACAGAGGTGAAACAGCGAAGTGGTAGCGCCCTTCCGAGCCATTCGTGGGTGCTCTCATTTCCGGGTGGCTTCTTGAACTCTGGGGGACACTGCGGAGGGCAGGGCCTCCCTCACCCAGCTTCCATGGAGAGAGCGGTCACGTCCCACTGGAGTTTGGGTCAGTGGCGTCTCGTTCTGCTCTGGCATCTCGACCACATCCAGGGCACAGCCTGGGCGCCCGCAGCGCTTCCCCATGCCCCACACTGCCCATGCCCCGCCAAGCCCCGCCAAGCCCCAGCTCCCGCCTCCGGGTGCTGCCTTCTGTCCCCGTGGACTTGACGGCTGGGACCTCAGGAAGGAGGCGCCCTGCGGTGAGTGTCCTCAGTGACTGGCTTGTTCCACCGCCTCATGTCCTCGGGGTCCCTCCAGGTGCAGCAGAGTCATTTTTCAGAGAACCTACAAGGTCTCCCCAGATAGCAGCCACTAAGGGGATCCGGGGCCCAGAGCCCCCCGCACTTGGCCCCTAGGGTCACCCCTGGGCCACCTTCTCGGAATCCCAGGGCTTTGGGGGTGGCCAGAGATCCTGATGGATGGGAGATTGGAGGAGGCCAGAGGTCACAGTGGGCCTGGCCGGCAGGCAGGAGCTGGACAGCAGAGCCCGTGGCTGGCCCGACGTTGCCGGGGGTACCCCGAGCGGCTCTGATAAGCCTCCGCCAAGGCAGGCTGGGCTGATACCAGAGGTGGTCCCTTGGGTCAGGTCGCTGATGACTTGTGTGTGGACATTTGGCCAGGGCGGTGGCCACGGGCCCGGGGGATGGGAGTCGATTCCAGCAAGGCTGGAGAAGGGGCCTTTGATCCCACGCCGGTTGCAGGCGCAGGGTTCTCAATCTTACCCACCTGCCTGGCAGAGGGGAGGGAAGACCTGCCCAGGTGTGACCGGGAGGCAGTGATCCCGACCCCAGGGTGCAGCCCAGGGACCTTTGTGGGGCCACAGCCTCACCTCTGGAGTTGGCCAGAGAGTCCTGAACCAAAAATGTGCTGGCAGCTGCCGCCAGCACCTGCCCCTGCCAAGCCCCTGGTGCAGGCACTGGGGAAGGTAGGGCGGGGAGCGTCTGGCCGCACCCGCCCGCTCTCTGGGCCGCGGAGGATGGTGGCTGGGCCCGGGAGAATTCTCACCAGCCAGCAGGACTGGGGGCCTGTGGCGGTCAGTGCCTGCTCTGGGTTCTCAGAGGACAAGGGTCCCGTGGGATCAGGCTTTGCGGCTGTTTGCTACTTACTTATTTCTTGAAGCACTTTTAGGTTAACAGAAGTCTCAAGCAGGAAGCTCAGCGCTCCCACAGACCCCCCAAGACAGTTTCCCTGTGGCCGACGTCCCCCATCAGTGGGGTACACTTTTAGGGGGGTACCAGGGATTGAACTCTGGGGCCCTTAACCACGGAGCCACATCCAGCCATTTTTATTTTATTTTGAGATGGGGTCTAGATAAACTGCCAGTCGGGACTGTCGGAAGCTTCAGGAAGCATCTGCAGGACGGCTCATATCCACATCCCAATGTGGCCTTGGTTTGGGGTCCACCTGCACCTCTTTGCTTTATCTTTAACCCTGAATCATTTCCGTGTCACTAAACTGGCTTCCTAAGGCTGCTCTGTGACGGTCACACTGGTGACATCCTGAGAATCGTGTCCAGGCGCTGCTCAGCTGCGACTCTCGGGAGGTGCTTCCCCCGAGGGCACCGCAGTCCCCACACCGACCCTTGGGACAGGACTGTTGGGTGGGACTGGGGGCCGGGACCTCAGCGGGTGCCCGCGGGTCACAGCGGTGGCTGCTGTTCCGGGGACCCAGGTGCCTGGGTGCAGCTTTCCTGTTGGATTCTACATGACTCCTACTTGGAATTAGAGTGCTTTCCGATCAAAAATGGAAAACCGTTGGGAGAAACGTGGAGCGTTCAGAAACTGACAAAGAAAGAAAGAAACAGGCCCCGTGTAAACGCCCGGGGCTCCGCAGACCGGTCGTCCTCCCTCCCGAGGCGGGCTGGGTGGGCACACACGTGTCCCCTGGATGAGGCGTGCGGACCCCAGGCTGACATCGCCAGGAGCCCCTGCCACGGGCGTTTCCGTGGCTCTAAACCACCTTCTGGATGTGGCCGCAGTGACCCTGTGACTTCTCCTCAGGTGGATGTTGACACAGGCGCTCTTTCCTTTCTATCCTGTTTTATTTTAGAAACGCTTAAGGCCAATTATCATTTTCTTTTTCCGTGACTAAAGTTTTCTAGAAATCTTGGAAAATGCAGGTGACTACACAGAAGCCAGCGGGCCTCCCTTGAGCTCGGCCACTTGCCCACTGCAGTGCCAGCAGAGCCCCTGGGACAGCTGCCCCAGGCTGGCCAGGGAGCGTCCAGGAGCCCACTGCCCACGTGGGGTGGCCTGGGTACCCGGTGGCCAGGTGTGAGGCAGAGGCGGGTCCCGGAGTGGGATCCCGAGGGTCTTGGGACACAGCCTGGGCCTGCGGTCCTGCCCGAGCTGTGAGATCACAGCTACTGTCCCCACCGCACCCGCAGGGGGTCTCCATCTGGAGCTCCTGCTATCCATTCCCCGGTGGGGCTCGCTGGACGGTGCTGGTTCCAGACCTCAGCCTGTCCCCGGCAGCTGTGACCTTATTCCCACCTCTTGGTATTTTTGACTCTGGCATCTCTTGCTCCATCTGAACCAGACAGAGGCCTGCGTCTCCCTGTCACTGCAAAGATGCCCCAAGCCGAGCCCAGGGGGTCTAAGTGACAGGAGTCGGGTCCGGTCCCTCTCACTGCCCGCCCAGCCCCTCAGCCAGCCTCCTCCAGCCGGGACGGGAGAGGAAGGCCGGCTGGCTCTCTGGTTACCTGTCTACCCGGCCCCAGCTACTTATTTCCAGCTCTAACATCATCTCATTAAAGAGGCACCAAGAAGGAAAAGAGTGGAATTGATACCAAGTCCTTTCGAGTGGGGAGTGGCTGCCTGTGGCCCTGGGAGAAGGGCCGCCTTATGATCCGCGTCCAGCCTGTGGGTGCCCTGGGGCTCCTGCGGAGTGCTCCTGGGGCTCCTGCTCCATGCCAGCGGCCACCTCTGTGCTCACCACATCAGGGGACGGCTGCACGCTGCTTCAAAGTCCCAGCAACTTCTGAAATGGCAGGCACGCACACTGTGCAAAGTATCAATTTAGCAGCTGGTCGGCTGGGCCGGGCTGGGCAGGCGCACTGGCCAGATCTCCTCTCAGGAATGCCGTGGTCTGGAGTCCCGAGGCCGGGCCCGGGTGCTGAACTTGGCACTGACCAGCTGGGTGGCCTCGGAGGAGGACGTGCCCGTTTCTAGGTCTGTGGAAAACCGCCTGGGAGCCTTTGATCGGTTGGCTCTTGGCTTCCTAGATCAGATCTTGAGCCACTGGCTGGGGAGGGCCCACGAGGCATTTCCCAGCCCAGATCTTGAACTGACAGTGGAACTAGCCACAAACCTATGTGGGGGCTCCTGTAAGTTGTGACTCTTTTTGTTTTAGGAGGCAGAAAACTAACTCAAAGTGGCTTCACAGCTGGAAAGTGTGGGGGCAGATGGGCTCTGGTTGCCCTTTAACCAGGGCTCTGGATGTGTGGTTCAGCAGTTCTCTGGCTCTGCCTGTCTTTGAATTGGTGCTAACATATCAGTCTGGTTTGCCTCATAGCAACCAAGTAGCTGCAGAAGTTCCAGGCTTTGCATCTGCACACCTCATTGGCCAGAGGAAGAGAGGTCTGAACTGAAGAGAAATCTTGAACGTTGCTCTGGTTGGACCAACTTGGGAGCTGCTCATAACTGGCCTAGATCAACACAAGCTCCCTGCTGGGTGGGTGGGATTGTGCTCGGGTGGCCCCTCCTGTGCACTGGGGCTCTTGCCATTAGACTCTCGGGGAGGTTGGGCCGTCCATTTGGACCTCTTCAGGGAGGACCCAGAACCTGGGCCCCTTAACAAGGGTCCGAAGTGGCCGAGCCTGTCTGTGACAATTCTTGAGTAAATGCAGCAGGGAGAGCACATTTACTGAGCTCCTACTGTATGCCTGCATTGCCCCTTTGCTCTTCACAATGGTCTGCTGGTGTGGGCCATGACCCCTGTGCAGGGCAGGACCGGGAGGCACAGTGAGTGGGCTCTGGAGCAGGTTCTCCCAGACCCTGTGACCCACCCCCATGGCAGACCAGGGAGCCCCTGACTCCAAGGAGGAGTCCTGGAAGGCAGGAGTGGAATGTTCCAGAATCAGGACCATGGGTCATGCCAGTAATGGGTCCTGTAGGCCGTGGCCACTTGGGGAGGGGCTATGCTGAGGTTTTAGAAATGGAGGGCCTGGATTTGGGCCCACAGCCCCTTACCACCCAGGAGCTTCCCTGGACCTCCTGAGTTCCAGGGAAATGACAAGAATGGTCCTCAGGGACCCTGCTGGGAAGGGTGGCCCGGCCAGTGCCCTTGCGCTCTCAGCCCTCCCTCTGGGAGGACGCAGACGCGAGGGAGTCCCTCCCTGACCACAGTGCGGGGACCCGAGGGAGGTAGCTTCTTTGGTCTCTGGGATCTATAGGTTCTTCTAAAAAGATCCCATCAGGGTGTCAGCTGGCCTCCTCCTCGCGAGATCCATGAAATGACAGGAGTGGCCACATGGGTCACAAGAAAGGTGAACTGGGAGCAAACGGAGTGGGCGCAGGAAGCAGCCAAGGCCTGGAGTGTTTGTGGAAGGTTGGGGCCAGGGCAGGGGCCATAGCCAGGGCAGGGGCTGAGAGGAGCCGGGACGGTCAGGGCATGGCCGGGCCTGCCCCCAGCACGCTGGCCTTCTCAGGCAGCCAGGAACAGGGACGCTACCCGTCAACATCAGTGAGCCAAGGCTGAGGCCGGAGAAGCCCAGCCCAGGAAGGAAGCATGGGACAGCAGCAGCTGTCCCAGCACCATGCCTACCAGGTCCAGCACCCAGCAACGGAGAGCAGAATGCAAACAGAGCAAGAAAGCAAAAAGCAGAGGAGCTCACACGTGACGCCTTGTGAGAAAGAAACACTCGGGCCTCGCCCCCCAGAGGCTCAGAGCAGGCTCAGGAGCTGCAATCCAGGCCCCCGAATCCAGAGGGAAGGACCAGGAGGCGGGCCCAGGTGTCCTGTCCGCTCACTGGGCTTCCAAAGGTATTCACAGTGCAGACACCAGGTCCCAGCGGAGGAGGTGGGAAGAGCTTCCTGAGGGCAGCGGTGCGTGGCCCTGCAAGCTGTGGCAGGAGAGTGGAGTCCAGAGACCGTGGGCACAGACCATCAGAGCCCGCTGTGCAACGCCAGGCATCCACCGTGGTGATCTGGTGTGAGACACTGTGGAGCCCGCACGGGGGCCTCCCGCACCGGCCTGGCTCAGCGGGCCTCTTTTTGGTGAGAACAGCTGGAACCTCTTACTCAAAGCTGCGACCGTGGCCCTCGCGCCGACTCCCGTGTCTGCACTTTGTGCCCCTGGACCCACGTCTCGCCACCCCACACGCTGAACATTTCCTCGGGGGAAATTCAGGACAGTGTGGACAGAGGCTGCTGAAATGGTCCAAGGGAGGGAACAGGTCAGGAGCAAGGAGCTGCAGTCGAATGCGTGTCCACCCCAGCCTCCCCAGGCGTGGGAGGCCATCGGGAGGCTGGCAGGAGGCCTTGCGGGCCTCAGCGCCTGCCTGGCTGCAATGCTGTGTCCTGTGGAGGGAAGAAGAGGCCGCAGCCGGGAGACGAGCTGCCCTGGCCACCTTGCCCATGGTGCGGCGGGCAGCTGAGGTGCCACAGGAGGCCAGGTGTCTCTGAAGGAGGGTCCCAGGAGTTCTGGAGAGAAGGGGGAGCTCACTCAGGACCAGCGGGTGTTGGGATTAGGCGACAAAAGAGACTTGCTTCAGATGCCAGTTGGAGGCGCAGACCGTTTACTGAGGAGCGAAGGCGCCCGTTCCAGGCGAGTGGGGGCTGTGGGGGCACCGGCACCTGTGGGCGCGGTGACAATAGGACGGAGGCTGGTGGGCTGGGCTGGCGGTGCTGCCGGGCGAGTAGACGTCATTTTGCACAGGTTTCCCTGCGCTCTGCCCTGCAGTCCTGTGCAAGGGCAGGTCCAGGTGGCCCGGCCAGGGTGCGCTGGGGAGTCTGTAGTTCCGGTGCCCTCTGCGTTTCGGCGTTTGCGGGCACTTCCTTAGAAAGGGAACGCTTCCCCCCTGGTCGCTGGTCCCCGGTCCTGTCTCCAGGGAGCAGAGGGCCGGGGTCTCCGGCAGCTTCCTCAGGGTCCTGGGTGCGGGAGCTCGGTCCTCCTGGAAGAGAGCGGAAGCCGGCCACTGACAGGGTGGTGGTTCTGCAAGGCCGGTGCTGACGGGTTTGGGGAGCTGAGCATCTGGAGAGAGGTCTCCCCAGAGGAGGGACGGGTGGGGAGGGACGGGAGGACCACAGGAGGAGGGACAGGTCCAGAGCAGCTGAAGGGGCCCAGGGGAGGGCGCGGCGCTCCAACGGTGATGAAGCCACTCTGGCTGCACAGCGGAGTTGGGCCCGGAGGACCAAGGATGGCGGCCAGGGAGGCTGGGGCGCGGCCTGGGAGGCATAGGTGGCAGCGAGGAGCAGCAGCGCGTTGTGGGTCGGGGGTTTGCGGTGGGCCCGGGGCTTCCTTCGAGGACGTCCCTGTGGGATGGAGTGGGCGGCGCTCCCTCTGCCCGCCTTGCGTCGGGCCACTCGCAGACACCGAAGGTGGTAGGAGGGCAGGCGACGTGCTCGGCCTCTGGGAAGAGGCTGTTGCCATCTGTTGCCTGGAGCCCAGCTGTGCCCACCCTGGGGAGCTGCCCGCTGCCCACGGCCCCAGCCCAACAGCTGTGGCTGAGGGGAGGTTTCTAGCCCCCCTGTGCGGTGCCTGCGCCCCGCGTCCCAGCCGCCGCTGCAACACGCCCAGGGCAGCCAGGTGTCTGGGAAGGAGCGAGCGGTCTGCCGGAGGAGCCGTCTGAGCTGGGGACACCTGGACGCTCAAGTGTGCTCCCCTGTCCCTGTCCCCGTGAAGGGACAGCTGGTTAATTTGACTTGCTTTGTGGGGGCGGCTCTGTGGACCCGACAGGTTGGGGTGACATGGCGCTGTGGTTCAAGACCCACTGGAGCCCCGAGGGCACGGGCCGTGCGGTGGCAGCTCGGGGACCCAGGGGAGGGCGCGGCTGGTCTCTCGCACAGGGCGGCTCAGCTGGAGCTGCCTGAGCTCGGCGGGAGGCCTGTCCCTGGCATCACAGCTGAACAAACTGCTCGGGGTGCCTGCCGCTCTGGGGTTATGAGACCCAATTTCTAGGCTTGGCTCCTCTGCTGCTGGCTGTGTGCCCTTCAGCAAGAGCATGACCTCTCTGTGCCCCAGCGTGCAGCCCTCGACGTCAGGCATCAGGCCCTCGCTGCCTTCCTGGGAGGGCTCTGTGCCGTTCTTCCTCTGAGGCGGGGGCCCCACCACGGCCCCGGGCTTACCACACTTTCAACTCCAGCTGTGACCCTCGCGTCAGGTGGGGTGGATGTGCTTGAGAGCAGGACAAAGCTGAGGGACTTCTGTCCCTTTTCCTTTTGTGTGTCCCTTGGCTGCCCGGGCTCCTGGCTCCCTTCCTCGACGTCCGAGACTTGCGGGGCTTTGGCCGGAAGCTGGCGGTGCCAAGAAGCAGGACCGGGCGAGGGTGGTGGAGGTGGAGGTCCTCAGCCTCCCTCCGGGGTGGTGACTGCCCACGACCCAGCACCTACACGGGCAGCCGGGCAGGCAGGGGTCGGGAAGCCCCGGGCAGCACGTCCAGGCCCCACCTGCGCAGGATGTCTGGGCTTCCCTTGGTGTGAGGGGCATCGGGGTGGGGGCCGGCAGAGCCGCCGAGGTCTGCAGAGAGGACGTGGTGGGTGGGGAGGCTGGGCTGGAGGGAAGGACGCTGGTGCCGGGGGTGGGGGTGGGGGGCAGACTCCTCCAGGTGGAAGGGGAGGAGCCTGGGCCAGGGGGACCCCAGCCGGGTGTCCCAGGGGGAAGGGCAGCCCAGCAGGGGGTGAGGCCTCCGACCAGGGACTATTCAAGCCTAGGCTCCTCTTGGGAACGCTCTCCTCCTGAGCCCGGCCCTCCCCCCTGTATGCGGAGGGAGGGGCGGAAGGAGGGGGGAGGGCAGAGGAGTGAGGCCACGGTGCCTCCCTCAGCCTGGTGGTCACCTGCTCCTTCCTGCACGTGGGAGCACCTGGCTGGAGGAGCGGTGCGGAGGCCACCTGAACTGCCCGCGGCTCAGCTTGGCCTGGTAGGAGGACAGTCCCCCTGCTGACCCGGGGCTGGAGGACCCCAGTGGTCATGCTGTCCTCAGCAGTGCCGGGCCCTCGGAAGGACCTCCGTGGGGGTGGGAGGACCCTCCCGCAGCTCCCAGAGTGTCGGTGTCTTGGGCTCCAGGTCCGACTCTGACCACGCGGCCAGAGGAAGATGGCCCATCTCGGGCTGTGCTAGCCACCGAGGCTCATCCTGAAAGCTGACGGGCCCAGCCCTCGGGAGGACCCTGCCCCCAGCAGCGTCTGTGCGCAGACACCGGGACGCAGTCTCCCGCCGTCCCCACTGTCTCCACGTCCCGAGGCTGCCAGCTCTGTCTCTGCACTGCAGAGTGGTCTTGGGGTCTCCCAGAGACCCACAGGTGGGCAGCTCCAGCATCTGGGATCCTTGGGGTGCCAGGGATGCAGGTTAAAGACACCCCACTTTTTGACCACCCAGCTAAAGCCTCAGCCACGGCCATTAGGAGAGCCGCCCTTGGGGCACCAGCCACACCCCGTGGGAAGCTGCTTTGGCGACTGGCTGCAGAGCCGGGGGCACCTGTGCGGGGTCATCTCAGAAGCAGGACAGACTGGTTCTCAGATGGTCCCAAACACCGGCATGTAAGGACCACCTGGGGTCAAGAGGTAAGGTCCCTAAGACGCCACCCGCACAACGGTCGCACCTCCTTCCCGATGGCCCCAGACCCCTGACCTCCAGCTCTCAGTTGGGACGGCTGAGTGGCTTAGGACTTTGCCTTTGAAGTCAGGTGGACGGGCCAGCACCTTCTCTTTGCCACTTGCCAGTCAAACAGGCAAGTTAGTTGCTGATTCATTCCAGCTTGGGGGGATGTGACACGGGGAAGCAGTGACCTAGGACACCTGTCCTCCTGGGCTCTGACGGGCCGGGGAAGGGTGGAGGGAGCAAGCCCTGCCTTGGAGTGGGTGGCGGCTTGGAGGGTGCGCCGGCCTCGGTGGCTCAGCCTCGTGGGAGGCCTGTTATGAGCGGGTGCGTCACTTTCTGGCATCAGGCCTCTGATTGGGAGCCTGAGGCAGCTAGATGTCACCTGCCACCCTCAAGAGCCGCACTGTCATTGGTCTCGTTGGGTCACTGGGTGAGAAGCAGGAGGAAGATCTCGTCCCAGATGCGTGTGGCACACACAAGTCCAGCCTCGGGAGCGGGTCACTCCACAGGCTCTTCGCAGGCACGTCACCGCAGAGCATTCAGAATGCCCCCCAGCCCCGAGGTGACCGAGCGTTTCTGTCCAGCTCCAGCCTCACCGACGGCTCCCCTGCGACAGGAGACGCCCACCATGCTCCGCGCAGTGCCCTGCCGAGCTCATGAAGTCCTTTGGTGAGGCCAGGAAACCATGCTCCCGGCCTGGACGCGTCCTCCCCATCCCTGCCTCCCTGCCTCCCTGCATCCCTGCGGGAGGTTTGCTGAGACGCCGCTGTCTGTCCAGGGTGGGCTGCGGAGAGTGGACCCTGGGGGACTGGGGTCTAGTGGGAGGTCTGCTCATCCCTGGTGTGCCCTGGGGGGCCGCAGGCTCGAGCCCCTCCCCACCCCCTCTGTCTTTCCTGGCCGTGGAGTGGACGGCGTGGCTCCGTGGTGCGCAGCCCCCACCCCAGAGCTGCGGGCGCACCTGGTCACCACCCGGAACTCTACGCCTGTGAGGCAAGAGCACCCTGCCCCTCCATGAGCTGAGCAGGTTGGAGCTGCCACTGTGACGAAGCCTGGCCACACGGCGGGCCTCAGGCCTTGCACGCCAGGCGGTTCACACTCGGCCACTTCGGATACGAGGTTCCAGGACAGGCAAAGCTCCCCTGTGGCGATGAGGTCAGGGAGGGCACGGCTGGGGCGCCAGCTGCAGGGGGGGTTCCAGACCAGCCCCCGTGGTCCCAGTGCACCAAGCACAACTGAGACGTCATTTAGCTCAAGTTCAAATGTCACGGCATGGTGTGTGCGCGTGCGTGTGAGATCTCGTGAATGTAGTGGGGAGGCCCCGGGGGGCTGCCTGGGCGGGTGGAGGAGCATCTGGCGGCTGGATCCTGGGGGTGAAGTGTGGGTTTAGGCACATATGAACGTTCCCTGGGTTTAGGATTGGCTCGCACACTTAGGAGTTACGAGTGCAAATTATACCTCAAAAAAGGCACGAGAAGGGCATACCACAGACAGACAGGTAAAAATCTCCAAACTACCCAACAGCCGGCATCCTACTAGCACCATGCCTCTCAGGGACAGACTAGCTGCTTCCCCCGAGGACCAGGAACGTGACCGATGTGTTCTGCACCCTGTATCTAACACTGTCCTGGAGGATGGAGCCGGGACAATTGGTCAGGAAAGAAGGACGAGGCAGCAGCTTAGAAAGGAAGCAGCAGCTGCAGTTGTGCCAGAGGTGAGCTTCACGTAGAGAATCCCAAGAACCCGCTTAGAAACCACCAGAACGAATGAAGGAGTCCCGCAGTTCCAGAATGCAAGACCAAGGTACCAAATCAGTCGTTGCTGCATCCTGGGTTGTCCGCAGACAGACCAGGCAAGCCCACGTACCTGTGGTCAGCTGCTCTTGGAGAGGGACATCAAGACGGTTCCACCCAGAAAGGAGTCTTCACTGGGTGTCCCCTGCAGAAGGATGAATTTGGACTCCTACCTCATGTGGATGGACCCCAAAGACCTACAGTGAAGAGAAACAACTCCACCATTGTTAGAAGGAAGCGGATTTGAATCTTCAGAACCTTGGATGCTTAGATGTGGCATCGAAAAATATATATATATATAAATAAACCAAAGAAAAATAAATGAATTGGACTTCCTGAGACTTAGAAATGTGTGTATCCAAGACCATCAGGGAAGTGGGAAGCCGGCCTACGGAAGGAGAAAGGAAGTCTGCAAAGCTCGTATCGTATCGGCCAGGGCTACGTCGGAAGCCACGAGGCACTCGGAGTCAGCCACGCGGCCAAGGGCTCGAATCCACGTTTCTCCGAAGACATGCAAAAGGCCCCTCAGTGCAGGAGAGCACCCGTCAGGTTATGTATCCTCGGGGATCACAAATCCGAAGCAGAACGGGTGCCGTCTGCAGCCACCTCAAGAGCTGGACTGAAACGGCACGGGCAGCTCATGAGGTCTAGAGAAACCCGAGCTGCCCCGTCGGAAAACCGGGTGGCCACGCGGCCAGCAGCTCCACTCCCAGGTGCGCCCAAGACACGGACGCACATGCCACCTGTACGTGGACGTTAAGTGGACACAGCCCCAGGAAAGAAACCAGCCTGCCGCCCACCCACACGGGACCTCGCTCAGCCTGGGGGAGGGAAGTTCCGCCCACGCTCGAGGGGTGAGCCCTGGGCCACGCTGGGCGACAGAGCCAGGCGCCCAGGCTGCTCATTCTAGGGTTCCCTCCACACGCAGGCCCCGCAGACAGAAAGTGCCCGCGCTGGCTGGGGCGGGAGCGGCGGATGTGGCCCCGGGTGGTGGCACTGGGATTTCCTTTTTGGGTGGTGGAAATGATAGTGGGGACAGTTGCACGACTCTGGGAATGACCAAGGCCACTGAACTGCGTCCTCTGATGGTCAGCGAAGCTGCGACTTGAAAAGATTTGCATAAACACTGGCGAACGCCCCGCGCCAGTACAAAGGCCACGTGTCCTGCTGCAGAGACCGGCCCCCGGCCCCGGCAAGCAGAGAGGGGTTCAGTCCCAACGTGCAGGCGCTGCGGCGAGGAGCCCTGACCTCACCCCAGGGAGGCCGAGCAGAGACCCCGGGTCCCGGCCCTGCGTGGAAACATGCTCATTTTCCTTTGGTCGTAGGGATTCCTGCCTGTCGTCGAGAACTGGGGATGCAGGGAACACCAAGAGCAAAGTCAGGCTCACCTGCGACCTGGAAGAGGGCTGAAGGGGGCTGAGGGGGACGCAGAGAAACCCCGAGAAGGCTCTGGCGGGGTCGCCGTCCAGAGAGCAGCTGCACACCACGGCCATATTGGCTCGCATTGGCCCTCGGTGGCCGGAACACGTTGGCGCAGCAGCCCCTCCTGAGACTCCACGGAGGCTCTTTTCCTTGTTCCCCTGAAGCGACTCTGGGCACCAGGCTTTCCCAAGCGTCCAGTCTTGCTTTCGTAGAACAGCTGGCCCTTGCACTTGGGCCTCACCCGCGCGTGTACTAATCAAGGACATCAAGTCCAGCCCACAGGCAGTGTCCTGGAGAGCAAGGGCCAGCCTGGAGCAGTCAGCTGGGCAGGGCCAGCTCCATGGGGGCGAGGAGGTCTGCTCTGCAGTCCCCCGGTTCCGTGCCTCTACGTGTGGACACAGGTCCATGAAGTGGGAGATCGTCTTCCCCTGTGATTATCTGTCGCCTCCGCAGCTCTGTCCACGCACATCCTGACTATCTGCAGGGGGAACCCAAGCTCCCGTCTCTCACCTGGACACCGGGGTCTGGACCAAGAAAAGAGGCCCATGAAGAGGGGAAAGCATGTGTAGGAAGGATTGGGAGGAGCAGACAGGCCAGTGGCCCTGCTGGGCTCTCGAGGGGCCTATCACCAGGGGCACAGGTGGCAGAGTCCCCGGGCAGCTGCGTCCGTTGGCAGGTAGGTGTCGGTTGGACGTTGACGGCCCTCGGTCAGGGCTGTTTGGGGGCAGGGGTCATCCTGGATGGCGAAGCAGGGCTGTTCGCCCTGGGTGGGTCAGTCAAGGAGGTGGCCATGTCAGTACGGGAAGGGCCTCTCAACTCAGCGGAAGGTCGCGGCTTTGGGAATTCTCTGACGATTTGTGATCATGATTCTTTTTCACCAGCAAAATAAAACCCACTCTGGAAAGTCCCCGGGACGGTGCTTCCCACCTCGCAGGGGGTTCCAGGGTGTGCAGGGACGGCACTGTCCTGTCTCAGCAGGCCGCTCAACACTGCGTGGGCAGCATGGCCCGGGTCAGCAGGCCTGGACCCGGGTCCACGCCTCCCAGCAGGGGACACACCGTCCAGGCAGGTCCTGGAGCCCTGCTGGGGGTGGCCTGGGGTGAGGACATAACCCGGGTGGGGTGTGGGAGTGTCCCCCCACCCCACCCTCCAGAGCCTGGCAAGGACGTCCGTCCACCGCGCCCACCCAGCCGCCCCTCCCTCCACGCCCACTTCCGTCACCCGCTCCTCTGCTGGCCCAGCCTGTCCACCCTCGCTCCTCTACACTCCCTCCTCCTGCTTTCTGGCCATGCCCTGGCCCTGTGCCGGGCTGGTCAGACCCTGGCTCACCCAGGGCACAGCCAGGCTCAGGTGCAAGAGGGGTGGCCCCGGCTGGCTGTGGAGAGCGGGTCAGCCCACCTGAGCGGGAGGGAGCAGGGGCGGGCGGGCCCAGCAGGGGTCCAGCAGAGCAGGGAGACCACCTGTGTGTGGCCAGTGAGGAGGGCACAGGTGAAGCGCAGGGAAAGGCTCCGCCTGGCGACCCAGGACGCTGGGCAGGGGCGGCCCCTGTGGGAGGGAAGGTGAAGCTGGACACAGCGGGGGCAGATGGGAGGGGTGTGGCCCGTGCAGGTGTGCCCGCAGGGACCCAGTGCCCGCCCGCACCTGCTGCCCAGCTGGTTCAGGCTGATGGGCAAACCGTGTCCCCTCTGGGCCGCCTGGGCCTGGGGCTGGCGCGGGTGGGGTGGGGACCCGCAGGTGAGGGGCCCAGGGGCTGCCTGCCGAGACCTCCCTGGGCTCCGGCTCCTTCCAGGCACCCTCCTGCCAGGCCAGGGCCCTGGGTCTTTCTGACGGCAGCAGGACTGGTCCCTGGGCTGGCTGCCCCAAGGCGGGGCTGGGGGCTCCCTCTGTGTGGACGTGCTCATCCGAGGTCCAGAGGGGAGAGGGTGGCAGGCTCCACCTGCAGGAAGTCCCAGGTGACCTGGGTTGGAACCTGCGTGAGCTTTTACGCCAGGAAGGTTTCGCAGTCACGGAGGAGATAGGGCTGAGGCCGGGATTGCCCGCGTACCCCCGGGTGCCCCTGTGGCTAGCACAGCGCCATCGTCATGGCCGAGGGACCGCCGGGCACGGCCGTCCTCTGCGGCTTTCCTTGGCTTTGTCCTGCGCCCCCGCCGTCCTGAATCCCTCCTGGGATCCCGCGTGAAGCGTGGTGTGTCTCTGGGCTTCTCCCGGCTGTGACGACTTCTCAGACGGCCTTGATTTTGGCGACCCGGGTGGTTTTGAGGGTCCTCGGGTGTGTCACGGGCGCCCCTGGACGGGGACTTGTCTGTGGCTGACCTCATCATCAGCCTGATGCTGTGGGCTTTGGAAGGAGGGCTGGAGGCCAGGTGTCCCTTGTCACCTCCTATGGGACACATGGTCCCGGTTGTCACTGTGGGGTGGGCCGCTACCTCTGCTCCTGAGGTCTGTGGGGAGGTCCACCCTGGGCTGCAGAGAGGCGCTCAGAGGTGAGGTGGCCGAGGGCGTGGCCTCTCCCCTGCTCCATTTGCACCGCGCTGGCCTGTTTGCAGTGGGCCCTTGGGTCCAGGACCCCGTTCTGGAGGCGTTCAGCACCCTGGGTGCAGCTGCTGCCGCTGGGCTCACCCTGCTGGCGCTCCTGGGCAGAGGCCACCTGGATGCTCGGGCCTGCCGTGACCTCCCTCCCGTGGCAGGTCCACTGCCTCCCTAGCCCAGGACAGTCCTGCTACCTGGAGGCCAGTCCAGCCCCTAGCAGTGTGGTCATCGTCACTGGGGGGGTGGCCAGGCTGCCCTGCTCTGCACACAAGGCCCTGCTCGGGGCTGTGCCACGCGGGTTGGCATTCCGGCACATTCCTGTGGCCCCAGACAATAGCTGCCCTCTCTCCTGCTGGCGGCCTCTGTGAACAGAGCTCCGTTGACAGCCCAGGCTGCTCACTCCCCAAGAATTCCAAAAATGGAACAATGTACGCGCGGCCTGGGACTCGGCTGCTGCCCAGAGCAGGGCCCCGGCAGGCTGCGGGCCAGGGCGCCTCTGAGCTGAGCGCTGAGGCGTCTCCATGGGAACCCGGGTGGGGCAGAGAGAGGAGAGGAAGCGGGAGCGCGCCCAGCCACCGCCCCAGCCAGCACCCTGCAGGCTGCACGCTGCCCGTGGCGAGGGCCATGATGCGAGGCCACCCAGGAGGTGCTGGCCGGGTCCACGCAGAAGGACTGTGGTCCACAGCTTGGGGTGGCCATCCTGCTCCCCACTGGCCGAGCAAAGGGCTCTGGGGGGGAGCAGAGGGGAAGGGACTCTGGCCAGGGCCTGACCAGGCTGCGTCCCCAGGACCTCTGTCCTCAGCCCGTCCAAAGACCCTGTTCCTCAGGACAGCCCTCCTGCACCCCAACCTTAGGGACCAACTCGGGGAGGCCCTGGCGGTCTGAGGCATGTCCACACCTGGAGCCACACCCTCGGTGCTGGGCTTCAATGCCGCGGCCGCGCTGGTGTTGGGCTGGATGATTCCGGTGGTGGGGACTGCGCTGTGCCCTGCAGGATGCTCACTTCATCCTGCTTCTACCCCAGCGGCTGCCGCACTCCAGGGCACCCCAAACGCCCACCCTGCTGTCGGCCACTACGTCTGCGGCACTGTGACGTCCCTGGGGCGCGTTCACCAAGGCTGGGGCCTCAGAAGGTCCTGTCCAAGCCCAGGAGGTTTTCAAACATGGCTGCGGGTCCTTTGATGCTGCCTACGGAGACACAAGGGTGACGTGCCCCTCCTGCTCTGGGTGGGCTCCAACCTGCTCTGCCAAGGCAGCACGGAGGACGTGGTGCCGAGTGCTTGTGAGGCCGGGTGGTCGGAGGCCAGCGTTTGCTTGTCATGGGTCCTGCTGAGCCTGCCCAGTCTCACACTCCAGGTGCCCAAGCCGTGGGAAGCCCAAGGTGCCCGGAGAGGCTCCAGGTGGCCCTCCAGTCTGCGGTCCTAGCCAGGCCCTAACCGAGGCACCAGACGCGAGTGGAAAGGTGGAGGTGGCAGGTGTCTCACCTGCGGGCCAGCAACCTTGCGCAGAGGAGGCTGCAGCCCACGCCTGCTCGCTTGGCTCCTGAGTGACCAACTGGCCCCCAACACCCTGGGCAGTGTCCTGCACGGCAGCGGCCAGCCAAGAGCCTCACAGCAAGCCCAGGTGGCCAGGGTGGTCCCAGGTCCTCGCTGTGCAGACAGACTTGGCCCCCTCACGCAGAGCCAGACCTGCAGCCTCTCGTCCTCCCCGCCGGAATGTTGCATGACCGAACCCCTCCACATGGGACTGCAGTGGGGACATCCACACGCTCACCTGCCCATCATCTCTTCCAGCTGTTTCTGGACACAGCCCCCTGATTCTCCTGAGGCTCAGTGCCAGAGATGGACCTGGCTCGGCCCTTAGTCTAGAGATGGCCACCTAACTCATCTAGAGATGGCCACCTAACTCAAGCCAGGGCAACAAGAGCCAGTGAACATCAGCCCAGGATTCGGCTTCAAACCCCTGGAAGAGAGAGCGCCTGATGCTTGGAAGAGATGTAGGGAGGGCAGAGTCTGCCTGAACTCATCCAGGTTCTAGTGACGAGCTCCTGGAACCAGCTATGCCTGAAGCTATTTTGCCTCAAGTAATTTTCTTCTTGGTGGTGGCCAGTTTTCTTTGGCTCTGTCACCTACAAAGGGAAGGTTCTGGTGGAGCTCAACTTCCCTAGCCAACGGCAGGCTGCTGTCTCCCCAGTCTCTGCTGGTTAGGCAGAGATACGCTGTGGGGTCCTGGACTGTCACAGCCACCCAGACTCTTTGAGCCTGCCGCCTGTTTCAGTGCTGGGGACCATGACACAGGGCATCCACGCCCCTCGAGGTCTGCTTGCCGCCAGTGCCCCACCCCCCGGGCGGGCGGCAGCCACCAGGCCCTGCCCCTCCCTCCTCCCCTGAGGCCGTATGCTCCCTGGCAGGTGCTCAGGACCCCTGGGTGCGAGGGTGGCGGCAGGGCAGGGGCAGGGACTTGAGTCCACCCCGCCTCAGGTTCTTTCCTGGACCCGTGGGTCCCGGAACGAGCAGGCCTGTCTTCACACCTGGAGTCCCTGGAGGCAGGGAGGCTGCACTGGTGAGGCCCCCAGGGAAGACGGCCATGGGGGTACCTCTGCCTGGATGGACTCTGGGGACAGTCGGGGTCACCAGCCCCGGGGGTCACGGCAAGTCCCGCCTGGACACAGAGTGTTGGGAAATCTTCACAGAAGGGCCTGGACCCAGCAGCCTTTCCCTCCAAGCCCTCTGGCTCTCCTGCTGGAGCCGGGGACTGTGATTGTCCACGACCCACATCTCGCTTGGCTCTGGCTGGCGCCCAGGCCCAGGGGTCTCTGGTCACGATGCTGAGTGGGCCCCCCTTGCTGAGGGCCACCGTGTGGCAGGCCCTGGAACCCAGGGCTTGGGCCCTTCGTTCCTCTGTCGCTGCAGGCTGGAGGGACCTTGAGGGGCCACTTCCAAGGCACAGCCCCTCCCTGAAACGGCCTCGGAAGGCCCGGGGCTGCTCTGAAAGACCAGGTGGTGGCCAAGGTCTCTGTGAGGGGCAGCGCAGGGCTGGGCCCGGCCTCCCGGCCCCTTGCCTCCTCTGTGGGGTGGGCCTGGCCTGGCCACGCCACGAGGAGCGCGGGGAGGAGGCCGGATGGCGTCGCCGCGGGAGAACAATTGGACGGGGACAAGGGGAGGGAGGCGGAGGGCCTCGCTCGTCCAGGGCTTCCTGTTTGCCAGGCTGGCCCAGATGGCACCCATTGTGCTGCCGAGGCTGGTCCCACGCTGGTGACCTGGGGCTCCCGCTGCCCATGACCTGGACCCGCTCCTGCTTCTCTGGGGCGGGCAGGGGTCAGAGGGCAAAGCTGACGGTCGGGATGCGGCCCAGGGGCTGCTGCCCTGTGATCCCGGGCCGAGGAGCAGGGCCGGGCACGCGGTCCCCACGGCCTGTGCGTGGACGCCCGGCTCGGCCACAGGGTGGTTGGACGGTGCCGGAGACGCGTGCCTCCCAGGGTGGCTCCTCCGTGACATGAGAACCCTGGGCGTGGCCTCCTCCCCTCCCGTCGTGGCCCTGTCCGCTCTCCCTGGCCTCTGCCTGGACTTAGTGGGGATGAGGTGGGAGGTGGGGTTCCTGGGACTCGCCGCACCCCACCGCTGGACGGCTCACCTTCTGGAACTTTCTCCCCCGCTCTGGGCCCCAGACTCCTCCGCTGCCTCCTGTGGTTAGACCTGCAGGGGCTCGGGTCACCCGAGGACTGTGGCTCCCCATCAGGACTGGTTCACCAGCGTCACGGGGGCCCCTGCTGAGGCCAGGGTGTTGGCGCGGGAAGCCGCGTGCGGGGCAGGGTCTGCGGGAACTCTGTGGGCCTGACCCTGCTCTAGGAACTGGTCTTGCAATTTAAAGACAAGCAGAGTCCGAGCAAGCCCTGCGCCGGCTTAGGGCCTCGGCGACTCTGTGCCCGCAATGGCGTTCCTAGGCTCTGCCCCGCATGGGAAGGAGAAGGTTCCCAGGGTTCCTGGGGCCGTCGGAGAGCACGGTTTTCCTAACGTTGTGGAAATAGCTCAGACACACATCCGGGTCAGCTCCTACACGTACAACCAAAACCAAATCAAGCGTCTCGGTGAGATGGTGAAGGTCCATGTCGCAGTCACAGACTCCCTCGCACCTCCCAGGGTCAGAAGTCTAAAACGGGTCTGAACGGGTGGAAGCCCAGGTGCTGCTGGGCAGATTCCTCCTGGAGGATCCAGGGCAGAATCTGCTTCTTTGTCTTCCCACTGTGCCATCCGCCCACTGGCCTGGCTCCCCTGCGCAACCCTGTGGCTCTCCTTGCTATTCCTCTGGCATACCTCAGGGCCTTTGCACAGACTGTCTCTTCCTGGACTTTCTTTCCCAGTGTCTGCTGAGTCTCCACCCTGATGCCCTGGGTACCTCCTGCTCTGCCCATGTCATCCTGCATCACTTGGCCGCTCCAACGGACCCCATGGCTTTCTTCTCTCCTTGCCCATCTGCCCACACTGGAGTGGGGCCCAGCAGGGTTTTGTTGTCTTGTCGGCTGACACTGCACCTGGCTCCCATGGGTGCACCTTAGGTTTGTCCAGAGAGGAGGCTGGCAGAGGCACCCAATGCTGAGTTGGTCACATCTCCAGGGATTTGTGCCCCAAGCAGAGTGGGGAGACCCCACCCCCACCACCTGGAGTTGGAGTCCCCTCTGCTGCCTGAGCCCACGACCCCCTTCAAGGACCCTGAAGCAGATCACTGGCTCACACACTTGCGTGGCAGGTGCCCAGGGCGGAGCCAGGCTGCCCCCACCCGCCCTGCACGTCCTGGCCCAGCCCCACCCTCAGCCCTCGGACGGGGGCCCAGCCGTTGTCCCGTTCTCCTTTGGGGGGCAGGCTCTCCGGGCTCCTCATTGTCTCTTCCACCCTCCCGGCTCTGGGAGATCGGGACTGCGGACTTCAGAGCCAAGCAGCTGGCGCACAGCAGGTGCCCAGAGACGCGGCGGGAAGGGACTAGCTGCTGGCTGCATGACCAGAGAGGCCAAAGGAGAGGGTCCGGGGCTGGGGGCGCCTGGGCGCGGAGGAGGGCGGCGCAGGCCGCGAGGTCTCCTGCCGCTGCGGGGAGACATGCACCAGGAGTGTGGCATCGGGACTGACACCCACGGCCTCTCTGGGCCTAGCATCCCGGCTGGCCCTTCAGGCTGCACCCTGAGCTGCCTTGGAAGCAGCCTTTGAGCTGGACTCAGCGCCTGCCTCACGGCTCTCCAGCGCTCTCTGAGTCTGTTCCCATTTCCTTCTGCTTCCAGACACGAGTCTACCTGGGAAGCAGCAAGGCGTCATCAGCGACCGTGTTGCCAGCTGCTGCAGGTACTAGGCAGCCACAGAAGGTTGGACAGCGGGGGAGGAACTTGAAAGGCCATCCCAGGCAGTGGTGGTGAATCGCTGGCCCTTCGGGTTCTGTCTTCCTAGCGCACCAGCTGCAGGCGGCACCCCAGGTCCCAGGGCTCTGTGGCCTGGCAAGAGGCCACGGTGTGGACGAGGCTGAGGACCAGGCAGGGAGGCCTGCTTCCTGTCCGAGACCCCCTGGCGGGACTGGCCCAGACTCCCGTGAGTGGGGAAGAGGACCGCGCTAGGCCAGGGACTCTGGACGGCTCTCCAGGCCTCTGGCCCACACTGGGGCCACCTCCTCCCCAGAGGAGTCCCAACTTTGTGGACTGCAGGGTGGCCCCTGCCTCGGAGGCGCTCCCTCGTCGCTCCTGGGACGCTGGCCTTCGGGGACGCCGGGAGCTCCCGTGCCAAGAGGGACCCAGCCCCCTTCCTGCCTGCCCGGGGTCCCCAGAGCCGCCACAGGAACGCAGGAGTTTGAATTCACCTTCACGAGTTTGCAAGTGGCCTTGACCCCAGCCCCTGGGGGTGGGCACAGGGACGCCCGTCCCCACCCTGAGCATCCGATGCGGGCGCTGGGGGCTGAGCGGTTCCCAGTGCCGGAGGCTATTCTTAACCAGCGGCTGCGCCCAGGGCTAAAAATACGCCCGCAGGCCTGTGGGAAAGCTGCCCGCGCTATTTCCGCTGCTTTGTGCTCGGGCTGGGACCCCTGGGTGCTGCCAGGGTGGGGAGGGCCGCCCCCTGTGCTGCTGAGCCCTCGGCTGCACTGGGCCACCCGCAGCCTCTGCTGCTGTCCCGGGAGGCGGAGGAGCCCAGAGTCCCAGCTCCTTCACTTTGGTTTCGGGGAAACTGACTCAAGAGGGAAGCGAGTCCCTGAGGCCAGAGCGGGGACTGAGAGGGGAGGCCCGGCGCCCTCTCCCTGGGAGGCCCTCACCCGGGTGGTTCCGAGCGACTTCCCAGACCACGGACATGTAGGTCCCCCGAGCCTTGTCCCCCCAGTCAGTGGACATGGCAATGTGGGCCCCTTGCTCTGTCACGTGGATGCGAAGTCCACAGCCCAGGAACCTGAGGCTCAGCTCTAGGTGGCCACTATGAGGGGCCAGGCCACTGCCCAGCGGTCAGTGTGGGGACCTCCTATGGCCCCTCTCTGCCTGCAAGGCCCGCTCAGGGTCCCTGCGCCTGCCGGTGTCGGGTGGGCCTCGTGCTCTCGGGTGGGAGGGCCCTGCCCGTGGAGGTGGCCTGCCACGGCGGCCCCTGTGGCCAGCAGCCGTGAGCCATCTCCACCAAGGAAGAGCCCTGGCAGGTGAGCGTGCCCATCTTCCGGACGGGCGGCACCACGTGCCCCGTGCCCCACCTGCCCCGAAGCTTCCCGAGCCGGCTGAGGGGCCCTGCCCACCATGCCCCAGCACCAGACCCGGGCCCCTCCATGCGCACCTGCTGCCTGGGGAGGCTGAGGCATGAGGCCCACCTGGAGGGCTCGGAGGAGCCACTGGAGGGGCCCTGAGGTGGCCTGGCCAGCTTCCCAACATGGGCACTGCAGCCCGAGAGCCTCAACTTGGGTGTAAAGACACCTGCTGGCCAGTGACCTCGGGCAGTTGGTCAACTTCTGAGCGTCTGTGAGCAACGTGCCATTGGCCGGGGTGATGGAGGCCCGTGCTCGGGAGGACCTCCATGCCCGGCAGACACCCGTGGCGTCAGGAGAGGACGGAGGGAGCCTCTGCCGCCAGACTGCTGGGCTGGGCCCGGCCGGGGAGAGAAGGGCAGGGGCCTCGTCTGCTTGCGGCATTGCGGGCAGAGGTCGGAAGCCGGGGGGTCGGGGAAGGACGGTGACCTGGTCTGCGAGGCGGGCAGCTTGGGCAGGGCCCCTACGCGTCTGTGCCGTGGCTCCCCCCATGCAGAATGGCCTCCCCGGGAGGACAGAGATGCGGAGGCACCGGGGCTGCCAGGCTGTCCCGCAGGCGCTGGGCTGGGCTCCCCAGCCTCCTCGGTCGGAGGCCTCCACAAGATTCCCTCTGGGCCTGGATTTTGCCCCCGGCTTGGCGTGGGCCACCTGGGCAACGGAACCCCAAGGAGGGCTCCAGGCCAGCACGTGGATGCCACCTGGCCCCTTCCGGAGGACCAGCCGGGCTGGGCCCCACAGCACGTGCCCTCACGCTGGCCGTGCCCAAACGCCATCTCTGTTCTCAGGGGAGAGAACAGCACAGGGAGGACGGTGGCCTCCCCGGGGGGCCAGGAGCAGCCCCTGAGGCCCTCGCCCCTCGGGGCTCCCTCTCCTTTCCCCGAAGTCAGCCTCAGCCTCAGCGGACTCCGGGTCCTGCTCCCCCACCCTGCCCTCCTAGTCCCCCACCCCACCACGCTGAGTCCCTCCCAAGCCTTGGGGACGGAGGCTTGGCCTGGCACTCTGCACTGCTTCTGTGTACAGGACACCCCAAAATACCCAGCCCGCGGGAGGCGACCGCAGCCTCAGCCCCTGGGAACACACTCGAGAGTCTTGGCAGGGTCACGGCCCAGGGAGCTTAGGGCGCGCAGAGCCGGTGGCCAGGGTTGGGCCACCCCCATCCCAGCGCGGCTTTTGGGGTTGAGGCCAGGAAGGGACCTCAGGAATGCTGCGGCTCAGTGCTGACACACATTTTCCTGCCGCTCACTCCCAGCATAGGGACAGCGGGGCAGGGCTGGGGACACAGCAGGGCCAAGGGACGCAGCCAGACCAGGGCCGGGTGGGAGTCAGGAGCCTGCGTGGAGCCCAGGTCCTGGGGACTCAGAGGTCTGCGGATGGGCTGGGCCCCCTGTCCCGACCCGCGGGACATCAACGCGGACGGCAAACCTAAGAGAGAAGGAATGAAGGGACAAGAGACGCAGGGAGAGGCAGCAAGACAGGAATTCTGATCAAGCTGCAAATTTTTATTGTTCACACAGGGGTATTTATATGCTCAGGGAATGAGGGGTATGACGAGGTGCAGCCTGGTTGGCTGTGTTCTTCTATTGGGCTCCTGATAGGCTGCAAGTTCGCGCCGGCGGGAAGGTGAGGTTCGCAACGGCAGGAAGGTGAAGTCCCGGAAGAGAAGCAGGGACGGCACCATAGGCGCCATACTGTCAGAATTATCAGCCAGGAGGGGGGAGGGGCGCTGCTGCTTATTGTAAAGGTCAGAATGTTCTCAGAATGAGAACTTCTTGGTCCCTGACAGCCCCAGGTCTGGGAGTGTCCCCTGTGTGTCCCCTCCCCGACCTGGGGCCCCACAGATGGCACTGCCCCCGTGGACAGCCCGTGGAAGGGCAGGCGCTCCTCTGGGCCCCTGGCGTGCTCGGGTCTGAGCCCCACGGACGCGAGCCACAGCACCTTCGACTCTCCTGGACACCACTGGTCCCAGAGGCTCGGGCCCAGCTCAGTGGGCCCAGGAGGCAGACAGACGCCACAGTGCTGGCTGGAGCCAAGCTGGGAGCCCAGCCCCAGACCCTCCGGCTCACGGTGCCCTCGGAGGGTCCTACCTCGTCAGCACACCACCTGCCCCAGGGAAGGAACCTGGGATGAGGGGCACAGCCTCCCCTCCCCTCCTGGTGTCTGGGGTCAGCGTCTGTTGAGTGAATGACGTCTGTGTCCAGTCACGTCAGGAGCATCCCCAGTCCTGGCTGCGGACGCCCGAGCCCCGTCCGTCCTTTCTCCCCTGGACCCGCCTTGACAGAAGGAATGAGAACCGGGACCTGGACCGGCCACTTCCTGGCTGCACCACGTTCCATGTGCCTCTGACCCTGTTTCCTTACCTGGGGCTGATCTGTCACCCAACTGCCTGCGGGTCAAACAAGATCCCGTGTGCAAAGGGCTGGAGACCGGCCCATGCGTGTCCCACGCGACACCCAGGCTCAGCTCAGGACTAGGTGCGCTGGGCAGGGGTAGGAGGTGAGGTCAGGGCCGGAGGAGGGACTCTTCTCCTGGAGCTGCTTGTGAGCCACAGGCCTCATGCTCCAGCCACAGAGAACTGTGAACCCCGCTCCAGCCGCTCCGGGCAGACCCCAGGGGCCCCCGGATGCCGCTGGGGCTGCAGGGGGTCCTTTGGAGGGCGACGTGCTGGAGGCCTTGAGTGCCACCCAAGCACAGTAGGCCTGGGTGGCGGGCTGCAGGCGTCTTCCTTCTCTGCAGAAACCCCCAGCTTCCCTGGGGCCTGAAGCAGCCCCTGTCCCCGAGACCTCGCTCCTGGTTGAGGAGGGACATGCAGGCCACCGAGGCCAAGGACAGCCCAGCCTCAGAGGGGACTGGGTGGGGGTTCTTGGGTCTTTCGCCTTGCTGACAGGTTCATTCTGTCGTCCATCCACCACTCGGTGAGTGTCCACAGAGCAGGACGCTTTTGAAAGAGGACAAGGGGTAGGTGCTGGGGTTCGGGGCTTGGGGAGGGGTGCGGCTTCCATGGCAGACCAGAAATCCGACTCTGGGCCATCCCGCCTCGTGACCAGAGCCTGGGCCGGATCCTTCCGCCTCCACCCTGCAGGGTGGTGCCTCACTCTGTGACTCTGCTGTCCACCTGGAAGGCTGCGGACACAGCTCGGGGGGTGTCAGGCAGAGCCCGAGAAGAATGCTGTTCCCCGGAGCCACACAGAGGCTCGCCTCGCTCACGCCCGGGCCTGTGGCCCTGCAGTCGGGAGACTGAGCCCAGAGAGAGGGTGCTGCCCGCGTGGGCTCTGGCCGGCGAGAGGACACCCCTGGAGCCTCAGCCGCCCCCGGGGGCCCGGGGCTCCGCTGCCCCAGACAAAGGCTCCTCTTTGAAGCGCCTCAGCCTGAGACCCTGGTTTCCGGCACCAGCCCAGCAGCTGCCTCCGTCCGCAGCCCCGCCAGCCCGGCCGCCCGGCCCTGGTTCATTGTCCGCTTGGCTTCCCTGCCAGGACTATGCTCCAGCAAATGCCGCCAGCAGGCAGAGCAATCGCGACCATCCGCCTGGCGTTTCTCTCTCATAAAGTGGGGTATGGTGGGCTGCCCCCCAGCAGCCCCCGCCAGAGAGAAGCCCCTCTGACCAGGACCTGACCGCAGAGAATCCCACAGGCCGCTGAGATCCAAAGCCACGGGCCGGTCCCAAGACCACTGTCCTCAGCCTTCCCAGTTGCTTCTGGAGACGGAGAACCGGGGACCCTTCCCTCAGGGACAGTCTCTGCTTATTTAGCCAACAATGACCAAGCCCTCGCCCTGTCCCAATGCCTGACAAACGGTCCCCATTTTATCCTTACAAAAACCTAGGAGGTAGGCATATCACCATCCATTTTATAGAGCAGGAAATTAAGGCACAGAGGGGAAGGAAACGGGCCCAAGGACACACAGCTAATGAGAAGCTGGGCTTCCACCCCTGGCTTGGGCTCCAGAGTGTTCATCCTGGACCCAGAGAAGCTTGGGGTGGGGCCCATGGGCAGGTGGCCCAGCACCCCGACAAATGAGGGAAGGGGCTGCAAACCACAGTACCCTCCCTAAGGCGCCGGAGGCTGAGCAGCAGGTCCCTGAGTTCTTCCTCACAGGGTCAGGAGTCAGGGGTGCCTGGGACCCGTCCCCAGGTTGAAGCTTTGGCCCCAGCACCGCCGAGCGAGTGCTTGCTAGGAGGTGGGTCTTTACAGATGCAATCAGGTTAAAGCAAGTCCGCCAGGTGGCTCGAAATAAACTGGGCTGGGTCCTCGGGCGAAGAGGACTGACCGCAGAGGACCACGTGTAGACCAGGGAGACACTGCCTGCTGGCCGAGGAGAGTCCTTGGAGGACCCGGCCTGCGGCACTTGGCTCCCCGCCTTCTGGTCCCCAGGGAGGGGACAACCCTCGACTTTAGCAGCCACAGGCAGGAAAGGCGGCAGGGCAGGCTCTTCTCAGGAGCACCCAGAGGGAGGTGGCTCCAGGGGCACCCAGCGCTGCCCAGAGACGGGCAGGACTCACCTCCAGGTCAGCTCCGACAGCGATGGGGACAGATGTCCGCTCACCCTGCTCTACAGGACACGAACACAGCAGGGTGAGTGGGAACTGGGGTCTTTGGGCGGCGTCTTGTGCTTAATAACACACATTTTGCTGCAGATGCAGTTGGTCAGGCGCAGGGACCGATTCACTCAACCAGGGTTCCCCACGCACACCCTGTGTTTCGGGCACTGACCGGTTGGCCTGTGTTGGCAATATTGGGAATTAACCCACCAGCAGCCTTCCTCCCTGCCTTGCTCTCAACCATCCACCTGCCCTCCGTCCATCATCCATTCTCCACCCACCCACCCACCCATCCATATGCCAGCCAGCCAGTCGGCCATCATCCATCCATCCATCCATCCCACCATCCATCCATCCACCTATCTATGTCAGTTATCTATCCACCCACTCATCTATACACCCATCCATCCATCCATCCATCCATCCATTCTCCACCCATCCACCCGTCCAGCCATACGTCAGCCATCACACATCCATCATCCATCCATCCATCCATCTACAACTATCCATCCATCTATTCACAATTGTCCACCCATCCATTGACCCATCTACCCATCCACCCACTTGTCCATCCACCCATCACCCATCCATCTGCCACCCATCCATTCATCTGTCCAAATATTCACCCATCCATTTATCCATTTACCCACCATCTTTCCATCTACCATCCATCTATCTATTTGTCCAACTATCCATCCATCCATCCATCCATCCATCCATATGTATCCATCTATCCATCTATTCATCCAACCATCCATCCAACCATCCATCCATCCATCTATCCACATGGCAGCCATCCATCCATCCATCCACATCTGTCTCCTCGCCCACCCACTCCTCCATCCTCCATTCCACCGCCTTCCTTCCTGCACCTGGAGCCTCTGAGCTGGGGAACCCTCAGTGGTCTGGTGGTGCCTGGCCCTACCCCTCCAAGTCGGGGTCTGGCCCTCTGCCCACAGGTGCTCAGGGCTGCCATGACTGCCCTTCTGCCCTGCAGAGGGCTTTCCTTCTGGCCTGCGGTGTCTGCTGGACTTGGTTCCCCTCAGGGTTTCTCTTGTCACAGGACATCAGTCCCGGCAGGAGCTGGAGGGTCTGCCTGCCGCCTGCAGTGTGAACAGCCAGGTTCTGGAGGTAAAGTGGCTTGTGGCCCTGGGTGAGGGACACCCTCCTGGAGTCCCAGTGTCCCCATCTGTAAAATGGAAACCGAAGCATACCGGCTGGCCCACAGCTGCTCCAGGACTGAATGGGGTGAAGCTGGCGGTTCTGGGCTGTGCTGACGAGGTGCCACGTGCCTGCTGGAGGGGCTGGTATGCAGAGGGTGCCCAGCGCAGGGCCCACGGTGCTAGTGGGATGTGCAGGAGGCCCCTCCTGGCTGGTGGCGTGGGGCCCTGAGGGCCCCCTGGGAGCCACAAGGCCTGCTGCTCCTGGCTCCCTCCTCGGGCCGCCCCGCGGATGACCTCGGCCTCTCCAACCTCTCCACGCTTCTTCTGTAGATAGGTGGGGCTGGGGCACCTAGGTGTCCACCAGGGGCTGCACTGTCCCTGCCCCGCTCCCAGCCAAAGCCACCACAGTGGGCACCTAAACACGGGGTCCAGGGGAAGAGGACTCCCGTCAGGCTGTGATTATACACCCCTTCCCAAGGGCTTCACAGGAGGCAGGTTTTGGGGTGAAGAACGAGCCCCCAACAATCCTGAGGGTGGGAGTGTCAAGCAGAGGGACCCTCAGAGGACTGCCCTGCTCCCAGGATTCAGAGATTCAGAGAAGAAGCAACTGCAGCCATGACCAAGGAGCATCCCCAGCATGCCAAGGGGAGAGGACATGGACTCCCGCCCGAGCCCTGAGTGCCCAGGAGGCCCACACGTCGCCCCTGGGGCCGGGCGCCTCTCCGGGCCAGCATGGACTCCTGGGAACTCTTCCTGGGAAGCCGCCGGGGTCCTGGGACCTGCTTGCTCGGGGCGAGGCCTGCAGAAGGAGGGAGCTAGTAGGAACCACTGTTGGTCCCAGCGCAGGCCGGGCAGGCCAGGCCTGTCCTCCCTTGCCCACCCCTCCCCTGCTTGTCCCCAGAGCGTGGTGGCAGAGGCAGCCAGGCCCCTCCATCCAGGGCCCACGCTCTGGGGCGGTCACCCGCTCAGGGGCAGGTGGGACTCAGGAGGGTACTTTCATTCGCAGGTAGGGGACCTCACCTGGTTGTCTTGCTGGTCGTGAGGGGACATGAGAGTCTGGTAAACATGTGGACAGCACCGACCCTTGGTTATGGGGCGAGGAGCCACAGGGAGGGTCAGTGGAGGCTCTGCCTGAAGCCCAGAAGGCCACACCTGGAGCCCGACTCGGAGCAGGTGGTCTTAGGAACCCGGAGAAGGGGGTCTCCCAGCCAAGGGGTCTGAGGAGAGGTGGCTTCCGAGCAGGCTGTGGGCGAGGGCTGGCGTGGGCAGGTTGTGGCTGACTGGGCGGCAGCAGCAAGGTCTGTAAGGGGTGCCAGGTGGGCCTGGGTGGAGGCTCTGGCCAGGCACCAGGGTGCGCGGAGGACAGGTGTGGAGGCTCCTGGGCAGAGGCTGCTCCTCCGCCCTCGGCCTCCAGGTTACCACAGGAACTTCTTGCCCCTGGTGAGCACCAGGCTTTTCTGGATGAACGTGATAATGCCCTCACTGACCCTCGCTGACCCCTCGGAGATCAGGAGGAGCGCTGACGCCCCGCACCTGCTCCCTGCTGTGCTCGCTCCCGCCGTGCTCGCTCCCGTCCTTGGTTATTTCATAGCAAGGCGTAGCGCTCTTATCTCACAAAGTGCCCACTTCATAAGATCGCCGACGATGCTTTGAAAAATGTTCCTTTCTGCACGTTAAAGTGTCTCTACCTGGAGGGGGAGCTGGGGGCACCTGGGCTCTGAGAGGCCCCGGGCTCTGGGCTGGGCATGGAGGGCGGGTGCAGGTCCTGGGCCGCCGGCCACTTCCCAGCCTCCACTCCTTGGCGGGCTGAGCCTCCTCCCCGAGGAGCCCAGGCTGAGGCAGAAGCCAGGGAAGGCCTGCGCCGTCCCCGCGGCTGCCCTGCTGTCCAGGCCCACGGGGCCCTCTTGGCTCTCTGCCGTGGGCAGGGGTCTCACGTGGCAAGGGCCCGGCGTGAGCCTGCTCTCAGCCGCCCAGACCCGCCGAGCCCCGTGGCCCGGGCTTCCCGCTCTGCGGTGGGGAGTGGGCCGCCGCCGTGGGCCTCGGTCCCGGTCAGCCCCGAGCAGACGCTGCACGCGGACTTGGGTTCTGGCTTGGTTCCCACGGCCGCCCAGAGCATGGTCTCATTTTTCCAGAATGTTCTGCAGGTGAGCCGGGGAAGCCCGCGGGGCCCTGGCCTGGCCCCTGTGCCCATCTGTGCCTGGGGCTGGGAATGGTCTGTTCTCTTCCTATCAGCCCGATAGCCTGGCCTCGGCGGGAGCCCGGACCCTCCGGCATGCCGATGCGGCTGGGCTTCCTCAAGACACACTCCCAGTGGCCTAATTTGAGAAGACAATGGGCCCCGTCCATATTAACGACCTTCGGGTGACCCCTCTGGGCGCCTGTGTCGCGGTGCACAGGCTGTAATCAGCAGGGCTCCGGGGGCTCTGGCCTAATTTGGAGGGACAGGTCTTATCATCACTCTTGATTCCCGTGACCCAACCTGACAGGCCCAGGCCGCCTGTATGGCGCGGCCACGTCAGAGGCGGCTTCTTCCCAGAGGCCCACCCTGGCGCTGGAGGACGGCGGCGGCCGCGGGGCGAGGAGGGGCCGCACCGGCCCACTCGCTGGGAGAGGCCGCCGGGTGTGGGGAGGGCAGGGTCTGGTCAGCTCGGGGAGCATCAGGCCGCTCCCCGGACACACGCTCTCGACCACCCACCGGCAAGCGTCTGCTGCCTGCTGCCTGCCCGCACAGGGACTGGCACAGGCTGGCCGCCGGGAGGGGCCCGGAGCTGGGGGAGGGTTGGGGCAACCTCTGCCAGGCGGCGCAGTCACCGGCCGCCAGGGTAGGAGAGCGGAAGCTCCGCGGAGTGCCCAGGAGCTGCCTCAGCTCGGGCTGCCGCACCCTCGCACACCAGGGTGCCTGGCACGCCCCAGGGAGCCCTGCAGGCTAGCCCTTGACCTCGGGCATAGGACAAGGTCCCCACGATCCGGGTCAGGAGCCCATCTGAGGCCCCAGGCAGGCAACGGCAGGAGGAAGAGACGTCCCTGAGCCCCGGCTCTGACCCTGGAGTGGGGCTTGCAGGGTGGTGCTGGGCCGCAGGGCTTGCCTGGGCCCACAGTGCTGTCCCCGGTTCCTTGTCTGAGGCCTCAGTCCCCAGGTGACAGTGTCGAGGCGGCCTCTGAGGTACTCAGGTCCCGAGGGTGGGCCCATGGTGTCAGTGCCCTTGAAGGAAGAGATGCGGGGACCTGGCCCCCTGCCCTCCTCCACAGGGCAGGAGCACCGGGCAGGTCGCCCTCTGGGACCCGGAAGTGGCGCTGGCCACACGGGAGCTGCCGGCGCCTTGGCCTTGGCCGTCCAACCTCCGGCGCTGTTCACGGTGTAAGCGCCCAGCCTGCCTTGCTGACGAGCAGCCTGAGCCGAGGAAGCCGGTGCTTGGTTCAGAGGGACACAGGAGGGGTCCTGGGTACGTGGGGTCCATGCCCCGGGGCTGAGTCTGCTTGGGCTGCCCGTCTGGTGCAGGAGGGTGGAGAGCTGCCCGGGCACCTCATGGAATTGGCAGAGCCTCAGTCCTCTGCCCCGGCTCTCCTGCTGCATCCCATGACCAAAGTCCCGCCACCAGGACGGGCCCACACTCTGTCCCAAAGGGGAGAGCCGCACAGTCCCGGGCAGAAGGTGTGGACAGACGGGAGCCACGGTGTCCTCCAGTTCCCCACCCACCCTCAGGACTGCCTCCACTCTCCTCCAGGAGGCAGGCGGGCCTCCTCCGTCAGGCCCAGGCCTCCTCCCAACCTGCCTCCCAACCCGCTGCCCATGGGCATCCCTGCTTGGGGCCCGGCCCCCCAGGCAGAACCCCGTCCCCAGCACTGCTTCCCTGCACCTCCAGCAGACTCCACTACCCCGTGGCCTGGGGTGCCTCCTCCATGGGGCCTCCCTGGACCCCAGGTCTCCACCAGGGCTCCCTGTGTCCCCGGGACCCCCGCTTCTCTCCTCTATCCACCTCTTGGACCAATCAACCCACATCTTCTAACATGGTCGTTCTGATAGTCGGCAGACCCACCTCGTTTTCCTTTCTGCCCCTGGGGCCCCACGGAGCCCGACGTCCCCCCAGTTCAGGAATAAACAGGTGGAAATGTGCGGGCAGTTCCTGTTCTGGAGTTTCGTGATGGAGAAGGCAGTCTTTGCAAATATGGCCTCCGGTGTCAGCCCAACCCCGAGCTGGGCAGCTTCCTGGCCCTGGACCTGCCTGGGGGTGGAGTCCAGAGGGAGCAGAGCCTAGTCCCCGTTCCAAAGATGCTCCTGGAGAGGAGCCTCCAAAGGAGACAGCAGGGCTATTCATTTAACGTAATTTAGTTCATTTCAATTTGATTCGGTTCAACTCATCCCAGGCTCAGTTCAACTGAGCAAGTGCTTTCTGAGTCCCTCTGGGGGTTGGGCTAGCCTGCACTCACTCAGTGGCTAGCCTGGGATAGTCCGAGTTGTGGGAAGGAAGAGTACCTCTCTCATGCCTTTCAGGCCCTTCCAATCTAGGGGGGCCAGAAGGCCGCCCGACGGGGTGGGGTCCGTGACCGGGCAGGTGGCCAGGCCAGCCTTGGCCTCTCTCCTAGAGGCAACCTTCCCACCCTGTGGCTCCTCTGGTTGGAGCAGGGAAGAGGCTCTGTGTCTGTCCTGGCCCGTCTCTGCCCTTGAACCTGAAGGCAGAGCCCTGGCTGCCCTCGGGGTCTCCCTGGCCAAATCTCAGGGACTGAGGGCTCTGCGTGGTGAGGGAGGGACCCCACCTGCCTGTGGGGGGCCTGTGCCTCCTACCCCGCTGCCTCTGGATCTCCCATTCCAGTGGGGTTCAGTCCCCAGGTCGAGCCCCCGTGGTCACTCTCCTCTCTCTCTCCCCCCACCAGCCTCCAGCTGTTCGGCAAGTCTGCCAAGCTGGGCAGGCCTGGCCGCCCAGCACCCATCGGGCTCCGCCCTCTCTTACCGCCAAGGTGCCAGCAGGACCCTGGTCAAGTGCCAGCTGTGGGCCCCCAGGCCTGCGTCTGCAGGGTGGACAGCACCGGCCTCCTGCAGTGGGGAGGGAGGCGGAGTCGGTGGAGCCAGGAGCGGGCGGAGTCAGTCTTCAGCAATGTCACCTGCAGCCCCCTCCCTGGCCCCGTCAGTTTCCAAGCCTCGCTTCTCCTGTGGCTCCTGGGCCTTCCGCGTGGCCTGTTGGAGGGCAGGCCCTGCCTGCGGACCTGCTGTGCCCTCTGCACCTCCCACAGTGCCTGGCTCTCAGTGGACATTCAGAAGACACTTGCTGAACGAACGGACAAATGAAGGACAGGGTGAACCTCTTCACGACGGCCAGCCATGCCCAGCCCCTGACCGGCCTCGACAGGATCGTGGATTCCGTTCCCTGAACCTGGTCACGCTCCACCTTCGACCCTGTGCCACTCCTGGCTGCTCCTGGGAGCCCCTCTTCTGGGGTCATGGGAACCTCCCAGCCTGACCTTGACCCTTCCCTGCCTGCCTCCTGCCCCTCCGGCAGCCTCCAGGGTCCTGGGCACACCCCATCCTCCCCGCTGACCCTCAGCCTCCCTGTCTCCTCCTGGATTCTGAGTCGGGCTGACTCAGTGAGATGGGAAGTGAGGTCCCCAGCCCAGGGCTCCGGGCAAGAGGCTCCCCAAGGCTCTGCGCCTCCCCTGGGTCCCTCAGGGCTCCTCTCGGGGATGTCAGCGCCCAGCCTCTGAGGCGGGCGGCCCTCCCCCAGGTCTCGCCAACCAACTCCACAGGCCTGGGTCTGCGCTGGGGGGACGTCCATCTCACTCCCCGACACTGCCACCCCACACCTGCTCCAGGGAGCCTTAGATGGAGGATGAGGTGCTTTGACCAGTGACCACCATCCTCCTTGATCATGCTGGGCGACTGGTTCTTCCTGGGCCACATCTGAAGAAACTGGTGGCCTCTGCTCTCCTGGCCTCCTGCAGCAGAACCCTTGGAGGGCCGGGGCGAGGGCCACTGCCCGTGGCCTCTCTGGTCCCTGGGTGGGGCCTGGTGACCTGCATCCCAGCTTTGCTTGAGGAGTGTGGTCCAGGAAGGTCCAGGAACCGCCTGCTGGCAGGGCCCAGGGAGCCCTCACTAGCTCCGGGACCACCTGAGGCTCAGGAGCGCTGCCCTGGGTGCCAGCAGAGCTGCCCTGCCCGCCTGCCCCTGCCCTCCCCTTCCCTCCACCCCAGCCAAACGAGGGAGGGAGGACACGGCCACACTGGCTCCTGCCTGGTGTGTCGCCAACTTAGGAGCAACCGCGCCACTCTCTGTCCTTCCCATCTGTGTGTTTCGGGCACCGTGAGGCTGGGCGTTCCTTCTGTGGTGCCCCTGGGGCCGGTTGCCCACTCAGTCTCTTTGGCTGGCTGCATGTCCCCCTTTCAAGACGGTAGGACTCCCTCTGGTCACCATGTGGTGACTCTAGAGTGAGATGTGGAGAGACCGAGAGTGTTACCCTCCCCCGGACCCGACCCCAGCAGCCCAGAAGTCCCGGAAGCCTAGGGGCAGCTCCGGACCCCTCAGGTCTCAGTTGGTCCTGGAAACCCCACAGCACGGGGCACCCACAGGACCACGCTGGAGGACGGGCCCGCAGGGGGCTGCCGGTGCCGCTGCGGCCTGCTGTCTCTCCCTTGGTGTTTCCTGTTGGTCTGCATTCCCGTCTGCAGAGCTGTTACTTGGAAAGATCAGCCCTTCAAACCATCGAGGATGCTGCCCCCGCTGAGAATCTGCTTGCGAGGCTGCGGGGCCGGGCGCGCCCTGTGTCGGGCGCTGCTGCGCTCCGCGTTGCTCCCCACCGTTGGGCACAGGCTGAGGTGGGCTGCCCGCGCCGTGCCTTCCTGCTTCCGCGGGGTCTTCTGTTCTTGCTGCTCCTGAGGGTTCTTTAGTAAATGACTGAAAACAAAACCCAGAACCTGGTCTTGGCTGAAATTACGGCAGGTTTTCTCAACCCACGTGCTGCACTCCAGGGAACCAGTCCCTAAAACACAGGTCATCTTGCGAATGGCACTTGTGGCCTGAGAGCCTGGAGATACCCAGGTGTGCCTTCCCCGGGCGCTGACTCTCCTGCTTCGCTCGCTGGGGGACCTACCTCCCAACCATCTCCAGGGGCCTGGGCTCCTCCAGGGCCACCTGATTTCCTGCTGCCGGAGACTTGCCAGACTGCAAGTCCTCGACCCGCAGTTCTCCGTGTCACCTGCTCCCCTCTGCAAGGGGGGCGGGCCCTGGCAGAATGTCACCAGGGCAGGGAGTTCTGGGGTCTAGCTTCCAACCCCGCTGGCCCAGCAAGAAACTGCTCCAGCTTCTTCCAGCCCAGCCACCAGGCGCCACGGCCCCTTGGCCGGTCTTGTCTTCTAGGGCCCGAGCCATGCTCTTGTCCCCCGGATGCTGAGAGGGCAGACCGGAAGTGTGCCTGTTTCTACGCAGGGACATTGTCTGGCTGCTACACCGGCGTGGGTGGGACATGAGGTGTCCCCCGAAGCTCCCCCGTGAGGCACGGCAACAGGGTTCAGAGGAGAGCCTTGACCAATCAGTTGTTGAATCCCCTGCTGGGGACCGAGTGTCAGCTGAAGTGGTGGGTGTGGCTGGAGGAGGTGGGCGCTGGGGCGAGGCTGTGGGTGTGTCTGTATCTGGAGAGTGGAGTCTCTCCCTGTTTCCTGATGACGGGAGCTGCTTCCCTCTGCCACGCTCTTCAGCCACCATGTCCAGCCTCACCTCGAGCCCTGAGGAATGGAGCCGGCCTCCAAAACCATGAGCCCCCAAAGAAACTTTTCCTCTTCTATAATTGTGCTGGTCAGAGCCTTTTAGTCACAGCAGGAAAACAAAACCAAAACAAAACAAAACAAAAAGCTGACAAAAACAGACACTGAGAAGAGACCGTGGTCAGACATTCCTCTTCTTTCCCAGAAGTAGCTGTGACCCCGCATCTTGTGGAAATTGAATGGCAGGGTGTGTTTTCTCTTTTTGCATTGGCTTCCAGGGAACTCAGAGTCCAATTTGCCACCCACTCAACGACAGGGTGCTGGATGGGGCATTGGACTCCTCTTCATCCCATGTTTTCCCCACCGGCTGACTGAGATCCTGTTGCACTTTGTGTATTTTTGTAGCCACCTCAAGCCTTTTGTGACACTACAGGGGCACAATGCCCAAATGGACCGCAGGCCTGGGCTCCTCGCCTCTGGCGGCTCTCTGGTTGCCCAGGGACTCTAACCTCCCTCGCAGCTGCAGGTGCTCTGGTCCCACCCACCACCTGCTGGTTTCTGCCGCCACTTCCCTCTTGCTCTGGCTCAGCAGGCGGCTCAGCACAGCTCTCCCCCAGCCTCCCCTCGGCAGGCCTCGTCCACGGGGAACCTTACCTCTGCCCCTCTTGGCTGGAGTCACCAGACGGTGGCCGCTCCACAGAGGCCAGGTTCCAGGGACAGCAGCCTGTGCCCATGTCTCTCCACAGGCCCCCGTGGGGCACCTGATACTGGGTCTGACCTCATGGGCACCAGGAGCTGTCTGCAAAGTACCTGCAGGGCCTCCACAGGATGTGGTCTCCAAAGTTCTGTTGTGTCCTGGGTGGGGACAGCCTGGGAGACCCTGGGCACCCGGGGTATGTATAATGCCACCTTAGGGCATCTTTGGTCTAAGGGTTATGGGTCAGCCTGGATCCCATCTGGGCCCCAGCATTTAGGAGCTCTGTGACTCTGGGCAACCTCCTTACCTTCTCTGTGCCTGCCTTTACTCATAAGCAAAAGGGGTAAGAAGAGTAGTCCCCTGAGGGGAGGGAACAAGAGGACATACCAAGAACAGAGGAGCTGCTTGTCAGGTGGCGAGTGCTCAGTAGACGTGAGGCTCTGTCATCTAGAGTCTCCTAGGGCAGAAGCCCCTCTGCTCCCCAGAGGTCCCTGAGGTCTCTGTTCCCCAGAAGTAGGAACGGCCCTGGCTGAGAAGAGCAGGCATGGGCACGGCTGGGTCCAAATGCCGCCGTGCCGGGCCAGCCCCTGACTCTGGCTGGGGAGTGTCACCTGCCCGAGGGGCCATGCTGGCCATGCTGGGCTGGAGTCGCAGGTGGCAGAGGTGGAGGTGGGCGTGGACGTGAGCCCGAGGCCAGGCCCCACCTCCGCCGCCTGCCTGGGGCTGCCTGTGCAGATTTCTGACTTGTCCTCCAGCTTCCTTCCCCTCCTCGCCCCATGGCCAGTGGGCTTCCGAGGTGCCCTGGCCGGGGCACTGAGCCCTGGGGCTCCTTGGCTCCCAGTCTGGAGCCCCAGCAGCTGAGGGGACCCACTTCCCCTGGCCGGCTGGAGAAGGCTGGCGGGGCCCCAGGCTGTCAGCTGCTGGGGGACGGGCTGCAGGGGCGTTGCCCTGGAAACCCAGGCTGATGTTCTAAACAGCTCAATTATTTGTGGTTTCTCTGTCGAAGGTCCCAGCAGAGCAGGCCAGGATGGTGGCCGGGAGGGCTGGGGCTTGAGCAGCCCGGGAAGGCGCCCCTCCTAGGCCCTCGGCCCTGCCTGGGCCTCTCCTCGGGGAAATGGTCCAAGGACACTGAGAAGCTGGGAGACAGGAAGGGTGTGTTTGGAAAAATGTGCTGAGGTCATCAGGTTTGCTTCCAAAAGAGCTTCTGAGGGCCAGCTCGGCCAGCGCGCTCCTCTGCGGCGCCCACTCCCGCCCGGCCCCTGGCAAGGCTGCCAGTGCGTCCCGCAGAGCCTGCAGCCACGCGTGGGCCCCAGGCCGCGGCTCCTTATTAGTCCATCTGCCTCTGTGGCTCCCAGGACTCCAGAGCCTCCCTCTGCTCCTCTGTGGGATGGGGACAGCGTCCCTTGGCCAGGAGAGAAGCTGAGCACGGAGGCCCTGAACGCAGGAGAGCTGCCACTGGGAGGGCACCGAGGTTCCGGGGGCAGCAGTCTGGGGACAGGCGAGTTGCAAGGCGTCCCCAGGTCCAAGATGTGCAGCTGCTTTGCTTTTGAGAAAGTAACTTGAACCAGGCATCTTGCCACCTGGGCGCCCGGCTCCGTGGGTGGGCAAGCAGGCGGCACCCACGCTGTGGGGGACCAGCCTCCGGCTCCTGATCAGCCAGAGGCCCGGGGCCCACGGCAGACCCGTCCCCACACCGGGCAGTGGAGGGTGGGGGCCTGGCATGGGTGGCCGAGGGCTTATGAGCTGTGACGTCTTCTTGAAAACCCTCCAGCGGGGGGAGGGAAGCTCTTCAAGGCACGAAAGCCGTTGTGCATTCCGGAATGTGCCAGAAGAGCGAGCCACACTCCGGCCGCCCGCCACTGCCTCCAGGGCTCCACAGACACCTAATTGATGACAGCCGCTTCCTGCAGTCTAGACTCTCCCCCCAGATCATCGCAGGGACACCCGGCCGGCAGCCCTCGCCAGGTCTACGCCCCGTGCCCTCCCTGCACCTGACCCAGTGCCAGGTGCCCTGACTTGTGTCTGCAGAGGGCACCCAGGCCCTGGAGTGGGGGAGCTGGTGTCCAGCAGCAGCCTTGCTGTCCCGTCCCGTCTTTCCCTGGGCTGCGTGTCCCTCTGCTCTCCCAGGGCCAGGCTTGCTGGGAGGCAGTGGGCAGAGGTTGTTCCCGAACTCCCCACGGCCGGACACCACCAAGGAGCCTGGCGTGTTCTGACTCCGCAGTTTGGGGCTAGCCTTGGATCCGACCTCTCTCACCAGCTCTGCAGGCTACGCCAGCACCGCAGGAGGGGGCTCCCGAGCCACAGGGCTGCAGATGACCCTGGGGCAGGAGGGGCGCTGAGAGGACCAGGGGAGGAATGGCCAACCCGGACTCCCCATGGGAAGGGAGCAGCGGCCCCGTCCTCTGCCGAAGGACAGGGGTTACAGAGCTGCGGCCCAGGCTCCTGCACCCTCCCAGAAACTGCCGGGCTTGGCCCCTTCCTACGCTGGAGAGTGACGGCGGAGGTGGCTTCCCCTGAAGACATCTGCTCCGCTGCAGCCCCGGAGGCCTGAGCCGGCAGGGTGTGGGCTGAGATGGGCAGGGCCACCCTCTCCCACCGCCGCCCAGGCTCTCTCTGCTGAGGACCGGTTGCACTTCACAGCAGGAGAGGCCCGTGGTTTGGGGTGCACCCGCCTCTGGGATCTGTCGCAAACCTGCCGTCCAGCTACCACGGTGCGTACAAAGGACGCCCAGCTCAGCCACCATTTGGTTTGTTCACAGGCTCGGTGGCTCAGGAATTGGGACAGGGAGCAGCAGAGAAGGCCTGCCACTCAGTCTGGCGTCTGCTGCAGATTCTGTCTGGACCTAGGGGTGCTGCTGGCCACGACACCTGGGTGTGGCCTCATCATGTGGCGGGGGCTTCCTCCCAATGTGGTGGTGAGGGGACAGGGACTGAGACGGAAGCCACACTGTCATGACCCGGCCTTGAAAGTCACACAGCTCCACTTCTAGCGTGATCTGTTTGCCCAAAGTCACCAAGTCCAGCCAGGCTCACTTACGGAAAATACAGTGTGGCGCCCGCCGCCCTGGCCACATCCTCCCACATGCAAACACGCTGCTCCTCGTCCAGGCCACACCCCGTCGCCCGGACGCTTGTCCCTCGGCACTGGCAGGATCGAAGCCAGGATCCCACCCTGCAAGTGGCGGACACTCTCCCGATGGGCCTTCTTGGGTGCAGGTCCTCTGCACAACCCCAGAATAGGGTTCCCCTCAATCTGTGCGACTGTGAGCAAGAGCCCAGCTGCCTGCCTGCACCCCAACCCAGCGGGCAGGCAGAAGAGGCCTCCATGGACACCCGACTCGGAGTGTAGCTGGTCTACAGCGATGCTGAAATCCAGTGGGCATGTGTCGGGGACTCAGCTCCTGGGATGGGTCCCTGACGTTTTGGCTTTGTCCTCTGCTCTCTTGGTTCCATCCTCTGAGTCCACTCCTCTTTTCGAGAAAAAAGTGACCATGCTGGCCGTTGGTCAATGTCCATCCTGCCTCCTGCCTGTGGACGCTTGGGGGCGAAGGCCTCTGTTCTGCAGTGCCAGCAGGGCTCAAGGACTTCCTGGGTTTCTCCTGCGTCGGTTTCTAATCCACGGTGCCAGGTGGCGCCCTTCCCTCCAGGAGAGGTCCCCCTCCACCTGGCCATCTGGTGGGTTGCCATGGGAGCCCCTTTGACTTCATGCCAGGACCCCGGCCTGTGCGGCGCTCTTAGGGAGCAGTGAGCGCAGCACAGAGGTCCTCACTCGGCTCCTTCGACCTTGGTGCTGGAGCTCGGCCCAGCCTGGGAGTACCCGGGAATCCGGGAGTGGAGACACCCTGCGTTTCGTACGCAGAGGGTCTCGGCTCCCTGCTGTGTGACGGGCCATTCTTGGCTCGTCTGCTCTCACCCTGTGTGGGGCTGGGCTCTGCTGTGTGTGCGGGCAGGACTGGAACTGCCCACCCAAAGATTCTGAAGAAAAGCAGAACAGGGAGGGAGGGAGCCAGGCCGGGAGCGGGGTCTCACCAGGGGGCTCTTTCTGTGTCCAGTTGTGCCTCAGGGTGGGCGTGGACTCCCAGCAAGTGGCGTGGGAAGGTGCTGAGGTGTCAGGGCACCCCTACCCTCTTGTTGGCTGGAGAACTAGGTACAAGAGCCCAGGCAGCCACTGCTGCCCCTGGAGAGTGAAGGGGGAAGACCCAGAGGGTGAAGGAAGGGGGTCTCCTATTTCTGTGTGCACCACCACACCGGTCCCAGAAACTATTCTGAGTATGTGACAGACTCAGAATAGAATAACAAAGGCTTAAAGAACCGAATGAGGTTCCAACCACCGGACATACGGGTCGAGGTGGAGCTTAGAGTTGCGTCTCATCGGTTGATTGATAGCTACGCCAAGCACGAAGCCTCCTTCAGTAGAACATAAGACAACTCAGACTCAAAACGGACTCAGAGCCACATCATCCAGCTGGAACTCAAAATGACTTGACATTCAAAGGATCAAGAAAAGGTGACCCACTGACAACCAACAGATGTTAACCCTAAGAGATTTATTATGGTTTAGATATGAAGTGTCCCTCCAAAGTGCACATGGTAGACAAAGCAAGAAAGTTCAGAGGTGAAATGACCAGTCAGTGCTGAATGGATTAACTGGGTGGTGACTGTAAGCAGCAGGGGTGTAGCTGGAAGAAGGGGGTCACTGGGGTTGTGCCTTTGGGGTATATATTTTGTCCCTGGTGAGCGGTGCTCTCTCTGCTTCTTTGTTGCCATGAACTGCTTCCTGAGCTGAGCTGCTCTCTTCTCCACCCACTTCCGCCTTGAGGCTCTGCCTCAACTCAGGCTCAGAACAATGCAGTCAGCTGTCTACGGACTGAGACCGCTCAAACTGGGAGCTACAGATAAACTCTCCTCCTTTATGATATCCTTGTCAAGTCATTTGGCCACAGTGATGAAAAAGCTGGCTAAAACATGACTCATATGTTGGAAGTATCAGACAAGGACTTTAAAAGAACTATTAAAATTATTCTTCATACAGTGATGAATATAAACCAAGAATGAAAGAAAAACTATAAATCTCTAGAGAGAATAAATATAAAGATGACCCACAAGGAAATATTTAAACTGCTACATATTAAGAAGACAGAAAGGAGTAAATGGAAGAATAAAAAATAGAGAGGACAGATGGACAGCAAATAAGAAATACAGTAACTCTAAATCCAACCAGATCAACAATTACACTAAGTATTAATGGTATAAATATATTAATTAAAAGGTATGAGATACCTGAATAAAAATGTAAGACTCAACTTTATACCTATAAAAATGTACTTTGAGCACGAGACACAGGTTGAAAGTAAACATATGGAAAAAGGTATACCAGGAAAGTAGACAGCATCAGAAGGTCAGAGTAGTTGCATCAGTACCAGATAATGGACAGCAAAGTGTGCTTTTTGAGACACAAGGGACATTTCATCACCAGGAAAAGGACAGTCCATCTGGAAGTCAGTTTTAAATGTGGCTGTACCTCCTAGTGGAATCTCAGGATGCCCAAGCCCATACTGACAGGATCGAAAGGAGAAACACACAGTTCCACCGCGATCAGCAACTGATAGAAGAACTAGGCAAAAATCAGCGAGTAAACAGGAGATTTGAAAAACACTATTGCCTATCCTGACCTATGCTTTGAAATTTGTAGGAACTATATTTAAATATTGTAGGATAGATATCCTTTTTAAATGCTCATTTTATATTCACCGAGATAAACCAGCAATTTTAGGCCAAAAAAATTAACAGCCTTGATGGAATTGAAAAGTTTCTCAAAGAATAATAATTTACCAAAATTGACATGAGAAGAAGTGGAAACTCTGAAGATCCCTACATCCTTTTTTAAAAATTACAGTCATTATCAAAAACATACATGAGTTTCTTAGGGATGATGTTAGCAAATGGCCACCAACTTAGTAGTTTAAAACAACACAGATCTACTCTCAGGTGAGTCTAGAGGTCAGAAGGCTACCATCAGGGTCATCAGTTCTCAGCCCCGCTCCTTCCCTGTCTACATTTCTCCTCCTCCTGCTGACCTCGATCCCCGGCTTCTCGTCCAGTTCTGTGCTCACCTGGCTGGTCCACGAGGTGCCCACCTCAAGGTCCTTCACCTCATCTGCAAGTCCCTTGTACCACATAAGATCCCATGGTCATGGACTCTAGGGACTCAATGTGACAGCTGGGAGGACCCTTGGTCTCCCATCCCGTCAATGTGTGACGTTTCTAAATGCTCAGTGGGGCTGTGGGTCATGAATTCTAACGGGAACTGCCAGGCAGCTCCTCTCCACACCACACTCCCCAGACCTGGGCTGGAAGACTCGCAGCTGGCAACCCTGTGTGTACCCTCGCGCCCTGGCAGCTGGTGTGGGCTCTCAGCTGAGACCTCGCTGGGCTTGCTGGTGGAGGACCCTGCAGGCTCCCCATGGGGCCTGGGCTTCCTTGCAGCTGGGGGGCTGGGTGCCAAAGGACATGGTCCAGAGAGAGACAACCAGGAGGAAGCTGGGCCCAGCCCTGGCAGCCCACGCCTCCTCTCCCGTGTCTGTTTGGTGCAGAGGTCACAAAGGTCACCAAGCCCCACAAAGTCCCGGGAGAGGAAGGCAGCCCCACTCCTCCTTGGGGTGGGGAAGCACACAGGCCAGAGCAGCCGTGCAGGCATTTGGAAAAGCAGCCTGCCGAGCCACAGTGGGGCTGACGAGCGGGAAGAGCTGCTCTTTTCTGAGGACTCACGCGTTCTGGGGTTGCGCAGTCTGGGCAGCTCCTGGGGGCAGCGCATCTTACAGGACCAGCCCGAGAAGCCTACTGGCTTCTGCCTCCCCCTGTGCTGTCCAGACCGGGCGCTGTGCTGCTGGGAAGAGAACCGGCAGGTTGCTTCATGTCTGGGTCTGAGAGGGATCTAGTCCCCGTGCCAGCACCAGCCCGGGGACCCAGACCTACATCAGTGGGCCAGGGAGAGGCAGGAGAAAGGTCCCTTGAGGTTTCTCTATCTCTCAAAAGAGTGCCTTTGGAAGAGACAGTCCCCAAGTCCCCAAGGCTCAGCTCTTCCCTCTGGACACTGCGGATATGAAATCTGGTAAGCTGCAGCCCCCTTGCCCTGGACTAAGACTGAAAGCACGGGTGGAGCAGGCAGAGCCCGCAGCCTCTTGAGTACCCTGGATCAAACCATCCTGACGTCCACCTGGTCCTAGGTGGTTACATCAGTCAGTGCCTTGCTGGATTGTTCAAGTCAGTTCAAAACAGGCTTTTTGGTATTTGGAGCTCAGTGACGTGTAGTATTTTCCCACTTTGCAGCTGATGATATCAAGGCTCGCAAGGGAACAGAGTGCGCTGAGTCTCGAGGCCATAAGGACCCCCAGAGATCCTGCTAAAGTGCAGAAGCTGAGTCAGTAGGCCCAGGGCAGGGCACTGGGCTCCCGAGTGTCTAATGAGTGCCTGTGACGTGGCTGCCACCCACTTGAGGGCCACACCTTGGTATCCAGAGGGTCCCCAATGTGCCCAAGGCCACATAGCTGTGTGACAAAGCCAGGCCGCACACACAGGTCCACCTGGCTTACAGGCCCATTTTCTCTCCACCACTCCCTGGGAATGGCCTGAAGCCAACCTGCCCTTCTTCAGCCACAGGTCTGCGGGGCAGGGCTCCTGTCTGTGGGGAATGTGACCTGGGCGCCTGTCTCCTGGAGTCGGAGGAGCCCCAGTGTGCCGGTGCCAGCCCTGCACCCGTTGGCGGGGGAGAGCCGAATCCTCAGCTCTGACGGTGAAGATCTGCTCCGCAGGTCAAGGGTCGGGGCAAGCCAGCTCAGCCCTAGAGAACGTGCTTTCACAGGGGGCACGACACACCCGGGAACAACGTCCCCATGGCAGAGGGGGCTCAGGTCCAGGGCTGCAGATGCCTCGTCGGATGCTGACTTGCATCCCGGGTGGGACTGAGGGTATGTGTGTGTGTGTGTGTGTGCACGTGTCTGTGCATGTGCACATGGATCCACACGTGTGCCTTTGTACAATCGTGTGTGTGTGTGACGAGCGCGCCTGCATCTGCCCGTGTGTGCATGGTGAGCGTGCCCATGTGCACACGTGACAGCGGTTCCCAGGGGTTGTTGGGAAGGTCAGGAGGAGGGCTGGAGCCCCAGCCACCTGGCTATGAGCGCCGGGAGGGAGCGTCTCTGCACCACGCGGACGTGGGGACTAGATGGCCCCAGGTCACCTGAAACGTAGAATCTAATTCTGTGATTCCAGAGAGAACAGGCAGCCCTGGATGTCCACGGGGCCTGGAGAGTCCTGTGGTGCTCACACGCCAGGGCAGAGGTCGCCGGACGGTGTTCTCAGACGGGACGTGCGCTTGCCGTGAGGCTTGAGGAACGCGCGCGACGCTCGTGTGGCGGGCCTGGTCCAGTCAGCCGCGGGCCGCGGGAGGGACGGTCTGCCCGCAGACGCCCACCTGAGCTGCAGCATCGCCCCTTCCCCGGGCTCCAGCCTGCCCTGCAGCCTCCATGACACACCAGCGGTTCCTCGGTGACTCTGCCTACGCACGCGCGTCCTCTGAACCGTTTCTCAGCGACGCCTGACCCGGCGGGCCTCTGCAGCGTCTCCCGGGGCTGCCATCGCAGGTCACCTCTGGAGCTGGCTCCCAGGTCCCTGGCTGGCCAGGGAAGAGGACTCAATGGGCTCAGGGGCCAGGGGACCAGGACAGCCTTGACCCAGGCCAACCCAAGCGGCTGTTCTTGCTGAGGTGGGTGGAAGAGGGACAGAAAGTCCCAGAAGATGTGTGGAGTGTGGCACTTGGCCTCGGACTCCAGTGAGCATCCTCAGGATGGCCTCCCCTGCAAGCCCACCAGCCAGGGGAGCTGCTGGGGAGAAGGGCCGGCCCCGCCGTGGCGGTTTGGGAAGGCCTTGGCTGGTTTAAGTGGAGGAATCTGGTGTGTGCCCTTGTCCCCACGTTGGTGGCTGTGTCGCATGGGGAACCTGGACGCAGGAGCACCAGGCGGCTCTGTGCCACCTTGTGCATCACCATAGGTGCAGACCCTTCTGCCCGGCTGCTCCTTCCTACCCGGGTGACTTCTGGCATCAGGGCTGGAGGCTGGCCGAGCCTCCAGGAAGAAGCCAAGGAAGGAGCCGCACCTCCAGGAGCCCCACGCTGGCCCCTGTCTGCATGTCTTCGGCCATGGCCACGCTGACAGCCCGGAAGCTGGGAAGCAGGGTATTTCGGTGGTCGGGATGCCACCCTGCACGCTGTCTGCACCGTTAGTGGAGGGGACCGTCGGGGGGCAGTGAGTGCCGACTGCCTCGGTTCCTCCCAGGACTTGATTAGGGACCCAGACGGTGACACCGTGCTAGTGGGCTTTCTGCTGCTGGGGGGACACACCACCCGCCGGCCCGAAACAGGGAGGTGGTTTCAGTCCACAGCTCTGTGGTTCTGGCCCTCCGTCCAGCGGCCTGTTGCTTTGGGCCTGTGGCGCAACTGCCCATCGGGGCTGGAGCACCTGGGGAGCAAAGCCACTCACCTTATCACCAGGGGTGGCTGGCTGTGGACGGGCAGGTCTCAGTCCCCTTCGGACATGCCCTGGTGACCTAAGTCCCCCAGAGGCCTCTGCCACCACCCAGCAGCCTCTCGGGGCCAAGCCCTCAACATGGGGACCCGTGGGGGCACTGCAGTCCCAAGCACGGCAACCACAAGGCGACGGCAGCACCCCACCGGCTCCTCCCGAGTCACCAGCCCACGGGCTTCCTCCCCACCCTGTGCCCTCCTGGGCACGGGCACCTCCATCTCCTGCCTCAGTTTCCCTCTCTGTCCCTTGCTCTTTCCTGTCTCTGGGGTGTCTTTCTGGTCCAAAGACTCTGGACCCAGATAGACAGGTTCCTGTCCCAGCTCTGCCCGTGAAGGTCACAGGCCACCTGCAAGCCATCACTGGCCCCACTGGACAACAGCGGTCCGAGGCTGGGGTTCACTCACAGCAAGTGTCCTGCACGCAGGGTCTGTACCATCGCCACCGTGGGGCTTTCCTAGGGGTCTGTGGGGCTGGAGCTGGGTGGCCTCCTCTGGGAGGAGCTGTGGGGTCAGACAGGGGCCCTGGGAGGCTGGCCCACGGCTGGGGACCTTCCAGGAGATGGAGGTAGAGGACACCTGTGTGACTTGCCCATGGTCATGTGGAGGTCAGGTGTCTGGAAAACAGGCTCCCATGCCATGGCTGAAGTTCCGGAAGGTACCTCCACTGAGTTTGTCCCTTACTTTCTTCTGTCTCAAAAAAACAACAAAAGTGCCCAAGGAAACTGCGGTGAAAGCAATACAGTTCTTCCTGCTGGCCCTCCCTCCTCCCTCCTCCCTCCCCCCTCCTCCTCCCTCCTCCCTCCTCCCTCCTCCCTCCATCCATCTTTCCCTCCCTTCCTCTTCCATCTTTCCCCCTTCCGTCCTTCCATCTATCCCTCCCTCCTACCATCCCTCCTTCCCTCTTACCATCCCTCCCTCCCTCCCTCCCTCCTTCCACCTTTCCCCCTCCCTCCTTCCATCTATCCCTCCCTCCCTCCTATTCCTCCCTCCCTTTTTCCCTCCCTCATTCCCTCTTACCATCGCTCCCTCCCTCTAGCCCTCCCCACTCCTTCTGTCCTCCCTCCCCCCTCCCTCCACCTTCCCATGCACAGCCCTCCCCCCTTCCTTCCTTTGCTTGGTGGCTCCTGGGAGCCCACCCCCACAGGGCTGTGAGCTGCAGCTCTGAGCTCCACCCCACTGGCTTGGTTGAGGACACCATCACCCTACTCCCCTGGCACCTGGGCACCCCCGATGAGCTGGGTCTGCCTGGACAATCGTCCTTTGGAGAGACTGTCCCAAAGCCACGAGGTTTCTGGGGCATCTCCCAGAGGCCGAGTCCTCCCAGAAGGGAGGCCACGAGGTCCCTACCTGGCTGTGCTCACAGGTCTGATGGAGGCCTTCCAGGGACACTTTTCCCCACATAACCTGCAGGGACGCTAGTTCTGTGGCCACGCACTCTCCACTTCCGGGCAGGCTGTCCCCCTCTTGGCCAGCTCCGCCTCCGAGGCCCTCAGCCCCGGCAGCAGCAGCTCTTCCATGGAACCACCTACCGTGGCTTAGATCTGCCCTGGGAGGCGCGTGCGGAGCCACAGGATGCAGCCGGTCTGGCGGCCGGTACAGAGTGGGCCTGGCTCCTCCGGGCTTCTCCAACCCACCGGCCCCACCCGGGGGCCTTCCTAGAGCAGCCGCACGAGAGCAAACTTCCCAGAAGGAGTTTCCATCTCAGACTCTGAAGTACTAGCAGTCTCTGACCCCTCGCCAGACACCCAGCCTGGGGACCCCACCCCCAGGTCTGATGTGCCCGGAGGGGCCTCCCACCAGGTCCAGTTGGTGCTGACCAGGCATCCAGGACCGGTGGGTGCAGGGCAGGCCACACAGGCCTGTGGGCATTGGCACAGTGCCCGTCCCTGCCACGCATGGCAGCCTCTGTGGGCAGAGGTGGGCAGAGGGGAGCGGAGGCAGCGGAGGCCGAGGGACGGGGCACCAGCTCCCCAACCTCACCTGCCCATCCGCCCACAGTGGGGGTCAAGCCCTGTCCCCCTGAGTCTTAGAGTGAAAGGAAATAAATAAATAAGACAAAAAAGGATCCTATCAGATGCCAAAAATGAGATACGCAGGAGGAAGTTTATTCGGATGAGGAAATCCCTCATGCGGCTGAAACTATGCTTGGAATGGCTAATTAGCGCTGGGGCCTCGGAGGAAGCGCCATCTGGCAGCCGCGACCCCGCAGGTTTCCCTGTGCTCAGAGCTTATCTGCAGGAAACGGCTGGACCTTCTGAATCCCAGAGAGCCGTCCGTGACTCACCCTGGGCAGCGGACCAGCCTCCACGGTGGGGACACAGTGGCAGCTCAGGGACAGCCTTCCCAGGGAGGGATGGGAGGAGACAGTTCCTGCCCAGAGCTCCTGGGTGCACATCTGCTGGGCCCGCCACACCGCAGGTCCCAGTGACTCACTCTGCACGTGCCGGTGGGTCACTCCATGAAGGGCCCCAGGGCACAAGGGTTCGGGGGCCAGACGGTGCCCCCAGCACCCTGGGACACTCGGCCATGGCCTGACTGTGCATATGAGGCCAGTTGGAGCTTCCAGATGTTCCGTCCACCTTGGAAATGAACGTCTTCCTGTGGGGCCGTGGCCCCGAGCCCCGAACTGAGGAAGAAAGGGCTATTTCTGGAGGCTCAGATGACCCCGTCCCCGCCTGCCCACCAGCTCCGCAGGAAGAGCCCGGGAAGCCCCACATTGGAGGCGCAGAAGGTGGCCTGGTTCCACCTCTGCCTGCGGGTGGGGCTGGGGCCCAGGCTGCACCGACCTGAGCAGAGCCAGGTCCGAGCTGGCGGCCGGCGGGAGGCCGCACAAGGACCTGGCAGCGTCCTCGGGTGGCCACGCATTCCCCAGAGGTCAGGGTTTGTCCTCGGCTGCCTGCTGACGGACATGCCCATGGGCCAGCGTGCCGGCAGCCTCGTGCTGGCGTGAGTGTGTCTCGTGACAGGACCCCGCTTCCCCGCAGCCAGGAGCCCGCTTTGGGCTAGCGACAGTCCATGGCTCAACGTCCGTAGTGGCCCATGGGGTCCACAAAGGTGGCACAGGATGCCCGGGCCTCTCAGAAAGCAGCTCTCCCGGTCCCTGTCGGGCACCCTGTGCGGCACTGCCAGGACTCCTGGCCTTCCAGGGAGGGGCCACCCCTGGGCTCCCTGCTCGTTACCCTCCACGCACCCCTCCCCCAGGCCCCGGACGCCAGAGGGCCATGGGGTTGGGGAGGCCGGCGGGACTTCACTTCCCCACCGCCCGCCTGGATCATGTCCACTGTCCCCAGCAAAGGGATCCTCTGTGCGTCCAGCAGGTCTCCAGGCCTGTGCCGCCCGCCCTGCCCCACGGCACATTTTTCCAGCCGCCGGGGTCTCTGGGGATCACGCCCTTGCGTTGGCACTGCCAGCTGCCGCTGTCGCGTGACGCCCTCTCGGAGGTGCCGGGAGCTGCGTGTCAGCCCAGCAGAGCACACGGCTCACTGGGGTGAGGGCAGCTGCAGGCCAGGCGGGCTCAGCCGGGGTGCAGAGGGGGCGCGGCGGCAGCTGGGTTTCTCCTTTAATCTCTGGCTTTGGGGGTCGTGACTGAGGACTGAACCCAGGGGCGCTTCACTGGGGGGCTACATCCTTTTCTTTTAAAAATTTGAGGTCTCACTAAGTTGCTGAGGCCGGCCTAAACTTGCGATCCTACTGCCTCAGCCTCCAGAGTTGCTGGGATGACAGGCTTATTTCCTCCTTGGACGCTGACTCCAAGGTAGCCCACAGCTGCCTGGCTTCAGGGACACCAAGTCCTTCATCTGGCAAATGTGGTGGAGCACCTACTGTGTGCCCAGCATTCATCCAGGCACAGGGGTGATGAGAGATGGAAGCAGAACAAAACCCCTGCCCCAGAGAGACTCGTATTCCAGAGAACAGAGGCCCAGCCTAATAGCCAAAAAAATAGAATTCTAAAGTCACCCAGAGGGGAACACAGGCTATAGGGCAGAGGGAGTCAGGGCAGGATTGGGCAGTGCTCCAATTTTAGAAGGAGGGTCTGGGAGGGCCTTGACAGTTCACAAAGAACTGAAAGGTGACGGGGAGGCACATGGACACATGGGGGAAGCATGGACTGTGCAAAGGCCCTGGGGCAGCGGGATGGTCAAGCTGTTCCAGGAACTGCAAGATGGACAGGACCTCAGGCCCACTGGGATCCCTTGCTTCCCTCTCCTGGCAGTCTGGCTAAGTGGCTGGGCTGGCACACGCTTGGTCCATTTTCCCCCATTCGCTCTATCCAGATGTCCCTCCTGTCTTCCTACCCGGGAGCCTCTCCAGCCCTAACCTTTGGTTTGGCCTCTGAAAGTCCTCCTTGGTCAGTAAGTGTAGTAGATGTGCCCATCTCACCATCTGCAAGTGACAGCTGAATGCGGAGGTTTGGAAAACCCTCCTAGTGCTGGGTCCTAACGTGACCTGCCCTGGCCTGACCAATACCTGTCTAAGCTCACAGAGAAGAAGTGGAAATAGCTCACGTCCCCTGTGCAGTCCCTGAAGATGGTGCTGCTCTCGGCCTGGAAGGAAGAGCGAGAAGCCGCAGCTCATGCCTTCTCTCTGCAGGTGGTGACCTACAGGTGGCAGTCACAGGTCAGCTGGTGACAAAGAAGGGGCTGGACGGCGGGTCTTCTTGCTTGGGAGGTCAAAGCCTCGGGCTGTGGAGACACTTCCAGCTCTCTGCTTTCTGGGCAAAGGGTAGAACTGTTCTTCTCAGCCCCCTTGAAGTCGGGCGCCACTGCAACATGAGCAGAAAGGACTGTGTCACTGTGAGTAGTGTTCACAGCAGTGGAAGCACAGGTAGAGAGGATTCTCCATGGACCTGGGTCCCTGGAACATGTGTTGCGCGGGGGCCCCTCCTCCTTAGATATGGCACAAGTGAAACTCAGTCTTGGCTACCTCAAGCCAGGGAGCAGCATCCTCCAGCCCAAGGGCCAAACTTGGCTCTGTTGTTATAAATAAAGTTTTATTGGAACACAGCCCATTCGCTTATGTACCGTCTAGAGCTTCTTTTGTGCTACAATGACGGAACGAAGGTTCACCAAAACTGGATGTCCATAGAGCTAGGATATTTATCATCTGGCCCTTTACAGAAAAATCTTGCCAGCTGTGAAGCCGTGGAGGTCTGGGGGGCAGGGCTACTGCAGCATGACCTGGTTCACCTACTGATGCCTGTTCAGTTCTGCCCATGGCTTCTGAACGCCAGGTCACGAGCTACCACACTTTAAAATGTGTGGCATGGGAAGCTTCTCTGCCCTGTGCCCACTAGCTGCTCCTGAGCCCCCACCACAGCTGCCACTTAGCACATAGGACAGGAAGGTCCAGGGACGTATGTGACTGGTCTGCAGTTCCGTCCGCTGAGCCACAGTAAAATGGATCCCCGAGTAATTTAAGGTTTTCTCGCACTGCCAAAGCCTGAGTGCAGGCTCAGGTCGAGAAACCCCAGAGTCTTTCTATCCTCCACTCCATCCAGGCCCGAGGAGAAGTGAGAGGCGGCGGCGTTGACTTCCCGCTCGGCCTGGCTCTGCTTTCTGCTTCCTTTGGCATTCAGCAGCCCCCTCCCAGGCCCACGCTGCAGTGGCACGGCCGGGCCTGGGGGCATCGCCCTGCGGGTTCCAGCATCGGTTTCCCCATCCTGCATCCCTCTATCCCCGTGGGTGCTGCAGAGCCCACTGTGATGGGTCCGGGGTAGGGGCACCTGCTCTGCCACCCATCACGGTGGCTGGGGAACCTGGGCTTCTGCCTGGAGGGGCCTTGGTTGTGTGGAAAGCCTGGGAGAGGCACCTGCCCCGCCTCCCCGCTGCCCTGGCCGGCTTCCTGGGCGCCTCTCCTGGATCTCATACCACGCATTCCCCAGCGCAGCTCCGACAGGCCCAGGAGTCGGAGTCCTCGCAGCTCGGGATGGTGGCCCTGGATGAAAGTTTGAACAGCTGCAGGGCCACCCGCCCACGATCTCCAGCCACATACTTTTATTTTGATCAACCTCTTAGGCTTACGTAACACACTTGGAAGTCAAGAGGCAGAGCCGCATTATCAACAGCCCAGGAAGGGCTGGCCAAACACTTGCTGCGAAGAGATCTTTCCATTGACAAAAGTCCCCTGGCACGCCCACTCCTGGTGGCTCCGCAGGCCATGGGGCGACGGAGAAGCCCAAGCTCTGTGTCAGGCTCCTGGGACTCAGGCCCGCTTCAGTCCTGGTCTCTGCCGACATCATCAACCACCAAGACTGGTGACCAAGTCCTCACCATGTGCCTGGCCCGTGCAGGGCCCCACACGGGTTACTCTGCTGGCAGCTCTGTGACCAAGGGCCATGCTGCCGTGCCTGCTTTAGAGGAGGACACAGCTCAGAGAGGAGGCGGGGGGTGGCTTGGCCAGCATGCCCCCACCCCATACTGCCCTGGGCAAGTGCAAAGCAGACATGTCCCCTCCTGCAGGGGAAGAGCCAGTCCCCAGAACTGGGCCCATGCAAGTGTTTAAGCCACCTACTGTGCCATGACCCCAGCACCACTGGTCAGTTGCCCATTTGGACAGCCGGCATATAGGATTTGGGATCCCCTTGTCCATGCTGTTGTCTGGGCCCCAGGAATCAGAAGACCAGAGACCAGTCAACAGAAGCCTCCTGGCGGGGACACCCCACTGCCCTGCCCACCCAAACGCAGCTTTCACAGGGATCTCTGGAAACCGGCACCCCTGTAAATCCAAGAAGATGGAACCGGGTGCGTGTGGGCACGCGGGCTCCACCGGGCAGCCGAGGGGCCCAGCCTCACGGGGCACTCAATGAATTTGTCAGGGGGCTGGAAACAGATGACTTCAATCAGTGGGAAAAAAATGACTGCATGGCCACAGTTGACTGCAGGAGGCCGCGCTCGGACGCCAGGCCCTGCCCGGAGGCCTTCCAGCAGGCCAGGCCTGCTCCTCATCCGCGGCCGGGCTCCCGCGCGGGGCGGCGCGGCGCGGGCCTTGGAGCGCGGGGAGGCGGGCGGGCGGCCAGACTGCGGGGCGCGGGGCGGGGCGGGGAGCGGCGGCGCCCCCCGCACGGCTGCCTCGCGGCGCTTTCATGAATGGCCCGGCTTCCCAGGCCGGCGATTGGCTGAGCCCCGGGCCGCGAGGCCCAATCAGCGGCCGCGGCCGCCCGTCTCCGCGCTGGCTGGCGCAGCTGTCCGCCTGCCTGGCCGCCCCCTCCCGCGCCGGCGGAGGAGGGGAATCTTCTCTTTTTTTAGTTCCCGGGACCGTTCAGGGTTCTGGTGCAATTGTGTCATTCCGAGGCTTGGCTGCAGCTCCTGACAATAGCCGCGGGGCTCCCCTGTGGCTGCCAGGGTTGACACTCAGGATCTTGTGACAGGGAAAGGGCTTGGTGGTTAGAAACGCAGCTCTTTGCCAGAGTCTCAGATTGGGTCCTGTTGCAGGGGACGCACTGCCGCCCTCCAGCATGAGCAAAGGGACAGAGAGCAGAGGCTGCTGGGGACAACGTAGGGACTGTGCAGGGAGTGGCCAGGCAGATCTGGCCAATGCGGCGGGCTAAGACGCGGTTACCAACCGGAGGGCTCTGCACGCCCCAGGTCGCTGGCCTTGGGCTAGCCTCCTATGCCACGTGCATGTGAGGGTTGGGGCCCCAGCCGGGAAACCCAACCACTGGGCTGCATATCCCGTTAAATAGGAGAACGTTCTGTTTGCTGATGGTACAAAGAAGGCATGTGTTTACAAATGCCGCTGGTAGCGTGTGGTTCACGGGGGTTTCTGGCCTCCCACCCAGATGACGTGATTGTGTGGCTGACACAGAGGGGCCTGCCTTCACCATGAGACCCCCTGGCTGGGGAAGACCAGACTCAACAGAATCCAGAACCCAAAAGCTGGCCAGGAAGTGCTCTTGCAAGGGGGGTGCAGGTCCAGGGTGGGGAAGGCCTTGAATGCCAGCTTAAGGAGGTGGCTCACGCTGGGGACTTCTCTGCCCCTCCACCCACCTGTCGTGGCTGGGGCTGACCCTTTGAGGCACTCCTGGCTATTCCTATTGAAAGGCCCCCAGGGTGCGGCCCCCACTTGAAAGATGAGAAAACGCAGCTCCGAGTGAGGGCCTCGCAAGCTGGGAGCAGCAAGCACAGGACTGGCTGGGTGCTGCCTTGTGGGTGAGCTCAGCCCATGCGGCCAGGGCCCCTGCGAAGCTACTGCAGAGGATGCAGCTAGATCCCTGAGCACCGGGTTCGGGCTGAGTCGTGGCTGCAGTGAATAGGACCAGGGCCGCCGCAGTGTCTCTGCGCCCAGATGTCTGAAGGCCAGCCTCTGGCTCCCCTGCAGTTATGCAAGGCTTGGAGTGAGCAGCGAGGGCCCAGTCAGAGGAATTCGCAGGTTCCCACTGCAGGCAAGTCCTCGCTGGCCATTTGCATGGCACCTGCTGCCCTCGGCCAGCACAGGCACTGGTTCAGTTCTTGATTTGGGGACCCATTTGCATCTTAAAAATAATTGAGGACCCTAGATAGAGTTTGTTGATATGGTTTTTCTGTTGCTATTTACTGCACTAGAAAAGAAAACCGGCCAGGTGCAGCCGCTGGGAAGGCTAAGGCATGAGGATCTCAAGTTCAAGGTCAACCTGGGCAATTTAGTAAGACCCTGTCTCAAAATAAAATAAAGAAGCTAGGGACGTGGCTCAGTCAGAGCGCCTCAGGTTCAATCCCCAGTACTGTGAACAAATCAAACAACTGCTGGGCGTGGTGGCGCAAGCTGTCACCCCGGCAACTCTGGAGGCTGAGGCAGGAGGAGCACAAGTTCAGAGTCAGCCTCAGCAACTTAAGGAGGCCCTAAGCAACTTAGCCAAGACCCTGTCTCAAAGTAAAAAAAAAGTGTTAGGGATGTGGTTGGTGGTAAAGCAACCCTAAGTTCAATCTCTTGTACCAAGAAGAAGAAGAAGAAGGAGGAGGAGGAGGAGGAGAAGAAGAGAGAAAGAAATGAATGGAAATGTAAATCAACTACGTACTCAATAAGCGTGGATCCGTTCTCTGTGAGCGCAGCAGTGTCATCGTGGGTCGGGATTCTGGGAAACCGCGCTGTACGGTGGGGGGCAGGTAAAGGAAAAAGGAGATCATGTCTTGGTACTTCCACAAAAATGACCGGCTGGTCCGAGTGCCCCCCACATTCCCGTGCCCTAGAAACCGGGTTCCGTGGTCCCCACTGCAGCCGTGTTGAGAGCTGGACCTGGGGCAGGTGAATGGATCATGCGGGCTCTGCATCCCTTCCCGGGTAGGTGGCTGGATGGGTGGCCAGGGGAGTGGCTCTGTGACCAGAGGCCGGCACCTGCCTGGGACTTCTCTGCCTCCAGACCATGAGCCCCTTTCCCTTATCAATCCCCCAGCCCCAGGTGGGACGGTAGCGACTCGGCCTCCGCCCCAGACGAACCACAGACCTGGGCGGCACCGCGTGCCCGGCTGCAGCGTCCCCCCCAGGCGTCCCCTGGCTCAGTCTGGCCACGAGAGGCCCTGGTCACCTCCTCTGAGGTGCTGCCGCCTGCATGGACCACGTGAAGAGAGCCGTCTGGGCTGCGCTGAGTGACAGCGTGTCGCCCCTTCCTGCTTCGGAACAGCACCGCCTTGCTCTCCTGCTCCCGCAGGCCAGGACGGAGGCGAGGGTCCTCAGAGGGCGGTCCTCCTGGTGGACTCCCTGGGCTCCATGGGAAGGGTCTTTGTATTTGGGGCCTCCAGCAGGACAGCCCAGCGGGCACCCTGGCCAGCACGGGGATCAGGCCCTGGCCTCGGCACCCTGCTTTACGTTTGCAGGCCGTGGGGTGCGCCTCCAGCCACGCCCTCGGGAGAGCGGAACCCTGGGCGGCGACGCCGCTACGGAGCAGCCATGGCTGTGGACCAGGAGAGGAGCCCCGGGTGGCCTTGGTGTCCTGGGCTGCAGGGCACCTCACGCTCCCTGTGCGTGAGTACAGCGAAGCCTCCCTCACAGTCCTGGGCACAGCCTCGGCCCAGGTGTGGGACGGGGAGGCAGAATCGGGGGCTGCCGGCCGTCCTCGGTGGTCTCTGGCCCGCGGGCACATCCCTCTGGCTGGTGGTCTTGCTCTTTGTCTGTCTGGCTGAGGAGGTGGGCCAGGCAGCACACCCAGCTTCACCCGCGGCCTGCGGCCTCCACGCCAGCGCTGGGCAAGACTGTCGCCCAGCCTCTCTTTGTCCTCTTTGTCCTTCCATCTCCTACAAGGACACCTGATGCCGGGCCACCCGGTCCAGCCTGGTCTCCTGTAACTTCATTACGTGTGCAAAGGAACGTGGAGCCAAGAGAAGGGTGTGGCCTCCCCCTGACCCCAGACCACCTCTGGGTCACTCCGGTGGCAGAGCCTGGTGCCCTGGTGTCAGTGCCCGTGTGGCTGCCGTGTCTCTCTGCTCCCCGAGAACAGCTCAGGGAAGTCAGCCAGCCCGTCAGCACGGGTCCTGACGTGGGTGGGGAGGAACCACTGTTCTCTAGGGGCTGCAGGGGGTTCACTCGCTGAAATCCACGGCATGTCAGCCCACCTCCCCTCCACGCCACAGGTGAGGCTGAGAGAGAAGAGCTGGTTGGAGGGCTCTGTCCCTCTGTTCTGTCTGTCACTTGGGAGTGTGTCTGTGTCTCTGTCCATCTGTCTCTGACTCTCCAAGGCTCCTTCCCGTAACAGCAAGGCACAGCGGCCAGGCGGTTTAAATGGCGCCCCCGGAGCACGGGCTCCTCGCCGGCTCTCTGCCCTAGGGAGGGGGCAGGACGGAGGGGCTGAGGGCGGGGCAGACGTAACACGTCTGGGGTGGGGTCTGTGGCCTGGCGGCCGAGCGCAGCCCGGGATGCCGGGGCTGGGGGGGCTGGGCCACCCGTGGGCCCCTGTGAGCCTTGGGAGAGGCTGGGGACCCCGTGGCTCTGTGGCCAGGGAGTGAGCCCTGCACTCAGTCCTCGCCAGCACTGACCTCCCTGGGCAGTTGTGGCCTGCTCGAGGGCAGGAAAGGCCACTGTCCCCAGAGTCCAGCAGGCTGGGTGCTGGCCTGCAGGGCTCCTTCCTTCGCTGCTGCGAGCCTCAGTTTACCCTGGAAAGTGGAGGCGCTGGTGTGGGCTGGAGCCCAGGGGACCACTCCATCTGTCCAGCCATGACAGGTGGCCATCTGAGGCCCGTGTGCCCGACTGGGCTGTTGGGCTGAGAGGCTGCCCGGAGCTGAGTGGAGAGAACCAGGCCCCACAGCAGGGGAAGAGGCCACCGTACCCGGGCCCAGAGGGAGGAGGCGCCGACATCTGGCCCACAGGACAGGATGGAAAAGCCTGGAGTAAAAAGGCCTCCCTGTGAGCCTGGAGGGACGCTCCGGGAGGGCAGCGTGGCCGTTGCCGAGCCGCAGGAGGAGAGGCCTGCTGCTGTCCTGCCTCCCAGCTTGCCCTAGAGCTGCGGGCCCCGCGGGCGGCCTTCGTCTCCGAGCCTCAGCTGTCCTTTTTCCTTCCATCTGTGAAATGGGACCGGATCACTCACCTGTCAGGTGTGGCTAGACCCGCGGAGGCCAAGGGCGCAGCCCGGGGGGCCTGCCCGGTGCCTCGGCCTTCACGGACCTCACTCAGGGGCAGAGCAGAGCAGGTTCCCAGCCTTACGCTCCTGCACTGCGTTCAGATCCAACCTCCTTCACACCATGGCCAGGTGGCAATGGTGTAAGAGGACACAGAATGGCCACCTGCCACTCACAGCCACCTGACCACGGTGGCCCCGTCGCTGGGGCAGGAGATGGGCTCTGGACGCACCTTGCAGCCTTCAGGTTGGGCGTGGCTCCTGCCTGGAAGCCCCAACAGAGATGCTACAGGGGCAACCGGGCTCCCCGCGAGCCGGCTCCAGGCCACGCGGCATGTCCAGGGCTGGCCAGAAGGGCGACCTCTCCTGGTAGGGAGCAGTGGGTGGGCGGGTCGGACGCTTGCTCCTGGGCACAGCTGAGCTTAGCCTGCGGGAGGCAGCGACTGGACCCCTGGCCTGGTGCCAGTCCCACTCCAGTCCCTGCACTGGGCACTGAGGGTGAGGAAGGCCTAGAAGGTGAGTCATGTGGGGTCAGGTCCAAAGCCTCCGTGGCCCCGTGGCCTGCTGCCCCGTCCACCTGCTGCCCGCTGCCTCCCTCGCCCCCGCGGCCCGTCCAGCCCTGTTGGAGCCGGGGCTCTGCTCCAGCCGGCAGCCCCTGCTCCCCTCTGCTCTCTTCCCATCACAACATGGGGAGGGGGCGGCCCGGGCCATCAGATGTCCTCCAGGCCACCTCTGTTCCCTGCTGCTCCTTTGCCAGGACGCTGGAACCACGCCCCCGGGCCTTAAGCAACAGCGACCCCACAGTCCTGGGGCTGGAGTCCAAGGAGAAGGGTCTGCAGGGATCACGCTGGCCAGCGCGGGTGGCCTGCTCTCTTCCCATCTCTTCCTTCCACGTGTGTCTTCTGCCCAGTGTCCCCTCCTCATAAGGACACCAGTGCCGGTGGGTCCGTTCCACTCAGTGGCCTCCTCTTAACTCCACGACTTTTGTAAAGGCCTGGCCTCCAAATGGAGCCCCACTCGGAGGTCCTGGAGGCCAGGCCTTCATGGTCGTGCCCCCTTGACGGGGCACACCTCTGGCCGCTGCGCCCTCTCTCCTGTGCTCTCGGGAGCTGGCCTGTTGCCTGTCTCCTCCACAGGAAGGTGGGCCCCAGGGCGGCCCTGGTCCCCGTCTGTCCATCTACTGCTGTGTCCGTCGTTCCTAGCGTGCCCCGCAAGCGGTGAACAGGTGGTGCTGGGTTCGTCACCAGTGGCCGTGTGTGGGACAGGCTGTAGGTTCTTGAGCAGGAGACTTGCGTGCCACCTTGCCCGCGGGTGACCAGGGCTGGAAAACTCCTGGGCAAGGCCTGGCCCTGGGAGCCGTGGCCAGAGCTCCTGCACAGAGCTGCCCTGGCCACTCCAGGGTCAGTGTGGCCCAGCACTGCCCTCTGGCTCAAGGAAGGCTGCCCAGAGGCCTGAGGGGTGCAGAGGCTGAGGGAGCGGGGACCCAGCCAGGCTCACAGAGCCCAGAGCCTTGGGGGCAGGGTGGACCCTGAAGGTGGCGTGAGGACACCGTGGCCACTTCTCCTCGGGGCACCTCCTTCTCCCTACCTGCTTCCAGATCCACTTCCACGCGCCTCCTCCATCTGTTCAGATTCCAGAGGATCATGTGAAGAGGCTTGCGAAGAACTCGGCTCCTTCGAAGGCTTCTGAAGGAGGGACGGGCTGCGGAGCTGCCCAGGGGACAGGGCCTGGTCTCTTCCTCTGAACGTGGAGGATCAAGTCGGAGTGGGCCTGCATCTTCCAGACCTGACCGTGGCCCTGCCCTGCCCCTGGACGCTGTGGAAGGGCAGGCCACGGTGAGGGCTCGCTGCTCCCGGGCAGGGAGGACTCTCGGAGGCGCTGCTGGTCCCGCTGGGGCTGGGTGTTTAATTTAATGCCAGAAATAGAGAAAAAGAACCTCAAAAAGCCTGGTGGATTCGGGCAGCTCCGTAGATGTCCTGGAGGCAAGGCCAGGCTTTGGCCTCTGGTCCTCCCACCGGCTGTGTGGCCAGGGCACCCCACGCCCCGCCCCAAGCCTCAGTAGCCCCAGCTGTCAAGTGGGGCTGTGGAGGCCATTCTAGCCTGGCTTGGTCTTCCTGGCCCTCATACCCAGCCCAGGCCCTCTCTCCTTCCCAAGGACTTCCTGCCCTCCTGCCCCTCACCATCCAGTTGCCTCCACCTGTGGCCAAGGTGGCTTGGCCCCTCTTTGTCGCCCCGCAGGCCCCGCCCCTCCCCGCCAGAGCACTGCAGTAGCAGCCCCGCGCCGCCCGCTGGACCTGGCCCTCCAGGCTGGGCCCCAGGCAGGAAGAGGCTCCCCTCCTCCAGCTCTCCTCTCCCAGCCGCTCGGTTCCCTGCGTCCCTCGGCCCCCAGCCGGCTCCCCTCCAGACCCACGCAGCACCCCTGCAGGCGCCAGGATTGGAGGGTGCTGTCCTTACGGGCCGGGGCCTCCTGGGAAACTGAAGTGGCTCCCAGGCGCCCCTCCCAACCCGATTCTTGCCACGGAGTCGGAGAGACTTCAGACACGTTCCTCAGAGTAACGGGCAGCGAGTTTATTAGAAGACATGGGAAAGCAGAAAGGGACACTCTCAAGGGACGGAGTGGGTCCTCTCACGGGGCTGGAGGGGGGTCTTCGTGCGGCCTCCACTTCCTGGAAGGCCCAGCCCCGTAACACTGTAGGGCCGGGACCAGAGGCACTGGAGGCACCAGGACACCCTCCACCACTCCCCGTCCTGTGGGATCCGGGGCTCCTTGGCCCCTTTTCTTCCCCCACCCTACTCCCCGGGTGACCTCATCGGTTAGTTCCCATGGATCTAAATATCCTCGAGTTGATGATTTCCAAATCCGTCTCTCCAGCCGGACCTCTCTGAACTCTGGACCCGCATATCCGGCCACCCATTGGACAGCTCCCTTTGGGGTCCCCGGCCATGTCGCTGACTGTGGCCAGGATGGACTCCTGAGTCTCTCCCAGGCCCTTCCCAGCCCCCTGCTCTGTCTTCCCCACGCCCGTGGACCCAGCAGCAACCCCTCCACTAGCCACATCCAGAAACCCCCAGGTTCTCCTGTCCTCTTGGGGTCCATGTCCACCTTGGGGACGCATCTGCTGAGCGTTCTGCTCCAGCCCAGCCTGGGTGCCTAGCGGGGCCTGCGGACACAGCGTGCTGAGACCAGGGCAGGACGAGAGCCACCCCACCATGAAGATGTGGACACCGGAGCCCCTGCGGGGACATACAGGGTGGGACCACGTCCTCCCAACCCCAGGATGGAGCCCCGCTGGCTCCTGGAGAAGAAAGCCGGCCTTGTCCCTCCCAGAGGCTGCTCGGCCGCACAGTGGAGCTCCCCAGGGACACCGTCCAAAGGAGGCCACGTGGGCCTAGAGTGAGGGCCCCTCGGGGGCTCCCACAGTTCCCCCAGCCGCAAACAGTGACCAGAGTGCCGGCCCCCCACACCGCCAGCGCAGGGTCCTCGGCCACGCCCCCATCCCAGCTCCCTCCTCCTCTCTCAAGGGCCCAAGAGCACCTTCCCGCCTGCAGCAGGCGCCATTCCCACCGGAGATCCGGTTTGCAGAGAGCCGGCCAGAGAGGTTTGATGTGACGGGGAGAAGCTGCTGGGCAGAGCAGCGCCAGGCAAGCGGGGTCCCTCCCGCTGGGCCTTCAGCCTCTTGGCCGTTGTCACTGCAACAGAATATTTGGTGAGCAGCTAGTGTGTGCAGGACACCGAGCCAGGTGCAGGGCTCAGAGCTGGGAGCAGGAGGGACAGGTCCAAAGGTAGCAGAACCATATGCAGAGGGCCAGGCGGTGCCCATTGTCCTACCAAGGAGCAGAGGTTCTACGGGGCCGACGGGCTTGGGCGTCCACCCCTCGCATTCTGTCTGCTCCTCCTCAGGCCTCCACTAGCTGAGCACCTACTATGTGCCGGGCCTTGTGCTATGCTGGAAGTGAAACAGAACTAAGAGGAGCAGCCCTTCCCTCGGGAAAGTTTGAATCTGGTGGGGAGAGAGGAAAACCACCAGGTTCATCAGACAGGACAGCTGCAGAAGAGATCAGGGTTCACCTGGCGGTGAAGGGCACGCACGCGTGTTTGTAGCTTTCTCTGGTACACGTGTGAACGGTGTCTGTGTGTGCACGTGTCTGTGTGCATGTCTGTGCAGGTGTGCACTGTGTGTGAGGCATGCACGTGTCTGCACATGTGTGCACAGATGTGCAGTCTCATCGCTTTCCATTGCTGTGACAAAATACCCGGAGCTGAAGGTTTAAAAGGAACAGAGGTCTATTGGGCTCTCAGTGTTGGAGGCTGAAAGTCTAAGGTCAGGCAGCTTCATCTGTTGGGCCCCTGGAGGGGCCTCCTTGACTGGGGGACAATGTGGCAGAGAAGCAGAAAGGAAAAGGCCACATGCAGCGGGGGCCAAGTGCTGGGGTGGCCTCACTTTGTGACAACTAGCTCTTAGGACTGACAGGGTTCCCAGGGGAACATTATTGCCTCCTGATGGCCCCCATGATCTGGTCACCTAGGTGCCACCCCTTAAAGGTCCTGCCTCCCTACATCTCCAGGCTGGGGTCCCAGCTGACAGCACAGGGGCCCTTGGGGACACACTCAAGGTACATCCAAACCATGGCGTGTGTTTTCGTGCCCGTGTGCATGTGTGCCAAGCAGGTGGGATTCCCCACAGCAGGACGCGAAGGCAAAGGCCAAGGCTGGCGATGTGGCGGGAGGACCTTGGGACTGAAGAAGAGCGGGGCGGTGGAGGGGTGGGGAGGAAGACGCGGCCTGGGGTGCGCGAAAGGGTTTGAACCCCCCTTAGAAGGCAGAGGGAGCCCGCGCCGTGGCGCACGCCTGTCATCCCGGGGACTTGGGAGGCTGAGACAGGAGGATTCCAAGTTGGAGGCCAGCCTCGGCAACTTAGTGAGGCCCTAAGCAACTTAGTGAGACCCCATCTCAAAAGAAAAAAGGAAAAAGGGCTGGGGATGTGGCTCAGTGGTTAAATGCCCCTGGTTCAATTCCTGGGGCCAAAAGAAGGCTGGGGCGGAGGAAGCCACAGAAGGACTGTCCCTGGCTGCTGTGGCAACAGGGAGGAGGGGACACGGCCCAGAGGGCTGCACCTCCCGTCCAGGTGAGTGAGGAGGGAGTCCTGGGGAGGCCACATGGAGCTTCTCGCAGGAAAACCGTGGCATCTGGGATAAAGTCCAAGCGGGTCGGGTGGCGGAGGAGCTGGAGGAAGGGACACCAACCCTCAAGGGCGGCAGCCAGAGTGCCAGCGAGCAGTGGGCGCTCCACCTGGGACCCCAGGAAGCAGGACGGCGACGCCATCCCGGGCCCCGAGAAGGCCACCTGGGAAGGGCGGGCTCGGCGCTGGCGGGGCAGAGCCGCTGACCAGCTTCCACACCGCACGCCCTTCGGGAAGCTGGGCAGACGGCTCCCGAGCTGAGTGCGCCCCAGGTGAGTCTGCTCACCTCCCCGCACCCCAGAGGGCCAGCGCAGCCTCGGAGCCCCAGACACACACGGTCAGAGCCCCGCGCTCGGGTGGGAACAGCCCCGGGAGACCACCAGTGCCCGGCCCAGGGAACAGGGACGCCTGGCCCGAGGCCCAGCCCCTCCCGCCGTCCCCCAGGTCGCCTGTGCAGCGGCAGCCCGGCTGCGCCTCAGTGTCCCGAGACAGGGGTCTTCTGAAGGTGGCCGTGCCACCAGGGAGCAGCAGGATCCCTGCGACATCCGGGGGCTCCCAGCAAAGTGGGAAGGGCCTCGACACAGGGGAGGCGCCAGCTGCAGGTGACCCGGGCCTCCGCTCAGCCGGGCGGCTCCTGCCTCTCAGCACCCGGCAGAGCCTGTCGGCCCGGCAGGCGGGGAGGGCGAGGGGACAGAGAGGCCTGGGACTGCGGCCCTGTCCCCGGAGGGCCCTGTTTGTTGGACGTGACGGGAAGGGTCAGGGGTCATGTTTAAATGCGGGGGAGCCCAGGGCGGTACCTCCTGGCCACTCGGTTGTCCAAGTGGCGTGGGCGGGCGGTCCCTTGGAAGGTCTGGGACAGAACACAAGGCCTTGGTCACTCATCTGACCCTTCATGCAGGGGCAGTCTGAGAGGACAGAGGCAGACCTGACCCCTAGGGAGGGACAGGGACTTGGGAAGATCCCAAAGCCTTGGATGGAGTCCAGGCAGGAGAGCAGATGACTTGCACACGGACATGAGTGGACGGGGCAGCTAGCTGGCCACAGCTCCCTGTGCCTGCCTGGCGGCCAGTCCACTAGTCCAGGGTCTGCAGCCAGAGAGGTGCCCCTGGCATTGCGGAGAGCCCCCCTCTACGTGCAATCTTGGGCTAGCTTCGGTGGCCCCGTGTGGCCCCCCTGTGGCCCCCGTGTGGTCCCTGAGACTCCCACCATGCACTGAGTCCTCCCGGGGCCACACTGGCCACCCGGAAGTCTCACACCCAGCACGTGCGGGAGCTCAGCCGCAGTGCACTGGAGGAGGTGACCGGCGGGGGTGGACGAGCAAGCATCCCTGCCTGGGGTGCAGGCTTCCTTCTGCACCTGGTTCAGGAACCTCGCCAGCTGGCTCCCTAGGGCTGCAGAACAAATCAGGGTCGTCCCTTGGTGTGGGCCGTGTCGGGACACGCAGGTGCACACATGCACACTCAGGTCCCCTGTGCAGGACAAGGCTGTCCTGAATAGTCTGCACACAGCCTCCCGGAGACCGCAGTCACCCTAGTCGATTACAGCACCCGCACAACCTGAGTGCTAAGTGAGTCCTCCTGCTCTGCTGTTTAGGGACGAGGATGAGAAAAAACTGTGTGTGCTCAGTCCAGACGCGACTTGAAAACGCTGCTCATCCGCGACGGGTTGAACAAGAAAACTCAGAGCCTGGACACGCGGGGCCGCGGTGCCACCAGCCTCAAAGCCTAGTGGCTCTCTATCGTGTTGCAGTGGGGGGTCGGGCATGGCTGAGCTGAATGGAGGTGTGGGCTGGGATTGGGTCTCCTCGGAGGCTTGGGACCCTCTCGGGCTGTGAGGAACCTGCCCCCATGCAGCTCTCGGACACTGGCACCTCCGAGGCCGGCTGGGGAAGGGGCTGTGACTGGGAGATCACTCTTAGAGGACCCCTGACGATCTCGGCCCCACCCGCCTCTGCCCTCGGTCCTGCCTAAGGAAACCCCTCCGCTTCTGCCAGGGTGTGGAACCCAGCCGGCGACACCCACCGCATCCACGGTCCTGCCCTCACAGCAAGGGGACCCCGCAGGGCGGACACACCTGAGGTGGCGATGTTGGCCCCTCCTCGCCTGCCACCAGCCATACGCTCCTAGGCTCAGAGCCTGAGTCCTGGCCCCTGTGGGGGACCAGTAAGCTTCGCGGGCTGTCAGCCAGGCAGGGAGGAGGAGGGAATGCCGGGTGGGCATCTTCCCTGGGGCTGTGACCTCCCTAGGACCAGGACCCACATCTGAACCATTGCCAAAGAGTCCCCATGGTGACCAGTGCTGTGGTACCCACGAGGCTCCCAAAGCCACCTGGGTGAGTGTGGATGGTGGCATCTGTCTGTGCCCAGACTCAGGGCCTAGGCAGAGTGGCCCCAGCCCATTCCTCCGGGGCCAGGCACCCTGGCAGGTGCGCTCTGCCCTGCACAGCACCGTCTCCTCGGGCTCCTCCATCTCTGCCATCCCTGCGTCGCACACAATCAGCCCCTGAGGGCGAGGCACGGGCTCCTGGCTGTGGCACGTTGGCACAGGCTTCTGCCCTGCCCTCTGGGTCTCACTGTAAACTGGTGGTCACAACGCTCGCTTGGCATGAGGCCAGCACTGGGCTGCAGTGCCCACGTCCATGGCCTCCTTTCCTCCCCAGAGAAGGCCAAGAGGCGGGTGAGGGTAGCCGAGGCCAGAAGGCGTCACGTCCAGAGCCGGACAGTCTGGGTCTAAGCACACAGGAAGGGCTCCCCACCGCCACCGGGAGCCCCTGGGCTCGGAGCAGAGCGCTGCAGACCGACGCTGCCTCCACACTGCCGTGTGGCCTTCAGCTAGCCACCAGCCTTCTCCGTCCCGGGCCTGTAGCGACTTCCTGGGGGCTGCGGTCACAGAGTGCCACCGACCCAGGGGCTTCAGTGACATAGAGTCATCGTCTTGTGGTCCTGGAGGCCGCGGGCCACCGTCTCGGTCAGCAGAGCACTCCTTCTGAGGTCCAGCCCCAGGGTCCGTCCAGGCCGCCCCCCGGGCTGGTCGGCGTGGTCTCCCTGTTCACAGCGCGTCCTCCCGTGTGCACATCCGGATCCGGGTCCAAATCCACCCTCTCCATAGGGACCCTGGTGCCCTGGTGTGGAGCCCTGCCGGGGTCTCACTTGAACTTAAATAGATCCATAAAGATTCTTCCTCGGAAGAAGGGACGTTCTCTGTTGCTGGCTGTGGGAACCTGGCAGAGGACAGGATCTGGCCACCACCGGCACAGCCGGAGCAGAGTCCTCGCTCCTGCTGCTCCTGGGTGGGGCGTGGTGAGCAGCGGGGCCAGTCGGGCCGTGGCCCCACCTCCGCGCCTCGGGCGCCACACTGGCCCCTGTTCTTTCTCCCGCATGGCTACTTCCAGCATTGATCCTCTGCCCGGGTTTAGTTGTCTGGGTATCAGGCGTGTGACCAATGGGTATCCGGAAGAGCCGGAGTGGGCTGCTTCCCACAATGCCGTGGGGATACATCCAGACTGGAGGAGGACGCTGGGTAGAGCGCGGGCCAGCCGCACAGAAGCCACGGGCCAGGCTGCTGTTCCTCCCGGCAGCGGCTGCACTCAGCACCCAGCCCCGGGAAGTGGCTTCTCTAAAAGCAGAACCTGGGGGAATTCTTTCCTGTGAAAGCGGAAAAGAAACTTCCTTCTCTGCCTCTCCCCTGGCTGTTTCTCCTCCCTGCAGGCCCCAAACCAAACAGGGGTCCTGGTTCAGCTGGGGGCAGGGAGTGAAAAATCTTCATTTAAGGCTATTAAAAAGCAACACCCAGTCTTTGGCTCGGCCTCCCGGAGGCACCTCAAGCGGGGTGGCTGATCGGGTGAGGCTGACTCCAGAGCGAGGCCTCCGGGACCTGGGCCACGTTCATTATTCCCTCGGTCATTCATTTTTGCTGCACAGTCGTACAAAGGGTAAGAGTGGAGAACCCAAGGGGAAGATCCCCGTGACCTACACGCTGCGCCTCGCCTCCGGCCAGGGGCGCGTGGGCTACCGCCGCCTTTTTTTCTGCGTGTGACGCGTGCGCATAAAGCCGCTCTGCTCAGCACTTGGAGTGAACATTGGTTCTTGACCTGCCAGCATCCCTTCCGCTTCTTCTTCCCCCGTTTTTTTTTTTTTTTTTAATTAATAGTCTTTTTTAAAGCAGTTTTAGGATTGCAGAGAAATTGAAAATAAAGCTGAGAGCTTTCAGATCCGTCCCTACCCTGGTTCCCGTTATGAGCATCACGCGGGAGTGCGACGCATCGTTACAGCGGATGCGTCAATATCGATACATTATTAACTGCAGACCACGGACCACGTTAGGTTCAAGTTGTCTTTGCTGTAAGTTGGGCAAATGTGTAAGGTCCTGCGCCCACCGTCGCGGTACCATGCAGGGCCGTTCCCCTGCCCTCACGTTCCTCCGCCTCACCCATTCGCCCCTCTCCCTGCGCTCCCCGGCCACCGCGGACCTGCACCCTGTCTCTGGAGTATAACCTTCACCACAAAGTCCATCGTAGAGGTGGACTTGCGGAATGCGGCCTCTCCGGATGGGCTCCTTCCACCTGGCCGTGCGCATGCAAGCTTCCCGCAGGACTTCCTTGGCGCCTAACTTTTCATCATGGAAAAACATCTCGTCTGGACGCGCCGCCCTTGGCCCCTGGAGGACATCTGGGCTGCTCCTGTATTTGGGCAATCGGGAGTTAAGCTGCTATCATGGCGGAAGCGATGGTGGATCATGAGAGCCAAGCTGCTGGGGTCTGCCCGCTGCCACCAGGCACTGGGTGGCCTGTGCTGACCCGCCCACAGCTCAGAGCCAGCCTCGCTGGGCAGGTCCAGCCAATGAGAGCACGTCTTCCCTCCAGCGGCACCGATTGGCTCAGGGAACGCTACCCAGGCGGGCCACAGCTGCCTACCAGAGAGTCAGCTCAGAGAGACAGATGGACCCTGGAAAGAAACAGCATCCTGGTGACATCACTGAAGCCCTGGGTCCTGCGGGTCCCAGAGCCAACATCTGGGTTCTTGGTTACCTGCTCCAGGCTCAACTTCTCCTTAAGGGTGAATGTTTCTGTCACTTGGGACCATAACTCCTACCATGTCACTGTACCTACCAGCTCAGTACCTACCACCTCAGAACCTACCACCTCACTACCACCTCACTGTACCTACCACCTCACTACCATCTCACTACCATCTCACTACCTACCATCTCACTACCTACTAAATCACTACCATCTCACTACCTACCACCTCACTGTACCTACCATGTCATTGTACCTACCACCTCACTATACCTACCACCTCACTACCTACCACCTTACTACCTACCATCTCACTACCTACCATCTCACTACCACCTCACTACCTACCACCTCACTGTACCTACCACCTCAGAACCTACCACCTCACTACCATCTCACTACCTACCATCTCAGTACCTACTAAATCACTACCATCTCACTACCTACCACCTCACTACCACCTCACTACCTACCACCTCACTGTACTTACCACCTCACTACCTACCACCTCACTACCATCTCACTACCTACCATCTCACTACCATCTCACTACCTACCATCTCACTACCTACCACCTCACTACCTACCACCTCACTACCATCTCACTACCTACCACCTTACTACCTACCACCTCACTACCATCTCACTACCTACCACCTCACTACCTACCATCTCACTATACCTACCGCCTCACTATATCTACCACCTCACTGTACCTACCACCTTACTACCTACACATCACTATACCTACCACCTCACTGTACCTACCACCTCACTACCTACCACCTCACTACCTACCACCTCACTGTACCAACCACCTCACTACCTACCACCTCACTGTACCTACCACCTCACTACCTACCACCTCACTGTACCTACCACCTCACTACCACCTTACTACCTACCACCTCACTATCTACCACCTCACTGTACCTACCACCTCACTACCTACCACCTCACTGTACCTACCACCTCACTACCTACCACCTTACTACCTACCACATCACTATACCTACCACCTCACTGTACCTACCACCTCATTACCTACCACCTCACTACCTACCACTTCACTACCTACCACCTCAGTATCTACCATGTCACTGTACCTACCACCTCCCTGTACCTACCACCTCCCTACCTACCACTTCACCACCTACCACCTCACCACCTTACTACGTATCACCCGCTGCACCTCCTGTCTCATGTGTCCTCCACCTCGTTGAACCTCCCATGTCACTGGACCCCCTTCTGCTGTACCTACACCCTCTGCCCCCCCATGGCCGTCATCTTCAGGTCTCACAGCGACGCTCCGATGGCGTCACCGTAAAGAGAGCTGGCGTTGTCTTCCTGCTCCAGGACCAAGGTGGGCCACGCCTTGTTCTGCGTGACCCACGGGCAGCCCCAGCCCTGACCAGGTGTCTGCGGCAGTGGGTCAGCCAGGTCCCGCTGCCGGCCGTGGCCTTTGTCCCTGGGTCCTTGGGAGCCGCAGGGAGAGCTTGGGGAGAGCTCGGGGACTAGGATCAGGGAGCTCCAGAACGCCCGGGAGCCCTGGGAGGTGGCCAGCACTGTGCAGAAGGCAAGGGGACCTGCGGCCTGCGAGTGGCCGGCGGGCGGGTGCTGCCGACGCGGGCCAGCCAAGCCCCCGAGGAGGGACCCTCTGGGCGGCATTGGACAGACGCAGGAGAGACGTGGGTGCGGCTGGGGGAACGGAGCCGAAGGCGGAGCTCGGCACGGGTGCTCGCTGGCCCGGACACCCAGGCACTCACGGGCTGTGGCCGGGGCACCAGGGCGGCGTGGGCCACAAGAGGTGGCCGTGGCAGGCAGCCCAGCTCAGGGGGTTCTCTTCACCTCGGGGCAGGCTGTTTCCGTGGGGTAAGTGGGCAGTTCTTAAGGTGCGTCCTGCAGCTTCCCCTTGCCGCCAGGGTGGCAGGACAGCCGTGCTGGCCGAGACCATGCCGTGGGCTTCATGGGGTCACTCGCTGGGCCCAAGGGACCGGCCCACCGCGTGCTCGCGGGCATCCGATTCCCCGGGTCTAAACGGATCTGGTTAGTGCAGGTCAGCGGCTGCGGCCTTTCTGCTGAGTCACCACGGGGCCTGACCACAGGACATTTTTGAGATTCCGGGGCTGGCTCCGCAGTGGCAGGCCTTGGCCCTGGGCAGGTCGGCTCACCCGGCCGGGATCACAGCCCGTGGGGCCGCGGGTCCCCAGGGAGCCGAGTCCTGGGAACTGAGGCCAGGAGGCAGGGAAGGGTGGCCAGGGGATTGGCGCCCTCTGCTCCTCCTCCTGCGGGGCGGGGTCAGCACGGCGGGCAGGACGGCAGGCGCGAGGGGCTGGGCCGCCAGGGGCTCTTCCACGCTGCGAAGTCTTCAGGGTGAATAACCAACACTGGACGGGCCGCAGCGCATTTGCGTGGTTGAAAATTCACACAGAACGGCGGAGCGCGAGGACGGAGAGACGTCCCCAGGCCTCCCCTCCACCCACAGACCCTCTTCCTCCCAGAGACCAGTCACCAGCTTCGGGACCAGACACACAGGGACACGTGTGCATCTCCGAGCAAGAGGCCCCACGTACTCCCAGAGGCACACGTATGTGCGTGCACGCTCACGCGGACAAACAGCGCACACGCGTGTGGGATCCAGTATCGCAAAGGAAACACAGCTTTGCCTTTGATAAAGGACATCCTCTGGGTTTCGCTTCTTGAAAGTGGCCAATTTGGGGGACCAAGGGAGGAAGGCTGCTGGGGAATGTCACATGTGGTCAGGAAGTTGGTGTGTGACAAACTTTCCCTGAGACGCTCAGCGACCCCAAAGGTGGACAGGGCCCCTCCCAGTGTTTGGTGTGTCCTGACAGAAGCTCCCTGTAACCCAGAGGGGCTGGGCCGTCCACTCTGTGAGCCCTCGGGCTGCTGGGGTTTGTGCTGAGATGGTCCAGCCCAGAGCTAGAGACGGGGACTCCTGGAAGCTGGCACTCAGGGCGCACGCCAAAGACTCCGTCACCCATGGATCCCTGGGATCCATCGGGCATCCCAGAGCTGCAGACCCGAGGGTCTAGCTGGACCACAGCCCACTCTGCTTCACAGGAGCTTTCTCTGGGCCTCCTGTGGTTAGCCTGCCATGGACACCAGGTAGCAAGTCAGAGACAGGACGGAGCCCTTGGATTGGGAGGGTCATCACTGCCCACAGAAGGGACTTCCAACTGTCTCGTTGGTCTAAAGTGACTAGATTTTCCAGGAGAGTCCTGATCCCTCCTGTCAGACACCAACGCTTCACCAGAACTGAGTCCTGAGCACAGAATGTGTGCCGAGAGGGGTCCGTGTGCCGAGAGGGGTCCGTGTTCTAGACGTAAGCAACCCCCTCAGGCTTCGTTTAAAACTACCAGCAGCCTGGAGAATGGCCGGCTTCTCTCTAATCTGGCTGCCCCAGCCTCCGCAGCCTCCCGGCCTCCCGTCTGCCTCCTCCACGCCTGAGGAAGGCCCTAAGCACGTGAGGGGCTGAGCCCTGCTGAGTCTCCCAGCTCTCTCTCCCTGGCCTCTCTGTGCTTTTAGCCCAGAACTTGTGCCTAGAGAGGTAGGAAAAACCCAGAGTGGCTCCTTTCACCCTCTGCCGCCAGCCTTCCTGGGGCAGGGACAAGTGACAAGTGGATGACCAGTGACACCCAGAGGGCCATTGCTCTTCATGGAGGGGCACGGGAGGGGCAGGAGTGTGCAGCCAGCACCCCCACACCCAGGGTGCTCTGTCCACCTCCTGCCAGTGCCTCAGCCCCAGGAAAGCTAACCTCACTCTGGAACAGGCAGCGGAGGGACGAAGGGGCGGGGCAGGACAGGAGCCCCGCCACCTATGCCATGTCCCCAGCGGGGCCCAGGGGCCTCAGAAGCCAGCAGGGCACTGACTGATGAGGCTGCAGGACCTCTGGAGGAGGCAGGAGGAGGCTGGGGTCTGCGCATGGCCCAGAGCCTTCCCCAGGGACTCCGCTGCTCTCGGTGCTGCTTCCTGTGGGAACAGGGATTTGGGGGACAGTGTGGGTGTGAAGGGTGAGCAGCCCTGAGTGCATCCGAAGTTGGGGAAACCCAGGGGGACCTGGGGGCACCAACCCCCCAGGAAGCCAGGCCACAGCTGGACTGGAGAGCCTGGCCCTGGCAGCGGCCCCTGCCCCGGCCTCGCTGACCCAGCAGGACTTGAGGGCTAACCCAGCAGTCAGCAGGGGCTGGGGTTGGTGGGGCCGGGCAGTGGGCTCTATCCTCAGTGTACCCTGGAGTGACCGTCACCTCCCTGGGCCTCGGTCTCCCTCCATGTCTGCCTCATGGTGGCTGGGAAGGGAAAGCGCCAACCCCTGACCCTTGACCCATGACCAGTGTGGCTCCCCCAGGACTCCGTGTTCAGTCTGACCCTGGAACGGCCATCACTGGGGGGCTCTGGCCTCTGGTCACAACCTGAGCAGTGGAAGGTCCTCGAGCCAGAGTGTCGGCCGGCAGAGAGGGCGTCAGAGCGGCTCCCGGCCCGGCCCGGAGCCCCGGCCAGGCCCCGCTGCCCTCCCTCGGCCTCTCCTTGGCCCCGCTTCCTCCCTGGCTCCCCTTCCTCGCAGGCAGAAGGAGCTCTGTGTGTTTCTATTTCTGCACCTTCCGCTTCCTGGCGGTGGCCGGCGGCTGCTGCAGAAAGTTCTGGAATCCGCAAGGCCAGCTGGTCCCGGGCAGGATGTGGGGGCCTCAGTTTCCTCCCGGCAGCAGCAGGGCCTGCCAGGGGCCTGTGCCCGGTGTCCGTGGGCCGGCCAGGGCAGCCAGGGCCTGAGGTCCCCGGGGAGGCCACGCCTTTCAGTCACTAGCCATTAGCTCCGAGATATGTATTATGCACCCACTGCATGCCAGGTGTGGCCGCTGCGGGCGATCCCGCCCAGGATGAACAGACACACATGCTTTCTGCTGTGGCCGTGGCCATGGTCGGCCTGGAGTGGCCCACGTCTGCTCAACCAAGGACGGACAGGATTCAAACAGGCACGGGGACCCAGGGAAGGAGCTGCCCACCACCCTCTTGGCAAACTGGGTCTGTGTGTGTAAGAGACAGACAGAGGTGGTGAGGAGAGGTGGGCACTGGCCTCTGCAGGCGTCCTCGGAGCCTGGGCTGCAGAACGTGTTTCTGAGAAGCCCAGCATTCCAGGATTTGGGCGTGAGTTCCTTGCAACACCTCTGGGACTGGACCCTGACTGGTCACAGGCAGGTCCTGTGCAGCTGGGGTGCCCCGCCCCGGGTCTGCAGGGCTAGGGCACAGAGCAGGTGGCTGAGCAGGGTCATGCCTGCTCCTTGGGCCTCCAGAAGGAGGTTCTGGGCCTCCAGGAGAAGCCTCCCAGAAGGAGCAGGGCTGCCATGCAGCACAGCGGGAGTGGCCAAGCTGGGGCCCTCATGGTGGCAGGGAGATGCTGCCGCTCCGCCCCCTCCCCAGTCGCCCCTGAAAGCAGCCTGAGCCCATTCGTTGGATCGAACTCGAGTCAGGGCTTCATTTGATTAAAAATTAACTTCCGGGAGCGACCTACACAAGAGCAGCCAGAACTCGTGGCGGAGCCACAGAGAGGTAGTGCGACCTGCCGGTCCTCCCCAGGAAGCACCCCTTTAATCCTCCCCCGGGCCTGGCCACACTGCCTGGGAAGGGGTTCCAGGGGCCGGTGGAGCGGGGTCCCGTGGCTGTACTCTCCGGCAGCAGCCAGTTCACCTCTGTGCGGCCACCTAGCCGACAGTCACGCTGGCTCCTAGCGCTTCCCGTGGCGGGACCTGGGCACAGCTGAGGACCGCTTGCTGGTGGACAGACGGTGGTTTCAGCTTCCTGTCCTCAGCCCGTGGGCCTCAGCCCGGGCAGATCCCGCAAGGTGGAGCTTCCGGGTCACAGGTTGGGAGGCTTGGCGGTGGGTCCCCTGGGAAGCCCCTCTGCCCATGGCAGGGTCACTGAGGAGCTCGGCAGGAGCCTTGTCCTTTATGTAAAGTCTTTTCTCTTTAACTGACCTTAGTAGTAGCATGTTTCAACGTTCAAAAGCCGGGAGACGCTGAAGAGTCTAATAAAGAAAATTACAACAGCCCAGAGCGCTGCGCACAGGTCACTGGTCACCAGGCCACCCACCCGTGGGCCCCGCTACTGCTGGGGTGCAAGGCCGCTTCCTTCAGCGGAGGCGTGTCCAGGCCCAGCACTCTGCCAGGAAGTCCGGGTGGACAGGTCGCTCCTGCTGGAGGCTGGGCGCAGGCCCAGGGCCCGGGGAGCGGGCCGGCCCCAGGGTCCAGTGTTCCCAGGCCTCTCACCACGTACCGAGGACCACTCTGCGGTTCCAGCCTCTTGCCTCTCACTCGGCGGATCGTGACTGCTTCACTGCAGTGCTCAGTTGCTTCTGGAAGCAGGATTTTTAATGGCTGGACAATGTTGTGTGAGCAGATTAATAAATGGGCTCTTTCCACTTCCAGCTCTCGGGTGCTGGGCAACGCGGGGACCTCCCACCCGCACACTTGACGTGGCCCTAAGGAGGTTCCTGGGGCAGTTTCTTGAAGCACCACAGGAGGATGAGCTGCTTCCTGCCAACCCGTCCCCCGGAGAACGGGAACCGACTGGATCCCCCAGCGTGGAGGGGGTGCCGCCCCAGCAGCACCAAGGGGAGCACCTTGTCTGCCCGCAGGTGGCCTTTCTTTGCTTAGTAGGAGGAGCAACTGCTCCTTATGGCCATTCGCACTGGCTTTTGAGATGCCCGTTTGTCTTCTGCCAGGGATCACACAGCTGGCGGCTCTTCTTGGTTTGTAAGCGCTTTCTGCATATTAAGGACACAGCCGTCTTTTCTTTTATGTGCTGTGGTGTCTTTTTTCTTCATAAAAGGAGTTTGTGATCGAGTGTCCAGAACCTCTTTATATCAGTATTTTCTCTTCCAAGTCCAGGAACATCTTTTTTCATGTCTCTTCTGTGGTGAGGGAACCTGCGGGGAGAGGAGAGCCCACCCACTCCTGTGCAAGAGGTGGCCCCCAGCAGACTACGTGGCTGCCCACGGCAGCTGGGCTCCGGTGCCAGGCACCCGTGGCCTCGTTCGCGTCTGCACACGGCGAGTCCCGAGCTCCTTCCTTCTCCTGGCTCTGACCCTGGCCCTCCATCCCCTGTGTTCACACACTCATTCATCCACCAGCCAAGACCCAGGATCCAGGGGCAGTGACCTTGGAGCCAACCAGCAACGGGGTCCGGCCCAGCCAGGCAGGGTGTCGGAGCTGCGGGCACAGAGGGCGTGGGGCCGGATGCCGGGGGTTCTAGATGTGGTGTCGGGGGGCCGTTCACACAGGCATTTGAGGAAGGGTGGGCTGAAGTGGAGGAGCCACACAGCGGCCAGTGGTCTGTTCCAGGCAGGGGACCACGTGGGCAGAGGCCTTGGAGTTGGCTCTGGAGCCAGTGAGAACAGGCCTTGGGTCGCCCTGCTAACTCCCTCCACCCCCAGTCCTCAGGCGCTGCCTTCGTAACCCGCGGGGTGGGCACACGCCAGGGCACTGTGCTGGGTCCTGGTACGTGCCTTCTAGGGCAGCCTACTGGAGGGCAAGGGAGACAGGGACGGGCCCTGGGGCACATACCTGGAGGTGTCCTTGGCCTCCAGAAGTCCCCACCTTGCAGGTGACGTGTCTGGAATACATGAGCCCAGCCCATTGAGAGGGTCCACGAGCCCGTCTGTACTGTCCAGTTCTTCTGTTCTGCACGACTTGAATGACAGGTAGCAATTCCAGAAAAGAGCAAGTGTTTTACTTTTATGGCTCCTCTCTGCTCCAAGGTCCCACAGGTCTGTCCCCAAGGAGCCAACAGCCTGGGGTATGGGTACATTGTGCTGCAATGACCACTCCCCTGATGGCCAGGCTTTGCACGGCAGGACATGCTGGGTGGGAAGGAGGAGAGGCTGCTTCTCCCGCCATTGGCAGCCCTCCATAAGAACATGGAGGCAGTATTCAGGGCAGACCAGAGCCCTCCGGGAGGCCCTAACCCCTCAGAGGAGTGCCTTGGGGTTCAGAGGGACAGGTCCTTCTGAAGGTGGAGGTGCCCGGGCCAGAGGGAGGACGCCATGAAGACTGATCATGGCAGAGCAGACTCTCCTTGTCCTGGGGGAGCTGTGTTTTCTGCAGTGGGTAAAGTTCAGGTTATTCTCTCCAAAGTGAAGATGGATTTACCAGGACACAAGTAGCAAAAATCAGAAAAGAGTGCGGGGGTCCTGATGCCAACTCCAAGGGACGAGCCACAGCGAGCACTGTGAGCCACTGAATGCCAGCAAGTTGGATCACACACTGCCCAAGCTGCATGGAGGGCAAATGGGCAGCCAGCAGGACCCCAGTTACTGCAGGGATTGGATCCTCAGACAAAACCCCAGAACCAGGAAGGGTCCTGGACCTGATGGCTTTACAGGTGAATTACACCAAACAATGAAAGAATTAGCACCAGTTCTTCTCAAACTCTCCCAAAATATGAGAGGACAGAATCCTTCCTAACTTATTCTAGGAGGTCAGCATTACTGCAATATCAAAGCCAGATAAGGATGTCACGAGAAAACTACAGACCAATGTCCCTTACAAATACTGGTGCAAAATCACTCAATAAAACACTAGCAACTTGAATTTAACAGCATATTAAAAGGATTGTTCAGCATGGCTAAGTGGGATTTATCCCAGGAATGCAAGGTGTTTCAACATAAGAAAATCAATCACTGTAATACGTCACAGGAATGGAATGAAGGCAGGAAAGCCCCACATGATCCACTCAGTCGAGGTCGAAAAGGCATTTAACAAAACCCAATGCCTATGATTAAAACTTTAAGAAACTAAAAATAGAGGGGAAATGGTTCAAGATGACAAAGGACATTTATGGAAAACTCACAGCTAACATCATATGTAATGTTGAAAGACTGAGAGCTTTTTCCACAAGATAGGAAACAGACAAGGATGTTCTCTCTCACTGATTCTTTTCAACATTGTGCTGGAAGCTCTGGCCAGAGCTATGAAAGAAGGAAAGAAAGAGTCAGAGGGAGAGAGAGAGAGAGAAAGAAAGAAAGAAGAAAAGGAGGGAGAGAGAAAACCTTCCAAATTGGAAAGAAAGAGGTAAAAAACTCTATTCACAGATGTCATGATCCTGTGTATAGAAAATTCCAAAGAATTCATAAGAAATGTAAGAAATGGTTTCAGCAGACCTGCCTGGCACAATATCAGCACACAAGTCATCTGTGTTTCTGGGACTGGAGGGTGTGTCTCGGTGGTAGAGCACCTGCTAGCATGCTCGAGGCCTTGGGTTAAATTCCCAGCACACACCCCCAAATTCTCTGGGTTTCTATACATTAGTAATGACTAATCTGAAAAGGAAATTAAGACAGCTAATTAAAATACCATTTAAAAGAACTAAATACTTCAGAATAAAACTAACCAAGAAGGCTAAAGATTTATATTCTGAAAACCATGAAACTCTGCTGAAAGAAAGGGAAGCTCTAAGTAAATGGAAAGACATCCCACATTCATGGATAGGAAGAGTGAGCCTTGTTGTCAACACTAACTAAACATCCCATATTCATGGATAGGAAGAGTCAGCCTGTTGTCAACACTAACTAAAATGTTCTATAGACACCACACGATTCCACGAACACTCCAAGAGCCCTCATCTCAAAATGGAAAAGCTAATCCTCAAATTCATATGAGGTTCAAGGCCCCAAATAACCAAAATCAATCAAGTTAGAGAAATGCACTTTGCACAGCCAAGACTAACTACAAAGCTATAGCAGTTGAAATAATGTGGGCCTGGCATGAAGTTAGACGTACAAACCAATGGAAGGGAACAGAAAACCCAGAAATAAATCCTCACCTGCCAAGACACTTCAACGGGGACAGAACATCTTTTCAACAAATGGTGCTGAGAAAACTGGACTTCCACATACACAAGGATAAATTTGGACCCTTCTACAAAACCTAACTCAAAAGGGACCAAAGATCTAAATTTAAGAACTAAAACTTTATAATGCTTTAAAAAGAAAACAGGGAAAATCTTCATGAACACACATTTCACAATTTCATGGCTACGACACCAAAGGCACAACAACAAAGGAACAGAGAGAAGCTGGTTTCATCACAACAGAGATACTTTTTTATATCAAAGGATGATTAAGGAAATGAAAAGACGACCTAAGAAGGGTAGAAAATGTTTGTAAATCGTGTATCCTGCAAGAAACGAATATATAACGAGCCTCTACAATTCAATGACGAAACCAATGCAAATCAAAACCAGGTCAGAGATGTGAAGAGACGTTTCTTTACAGGAAATACACAGATCCCCACAAGGCACGCGCAAAGGTGCACGCCACCACTGGCCATCAGGGACGCGCAAGTCAGGAGCAGGACGGAGCTGGTGGCAGTGGGCTGAAGAGGGGGTCGACAGTTAGTGGGGACAGAGTCTCATTCAGGAGGAGGACGTGCTGGAGACGGATGCTGGTGACCGGGCCCGGCAGTGTGACTACGCTGGAAGCCGGGACCCCGCTGTCAGGAGCCCACAGTGATGAGCCCCGGTGCATCTCAGCACCACCTGGGGGCGAAGGACTTGCTGGGGAGAGGCGGCTGCCTCCAGCTGCCTGATCCTCCTGCCCCTCCTCCGGCCGGCCCGGTTCTCCTGGGAGCTGCGATCACGGAAGGGAACATCCCTCCACCACTGGCCCCTGGACGCTCCAAGACAGCAGCTGTCCCCAGGCCCTGCGCTCCGCACGAGCTTTATTCAGGTGTGTGACACACACAGGAAAGGGCAGCTGTCAGAGGGGACAGTTAGAGGGACCAGCCAGCACTTCCCCAGGAGCCCAGTGTCCCCTCTGGTCATCGCTACCCCGGGGGAGCCGCCAGTCTCTGCCTGCAGAGAGCAGTTTGCCAACTCTGAACTGGACATCCTGCAGAATGTGCAGCCGGCTTCCCTCTCCACTGGCGGTGAGACTCGCCATGTCCATTCATTGTGGCCGCCGGAGGAGGCTGCATCCCAACTGGCCCCTGGCAGCCTGGTGGCACCCCAGCCCCCAGAGCAGAGGCCCTGGCACCATGGCCAGCATGGGGCACGCCGGCTGCTCCTTGTGCTGCCCAGACTGGGAGCTGCTGGTCTTTCTCTGTTAGCCTTTCTGTGGGGGGTCGAGGTCTCCGACGGTCCCTGTGGGACCCTGCGATGGGGCCACTTCCTCTGCTCCTGTCTATGCAGGTGACCGGGCCCTCGGGTCTTCCTGTGGGAGGTGGGGCTTTGCTGTTGGACCCCCGCACGCCGTCTGCGGAGAGCGTGTCGTGCACTTAAACCCCAGGTCAGAGCCAACCCCTACAGGGGACGAAGCAGGAGCGGAGGACAAGGCCCCTGGGCCCTGTCAACCCAGGTCCCTGAGCCCTCAGCACCCCAGCCAGGCAACTCACAGACCCCATGTCCCGTGCTGCATTCTGGTTCCAAAAGCCATGTGTCCCAAGGCTCGGTCCCCAGCCTGTGGCCCCATCAGGAAGTGGGGATCATTGGCAGGAACTTAGGTCCGGGCTGTGGGAGCTGGACCCGCCCTTCCTCTCCTGGCTGCCGGTCCTTCTCCACTGTGTGCTCCACCATGATGCTCCGCCTCCCACAAGCCCAAAGCAAGGGGCGACTGATGGTGGACGGAAACCCTGAAACCAGGAGCCAAAACAAACCTTTCTTCTTTAAGCTGATTCTCTCGGGTATTTTGTTGCAGCCACAGAAAACTTACACCCCTGACCAAGTTCAGTTGGCGAGAGAAGACGGGGCTCAGCTGCCCGCAGCTCCACCCCCCAGGAGGACAGGCAAGTCCTCGCCTTCTGAGCCGGCGCCACGTCCTTTCCCGTGGAGGCTGCAAGCCCACCTGCCCCAGCCTCTCAGGGCTGCAGGACACCATAGAGCCTCGTCAACTGCAAAAGGCCAGCAAGTGCGGACGGTGGTCCCTTTTCAAGTGCCTTTGCAGACGTGCTGTAGGCGGGCTGGGGCTGGTGGACAGGCTGTGGCCCCGCCTGTCCTCCCGGGCTCTGCCCTGCTGGGTCCCTGTCTCTGAGCTCCAAGGATCCTCCAGCTCCGCCCGTCCCTGCTCTTGTTCTCTCTTGTCCTCTAACTTGGCGGGTCCAGGGCCCCTGGCTGCTGAAGTTTCCTCCCCTGGATGACACCCCACAGGGGCTGCCCCTGCTAAGGAGCCTACAGCCCTCAGCCCTCTGCCAGTCGGGACACCCAAGCCTCCCGCCTGGTGCCTGCAGGAGCCAGGGTGCAGTTCAGGAGGGTCCCCGGCACAGCCTGTGCACCTCCCTGGGGGCCACCCAACGGTGCCAGCGCGGTGCCAGGCCTGGAGAGCGCACCTTGCCTGGCGTTGACACTGAACCCCGGAAGGACGTCACTTGGGCCTTGCCGGTGTTTCCCGCCACCGCTCTGTGCCAGGCCTGTGCCACACATTCCCACCAGGGTGGTCTTCATGGGCACCTGCCGGGAACTGCCCCGTCACCCTGTTTATAAGCAAGGGAAGGAGCCCAGGCTCTGCAGGTCCCGTGGGAGGCGGCCCTGGCCATGCACCCGAAGCTGGGCCAAGCAGGCGCCAGAGGGAGACTCTCCACTGTGGTCAGAAGGTCAAGGGAGCAGCCTGGCAGGGCGGGCAGGTGGGGCAGCAAGGGAACCCGGCCAAGGGCACCCCTGTGCCGAGGCCAGGGGCGAAGGGGTCAGCTCCCCGGGGAGCCGGAGCGCTGGGTGGGCTCCAGGACCAGAGGGCAGGGTGGGCAGCTGCCTGGCTCAGGGGCCGGGTGAGCTGCCTCGTGGGACGGGGACTAGAGCGTCCCGAGGCCCTGGGTTTTCTTCTCTCAGAGTGAAAACATGGCCATTCCTCTTGAATTCGCCGGATGGACGCGTCCTTCCTTCCTGCCGTCCCCTTGTGCCTGGGGAGCCCAGGGAGCGGATCTCCCTGGCGCTGCGACAGACCCACCACCCTCCACCCGTCTACCCACTATCAGATCCACGGCGCTCCCACCCGCCCGCCATCCTCTCCTCACCCCCTGCCCCCACGCGCCCATCCCGCCCCCGCCCACCACCCCCTCGCCTCCCCCTCACATCCACCCAGACACACTGCCCACCACCTGTCCCCACCGGGGCCCTCACTCACCTGCCCACCTGCGTCCTTAGTGCCATGTGCATCACTATAACCAAACGCAGACGGGAGGCCATCAAGACGGGAGGGCCTCCAGCGGACAGCTCTGGGCTCAAGCGCGAGGCCCGGGTGTGGTCTGGGCTTCTCAGGTGGGCGGCATCCCAACAGCGGGGCGTGTGCGGGAGGCAAGGACACGTGGGAACCGGGTCGGATGGGCTCCCGGGGGGAGCTCAGGGGTCCCGGGAGAGCCGCCTTGACTCCTGGGACCCATGGGCCTCCATGGGGATGGCCTCCTAGAGGTCCCCACCTCTCCTGTTGCCACACTGGGGACCACGCTTTGGGCAGAGCCCTGGGTGGACAGGCCACACCCAAGCCGGAGCAGCCCAGAGCCTGGACGCGGGTCCCCTGGCTCAGGCGCCCTCACCTGTGCGTCCAGGGAGCTGGAGGCCCTCGTCCCCACCTGCACGCTCATTCCCAGCGTGCAGACACCCGCGCCCACAGGTGTCCCTGGCCTGAGCCCAGACCCAGGCTGCGGGTGACCAGGGGTGCCCGGCCTGCAGGCATCACCCCAGCGGGCACTCGGGCAGGGGCGTGGACCCTCAGGGGCTCACAGGGCACCTGGACTAACATGCACGGCCACCTGCTGCCCAGAGCGGCCGTGCAGGGAGGTTCCCGGCGAGCCTCACCACAGCCATGGGAACTCGCTTAATCGCTGTGGAAGCAAAGAGCCCGGGCGCCAGTCATGCGGCCACGCGGGCTGGGCACCTCCACGCCTCAGCTGCCCGGCACCCAGGCCGGGCCGGGCCCAGGAATGCGGGCAGAGGAGAGGAAGGCAGAACGCTCTCACCAAGCCCAGGCGAGCCGGCCTGGGCTCCAGCCGGGCCCTCCACCCTGCCAGGCCTCGGTGGGCACGGGAGGAGCCCGCGGCCAGGCCACCCGGCAGAGCCGCCCCTCCTGCTTCCTCTGGCCCTGACGGCTGCCCCCTCCCCGCCCTGCTGCGGCCCCTGGAGTCCCAGCCCAGCCTCCTGTGACCACCTGGCACCGGCCTGGCTGTCCTCAGGGGCTCTGTGCCCGGTGAGCAGTTCCCGCGCCCCACTCCTCCCGCGCCCCTCCAGGTGACCCCACTTCTGCTCACAGCCTGGCCCAGCACGGGGACGCTGGACGAGGTCACCTGGACAGGCTGGCTCTCCTGGGACACCCGGGGGCTCCCCCAGGCGCCGCCTCAGCCCTGGCGACGGGGTTCTACCACCATCCCTGCCCCAGAGGACAGGTCACCCTGCGGTCAGAGGGAGGCCACGTGCCCTGACCGGGCCTGCCGTTGCCGTGGCCGATCCCTGCAGGGGCTCCCTCAGCGGCCCAGAGGGACCAGCTGGCCTTCTGGCAGTTCCTTGAGTGAAACCCCTTCTCACTCTCCGGTGGCCAGTGCCTGGGGACACTAGCCTGAGTCGGGCTTGATCCCCCAGCGGAGCCTGGGGGCTGCAGGGGCAGAGACGCCTCTCATTTTGGGGGGCGTTAGAAGGAGGCTCCAGCTGCCCTGGAAAACACCTGCCCAGGGCCCAGGGGCCAGGCCCTAGGTCCAGCTTCGCCCCCGTGACCGGGCTGTCCCTGTGCTGATGCTGCCCCATGGAGGGGCCTGGGGAGGCGGGTGGCAGGGCTCCCTGCTTGGGCACGTCGTCTTCACCCCACACGAAGCAGGCACGGACCCCGTGGGAGCCGCTGGGAAACTGCTCCTTCCCACGCCCTCCCCGCCGCTGCCCTCCCTGCCCCGCGAGGCAGCACGGCCTCCTCTCTCCCGGGCCCCGTGGTGTGGCGGGCCCCGTGGTGTGGCGGGCCTGCCGGCTGTCCCTTCTGCCCCTGGACTGGGCTAGGGGCTTCGGGAAGAGGAGGGCGGGGCAGCCGGCCCAGCCGACCTGGGGAGTGGGCCAGTGGGTCCTGCTGGCAGCTCCACCCTCTGTCGGTGGTAGAGGCACCAGGCTCTCCAGCCCCCTCCCCACTTTCAGATCCTCAGGAGAGCCGGGCTCCGGGCTGCCCCAGGGCCTTTGCAGTTTTCCGTCCCTGGGATGCGCGCCTGTGGTGGCTCACCTTTCCCCGAGTCGGCGGGACCTGCCCTGCCTCAGGAGGGCTCGCCGCCCCTACTCAGACACAGACCCGGGACACACCTACTTTGCCCCCTGACGTGTCAGCCACCTCCTGTCCTGCCAGTGGGCAGGCGCCTGCAGGGAGGGCAGGAGGAAGCTGCCCCACCTGGCGCTGGCCCCGTGGACCCCTCCCCTGGTGGCCTGCTGGCTGGGCGCAGGGAGAGGCCTGCGTCTCGGCCCCTCTGCGTCTTGTGGGGAGGTCGCCTTCCTGTGGGCCTGCGTGTGGGGCCAGCCCGGGCCCCACGGTGACCCGCCGCCCTCCCGCCGAGGACGGCTCTCCTGCGCGCCTCCGTGGGCGCCTCCGGGCTGCGTGTCCTCCACGCGGTCCCTGCAGCGCTCGGGCCTCCAGAACCTTGCTAAGGGCGTGAGGCTGGCAGAGCAGGAGCTGCGAGGAACCGGGAAACGGGCCGGATGCGGAGCCGGGGCGGGAGCTGCAGGGCAGGGCTCCGCTCCTCTCAGCACGCCCGTGGCAGCAAGAGCACAGAGAAGGGGAGCTGTGCTCAGGGTCACACAGCAAGTGAAGGGGACGGAACTGGCCTCCCACACGCTGGCCTCACTCCACCTGCTCTCCGTTTTCTGTCAGAATCCACTTTTTCTTTTCAAGTCAAGTACGATTCACATGCAGTGAAGCACTGGATCCGACGCGACGGCTAGTGACTTCTTACCTGCGTCCACACCTGTGTCACCTCCACCTGGTTCCAGACACCAGAGGATTCCATCCCTGGGACAGCTCCCTCGTGCCCTGCTAGTGGATCTCCAAAGGTCACCTTGAGGCTCTCAGACTTTGCATAGATGCACTAACATGGTGTCTTCTCTTTGGTTCTGGCTTCTTTTGTTGAGCACAATGTTTCAGGCTCTGGGCTGAAGTGTGTATGGTGGCCTGTCATTTTTCTTTGCTGAGTAATATTCCATGGTACAGATCTACCGTCTGCCTGCTGGTGGATGTGAGGGTGTGTCCAGTGGGGTGGTGATGAGTGTGGTTTCTATGAACTCCCTGCAGGAGGCAGCTCTCAGTGGACACCTGTGCTTATCTCCCAGGGTGGTGGGTTTGCTGGGCCACAGGGGAGACCAAGACAGCTTTATGAGGAACCGTGATTCAAACGTCTTTAAAAATTGCTACAGAAAATTGCAAAGGTCGGGGAACTAGGGAAGAGGAGAGTGAACTCTGGAAGCCCACCCTGCTCCTGCACAGCAGTCAGAAAATCCCCGGCGTCATCCAGAAGTATTTCCCTACATGGGGCAAGATGGTCTCTCGGAGAGAGCCTGTGGGGCAGCCCGTCTCCAGGGAACCCCTCGGCTTCCCCGCAGGGGCCTCTGGAGACACGGCCGGCTCTTGGAAGGCCAAGGAGGGCAGCGTTGGGTGGGCCACACATGGGGAGCCCCTCCCCTGCCGTGAGTCCCCATGGGCCCAGAGGCCAGGCTGCCTCAGCCTCCCCACCTGGACTCAGGCTCGGCCTGTTCCTCCCTGCGTTCCCGGGACAGTGGTTTTCCGGGCTGCACTGGGATTCGGTGGTGCGTGTGCAAACGCTGGCTAGAGCCCGGCTGCGCTCCCGAGTCCCTGACTGGGCTCCTGTCCACCCCTGCAGGGCACCTGCCGGGCTCCCCCGGCCAGATGAGACCCTGGGCTCACCCGGTGCGGGGGCCTTGCAGTCCCCAGGGGTGCAGGGGAGGGGCGGCGCCGCGTGGCCCCTCAACCCTCGTCTCCACTCCGGAGTCGGTGGCTCGGGTCTCGCAGATTAGCCAGTGGGGCTGCTGGGGCCCCAGGCACGGAGCCTCCCTCGCGATGCTGGGTGTGGCCCCCGCCCAGCCGCCCGGCCGGGACCCCAGCCCCACCACAATGCCCGCCCGGCCTGGGTGGCGCTGTGTCCCACTTGAGAAGGGCCTTCGCCGGGCTGCCTTTTGAGAGGGGACAATGGGCAGAGGCCTGGCTCTTATTCATGCAGAACAGCCCTGAGAAGCCCCCGGCCCAAGCCAGCGTGGGCAGTGCCCGAGCAAGGGCCCGCCGGCCAGAGGCCATCGCCAGGAGGCGCCCCGGGCCTCTCCCAGGCCCCGCGGGGCTCCCTCGCCCGGCCCGGCCCCGCCTGGCCCGCTCTGTCCCTGTCCCCATAGGCATCGGCCGCCTCGCACTTCACTGTGGCTGGGGCACCTGAGTAGCCACGCGCCCTCCTGGGCCTCCGTTGGTGGGCTACCGGGATATTCCCAGCATCCCTTCTGCTTTGAGATGGAGCCCCGCATGGTGCCCTGCATTCCCTGCATGCCTGGCCCTCCCCAGCCCCCGGCCTCGGCCCCCGTGTCTCCCAGCAGGTGTCCCCTGGACGCGGAGCAGGGCCCTGGGTGCTCCCATCACGCAGTCACCTTCTACTGTGTCCCCTTCTGAAGCTGCACCCTGCCCCACACCCCAGCCCGGCGGGCGGCGGTCAGGAGGGAGGACCCCCGGGCGTGCTCAGGCCTGGGGCCAGGCAGGGTCTGGCCTCCAACTGGGACTGTGCCTTTTGCCGGTGGAGTGATCTCACTTGGGCTGCCGGCCCCTCGCCCTTCCCCAAGACCACGGCCGGCCCACCACCTCTCCCTGGGGGTCCAGCCCTCGGGCGGGACCTCTGAGACCCTCGCAGCCCTGGGGGCCTGGTGGGGGCACCTTCCCTTTGTCCAGTCTCAGTTCCGGGGTGTTTCCCTGCCTGCTGCAAACACCACGTCCCCTGTCCCCGTCCCTGTCCCCTCCACCCTCTCATCCGACTCCACGGCCCCAGCCTTACACCAGCCCCATGGCCTGGCCCCAGCTCTCTGGTCCTGCTACAGTGTGTCAGGAGCAAGGGGGACGGGAGGGAAGGGGCTCGGGGGCCAGGGCTGCGGTCACCTGGGCCACCCTGTTCTCCTGTGAAGCCCAAGAGCAGGCGGCCAGGCCAGCACTTCCCCTGCCTCGGTGTCCCCATGGGGACGGTGTCCTGCCTCATCTGCTGTCCCTGAGATCATGTGGGGAGCCTGGCCCTCCGCCTCTGCCCAGTGGAGACCTGGTGGCAGCAGCGCCGGGACAGGTGAGCCGGAGAGAGTGGTGGCGAATTCTCCGGAAGCCTGTGGGCATTGCTGACCTCGGCCGGAACTGGACCCTAACCCTCAGGAAGTGGATCCGGACAAGGTGAGGCAGAGCTCAAGGCGGCCGCAGCCCAGGGAGGTCAGTGTTGGGCCAGCGTGGGCACCGAGGCTGCCTCCGTCCTCTACGTGGTGGGGACTCGAGTGGCGCGGGACTCCTCAGTGACCTGCAGCTCGCTCAGGGCCCCTGGTGGCTCGTGGCCGGCCACCCGAGCGTCGACGCCGCGGACCTGGCAGACCTCAGCAGGCGGTTTGTTGACGGGCAGGCCGAGGGGGTCAGGCGGAGCGCGTCACCTGCCCTGGCCCCGGGGACATGGGGAAGGAGGACAGAGACTTCCGGTGCTCGGGAATCGCTGCCGACTCAGCCGAGAAGCCTGCGCGCCACCAGGTGGGTCCTGCCGTGGTGCCTCGCTGGCTCCCGACCAGGTGGGAGAACCCAGCCCCGCGCCATCCACGAAGCACGCAGGGGCGTCAACAGGGCGCAGGGCACAGTGGCCGCGGGGGGCCCTGCCGTTGTGTTCCATTCGGAGAAGTGAAGTCTAAGCAGGCAGCCTGCGTCTCGCCAGCAGGTCAGGGACACGCCACTGTCCCCAGACCAGGGACGGCATTGCCACAGCCCCTCCTGGAGCCCCTGCCCAAGGGGAGCGTCCCCGGAACCCCAGGCCTGCCATCGCCCTGATCGAGACCGCGCCCGACAGGCGTGCTACGCTCAGGGTCAAAGTCGAGGTGAGTCCTTCACTTGGGGACACGAGAGGACTCAAACCCTCTCACTGAGAGGTCCCGCCGAGGCACCCGTTGCACACGTCCCCAGGGTCTGTGGGGCCCGAACCCCCTGCCCGCCATTGCCCTCGGCCCCTGCGCTGGTGTTGACTTGGTCCTTTGTCAAGAGAGCTTGGTTAGCCTCGCCCTGGGCAGCGGCCTCTGTGGAACCTGCTTGCCAGCGTCCAGCCAGGACCTCGCCGGGAAAGCCTGAGAGCGAGGCCAAGCCTGCTCCGGGGAGGGCGGCCCTTCACCCGCCGCCTGCCGTGCTCCCAGGCCCTGCTTTGTCCCAGGTCCTGGGCTCTGGGTAGCCCTGGCTGCAGCCCTGGGGATGGGTCCTCCTCCAGCCACGCTTCCCCCATGAGGAACTTGGGGCCCGGAGCACAGTCACTGGCCCGAGGTCCCCACGGGTAAGCACAGAGCCAGTGTGCGCAAGGCCCACCTGGGGCAAATCCGCTGGCCCAGTCATCGTTCCACAAAAGGCCCCGAGGCCCACAGTGTGCCAGGAGCTAGGCCAAGCACTGGGCTCTCTCCTCGTGCCCGTCCCCCTACATCCGTGCAGGTTGCCCCAGGACAGACGAAGCCCGCAAGATGGAGAAGGGACACTTCCAGGCTGGAGCAAAGGCACATGCAAAGGCCCTGGGGCATGAGAGCACCTGTAAGCCCTTGTGACCGAAGCAGAGGGAGGCAGGGACTGTGGGTGGTGGCAGGTCCAGTTGGGGGCGGGAGCTGCTCTTTTCCTGGCAGGCCATGCGAAGGGACACGATGCTGAGAAGACAGGGGCAGAGCTAGCGGGGCCAGCTGTGCTCTGTGGGAGGGGACAGTGGTCTGGGGGGAAAAGAGGAAAGAGACCACGGCCAACAGGTCCTAGAATGGAGGGAGAGGGCCAGAGTGGGGGTGAGGAGCGGGACTCAGGCAGCAGAGGAGAGCGGGGCAGGGCTGGGTGGCGGGAGCAGCTGCCCAGGCACCTTGGAACCAGCCGGAGTTGAGTCTGCGGGCGGGTGGGGAGGCCACTTGGCCAGAGCCCAGGGTGTCCAAGAGGTGGGGGGGACGAGGAGGCCTCCGGGTAGAGGCGGGGTACACGCTCCGCAGGGGCCTTTGCCCGAGGTCCCGAGGGTCACGCGGGCTCCCGCCCCTCCCCACAGAGCCTGACCTTTCGTCCACCACGTCCCATGTGCCTGGGTGGACAGCCCTGACCCTCTGCCTGCTGTTCACCGCCGTGGGCAGGGAAGCTGGGGGTACCCGCAGCCTGGGGTGTTGCTTCAGACCCCAGGGGCAGGGTGGGCGGGCACCGTGGGCATGTGTGCAGGGCCAGCCTTTCCAAGGGACCCGACGGTCTCCAGCTCAGGCTGGCTGTGGCTGGTGGAGGGACCCCCTCGCCTTATAAGTGGGTGCTGCCTTTCAGGGAGCCGGGCCTGCCCGTCACCTGGGGATCGCTGCCAGCCGTGGCCTCCTGAGGGGCGACAGAGCTGCCCCTCCTCAAAGTCCCTGGTCCATTCCGGAAGGCAATCGCCGATTCCACCCCAGGAAGTGCTGGAATAAAGGACAGGAAGAAAGTGAACACTCAGACCTTTCCTGCTGGAAACCCCTCGGCCCCAGCGTCAGGGCAGCCCTGTGCCACGGCCGACAGAGAAAATCAAGCCCCCCGAAGGGGGCTCCAGAGTGTCCCTGCCCCAGCCCATTCCCCAGACTGCGCAGGGGGTGCTGGGCACTTTAGCCAGGCCCTGCCCTGGACAGGAGGCCGGCTCCTGACTCAGACTCAGCCAGCAGTGCCACCCCTGGCTCCCAGGCGCGGGGACAACCCACGTGCGGCTCGCCTCAGGTTCCCCTCTGCTGCCATCCCAGAGTGCCCGCCTGTGGGGCTGGTGGCGATTCCTTGGGAAAGTGGACGTGGGAGCGCCTGCTCGGTAGCGGGCCCAGGAAGGGGCTCGGTGTATGGCAACTGGGTCTGAGGCCCACCTGCCCGCAGCAGGCCGCTCCAGAGCTGAGCCAAGCATCAGCTCCCTCTGCCTGAAGCGTCCCCAGAGGCCATTTCAGAGGCAAAACCCAACCCTAAAGGAGCCACCACAGGATGGGCCAGAAGAACAGGCGTCTGTCTGGCTACTCCACGTGGGACCAGGTCCCAGGGCCCGGAAGGAAGAACCTGGGCCCCCTGTGGATCATCTGTCTCCCTTTGGCCTCCCTCTGCCTCTCCATTGTGTCCCCTCCCAGCATGCTCAGGGACAGGAGCTGGTGGCTGCCCCCTCCCCTGCCCCACAGCTCTGCCCTGACATTCCTGGGACCCCAGGAAGCTGCATCCTCTTGAGGTTCGCAGACAGAAGTCCGGCTCCCTGGCAGGCCAACCCCGGGGCCATAGTACCTCTTCTCTGCCCTGCTGCGGGGCTCTGGCTGGACCCGCTGGCAGGTCATTGCGTCAGCAGCTCTGCCTCACGCAGCACCCAGAGGGAGGCTCTCTGTGCCCCGGTTCTGGGCTCCCGGGATGAGTTCCGGGAGGGAGGCAGCACTTCCCGCCTGATGCGCCTGCCGCCTTGGAGGCCACCCTGGAGCTCCTGGATTCTTATCTGCTTGCTGCCAGGGCGTCTGGCGGTGGTTTGAGGTGGAGATAATGTAAAGCAACCCCAAGCCAGAAACCCGAAGCCCTCCTGTCCCCTAGGGCGATGGCTGGCACTGAGGTGGCTGAGGCCCCAAACCTGCTGTCTACACTCCAGATTCCAAGATGGCGGCCAGGCAGCTCGGCCCTGGCAGAGGCCCTCCCTCTCTGGGTGTTTCTCCGGGAACCTGAAGCTTGGTGCTGCAGACCAGGGCGTGCCAGTGGCCGGAACTTCCTGGTCTGACCAGCCCCTGGGGCGAGCGTGGCTTCCCAAGGTCCCCGGCTCCTGCTGGGAGTGCCAGCTCATTCTCCAGGTTCAGAGGAGGCCACTGGACGGCCAAGGAGGTCACAGGCTGGGAAGGCGCCGGGAACACGTCCAGTGGTGTCCAGTCTTCCCAGGCCTCCTTCCCAGCGAGTGGCCATTCTGGGCCAACCCAGGGCAGGACGGAGGCCAAAGCCTGGACCTTGTCTGCCAGGCTGTGTGGTCTCCCGCTGGCTCTCCGAGGTCAGTCCCCATGCAGCCCCAAGCCCTTCATGGGCGCTGGAAAAACAGCCTGGAGCCTGGGAAGTGTCTCTGGACACTAAGTCCAGACAGACGGGGCCAGGACAGAGCCCCAAACAGGCCACCTCCACTGCCAACAGGCCGCAGCCTGTGTGCAGGGAGCTGCCCAGACGTCTGCGGCCACCAGGAAGCCACCAGACAGATGGGCCCGCACCCAGTGGAGCAGGGCAGATCCCCTCAGCAGTCTCCTAGTGCAGGCCCTGTCCGTGAGGCCACAGAGGGAGGAGAGAGGCCCAGGAGCAGGGAGGCCGGCCCCCCGTGTCCACCACGTGACCAGACCAGTCCCTGCCCACGTGGCATGGGGTCCTCCTTGTGCCGTCCAGGCCTGGGAGGGGGATGGGCGTCCAGGAAGCCTGCACAGGCCTCCGACCCAGGAAGGCTGGCGGCCTTCTCTGCCTGGACCCTGGGAGAAGAGGAATAGCTGTTTGTGGTGTCCAACATCTGCTCCAGGGCTTCTCACCGTCCTCTCCCTGACTCCCAGCAGCCAAGGCCGGAGATCGTTCCCACTCTGGGGATGGGGACACTGAGGCCCGCTGCGTGTCTGTGGAGCAGACAGACCCGTTGGCTCCTGGTCCAGGACGCCCTCGCCGGCGGGGCCTCCCAAGACCAGGCAGCAGCCCGGCCCCGGCTTCCCTGCTCTCTGTGGAAGATATGGTGGGCTCCCAAGTGGGGTCCAGGCCGGGCCGTGAAGCCCACCCACGCCCGGCCTTTCCCAGCTGCCCCAGACCCTGAGTCCCGCCGAGTCCCGCCACAGCTGGGTCCCTCGTGCCACCGCTCTGCCCTGGTGAGGGCTGGGCTGGATCGTGGCCGAGACGCCGTGTCCCCACCCCCGGGCCCTGGAGCTGGACCTCACAGGTCAGGAGACCCCAAGACAAGCTAGAGTCAAGGACCTGGAGGCGGGAGAAGGTCCTGGACTATCCGGGTCCCCAGGGTCCCCTGGAGGGTCCTCGTCAGAGGCAGGCAGGGGGTCAAGTCAGGGAAGGTGTGACCCGGCCGGAGGAGAGCAGGGGAGGGGGCCGCGCAGAGTCCCCCAGCGTCTCCTCCGCAGCACCGATCCCCAGGCCCAGCCCGCCCTCCGGCCCGTGGCCAGCCACCTCCACTGGCCCCCCACAGTCCACCTCCTTGGGGACTGGGGCTTCAGAAGGCAAGGAGAGTGTGCAGGGAGCTGCCCAGACATCTGCAGCCACCAGGAAGCCACCGCGAGTCCTGAAGGAGGGGTCAGCACCTGAAGGAAGGCTGGCCACGCCCCCGCTCTCCGGGTCTTCCAGGGCAGGAGGCCGACCCTGGTCCCAGTGGACTCCCTGGAGGGTCGCGGGCCACTGCAGTGGGCAGGTGTGGGGCTGGTGGGCGCCTGCCTGCCCACCCCTCTCCTCACCGCCTTGGCTCTGTGGGTCTCTCTGGGCCCAGAGACAGGGCTGTTCTCAGCACAGACCCTGGAAAGCCACTCTGAGTCCCAGGTGGTCAGGCCACGGAGGACCTGGGTCCCCGTGGACGTTCCCATCGTTCACATGCTGGGTCAGGCTGGGGGGTCCAAAGGGAGGGTGAGGAAGGGGTGAGATGGGGAGATGCGTCCAGGAGGAGGAGCTTGGCTGGGCAGGGGCGAGCCAGGCTCCATCTTGCTTCTGCTTTTGACCCCTGTGTCCTTGGGCACGTCCCCTCCACACTGGGGCGGAGGCCTCTCACCGGGTGGTGGCCCTGTGCTTCCCACATGAGCCTCAGGTGGGCTCGGTGGAGGCCAGGGAGGCGGCCCCTCGGGATGGGCTGGCGCGGGTGCCTCGGGAGCCAGGGCCCGCGGGCTTTCCCACGAGGACCCCTTTCCCGGCTTGTCTCTGAAGGGTCAGTGAGTGGCCTCTCCCAGCTGCTCACGGCTCTTCTGGTCACGCTGAGGCCCAGGCCCAGACGGCAGAGCAGCCCGTCTCCTGGGCAGGGCCAGCGGTGGGGGGCCCCTCGCAGGCCCCCACTCCTGGGGAGGCAGGAGGGTCAGAGGGTGCCCAGTGCTGCCTCTCTGCGCCCAGCCTGGCGGGGCAGCACTAAGGCCCATGCTGGCTGAAGGGAGGGCAGGTGCCTGCCAGGCCCCAGGACAGGACGCAGACACAGCCCTGAGGACCAACAGGAAGGAGGACGCCATTGCCCCCAGAGCCCTCCCCTGTTCAGAGAGTCCAGCCTGGGGGTCCCCTGCCTCCGGGGGGCCCTCCCCGCCCCACCCAGGGCTCCGCCCTGCTCTTCTGGAGTGAGCCTGCTGATGGACCCCGCCCGGAGGACGCGCAGCCTCTGTCCCAGCCCCCGGGAGTCCCGGCAGGATTGTGCCTCAGCACCGCTGGAGGAAACGGATCAAGCAGGGCCCTGCCCACCAGAGGCCTCCGGCCAGCCCTGGCAGGGCCTGACGGGGGTCAGGCCTCTGGCCCCCGGCCGGCAGTGGCCCTTAGCCATCTCCCCTCCCAGGGGTCCATGGGAAAGGGCCCTGGCCATGGGAGGCCCCGCAGGCCAGGGAGCAGCCGCCCTTCCGTGCAGCTCTGCAGGACATTACCTCATCCCTCGCGGGCAGCTTGGCCACACGCCAGCAGATCGTGCTGGGAATGTAGGCCCTTCCCCAGCTCCAGCCGGCAGAGCACCAAACAGCTGGGCGGTAGCTGTCCCTAGGGTCCCCAGGGCTCAGCCCCAGTGCCCTCCTGGGTAGCCTGGGGTGGAGGGCCTCCTCTGCCCCAGAGTCGCTGTGGCTAGGGACCCCGGGCCAGCCCCGCAGCTGCCAGGACGGGAGTGACAGGCGGGGAGTGGGCCGCGGCGCTGCAGGAAGCAGACCACCCAGAGGAAGCAGGTTGGAGGAGCTGCGCTGGCCTGTTCCCCAGGGGGCTGCTGGGGAGGCGGCCTGTGCTGCAGGCCCCGCTTCCCCTGCGAGGTGGCTCTGGGGCTCCGCGTCCCGGGCACCGTCCCGAGGCCACCACAAGGGCCACGTGCCCGCTGTCTGCCGCCTGGCCCGGCGCCCCAGGGTGGTGTGGCTGGGAGGTCGGGCCCTGGTGGTCCAGCCAACTCACAGGTGCTGGCTGGGCACGGCGCCACGGAGGGGCGCCCACGCGGGGGCCTGCCTGTGCTCCCTCTGCCAGGTCCCCTGTGCTCGTGCCCCGTGGGGGCCACAGGGACACTCACCACAGTCCTGTCTCAGGCCGGCTCCCCCAGGCTTCTCTCTCCTGGGCTGGCGGACTGTGCCTTCCCCCTGGGTCCTCACGAGGTCGTCCTCAGTGTCACCTCTTAAAGGACACAGGTGGTGTGGACCAGGATCCAGCCAGTGGCTCAGTCCTAAGGAACGAGGGATCCGAGCCTCAGCACTTGAATTTGGGGGCCTCCACCCTCACCCTGACTCTCCCCAGGGGGCCAAAGAGCCCATTCCTGCTCTCGCTCTGCAGACACCCACTGGGTGCTGGGTCCCGTAGGACAGGGCTTGCTGTGAGCGAGGGCCCTGACCTCAGACCGGGCAGGCAGAGGGAGAATCACCAGACCAGGAAGCCGTCCTGACCCCTCTGCGCTCGCCTCCTGCATCGATGCCTGAATCTGCTTAACCCTCCTTCTTTCAGAACCTTCCAGAACCTGCTCCTCCCCACGTGGTTCACATATTGCTGGTGTCTGAGCTTTGAACTTCCCTGTCCGTCAGGGCTTCTGCAGACCTTGGCTCTGTCCATCTTCTGGGTTCCCAAGGAGGAGGCTGGGCAGGCCCAAGTCTCCCCATTTTGCAAATGGCAAAAATGAGACCCCCCCCAAGGCCAGCAGCCTGCAGGAGAAGTTGGAAGGCCTGTCTCCCTTCTGTTCCCAGCAGCCTCTGCCCTCCCTGACGGAGGCTTCCTCCCGCCTCCTTCCACCACGGACAGCGTGGTGCCCACCCCAACCCTCCCCAGCCTTTCTGGGACAGCTCTGGCCTCCAGCGGTGCCTGTCTCTGGCCTCTTAGCTGAGGTTCTCACAGCCCCCGGCTGAGCCACGGGAGTTGTTGGGGCTCAGTGTCCCTCTTGACCAATCAGCCCAGGCCGGGGCAGAGGAAGGTCATGGGCCACTGGGGTGGCCCCTGGGGCTGGTCACCCGTGACTAGTCCTGATCCCCAGAAGACTAGGCAGCCCCTGAGACTCCAGGTGTTCTTCCTGCTGTCCCTGCTGTGGCCTCCGCGTGCCCCGCCCTCTGCCTGTGTCTGTCTCTGCCTCCCTCTGTGGGTCTTACGGGGACACCTGCTAGGTACGGGCCAGACTGAGCTTCACAAGCCCCATAACTTGGCCAGGGAGCCCCTCCTTCAAGGGACTCGCAGGGCCTCCTCTAGGTCATCCAAGGTCACCAAGGTCAGAACCCAACGAAGGACACTTAATGTGCTGCAGGAGGGGGTCCCATGGAGGAGGAGGGGTCCCATGGAGGAGGAGGAAGGGGGTACCCCGTGGAGGGGCGGGTAGCCCATGGAGGAGGAGGGTATCCCGTGGAGGGGGGAGTACCCGTGGGGGGCAGGTACCCCTTGGAGGGGCGGGTTCCCCATGTGGAGGTGGCCCTGACGGAGGGAGTGGGAGGGCTTGGCTGTCGGGGAGCAGAGCAGAGGAGGCTTAGACAGTGCCCGCTGGCCGGATGGATCCTCTGCTCCCCTCCCCGGGCCGTCTCTCAGGTTCACAGGACTCACAGGTCCCAGGACGGCAGGGGCCACGTCCCCTGGGGCAGTGTGGCCTTTCCTGCGTGTCCAACTCCAAACCCCCAGGCACGCGTGGAGGGACGTGCCCCCGGAGGGCCACGGCATTTTTAAGGGCAACTTTGGAAAGAACACCCTCCAAGGGGAGACGGGCGATTGAAGGAAGCGAGGCGCTGGATCCTGGGGAGCGCGCGGAGGGTCTTGGGTGCTGGCCAGCTGGTCCAGGTTTCCGTCTTTCTGTGATTTGCTGGACTTTGGGTGCATCTGAGGTCTTCCCACTCACACCCACTCAGACGCAGACTCCGGAGGGCCACCTCCTCCATGTGTGTGTGTCTGGAACTCTCGGGACGCCCGTCAGCCTGCGCGGCCACCTCTCCACGCCCTGGCGGGCTCCTGAGCGTCAGAGGGGCAGGAGCAGCTTCCGCCCTCTCAGCCGCACACCCCACCCGGCCAGCTTGCCAGAACCACAGGCGCCGAGCACGGTCCCAACAGGCCCACCTCCCAGGGGCCCCTTGGAGGGTATGCAGTGACCACGACTTGTCCCGGGCAAGGTCACCGCCTGGCTCGCCAGCCACGAGCCCCAGCTCAAGACCCGGCCTGTCTCTGGCCCTGGTCCAGGCTCCTGCCTACCTGGACTTGAGCGCTGAGCAGCGTGACGAGAGGGTCGATGTAGCTCCCGGTGAGGGATGTGAGTGTGGGTGTGAGTGTGAGTGTGTGAGTGAGTGTGAGCATGAGAGTGTGAGCGTGAGCATGTGAACGTGAGAGTGACTGTGTGTGAGTGTGGGTGTGAGTGTGAGCTTATGAGCGGGAGCGTGTGAGTGTGTGAGTGTGAGCATGAGAGTGTGAGCTTGAGCACGTGATCGTGAGAGTGAGTGTGTGTGAATGTGTGTGAGTGTGAGCATGAGTGTGTGTGTGTGTGTGAATATGAGACCGAGTGTGATAATGTAAGTGTGATCACGTGAGTGTGAGCGAGTGTGTGAGTGAGTGTGAGTCCCCTGCCCGCCACGTGGTGACGCGGCTCCCGTGCTGCTCTCTGTGCTGGTCTTGCCGCAGGTTTTAAGGCGCGCGGTGCAGCAGAAGCGTGGGGAAGACGGCCTTCGTCCCGGGTGCCCGCGGCCCTCAGTCACCCCGCTCCAGTCCGTCTGGAGCCGCTGGCTGCGATCCAGCCCTTAGATTCTTCCAGGCGGTTTGCTCCCTGCGCGCCCCACCCTGAGGCCTCCCCTCTGGCTCCAGGTCGGTGCTGGAGGCTTGCTGCACCGGCCCCAACAGCTCCTGCCTGGGCCTCACTAGCTCCTGCCTGGGCCTCACTAGCTCCTGCCTGGGCCTCACCAGCTCTCCCGGCCTCAGCAGCCCCGCCTGGGCCTCGTCTTCAGGCTGGCCTGCCTCTGTGGGCCTGGCACTGCGGGGCGGCCACTCCTACCAAGCCGTCGCTGGTTCGGGCTGCTTGGCCTGACTCCTTCGGCTTCTTTTCTTTCCTATCCCATTGGATGAATCGGATTTTATTTATCCCCTTTTTACCTCCTGCCCACTTGGAAGTTCCAGTGTGGACTCCATCTTCGGGATTTGGCTTCAGTGTGGAAGGAGTGTCCCGCTCGGCTGCCACAAGCCTCGGGGCGTAGGGCGGGTTGGTCCTGCTGTGTTCTTACCCCTCCATGTTGTTCAGATCATGGGTTTTGTGGCCTGGAACTTCCTCCCGCCGCGGCTGGTCCAGCTTGCTCGCAGGCCCCTGGGATCCGTGGGCACTTCTGCAGACCAGCCTCCCTGCTCAGCGGTGCTGAGCCCCTTTCCTGCCGGTTCTTCCCGCGCTCTCCCGTGGCGAGAGTTCAGCAGGACGCTGACTCCTCAGCGACTGGACCCAGTGGCAGGCTTGGTGTCACTGGGGTGTCTGGGGCTCAGCCCTGCTCTGCCTCAGAAGGACACTCTGGCCTGGGTCTGGCGACTTCAGACCCTAGGCGCTCGGGGACCGAGCTGGTCCGTCTCCCGTGCTGGCTCGTGCCCAGGGTAGGGTCCCGGGTCCGTCCAGGGGGCTGCGGCAGGCTCCCTTCTTCCCCGGGCCGGGCTCCCCTTTTACAGGCCCACGCTCCCGCCAACCCGGCCGGCCCACCCCTACGCCGGTCCCTTCACAGCCTCCCGCCACCCGGCTGGTGAGCGCCGGCGAGTCCATGGGACGGCACACTTGCTGGGGCGACTTCCTCTCGGCCTCCGACCCTCAGCCAGCGCCGTCCACCTGCTGGGGGGCAGGACCTTTGCGCGGGTCACTGTCCCCCACATGGCGCAGCCACCACGCCCGCCCCCAGCTCCCCCTCCGTCTTCTGAAACTTCGTCCCGGGAGCCGGCGGTGGCAGTGACCACCGGGTCTGCCCCTCTCGGGGCTGCGGTCCTGCCTGACCCCGGGCCGTGGGTGCGAAGCCGCTGTCTCACACTCTGCCCCCATGTTCTAGTCACGTGGGTGACAGACCCCACCCTTTACCCCTCACAGTTGAAACAAAGCCGCCCGAACTCCAGGTTTTGAATTAACTCGACATTTCCAGAATTCTCCTGGGAGCTCCTCGAAATGTGCCTGGTCCTTGTCCCCACGCCGGCCACGTCCTCCTGCGGATTCCTCCCCGCAGCCCGCGGCTCCCAGGGCGCCTCCCCTGCCCCTCCACCCAGCGCTCCTCTGTGGTTAAGCCGGTCCCACCCCGAGCACAGGGTCCCTGGGCTTGGGGACACACGCCCCACCCCGGCCTTCACTGAGAGGGGACACCGCCTGGCGCTCAGCCCCTGCCCAGCCCCGGGGACACCTGTAGCCTCATCTCCGGCTGCCCTGGGGTGGCCAGGCCCAGCACTGTCCCTGTGAGCTTTTGGTCCCATCAGGGTCCCCTGGCTTCCTGGGGCCCTTTGGCTGTGCACTCGGGGGGTGTCTGTGGCAAAGCACCAGGAAGTGAGGAAGGAACTCCACCAGCGCTGTGTCCCACTGAGGGGGCTGTCACCTGTCCCCAAGTCACAGCTAGCAGAGGTCGCAGAAGGCAGGGCCTGATCACAGCCAGGCCTGGGTGGCTGCCTCCGGGGCCCCGGGCTGCCAGCGACGGCCGCCCAGTGAAACCAGGGACGCGGCTGGGGTGGCCCTGTGACTGTGGGGGTGGCCAGGAAGCAGGGCGCAGGCTCCTGAGCTGCGAGCGCATCCTGTCCCTCGTCCCACGCTGCACGGAGGGCGCACTGGCCGTCCCGGAGCGTGGGCGGGGTCAGGTCCAGCGGGCAGGCTGCTTCTGTTTGCTAAGTCACTCAGCTGCAGCTGGGCTGGAGCCTGGGCTGGACCCACGGGGAGACACTCTGACCCAGCGTTACGTCCATCTGTGAGGACAGTGACCCCCGCAGGCTGCCCGTCCAGGGCAAATAAGAAACAGGCCAGATACGCAGCCCGAGGACTCCCCTGCCCCGTCCTCCCAGCAGCCGGCGGAGTGACCTTGCACAGCGGGGACGGAGGCCGGGCGGAGTCGCTTGCTCACAGTGACTCAGGTCGCCGATGGCAGCAGCAGGCCGCCCAGCCATGGAGGCCACCCGGCCACTGCCGGGCCCTCGCTGGGAGCTGCCCTGGAAGGAGCCTCCAGTCCTGGCTGCCTCCCCAGCCGTCGAGGCTCCAGGCACAGCTGGCGGGGTCAGGGAGTTCTTTTCCTCTTGTCACCCCACAGATGCTTTCCAGGATCCACCGCGTGCCAGTGCCGTGCCCGCCCTGGAGGACAGTGGTGGACAAAGGCCTGGCCCCGGGGTACTGTCCTGTGGGGAAGCAGCCTGTTGGCCAGGGTGGCATGACCTCGCCTGCGGGGGAGGGCCCTGGGGCCAGCGCATGACCACCAGGGAGGTCAGACAGGCTGCTCAGGAAGGGGCACCTGATCCCAGGCCTGAGACAGGAGCCAGAGTTTCCAGCGTGGAGCCTGGGGGTCCGATCGGCTGGCCTGAGTAGACGGCGTGTGCAAAGGCCCTGTGGCGGGTGGAACAGGCCCAGCACTCACCCCTCCCCACCCTACCCAGAATGCAGACGGGTGGCACCTTCTTCCCAGAGCTGGAGGGCACACCTGCCCAGGGGCTTCCTGCCAGGGAGACCTGAGCTCCCCTCCAGTCCACCCACTGAGCCCTCCTGCCACCCCGGGTTCCTTCCACAGAGGGGCTGAGACGGCAGCCCCTCTGTTCCCCTGCAGAGCCCAGGGCACTGAGAAGGCAGCGTCGCCGACTGTCCTACAGAGAACTGAGGTCCGAGGAGAGCAGGTGAGCTCGGGCCCAGCTGCAGGACCTCTGACCCCGCCCTGCCAGTGGCCGCTCCCGATCCCACAGTGAGGGGTGCAGGGCAGCAGAGGGAGGGCACTGCCCAGGCCCCGGGCGTCAGGGCACACCCGCAGCGGGTACCCTGTGGGCTGTGGTGGGTAGGAATGGGGCCTCCGGCTCCTGCCATGAACACCTGAGCTGAGCTGGCTCTGGGAGGCCTTGGGCATGGCCAGGATCCCTGTGTTAAAGTCCTGCTGACACTTGTCACCCCCTCCTGCCCCTATTTCAGCCCCCATGTCGACTGAGCCCCTCCCCCGTTCTGGCCGGCTGAGCTTCCCGCAGGGCTCCTCCTGACCCAGCCACTCCCCCTCTGAACCCTTCAATGGCTCCCTATTACCCTCAGCCTAAACCCCAGCTCCACCTTTGAGGTCTCCACAGCAAGGCCTTGCCTTGCACTGCTACCTCAGGCTGGGCAGGGCCCCTGCACCCGGGGAGAGTCCCTGCCTGTGTGGCGTCCACCAGCACCCAAGGGAAGGGGGCGCGAGGGCCAGACCAGTCTGCACGCCCAGCAGCAGTTACGAAGAGGTTGTTCTCTTTCAAAACAGGGTGTATCGAGCGTCCAGCTGGGCAGGGAAGCGCTGTGGGGCCTCGGTGTGCAGAGTCGCCTCAGGGACAGGGGCTCGGCGGGGCCACGGGCAGCGGGCAGCACGGGGCCTCTGCCAGCTGGGCCAGGTGTGGCAGGGGCCTGGACCCAGCTGTCCCCAGCTGAGGGCTGAAGAGGCCCCAGGCTCCACCACGCCCCATCCCCCCGGGGCGGGCCGAGCAGTCTGCGGCCCTGCTCCCCGGCCAGGCCTGCTCCCCACCGTGGCCCTGGGCGGCAGCCAGCTATTGAGAGAGATGGAGGAGCCCCGGCCGGCCCCTCCTGTTGGAGCCTGTGGACCCCGAGCGGGCGTTTCCAGCCCTCCTGTGATGCGGCTGCACAGCCACCTCGCCGCCCAGCGTCGCCTGAGCTCGGAGCTGGGCCCCTGGAGTCCCCGAGTGCAGCCTCCTGGCCTCTCACAGAGGCTGAGGCTCCTCAGGGCCAGCGACAGGGACGGCACAGGCCACCAGGGCACTGCACGGGCCTGGACCTGGTGCCCGGCGGGCAGAGGACGAGGGAGGGACGTGGTTTCCTGAGCGCTGGAGGCCGGGCACAGGGCTGGGTGCCTGATGGCCTCTGTGGTCCCCTCGGTGGGCACCCGTCCGGGGACTCCCCACGTCGCCTGATGGAATCTGCCCCCCGGTGCAGGGCAGGACAGGGCCAGTGGACACAGGTGTGCCTGGAGCCCACGGCCCCCTCCAGCCCCACAGCCCCTGCCCCTCGGCCACCAGGCCTCTGGCCCTGGGCCTCTGCCCGCCTCTGCACACTGCCCGCTCCTGCACGCAGCTGCCTGGCACTGTTTGGAGGTGGCCCTGGGCCTGGCCTCCTTCTCCGGGCAGCAAGGCTTCGGGGTTCATCCACGTGATGGGCGCTCGGCTCCTCTTAAGGGCTGAGGGACAGGCCCTGGGGACAGACCTGTGCCACCCGTCTGTCCTCCACCTGGACCTCCCGCTGCTTCTGCTCTTGACAGGGCGAGCATGGGGGACGCGCTGCCTCCCCGTGGGGAGCTGGGGACGCAGGGCAGTGGCCACCCCGCGGGAGGCTAGGGTCAGTGTGGCAGAGGCGGCAGGGCGGGGGGCGGGGCAGACGTGGCTGGCCCTGTGGTCACGGCCTGGCTTCCCCTCAGGCAGGAAAGGGCTGAAGGGGGACGGATGGAGAGGCTGCCCAGCACCTTGGCCTGGCCTGGCCCCGAGCCTCTGCTGCCCGCCCCGTCTCCCCCAGTGCAGCCCGAGGTGTCCCCTGGCCAGAGGGACTGGGGTGCCTCGGGTCCCGGGTGTCCCTGCCGGGCAGAGCCGAGGCCAGGAGGCCGCAGTGCCCGCTCTCCCTGAGTGACTGGCTGTCAGAACAGGCGCCTGCCCCACCCCCGGCCACCACTGCGCCCTGATTCCAAGTGACCTTCGTCCTGCTGCTCCGTTGGAAGGGACGTGAGCCTGTGTGGGTGGCAGCTGGAACGTGTCCTGACCCGGGGCCACTGCAGGGATGACCTCGGCCAGTGTCTGTCCTGTCATCGTCCCCAGGGACGATCCTTCCCAGACCCGGAGGCCAGCACCTGCTCTGCCCAGGCCCCAGTCTCACCGGGCTGCCCGCCTGGACCCTCAGGAAGCCCGGGGTCTGCTGGCTGCTGATCACGGGCCTCCCTCGGTGCCCCCACGGCAGGCAGGGCTTCTCGGAGCCCCCAGCCTCTCGGCGTCTGGCCCATGCCTGCCAGCCTCACCCTTGGGCCCCCAGCACATTGGGTACCAGCCAGCGTCTGTGAAATGGCAGGGCAATCTGGAAATCGAGGAGTCCCAGGAACCCTGAGGCCGCAAAGGGAACAGTGCCCCTGAGAGTTGTGCAGTGCACAACCTGCACAACCAGTGGGGCTCCACAGGCCCCAGGGAGGCACGAGGGCTGATGGGCTCGGTTCATGTCCCTGCTGAGCCGGCTGGGCACATGGAACCAGGACACTGCCCAAGCCAGTCCAGGAGGTGGCCAGCCACCACCCAGTGCTCTGACACGCAGGGTGAGGGTTAGGGCAGGGGCACCCTGAGCCCTGTGGGAGCATCCTGGAGTGGGCAGGGGCCTGGAGCCTCTGCATCGTTCTCGCTGTGTGACCAGGGGCGCTTCACTTGACGTCTCTGGAAACAGTTCCCTTGGCTAAGTGGCCCAGCCCACCCCAGGAACGCACCCGAGGTTGTTAGCCCGCAGGTGCCAGAAACCAGGACCGAGGACACAGGGCGCGCTTCCTGTCTGCCCGGCCCGGCCGCGTCTGATGGCAGCCGCCCCACTGACCCTGAAGCCGGAACACAGCGGACTCCAGAGCCGGCACTTGGACCAGCTGCCCCCGGGGCCGTCCCCCCACAGCTGCGCTGGTCTGGCAGCAGCGTGGTGTCCGAGCGCGGCTGTTTCTGACGACCTCCTCTGAGTAAGAGCTGCTGCCCAGAGCCCACGCCCAGGAGCAACTGCAGCTTAGGGGTCACTTGCCCAAGGACACTCAGCTGGTTTGCAGCCGAGCTGGGACTTGAGTCAGGCCAGGTGACTCAGCCTGGTCGTCCTCTGCTCTGTGCCCGGCCTGCTGTGCCCCAGTAGGAGCAGCCCAGCTGCCCACCAGCTGTTGAAGGCGGAGGCCCCGAGGCGTGTCCACACGGAGGTCTCCCCAGCGATGGAAACCCACGAGCGGCCTCTGCGGTCACAGTCTGGAAGCCCATCACGGCGCCTGAAAAGCAAGCTGGCCACTCAGAACACCTGCCGTGTGGTTCTGCTGACCCCACATCCAGGAAGAGGCCAGCGAGCCCCTGGTTCAGGGCGCAGAAGGCTGGTTGCCTCGTGGGGGTGGACACAGGCCGTCATGGGAGACCCGGGGAGTGGAGAGGCTCCGGCTGAGCTGGGTGGTCGCTGCGGCATGTGGTCAGCCTGGCTGGGCGTGGGCTGTCCGGAGAGTGCTACACACTCGCGGAGGTGTCCGAGGGGGCGTGGCTCGCACCACTGCATCCGGTGGTGGACCGAGCTGCGCAGACGCCCTCCGGCAGCAGGTGGGCACTGCCTGATCCTCCAAGGCCCCAGGGGAACAGGAGTCCCTGTGACCCTCGAAGTCTCCTCCTGCCCTCCGTCCCCGGCTCCCGAGCCTCAGGCCCCCTGGAATCCCCTCCACAGGTCCTCCCGGGTTCCGGCCCCAAGCTGGCTGGTCCTGGGACTTCCCAGCCTCCAGCACCTGTGAGCCAGTTCCTTACTGCGCCTGCGTCTGTGCCCCAGGGTCCTGCCTCTCTGGGCAGTGGGCGCGCATGCGGGCACAAGTGCACCCGGCTCCTGCTCCGGGCACCCCTCACGGCGCATTCCGATCCCCACGCCACCCCCGGCCTTGCTGTGTCTGCCTATTCTGGACAAATGCTGGGCAGCCATCAGAAGGTCCCCCCTTAAGAGCAAGAAGAGGAAAGGCTGTCCCTGCCGCAGCCTCGTGACAAGGCTGCCCTGGCGACCCCGCCGTTCAGTAGGAGGAAGAAGGACCCGCGCCCAGGTGAGCTGGGGGGGAAGGGAGATAAGCTGCTGCCTGCAGCTGCCACCGTGCTTCACCCAGGAAGCCCGCAAACCCAGAGAACAGCCTTCAGAGCCGGAAAACGACCCAGCGAGGTCCCAGGCTGCAGAGGTCATGAGCACGGGGACGCATCCCGGGCAGAGCAGCTCCGAAATCCAGAGTCAGAGGCTTGGAAGAGGCTGGCCGGAGACACCCAGGACCACTGCGACCGCAGGATCTCACCGAGAGAGCCGGGCTGGGGCCGGGGAGCACGGAATCGTGTTCTCAGGTTGCACTTGATATCAAAGTGGCCCTTGCTGGCTCAGCCTCAATTTTACTTAGAAATGTGAAGATCTAAACTGATACATGGATTTTGTTGGTTTTATTTATTTTTTGATTTCAATTTTTTTTTTAAGGAAATAAGAACAAATCTGGAGGTCTTACCTGATTTCCAGATGTACTTGAAAATCTGCTTATTTGAGACAGCTTGGGACGGTGCAGCACGGACAGACCCAGCAACGGGACAGAGCAGAGCCCCCGGCCCCCACACAGATGGCCCACTGACTGTTGACCAAAGGGCCGTGGCCAATCAGTGCCAGCGGGAGGGATCCAACTCTTCCAAAAGTGACTCGGGGAGCCTGGCGCGGGGCTCAGGAGGGCCAGCGGCCTGGCTGGAGCCGTCCCGGCCTCTCACGCACGGCGGGCCTGGATCCACTGGGTTCCCGAGCTTTCTGGAAGGCAGAGCAAATTGCTTCCCTTGAAGCTCCAGGTGAGGGGCAGGCAAGGCCTCGACCCCGGCAAGCGAGGGTTTCCAGGCAGAATACAAAAAGGGCAGGTCCTGAGAGGAGCGTGAGCCGAGGCCTCACCCAGACCAGACGCCGCGCTGCCCAAATCCCTGGGCAGGGGCGTGCAGGGCCCCGGCCCAGGCACAGAGGACCAGACACGCTGGCGGCTTCGCAAGCAGGACACAGAAATGCACCGAGGCGTGGCAGGGGCTCCCCTGGGGACAGACGCCCACGTGGCCACGGCAGAGTCCTGGGCTTCACTGCACCCCTGAGGTCCCGGGCACAGTGAGAAGCCCCCGAGCCTCGGCCTGAGCCGACACAACTGCCCCTCACGCAGACGGGCGGGATTGGCGCGCGCCTTGGAGGCGCCCGCCGCTCCCGGGAGTGGTGAGCAGGCACCATGGACCACCCGGGCCTCCCCTCCTGGGGATCCACTCGGGGCAATGGCAGCCACGCTAAGACTCGTCCCCAAACTGGACGCCCCGCGTGCCAGCCAGCGAGGGCGTGGTGGCACGGACGGCTGCGTGCGACGGAGCCCTGCCGGTCCGCCACGTCACCCGCCTGCCGCTGAAGGAAGCCAGTCCACACCAGAGCACAGGCTCTGGATTCAACGTGAACCAGCCTGTCGGAAATGCAAAGTCGCCCGTGTGACAGGCCAGAGGTGGCCTGGGCGGAGGCTGGAGGGCGTGGACGGCCTGGCCGCTCCGGGACCCCACGCACCCACCATCTCCTGGGTCTGCTGGGCCGGGCTGCATCTGGGCAGCGGAGTCCAGTGCAGACACCTCAGCAGGCTCCCGAGCTGGACGCAGGATCCTCAAGTGCTTCAGCAAGAAAGGGCCCCGTCCTCGCTGTGCGGCCGCTGGTCTCATCCTCGCTGTGCGGCCGCTGGTCTCATCCTCGCTGTGCGGCCGCTGGTCTCATCCTCGCTGTGCGGCCGCTGGTCTCATCCTCGCTGTGCGGCCGCTGGTCTCATCCTCACTGTGCGGCTGCTGGTCTCATCCTCGCTGTGCGGCCGCTGGTCTCATCCTCACTGCGGCTGCTGGCCCTGTCCTCACTGTGCGGCCGCTGGTCTCATCCTCGCTGTGCGGCCGCTGGTCTCATCCTCGCTGTGCGGCCGCTGGTCTCATCCTCGCTGTGCGGCCGCTGGTCTCATCCTCGCTGTGCGGCCGCTGGTCTCATCCTCGCTGTGCGGCCGCTGGTCTCATCCTCACTGCGGCTGCTGGCCCTGTCCTCACTGTGCGGCCGCTGGTCTCATCCTCACTGCGGCCGCTGGTCTCATCCTCGCTGTGCGGCCGCTGGTCTCATCCTCGCTGTGCGGCCGCTGGTCTCATCCTCGCTGTGCGGCCGCTGGTCTCATCCTCGCTGTGCGGCCGCTGGTCTCATCCTCGCTGTGCGGCTGCTGGCACCTGCCTCCCAGGGCCCTCGGCAGCCCCCGGGGCCTCAGTCCTCCTTTGGGTCGGAAGCTGAACCCCTCCCTCCCAGGCCGTCTCCCCCCACCCCGAATGCCTGGGTCCCCGCAGGGATTGCCAGGGTCCCCAGCAAAGCCCCCAGACGAGCACTTAGACAACAGACCCCCTCTGACGCCCTGGGGGCTGGAGTCTGAGGCTGGCTCCGCCACGGGCCTCCACCTGCAGCCTGTAGACGGGTCCCTGTGTCCTCCCGTGGTCCTTTGTGTGTCCATCCCGAGCTCTTCTGCTCCAAGGACCCCACCTTGTATGATTCAGCCGCCAGACGCCTCCTCTTACCCTGCCAGCCTCCACAAGGACCCTGCCACACCCAGGTCCCGGGGCTCAGGACTCCAGCCTATGAGTGGGGCCACTCCCATCCAGACACCCCTCCTGGACCTGCTCAGCCTCCGGGCCCCGCACCCCCGCCGCTCACTCTGGCCAGGAGGCCTCCCCAGCTGGCCCTGGGCAGAGACACCCCGCCATCCCACCTGTGGTGCAGGGCAGTGGTCCCTCTGGCCCTGCGCCACCTCTCCGCTGGTGCCTCTGTCCATTCGGGGTCTGCAGAGGACCTGCTGGGCTCTTTGTGTTTGGGACGGAGCGCAGAGGAAGGAGGGAGGAGGGGGAGGGGGAGGGTCACCCGTCCTCCGTCCTCCGTGCTCCTCCGCCTACTGGGCTGCGAGGGCCCCAGGCCCCACGAGGACTGCCTGTCGCTGGGCGTCTGGGGCTGAAGAGACCCCGGGCAGCCTGACCTCTGCAGGAGGCAGATCACAGGCTCGCGCTGAGCCGCGACGTTGGCCAGAGGCCACTGCCAGGCAGTGGGGCCTGTACTCCGGGGCCCCAGGGACCAGCCAGCCTGCTCGCTGGGCCTTTCCGCAGCCCCGCGCCCCTCTGGTGGGTAGGAGCTCTGAGGGACCCCAGATCCCCGGGCTGTGTGGGCAGGGGCCCAAGTCCTGGAACAGGGGAGGCAGGCCTCCTGGCCCATGCTGGCTGGCCTCTGGCGGCCTGCCCAGTACCATCGAGCCTCAGGGACAGCCCTCTGTCCAGCAGGCCAACAAGCAAGACAGGGGCCCGGGGCCAGCCAGGGCCGTGTCCTCTCCAGGTGTGCCTGGCCTGCCGCTGGGGGGCTCAGAGACCTGCCGGGACCCTGCCACTCACAGCCAAGCCCCTCCTGGTCCCTCCCCCCCACCTCAGGGCTCCGGCCTCCGCTCCATGGGGGCCTCCCTGGGTCTCCTCTGCGAGGCCACCTCTGGCTGCTGGCACCCAGCACCCTGTCTTGGTCAGCGTGGGCCAGAGATGGGGACTCGTAAATACAGAAATGTCTCTGTCCCCGCCCTGTGGGCCGGAAGATCAGGGTCCCATGCTGCCGGCTCTGCTCAGGGTCTCTTCCAACCTGCCGCCTGTCCCCGTCGCCCGCGGCCTCAGACGGTGGAGGGGGTAGAGTGCTCTCTGGTCTCTGACCCCGTCCACCCTCATGCCTGATCACCCCCAGGACCCCGGCACCATCCCCAGGGCGAGGGTCTCCTCGTGGGAACGGGGAGGCACGCAGATTTGGCCCATAGCTACCAGCCTGGGGGACCAGCCGGGAAGCCTGGGACGGGCAGATCTGTGTGGGGGCTGGGGGCTGGGGGCTGGGGGCTGGGGGCTGGCCACAACAGACTCCAGCCAGGCCATGGCCTGTGGGCAGAGCTGCGGCAGGGGACGGAGTGTGGTGACCGGGGCCCCACCTGGAGTCTTCCCCTCTGTTCCCGGTTACCTCTTCTGTGAGCACAATGACCAAGGCCTACCCGTGGTCCCCTTAGCTGGGAGAATATGGAAGGGCTGGGGCAGGGCTGTCCCCTGCGGGCAGGACGCTGTGGTCTACTTTTCTGCAGAGTGACCCCAGGGCAAGTCAGGATAGCTCTGCCCAGACCCACAGCTGAGAGCCGCCACGGACAGGCCACCCTCCTGCAGGCCTGCAGGCCCCCGTGGCCACCACAGCCTCTGACGGGCCCCCATGCCACGCTCCTGGGCTGCTGCAACAAGTGACCACAGCCTGGGCAGCCTGAGACAGCAGCGCCCAGCACCAAGGCCCCGGGAGAGGCTCCTTCCTCTCCTCTGGCTCCTGGGGGGCCATGCTTCCTTTGTTGGTGGCACATCTCCCCAGTTACAGCTTAAGGGTCTCATGGCCTCCTCTTCTGTGTAAGCCCCTCTGCCTCCCTCTTTTAAGGACACCCCCTACTGAACTTGGGGTCCCCCTAATAATCCAGGGTGATCTCATCTCAAGACCCTTCGCTCGATGGCTTCTGCAAGACCCCTTTCCCAAATACGGTCCCAATCACAAGTTCTGGGATTGGGACCTGGACGCATCCTTTTAGGGACACCCTTTAGGCCACTGCGCCCCACACATGAGGTCCGACTGAGAGGGAGGGAGAAGGGGTGGGACAGGAGCCTCGGGCTCATGTGGGTTCCTGCGGGCCTTGGGGCTTCCCTTCTGGACAGCCTGCCAGTCCTTGCTGGCCGGGCCCCTGGAGGGGGCTTGGAAAGTTTCCAGGAGGACGATCCAGAGCATAGGTTCCCAAAGAGGCTAGGCCCAGAGTGGGGTCCCCGCCTGCCCGGCCTGTGCCTGGCCGGGGTTGGGGCCTCTGCCCCTTTCATGGGGAGTCAGGGGCTGCGCCAGGAGAAGCCCCCAGGATCGAAGGCATTGGGAACCTTGCCATGGCCCCAGGGTGGAAGCAGGTGGGCCCGGGCTGGGTGCTGGCCTCAGTACCTGCCTGTAACACAGACCGGAAGTGGCCCAGGGCTCAGGGCTGCTGGGACCTGCAGACACGTGGCGTCGTGGGCCCCCGCTTGGCCCCAGCCTGGCCCCAGCCTGGCCCCAGCCTGGCCGCAGCCCTCCCCGCTCAGGATGGAGGCTGGCCAGCAGAAGAGACCGGGACCGATTCTGCCTCTAGGTGACGGGGGCCCTCAGAGCAGGCCAGTGAGGACCCCAGAGCGGGTGGGCTGTCTCTTAGAAATCCTCCACAGAGAAGCTCGCGGTGACGTGAGTGACAACCCTCTGGGGCTGCGCGTCACCCCTCCTCTAAAAAGATGCGTGGCCCTGACTAACCAGGGCCGGGGTCCAGGGCTGGCTGCTAGGTGGCTTCGTGACTGTGTCCTGGCAGCTTGGCCAGGACTCGGGCCAGCTTCTCTAGAAGGGCCTGCTCGGGGGGCATGGGCCCCCAGGTCCATGGGGCCTCCAGCTCAGGCCTCCCCGAGGCTCAGCCCTCAGCCCTGCCAGCAGGACCAGGGCACAGCCCTGTCCTCGGGAGCAAGGGAGCGTCTGGTCCCACTTCTGGGCCCCGCCTGCTCCGCCCGGCCCCCTCTGCCCTGGACGTGGCCCCTGAGCCCTCACAGCAGGAGCGATGCCCGGACAGCAGGCCAGGCCATCCCTCCTGAGTCTCTGGCCTCAGCGTCCAGCCCCACAGGCCAGGAGGGCCCCGGCTCTGACCTGCTCCAGGCCCGGGCTCCTGCCCCAGCCTCGTAACGAAGCGCTCCAGGCTGGGCAACGGAAGCAGGGGACGTTTGTCCTCCCAGTTTGGGAGGTCAAGGGGTCGGCCAAGGAGGTCTCTCCCAGGGTCTCTCTTGGCTGGCCCCTGTGTCCTCATGGCCTCCTTCCTCCGTGGACGTCTGCCTCTGGGTCCCCGTTATGAGGCCGCTGGTGGCATTGGATGAAGATCCACCCACATGACCTCACTTTAGCTTGGTGACCTCTGCAAAGATCCTTTTTCCAAATAAGGCCACGTTCTGAGGTGCTGGGGTCGGGGCTTTAGCCTGCGAATTGGGGAAGTTGCTTTTCAGCCCAGAACAGCCTCTGAAGTGCAGTGGCCTCTCCTCAGGGAGCCTGGGAAGAGGTCAGATGCCCCTAGGACTGCTCGGCCCCCTCCAGGCCATGCGGCCTTGACGTGCCTGTTCAACTCGGGCTCCTCCCCACAGAGCCCTGGAGAGCTCAGTCCTTGTCTGCAGTAAGCACTGCTCCGGGGCCCTGGTGAGCGACGCTCCGCAAGCCCGTGGGACGCCGCGGAGCCCTCTGAAGCCGCGCGCCTCGTGGTCCGGTCTCAGTGCTGCGTTGGAGCACGCGCACTCACGGAAGGCGGAGGACAGGTTGGGAATTCTTTCAGTTACAAGCAACAGAAAACCTGATTAACCTCCATTAAAGACAGGGTTCAGTTTTTCTCACACTCCTGGTTTGGAGAAGGCCCCGCTGCAGGCCTCTTGGCTTGTCATTCCTCCCTGTTGCCTCATGGCTGCAAGATGGCTGCCATAGCTCTGCGTACCCTCTCCACTTTCAAAACAGGGAGAACAGTGCCAGTTGTATTTGTTTTTATTTATTTTAATCAGAAAAGTGTTTTTAAGTCTTATCCCCCAATTCCCCAAAAGCTTTTTCTTATGTCTTAATGGACAGAAAGGAGGCAGATGGCCAACCCAGAGCTGAGGAGACTGGCACCAGATGCGTAGCATTGTCCCCTGCCACGGAGCAGAGGCTCAGGAGGAGCGGGAGCGTGCTAGGGCTGCAGCCAGCAGTGCCTGGGCCAGTCAGCAACGTCAGTCTCCAGCTGGGTGCTGGTCCGCGAGCCCAAGAGGGAGCCCGGCTCACCTGCGAGCGCCCAGCCGCCCCCAGACCCACGCTCTGCCACCTTCTCCTACCCTGAATCTGCACCCACAGGCTGGACACCCCGGGGGCAAAGACAGAAACCCTCCCCCAGGCCGGGGCGGGCAGGAAGACCCTGAGCAGGTGAAGCTGGGCCCTCAGAGGGGTGAGGGAAGGACGCGCAGCTGACGGGCTCTGCCCTCACCGCAGAACGGATGGAGGAAACAGCAGACGGTCACGCACCAGACCAGCCCCCAGGCGTCCCCCAGGCCTGGGGTGACAGCAGAGCCCGGCTGCCAGGGCCAGGTGTGGAGGGGGCGCTGCTGCGGGTGACCCTGCCCTGGGACGGGGTGACTGTCCCTCAGGGTTCCTCTTGGCTGGTGGCCTCTGCCCCACGGCCACTGAGCAGGACAGGCCTCACACAGAAGTGCCCTGTCCATGTGGCAGGGCCCTGCTGCCATAGGGCCAGGAAGAGCCCGACCAGGACCTGCTGGCCCCGAGTGAGACCTCCCAGGGGCCCTTCCTGACCAGCAGAGGACAGCCCCCCGGGGTGCAGGGCCAGCGTGCTTCTCCAGGGAGCGGGGGACACACGCTTCCTCCGGAACCTCGAGGGAGTGGACACTGCACAGCCTGCAGAGCGAGAGGGACACTTAGCCAGGGGCCAGGACCCTCCGTCCAAGGGAGGGGACACTCCTCTCATGAACCTGGAGCTGTGCTCGGTGCTCGCCAACTTGGGGAACCCCGCACGCTGCCTGGAGTCCCTGGAGCCACACCCTGGCCCTGTGCCCTGGGGTTCCTGTGGACGGAGCATCTTCTCTGGGCTGCTGGCTTTGGTTCGTGCTGCTGGGTGGCATCCAGTCAGCAGGTTAGAAAGTTCCAGGACCCCATGTCCCACCGCCTAGGAGCAACTGGGCTGGACGGAGCCTCCCACCTCAGACAGCCTTGGTCCCGCCGGCCCGTCCAAGGCAGCCCTCCACCGACACTGGGTAGCGAATGGCTCGGGACCTGAACGGGTCGCCCAGAAGGTGGCCTCAAGGTCCCTGGGGACAGGTTCCACCGTGACTTGGAAAGCTGAGTCCCTGCAGAGCTGTGGTCCCTGAGCTGAGGGGTCAGAGGTCAGGGCTCGGGAGCAGGAGGCTGGGGGGGGGCAGAGCGTGAGCACCTTCGTGGTCCCCATGAGTCTGTGCCGGGGACCCCAGAGGACAGAACACCACCGGGTCTCAGGGTGGCTGCGGCAGAGTCGGGAGGGGTGGGGATGAGGAGCAAGGAGGTCATGGGAAGTGGCCACCCAGCCAGGGCACAGAGGTCACTGACACCCCGGTGGCCAGCAGGGCCCAGAAAGACGTCTCAGGAGGAGCCTCAGCTCGCACAGCCGTGCTCGGGACGTCCACGCCAAGCCCGACACCTGGGGGCGGCAGGGACCCTCTGAGTCTGGGGGACTTGGAGAACACCCTGGGGTCCCCCACCCAACACGACACACAAGGCCAAGTCCATCCAAGCTCAGGGTAAGCAGGAGGTCCACTGGTCAGAGGGAGAGAAAGAGCAGAGCGTCCCCACCGCCATTCCTGGGCCGACGGTGACCAACTGCCAGCAGGAAGCCAGCAGGAAAATCTGACCCCAGCAAGAAGGCCATTCGTGAAACCCAGGAACCCCAAGGTAGCCCACGGGCCGGCGAGCGGATCACAGGACACAAAAAGCCACAGCCACCCACCAGCGATGTGCTGAGTAGAAGGAGGACATGGAACCCCGATCATCCAACCTTCTACAGCAGCAGGTCCTGGAGGCAGGGTGGCCGTCACCAGCCGACATGCTGCAGAGGCACTGGGGAACTTTCTGGAAGTACTGGATGGTTGGTAAAGTGGTGTCGCCGCCCGGCCTCGGTGGGCTCTGGAGCTTACCCCCGAGGCAGTGAATTCACGGCAGGTAAGTGGAGCCCTCCCCAAGTGGACGTTGACCAGATCTCCAGGCCACACACTCGGAGGACGGGCAGTGAGTCCAGTGAGAATCACGCTCAGCAAAGCCGAGGTTCCAAACGCCCCGGACGGGGAGCTGGGCGTCCTGCCTGCCCACCGCCCCAGACACAGGAAGTGCACACCTGGGAGGTTTGCTCACCCAGACTCAAGCATTCCCTCCATGGGGCTAGTCAGGGCCACACGCCTGGATGCAGCTAGAAGGAGCCAGCAGTCAGCCGAAGGCCAGCGCGGCCACCAGGAGCCACGTCCTTCTGCTGTGGTCACAGGCCACCTCCACCTCGGAGGCAGACTGAAGGTTTGTGTTGGACGGACAGAAGGCCTGTACCCAGAAGGACTTCAAGAGGTGAGACTCCCCACCTGGCCAGGCAGGAGGGAGGAGGGCACAGAGGGCCAGCGAGGGCCCCCACGGGCCCACTGGAGTCTAGTGCTCTGTCCACTTTAGCAAGCCTGGAAGTTAGCCCCACTGTACAGATGGGCAAACAGAGGCCCGGCTGGCTCTCACGGCCCATGAGCAGCAGGCCCAGAATGTCAGGCTGTGTTGTGCTCCTTCCACCAGCACCTCAGCTGGAGAGCTGAGGCTGCTGCCAGGGCCATGCCTCACGGGCACGATTCCGGCCAAGCCGGAGACCCAGCTGTGGTCGAGGGCTGAGTGGGACTCAGGAGAGTCCTGTGGCCTTGAGCTCTGTCCTCCTGTAGATGATGTCCACACAGGCAAGACCTGCCCTGTCGCTGTAAGAATAGGGCCCAGCACAGGGAGCGGATGTGCAGGAGGCTTTAGGGCATCGGCAGAGGCTGCCTGGAGCTGGAGGCAAAGGCTCTGTGCCAGTGGGGACGCCTGATTTTCCTCAATGAGCAAACGGGAACCGTAACAACCGCCTCTCGCTACACACTCACCAGGAGTCATGTGCACACACGCATGCACACACACATGCACACACATGGAGATAGCACCAAGGTGGGAGATACGTGAGCGCAGAGTGCTGACGATTTGTTTAACCGTATGTGAAGTCATAGGATATCACCAAGGGCGAGATCACCCAGAGGAAGGTTGTGAAGCTGAAGACTTATACAACGGGGGCTTTAGCAACCCCTGAAGATAAGATGCAACGCATGAGCTTACAGCAAGACAGGATGGAGAAGTGAAAATATTCACTTAGTCCAAAAGAAGGTCAAAAGGAGGGAAAGGAAACAAAAGGTAGAAATAAAAATAGGAAACAAACAGGACGGTGGTTAAATTAAATGAGATCATGTCAAGAATCACATTAAATGTAAATGCATAAATGCCACCACTTAAAAGGCAGAGATTGGCAGGTTGGATAAAAAAGCAAGATCTAATTACCTGCTGCCTACAAAACATCCACACTAAATACAAATTCTGGAATAGTTTTGAAGTAAAAGCATAAAAACAACATGCTGATATTAATCCAAAAGAGCTGACATGGTTATATTGATAGCCATGTGGATCTTAGAAGGGAGAACACTGACAGAGATGAAGATTCACTTTATAATGATAGAGGGGGTGAGGGTTCCCAAGTGGATACTAGAGTTCTAGGTGTTTATGCACCAAATAAGATCTTCAAGATACATGATGCAAAATGGATGGTGATACAAAGAGAATTAGACAAAGCCACAATTATGACTTTAGATTTCAACAGCCCTTCTTCAATAAATGATAGGACAAATAAAGCCAATAAGGATGTAGGAGACTGGAACAGCTCTGTGGGTCAACGTGCCCTGACTGGCATGTTTTGAATGTCCCATCCAGCAACAGCCAATGCACATTCTCTTCAAACACATGCAGTGGTTCCAAACATCTCAATAAATGTAAAAGGATTCAAGTCATTCAACTTGTGTTCTCTGGCCAAAATGAAATTAAATTAGACACCAATAATAGAAGGATAGCTGGGAAATCCTGATATTTGAAAACTAAATAAGACTTCTCAGAAGAAGAGAAGCAGAAAAAAGGAAATAATGACCACCACAGTGGAAATCAACAAAATAGAAAGCAGAGCACCCCAGACAGTTAGTGAAACAAAAGCTGCTCATTGGAAAAGATCAGTACAGTTTATAAATAGCAAGGTCTATCCATCCGAAAAAGAAAGAAGGTATAAATTACAAATATAAGAAACAAGAAACGTGGCATTGCTATTAATTACATATATTATGATAATTTTATAACAAATTTGACAACTTGGATCTAGAGGACAAAGTCCTTGAAAGACACTCTAGTGTAATTCTGTCAAGAAGAAACAGAAAACATGAAATCATCTCATTTTTTAAAAGATTACAAAATGTCCCACAAAGAAAACTTAAGGCAAAGATGGTCTCACTACCAAACATCTAAGGAAGAGTTAATAATTCTAACAAAAACTTCCTGAAAATTTGGAAGGCAAGATTTCTGATTTATTCTGCAAGGCCAGGTTTACTGTGGTGTCATAATTATGCAGAAAGCTAGAAGACAAGAAAGCTGCAGACTAATATTTTTCATGAAATGCATGCCAAAATTCTAAATAGTTTTAGCAGCCAAGTTCAGCAGTATTTTAAAGGAACAACACATACGACTAGAAGCAGCTTATTCTGGGAATGCAAGGTTGGTTTAACATTTTAAAACAAGCAATATGAAGCAAGTATCAACAGGAAAAGGCTCACTTGACCATTTCAGTCGATTCAGAAAAAGCAAACTTCTAATGTTGCTGTCCCTCAAACTGATGAAGAGCATCCATGAAATGCCTACAGCCAGCGTCATACGCAGTGTGAAGGACGGACTGTCCCCCCTGCCCCGAGGTCAGGAATTAGGCAGGATGTCCAGGGTCACCACTTAGCATGCCCCTGGAGAGTCTCACCAGTGCCGTCAGCTTAGGAGGAAAAGGAAAGGGGGAAGGAGGGAGAGCAGGAGAGAGGGAGGGAGGGAGGGAGGTTTCCAGGTGTCCTTCAAAGTGCAGCGAGCGAACTCTCATTAATCAGTTGGCCACCTAGAGATGAAATCCTACAGAATCTATAAAAATGTCACTAGAACTTCTCAGGGGCCTTAACGGGCTGCGACCCAGAGGATCCATAGACGAAAATCAACACTATTGCTACATCATACAATTGACAGAAAATCCGTTTACCATGGCGCCCCAAGTGTGAACACAGAGACAAAGAGGCAGGCTGGCAGGAGGCGGCAGGATGGAATTTTGCTGAGCAACGTTGAAGAACTAGATCAGCGGAGAGAGATGGGGTGTGTGCGTCAAAAGACGCCATTCCTTCAAAATGAAGGCACAGGCCGAGCAAACCCACTCAGAACACCGGCCGCACCCCAGGCAGTGCCCAGGAGGACCAGAGTCTGCACCCACTCGGAGGCCCGCTCACCAGGGGCACCGCCCCCACCCGCAAGAGCCCAGTGCCCACCAGCAGGCGAGCAGATGCTGCGGACGGCCCTGCTGCGTCCCTGCAAGAAACTCCGCTCAGTAGAGAAGGGACGAACTGGACACAGCCCACACGGAGGGCCTCAGAATGCTGCACCGAGCCAGAGAATCCAGGCCAGGGGAGGGTGCACACCTCTGCTCCCCAGAACAAAATTCTAGAACACACAATCCAGATCAGCCCTGCCTGCAGGCGCCAGGGGGCACAGGAAGCTTCAGGGTCACCCCACTTTTGCTCTCTGGATAGTGGTGCTTTCCTGGGTGTAAGGATATGTCAAGACGCATCAGCTCCACTGCTGCCCACGTGGCTTCCCGGATGTCAATCACACACCTGTTCAAAAACTGAAGGGAATGAAAACCTCTCCGAGGCGTGATGGAGAGGGGCGGAAGGCAGGCTGCGGGAGTCTCCACGAAGCCCAGGACCCCGCTGGGCCTGAGGCCCTCGCATGTGCTGGGGGTGCCCAGGCAGGGGCCCGCGGGGACGCCAGCATGCAGGCCACCTCCTCCCCAGCGGCTGGCTGTGGTGCTTGGGTCCCTGTTCTCCATCTTCCAGCCCCAGGGACGAGCAGAGATGGAGGGAGGAGAGAGACCACAGAGAACGTTCTGAGCCAGCCTGGTCCCTTGGGTTCAGGCGGGTGGAGTCGGGCTGTGGCAGGGCGAGGCCTCAGACATCCGGTCCCAGAGGAGCGTCCCGACCCGTGGCCACAGGTAAGGCAGGACAAACCCCAAAGAGCCATTTCCCAAAGCAGAACCCCTGGTCCTCAGGTGCGGGCAGAGGGTGACCCGGCCAGAGCAGGACAACCTGGATTCCTGTCCCAGCTCTGCCCCTGAGGACATGACTCAGGGCACATTACTCCCCTCTCCGTGTCTCGGCGTCCCCTGCAGGATGGGGACACAGCAGCCTCGCCAGGGGACTGCAGCGAGCTGCCCCACGGGAATGGGCACAGCCTCCCCTGGCTTCCCGGACTCCACAGACCCGGGGCCAGCGTGTGCTGCCAGCCTGTGGTCGCCAGAGGCCAAGCCTGCTGGGCACTGGGCCTGGCGGCTTCTCAGCACGGGCCTTCCCGGAAGCCAGTGTGGGAGGCAGCCCAGCACCCGCTGTCCCAAGACGGGCACAGAATGTACCAGTGGTGCCACCGGGCTCAGGGGACAGGCCCCAGGAGGTAAGAGCGAGTGACCAGCTGTCCTGCTTCACCAAGAGCAGGTGGTTCCCTGGATGGGGACTGACCAGGAAAGTGCTAAGCCAACTGGTTGACCATCACCTAACAAAGTCCCTCCCTCCACGCTGCTGCTTCTCCTCCCCCTCCCGGTTTCTTTCCATATGAACAAAACCCAGACTTGTCACCAACCTCAGGATGACCTGATGACCTCGGCTCCCTGGAGAACTGGAGCAGAGCCCACTGGATGCCTTTGAAACCCCACAAGCCCCGACCCTACGGCTCCCCCTTCTAAGGAGGTGCCCTCAGGAACCATCAGGCCAGTGCACAGTAGGACCGCAGAAATGGGTCACTGCCCAGACCTTTAAAGTAGAAAACGCGGGCAGCTACCTAAATACACCTCAGTGGGGACAGTACAGGCAGGGACCGGGTCTCCAGGCTGAGCTAAGGACCCCAGGACAGCTGGCACCTGGGCAAAGCCACTCCGAGCAGGGGCAGCCAGGAGCGGAAGGCCTGTCCCCGGGCTCCTGGGCCTGGGCGCTCTCTGGGGGCAGGGGCTGGCTGTCGGTGGTTTTCCTTTCTTACTTTTTCTGCTCTGGTTTCCCATGTTGCTCGGATCACTTAGCGGGAGATTTGACAGAGCAGTAGCACGTCCTGTCCTAACAGAGGCTCCCTATAAAGGGGCTCCCTAGGACTACGGTGGGGGTAGGGGCTTAACGGTAGATCCTGACCTCTGTCCCCTGACACCGGGGTCTGGAACTGGGTCAGTCACAATCTGTTCCCTGGAAAGATAGGACAAAGGAGCCAGATTTGGGTCTGGCAGGACAAGAGTCTTTTGTCCCCAAACTTGGAAGTCAGCCCTGCCATCAATTTTGCTTTCTTGGGAAGGTTCTGAGCTTCTAGGAGCCCGAGGAGGTCAGAGGTATGGGAAAGAGGTCTGGTCTGCAAAGCAGGGAAGCCCGACTTGGAGTCTCAGGAGCAGATGGTGCCGTCTTCAGGCACAGCTGGATCCAGGAGCTTGCACAGGGCCGCTGGGATCTCTGCCACCAGGTGTTCTCTCTCTTTCTCCGCGTCTCCTTTCACCTGTTCTCGTCTCTGCTTTCTTAGTGATCTACCCCTTGCCCTCCTTTGTGACCAGGTACCCTCCTGGGTGAGAAAAATGAGAGCTGGCATCGGGCAACGCCTGACCCTGCCCAGTGACAGCACCCCCTGCTGGCCCAGGCAAGAAGTCCAGGGAGAACTCCGCGGGCCTGGCCTGCCTTGCATGCCCGTCCCTGTGACCAGGGCAAGAGGGCCCAGGGGTGCCAGTCCCCCAGGCCACACCACGGGGAGGAGAGAAGGCACAGACGCTCTGCAGGGCAAGCCCTGCCTCCGAGGCCGATGGAGCCCTCTTGTCGGAAAGTCACCACGGCTCCTGGGGCAGGCACGCTGGCCCGGCCTGCACCCAGCTGCTCCCAGGCCTCCGTCACTGTGACCCCGGACGGTCAGGAGAGGAGACAGCTCCTGCCTCCAGCAGCAGCAGGGGCAGAACCCAGGGGAGGAGTCCCCTCACTGGGTAGCGAGCAGCAGAAGGGGACCCGAGCTACAGGCTGACCCGTCTCCTCCCACACCGTGACCTGGGCTCAGGTAGCGAGGTGACACTGCATCCCGCCACTACCACTGGCAGCTCCACCCAGCATGGCCACACGGCCACACGGCCACCTCCCGCGCCCGCCCCAGTGAAGGCCGCCCCAGGCGCCCCACCACGGGCACCAGCGCCATCACCATAGCAACCATGGAGACGGCGCCTCCCCTCTGCCGGGCAGCTCAGGTGGGCCACGGCTCTCAGGGGTGGACATGGCCAGGGCGCCGTGACCCTCGAGAGCCGCGACCCTCGGCCAAGCAGGAGCCCCGGAGCCGCCGGGCTTTCTGAGGGGAGCTGCTCTCCCGGAGGCCGGGCCCCAGCCCTGTGCTCAGAGACGGCCCGCTGCTCTGAGCCTGCCGGTGTGTCCGGGGGGCACTCGCGAGTCGCGGGCTCTGACCTGGGACCTGGTCCTGGCCTCGGGGGCGACTCCCCAGGCAGGCAGAGCAGCATGGCGGGAAGGTGCCCCGCCAGCCTTGCCGGGCTGAGGAGCCGAGGTGCCGGGGCTTTGCCTCTGGCCTCCCGATCCTTCACAGAGCAGGTGAACTGCGAGAAGAGGCGGCACAGCCGAGGCCGGGGCCGGGCGCCGTCTCCTGACCCGCGTGGGCCCAGGGTGTGCTTCCCGGGCAGGCGGAGGGGCGCATGCTTGGCTTGGGGTGCGGCCGCGCCTGAGGCTGAGGCTGAACTTCCACAGCAAGTAGAACTGTCTGAACAGGGGTCTCATCCGACGGGCCCTGGGTGCCAGGGCACAAAGACTGGCCAGCGGCAGGAGGTGCGGAGGCTGCAGGTGGCCCTGGGTGCACTGTGGGGCCGTCTGTGCAGATGCCCTGGGGGGGGTCTGCTCCTACAAGGGCCTCGCTGTCACTTGGAGCGGGGACCCCAGAATCGCTGCCAGTGGCCATCAGCCTGTGGGATGATCCTGGCCCCTGCAGGGCTTGCCCACTATTGGCAAGTCCCCAGGCCACCTCCAGGGTCACGGTGCACCAATGCTGTCTGGTCTCTCTGCAGCCTTTGACGTGGACGCCTTCACCAAAGACTCAGGGGCGTCCTGGAGACCGGCCCCAGAGAGGCACAGAAAGCTGGGCCTTCCCACCGCGAGGAGCTGGGCACGGCTCTGGCAGAGGGAGCAGGGACTGTGCGTCACGTGCGGAGGGGCTGCCAGACCCGGGGGCCTTCCTGGAGAAGGTGACGTGGTGACAGGATGCTCGGCAGAACACCCGCGGGACAGCACCCCAGGTCACACTGTGACATCCAGGACCACAGGGACCTGCCCCCATCCAGGAGCTGCAGAAGGACCCAAGTGGCAGGAGAGGGGGGATGGCAAGAAAGGAGAGGGACCCAGGGGGTCTCAGGAACCTACAGGCAAGACGGGGCAGATCCTCAGCTCAGAGGCCCTTCTGCCGGGGGTGAGGGGCGGATGGGCAGGGGCTGCGGGCGATGCTGAGGGCGGTAAAGAAGGAAGGCGTGACAGAGCCCGGGTCCCATGAGTGTCACCAGAGCCATCTTCTGAAGAGGCGTCCATGAGGAAGGACAGAGAGGGTGGCAGTGACCATGACGTCAGGACTCGATTTGGGGGTGATGGTGGACCCTGGTGGATCTCCAGATGGAGATGGGAGACAGGCTCGGCCAAGCGGTGGTTCTCTCATTTCTGGCCACGGCCGGGAACGAACCGGGTCAGGCCCCTGCCACAGACAGTCGGAAACCTGGGCAGGTGATGCGGGGCCACGTTGTCAGGCAGGGCAGGACTGTGGCTGCCAAGAGGAGGCGGAAACGTGAGGTGATGCCTGCCCCCCGGGTCTGGGTCGGGGACAGTCCCAGCGGCTGAGCAGCGAGCTGGGATCGGATGGAGCACACTGCCATCCTGCTGCTCCTCCCTGGGGAGGGGGACGTGCCCGAGGAAGAGGCAGGTGATCGTGTGAGGGCCCCTGGGTGCTGGAGAGACCCCCAGGGCTTAACAGAGAGCAGGTCCCGCCATGCTGAGAGTGGACCAGAGTTGTCGAATGTTGGCAGAGCAGAAGGGCCTGGCTGACACAGGGGGCACCTCCTACAACCGCACGGAGTCATCTTTTAATAAGGACCATGCCTTAGAGTAGAACTCACCACACACCCTCCCTAACAAAGTTCAAAAACAACCTCAGCAAGAACGGCAGTCTGGAGTTTGATTCTCATCAAGTTAGAAAAGTCTTGGAGGAGACACCTCACACATTCCACAGATCTGCCATGACAAATACTAATCAAGACCACGTACATTCAGGTCAATAGTCAGCGTCAGGCTACCCACAGAACAAACATCAGCCTTGTTCAGGGGATGAGATCAGAATCCAGAGTTTCTACATCACTCACAATGTCCCACACACAATCAACAATCACTGAATACACAAAGAAACAAGAAAATGTGACTCGATGTCAAGAGGGACAGAGAACAGGCAATAGAAGTCAATCCTCAGCAGCTCTCTTAAAATGTGTTCAAAACGTTAAAGAAAACATGCTGGAAGAATTAATAGAAAATATGGTCTTTATAAGGGAACAGATAAGGAATACACTCAGAGATGGAAGCTACAGTAAAGAACCAGATGGAAATTTAGAACAGAAAAGAACAACTGAAAGGAAAAATGATCTGTCTGGGATAATGTTCTCAGTTTGAAATCTGCTCTGATGCCTGTAGGGTGCCTGTAGGAGACCCAAGTAGGGACACCAACTATGCAGTTGGAGATGTGGGCTTGAAATCCAGGAAGAAGCTGGGTTGGGAGATCAGCGTCAGCATAGGGGAGATGAGAAGGGATGCACTCACAATGAGGTTGATCCCCCATCACTCGGTGCCCTCACCCCTGTCAGGAGGAGGACAAACCAACAACCCAAAGCAACAGAGCAATACATGAGTTCTTCGGTGGCAAGTGACTATGAATGGCACCCCTGCAGTTCCACCCCTCAGAGGGCCCTGTGCCCCAAGTTGAGCCTCAGTTGAGCTTGCCCTTCAGGATCCCCACTAATTACATCACCTCAAGGAGCAGAGGGGCCTTGGCATGTTCTCAGCCAATCAGAGCTGCTTTGGTGAAATTGCTGTGGATTTGGCTCCTTGCTGGGTGCCAGGAAGGCAAGTCCTCCCACCCCGTCTCACTCCTGTGAAAGTCGCCCTGTGATCTTGATTGGTGCTGGAACGAGTGGCCCCCGCGGAGGCTCTGTGCCCCTGGGCTCTGGAATCTGAAAAGAGGGTAGGGGCGTGGCAACTGTCAGGAGCCGCTCTGGGCAATCCTGGGCCCGTTGGAACAAGGAACAGGAGTGGGCTGGCGGGGGCGCAGGACACGCTCCCCATCAGTAGACAGGGCACTATTGGCAGGCATTTTATTGAAGCGCTCACCGTGCGTCAGTGCTGTGCCAAGCATGTGGCAGGGTGGAGAGCTCCATGTTCCAGGTGAGGACTTAGAGACATTGAGTGACCAGGACTCACAGGTTCAGAGCCGTCTGACTCCAAAGCCTGCGTGTGAACCACGAGGCTCTGGGACTGGGTGTGTACCTGTGTGTCCTTCACACCTGTTTCCTCCAGAGCTCTGCAAATGTCTGTAAATGGCTCAGACAAACGCCTGGGGACCATTCTTTTCTTTTCCAGCACAGCCCCATTGTCTCTATCTTCCCTGTCACCAGCTGCTCCTCTGCCCTGCCCACGGCCTTCCTCCTCTCCATGGGCATCAGAGTAGCCAGAGGAACCCTTGAAAACACAACTACCTGGTCACTTTCCTGCTAGACACCTTTTCTTGGTTTCCCATCAGCTCAAGATCAATTTCATGACTCCTCCATGACCTGCAAGGCCCTCCATGAAATGCCTACCTGTTTCCCCACAATCCTCAGGCCACAAGCCTCCTTTCTTATTCTACTAAAAGTACACAAGCCTTTTGAAATCCTTCAACAAGTCCAGCTCCATCCCTGCCTCAGGACCCTTGCACTTACTGTTCTTAGTTCTTCTCCAGATCTTCACACAGCTGTCTCATCATTCAGGCTCAATCAAAATGTTACCCACACATCATGTGGTGCCCTGACCACTCTAACTGACCACCATGACTAGTCCCTCTATTACTCCTTCAAACAGTCATCACTCAAAATATCTCGTTTGGACTTCATTTGCACAATTTTTAGATTCTCACTTAGATTTCAAGTACTATGAGGAATGGTCCCATCTGCTATGGTCTCTTCACACCTAATGCAATTTCTGGCACAAGGAGACACTTGGAAACACTGAGTGGATAAATGGGTTTGGGTTGATCTCTATCATCCGAAAGTGCCAGGTTGGTTCTATTGTTTAACCTTACGTATCACTCGTCTACTCACCCATCCATCATCCATCACCCATCTTTCCATCTGTCCTTCTAACTATACACACATACACTCACATACCCACCCAGCCATCTTGCACCATCAAGCATCCAACCATCATCTGTCCACTCACCTATCCTCCTATACAGGTGCCCATCATTCATGCAACCAACATCCATCCATCCACCACCCGACCCTCCCATCCATGATCTGACCATCCAGCCCCTGAGTGGCCTCTCTGTGCTGGTTGTTGAGGACCCAGATTTGACCAAGATGTGGAGACTTCCCTAAAGAAACACTGAGTTTTGACCTCCTGTCCCCTCTCTTCCCCCTCTGCTCAGGTGAGGCGGGAACCGCATCACCCCTGCTAGCAGAGAGGTCTACACTCTCTTCAGCCACTGAGGGGTTTAAGAAGACTGCCCCACCCTGAAGGGTGAGCTGGTGTGAAGTCCAGAGAGCCTGAGACAATCTGTGGTTGAGGCAAGTCAGTGCCTGGAATGGACAGGAAGTCCTCGGGAGGAGTCAGGGCTAGAGCTGGTCTTCAGGGAGGAGGGGAGAGGTGAGCAGTCTGATGCAGAGATAAGAGTGAGTGCAGCGTGACTGTGGGGTGCACAGAATGGCTACCCTACTCATCCTTCACCACCCATGGCCCCTCCATGGCCCTGAATTTGAGAAGACTTCCTGAAATTGTCCATTCCCATCCCAGACAGATAATAACAATGAGGACAGTGATGCTGATAAAAATCATAAGGGTTACTGAACACTTTCCACGCCAGATAGGATTCTGAGTTCCTGTCAGTGGCTCATGTAATACCATAGCAATCTGCCAATACATGATCTCCCCCTCCCTTTTCAGGTGAAAAATGGACTTAGAATGACACAACACTTGGTGTTATGGTTTAGATATGAGGGGTCCCCAAAAGCTCATGTGTGAGACAGTGCAAGAATTTTCAGAAGTGAAATGATCAGTTCTGAGAGTTGTAACATAATCAGTGGGTTAATCCACTGACGGATTAACTGGGTAGTAACTGCAAGCAGGTAAGATGTGGCTAGAGGAGGTAGGTCACTAGGAACATGGCTTTGGGGTAAATATTTTGTCCCTGTGAATGGAGTTCTCTTTCTGCTTCCTTGTTGCAATGTCCTGAGCTGCTTTCTTTCACCACACCCTTCCGCCATGATGTTCTGCCTCATTTTAGGCCCAGAGCTAGGGAGTCAACTGTCAGTGAACTGAGACTTCTGAAACCATGAGCCAAGATAGTCTTTTCCTTCTCTAAAACAGAAATTGTTACCAAAAAGTGGTGCTGTTGCTGTGACTCACCTGACCTTGTGGTCAGAAGTTTTTGAAACTTTTTGGAATTTATAGGAGGAATTCTGAGACATTTAGAGATTCAAGCTGGAAAAAACTTTAGTAGTGTATGCAGAGTTTAATGGACAATTCTGGTGGGAGCTCAGAAGACCAGAATGCTGATAGGAGTGTGGACAGTAATGACTAGATTCATGAGGTTTCAGCAAAAGGAGGATTCTATTGGAAATTGGACTAGAGGTCATCCATATTAGGTTCTGGCCATGAAGTTGCCAACATTTTGCCCATAATCTGAGATTTTTTGTGAAGTTGAATTTAAAAGCAATGTACTAATTAATCTGGAGGAGGAAACTTCAAGGCAGCATGGCATTCAGGCAGTGGCATGGGTATTGCTGGAAGATTTTAGTCAAGTTTACTGTGATAATCAGGAGCAGGAAGTAAAGTCAAAATATTTGGAAAACAAGCAGTTTGACTAAAAAAGTGGGAGTGAAATTAGGGCCAAGTAAGTTATGATTGTTGATGACATTATAGCCACTAAAGAGATGCTAAGTACTTTTCACAAAGACAACAGAAAATATGTCTTGAGGGCACCTCAGGAATTGTCAAGACCATATCTCAGGCTAAGTATGTAAAAGTAAAAATTCCATTGAGCAGAGATTTGGGGGCACCAAGTTTGCACAGCAGGGACATAGAAAATTTTTTTTACCATGTTCAGACATCCAGGCACTCAGAGGCTGCTGCAGTCATAGTCTCGGGAGGCTTAAAACTGCTCCAGATTGTTGCAGACCTTGGTATCAACCACACGGTGATGATTCTGAATGAATAAAGGATGCTGGAATTAGGGAGTCATGGAGGCTTCCACAGAGACTAAAATGGAAAGCCTGGGAGGCCAGGCAAAGTGCAACAGGGTCAGAGTCTCTGTGGATTGTCCCTAAGAAAGTGATGTGTGAAAAAATGAGAAGGAAGCCAAAGTTAATGTAGAGACCCCGAGATTAAGAGGTGCCAGTAACATGGAACATCTGTCAAAGAAAACTTCAGAAATTGAGCAGAAACAAGTCAAGAGAGAGTTCACGTGGACTGTAACTAGCAAAGTCATGGGGCAGAGCTATATAAACCCTTTGGAGAGAACATCACAATGCCGTGTACCCAGATCCCAAATACGGAGCTGTTGGACTTGTATGCCCTGCTGGATTATATATTGTATATTCATAACGTGCTTTAAATTTTTACAGAGACTTGCACTGAAAGTTTGCCTTGAGTTACAGAGAAGACTTTGGACTTGGACTTTAGGGTAATACTGAAATTATTGACTATGGGGACTCTGGAAAATTAACTAAATGTATTTTGCACTGTGAGGTGGGCATGAGCTTTTGGGGACCAGGTGTGGAAGGTTAGGGTTTAGATATGAGGTGTCCCCCCAAAGCTCACATGTGAGATAGTACAAGAATTTTCAGAGATAAATGATTGGATTATGGCTTAAACAGCAGATTGCTCCCCCGATGGATTAACTATGTGGGAACTGTAAGCTGCTAAGGTGTAGCGGAGGGAACGAGTCACAGGGGGGTGTGGCTCTGGGGCAAGTATTTTGTCCCTGATGAACAGAACTTTGTGTTCCTGGTTGCCACGTCCTGAGCTGCTTTTCTCCACCACACCCTCCCACCATGATGTTCTGCCTCACCTCAGGCCCAGAGCCATGGAGTCAGAAGTCTGTGGACTGAAACCTCTGAAACCATGAGCCAAAATAAAATTTTCCTCCTTTAATTGTTCTTGTTGAATCTTCTGGTCACAGCAACAACAACAGCAACAAACCCAAACAAACAAACAAACAAAAAGCCTTTCTAAAACATTTGCTTCCTACCTTTTTCTTCAGTACAGCACTTTCCCGAGTTGTGGGGTTTGTCTTCCCTGTCTTCCTGACTCCACCCATCATACACACACCTGGAGTCCCACCAGGGCAGGGACAATTTGATCATTTTCTTGGATCTCTGAAGCCCAGAAGAGAAGGTGGCCTAGTGTAATCCTTGTACAAATGATGGATGGAATGATGGGTAGATGGATGGAATGGTGGGTGGATGGATAGATGAATGGATGGATGGAATGATGGATGGATGGATGGAATGGTGGATGGATGGACAGATGAGTGGATGGTCAGGTGGACGGGCAGATGGATAGATGGATAGATGAGTGAGTAGATGATGCATGAATGAGTTGACTGGTGGGTAGGTGGTGGGTGAGTGGAAGGAGGGAAGGATAAGTGGAGGGATGGAAGAACAGATGGAGGGGTGGGTGGATGATGGGTGGGTGAGTAGATGGTGGGCGAGTAGACGGTGGGGCATAGACGCATCCCCCCAGGATCCCATGCCTCCAAATCACTAAATGGTTAGTTTCGCAGGTGGCTCAGCGTGGCCCATGTGAAGATGGCATTTTTGTGGTGCCGGGGTGGGAAGGACAGGAGTTTGGACCCTGCCCTTCCGTGGGAAGCTCTCCCATGCAGTCCTGTCCCCTTCGAGCTCCTGCCCCAGGGACCTTGGCCCCTCGTGCAGCTTGAGGAGGTCGGCTTTCTGGGAGGCTCTGCCTGGCTGACTCCCCCGTCCTTTGCTCCCCACCCACTGGCGGAGGCTGCTGGCCCCAGCCTCCCCCACCCTGCAGCCCCCCAAACCCAGCCCCCACCAGCCACCGTTGCCGGTCGCAGCTGTCCACACTTACAAAGCCCGGACTGTTGGATAAGGCCGTGCCAGCTGGAACGAGCCACTTCCCGTCTGACGGGAGGCTCTGCACGGAGCCTGTGGGCAGCTGTCAGCTCGGAGGCGCAGAACCGGATCTGGAGCCCGCTTATGGCCAGTGTCCTCCCTGGGTCCCTCAGCAGGGGCTCTTGGCCGCCCGGCCATGGCTCCAAGTGGGTCCCCCAACCTGGGGCTGAAGCAGGGCCTTTAACTGCTTGAACCTGCTGGCACTCTGATGCTCCCGTCCCTTAGGAAATCTGTCCCCTCAGGAGAAAGGGGTCTAGAGCCCCTTTAGGGTCTGAGGTGGGTGGAATTTGCTGACTCTTTTCCAAGGGCCAGCCATCAGTGACTAGGCAGAGGCCACAGAGAGACGAGAAGCTCAGAATGCACGACAGCAGCCAGCATCGTCCCCGATGGCCAGGACGGACGTCGGTGTGGACGGCCAGGGAGGCCGGAGCAGGGGTGCCGGCTGAGGCCTGTCCCGGGCAGAGGTTGCTACGTCCCTTCTCAAAGGATCCGCTGCTAAGCGTCTCCAGGAAGCCGCATGGGACGCTGCCTGCCCTGGCTCTCCAGTGCCCACCAGGCAGTCACCCCAGACCATTTCCTGAGCACCTACTATGTGCCAGCAGGGCCCCTTCACGCAGTGGGCGCTCCCACGGCCATCCCGGCCCAGCCCAGGCCTGGCAGGGCCCACAGCCTGCTGGCTCTGACTACATCCTGGGAGAAACAATTGGAATGAAACTACAGGGTGCTTTTTTCTCCTTCCCCAGGCTAGTCCTGTTTAATAACTTAATTAAATAAACAGAATCATAATCGTAACGTTGATATTTCCTCTCTGTAATGTCCATTCTCTGGGGACTGGGAGCTTCCCACAGCCCCCAGCACGACCCTGGACCCCGTCTGAGGCTGTCTGCCCTCGGCCTCCTGCTGGGGCCTCCTCGGGGCCCACCGAGCCTGGGGCCTGGGGGCTGACAGGATCCGGGGGTGGGGCTGCCAGCCCCTGCCTGCTGTGTTTACAGTGAGCTCAAACCACCCCGTGCAAATTACTCTGAAGCTCCTAATTACACATTTCCTTCCTCCACCATTTTCTTTTGACAGTTGACTTTGAAACGTTTACCACTTAATTCTCCCCGGGCGGGAAGGAGGGGAGGAGGGGGCAGCCGCAGGAGGGGCTGGGCTGGGATGTGGCTGGGCCGCTCCGGCAGGGCCTCTGGGGTCCCGGGCTGGGGAGTCTGGCTCCCCACCCAGCCCCACGGGCCAGGTGGCCAGCAGATCCACCGCCTCCTCTGTCCACTCTGTAAGGCTGGGGCTGGGCCCAGGTCCTGCTTGGTACACACTGGCCCCTGCTTGCTGGCAGGTCTGCGGGGCTGCCCGAGCCAGGCGTGAGGGGCAAGTCCGGGGAGGCCCCACGGAGGCAGCAGCCTCCCCTCCCAGGCTGGGCAGGGGTCTCCATCCCGGGGTGCCAAGGGCAGAGCTACAGAGGAATGTCCTGTGGGAGCCGGGACGCATGAGGGAGGGGCTCTCGGCCGGGCCAGGCCTCGACCGTCCTGCTGAGGACGCCGCCTCAGCCAGGGCTGCCCAGCGGGAGGTAGGCGGGCTCTCTGCCGGGTCCCTGCCCCAGCCCGGCCCTGCCCGTCCGCTGCTGGAGCCCTCCTGCGCCCGGGTGCCCCAGCCTGGCCAGCACCCCACTCCGCCTGTTTAATGGGTACGCTCTGCTGCCCCCTGGGCCTTTCCCTGTGGCCCCCACGATGGGCGCCCTGCTGAGTGGGCACTTGACCTGGAAGCACTGGCTCCAGCCTGGAGGGCACAGAGGTGCAGGGGCACCAGCCAGCGCCCGGAGACAATGGCCATGGGCAGCGGGGGCGCAGCACGGTGCCGAGAGGACGGTGTGGGCGGGGCAGGGGTTCAGGGGGCGGTCGGAGCCCATCCAGGAGGTACCACTCGCTGCTCGCTTCAGAAGGACGCGTGGGGGACGCCCTGAGAGGCTGGGGATGGCGGGGCCCTGACCACCCTGGCTGGGGCACGTGGAGCTGGGCTGCCTTCCCGAGCTGCGTGGGGGCATTGACTGGCACTGAGGGGCCAGCCCTGGGGCTGGAGGAGAGGCAGACCCTGTCCACGCTGCCACCGCAGGACCACGCAGACAGCCCGGGCAGGGCCACGGACCTGCCCGCACCCATCCTGCCAGCTGGTACGCCCTCCCGCCCGCCCTGCCGCTTCCCGAGAGGACCCAGAGTGGACCCAGAGTGGACGAGACCAGCGAGGGGCGCCCTGGACAGGCCTCCGGCTGTGCCCTCCTGGTCGGTGGCAAGCCTCTCGAGGGCACACGCTGTCGTGAATTTGGAGGCAGCAGAGGCCCGTCAGGACGTCCCCGGCTGCTGGCCTCCTGCTTAGACAGGCTGGAGGCCGCCAGCTCCGGAGGGCAGTGGGCCCGCACAGGTGCTGTGGCAGAGGCCCCGCAGCTCCGACCAGCCACTCCTCTGGGGGACTCGTCCTCCCTGGCTGGAGCCACTGGGTGGACACGGGCACCCCAGTCTTTTCCTCTGGTCGAGATCGTGAACCCAGAGCCGTGAACCTCGAGCCAGGCTCTGGGTGCCTCTCGGGGCCCCACAGCAGCTGAGCCTCCCCCGGCCGAGCCCCCGCTCACCTCCTCCTCCCAGGCCCTTCGTGCCAGCTGCCCAGCTGTGAGCCAGGGGACACATGGAGGCCTGGTCACCGCACCTCACTGGTTTGTTGGTGTCCACCCCATGCCCAGCCCCACGCTGCCCCGTGCAGGACCCGGACTACCTCCCCTCCTGCTCCCTGGCATCCCAGTGCCTTGGGCACCCGTGAGTCCCCACCCGTGCCCCCTGTCGCCCTCCATCCCCTCCAGGCCCTGCCCTGGGACCCACAGTTGCTCACCCCGCTGGCTGCCAGGCAGACCCTGTGAGTGCACAGGAGGCAGAACCTTGTCACCAGCTGCAGCCGTGGTCACAGAGCCAAGCACAGAGAAGCAGGGAATCCTGTCCGCAGGAGACCAAGGCAGCGATGTGACCTGTGCCTCGGGGACATTGCAACGACACGGGACACAATCTACCGAGAGGCCATGACAGGTCCAGCAAGCGCATCAGAGGGTGCTATGGAGTACTGGGGGCAGCTGCAAAGAGTGGGCGGCAAGTGTCACTGAGCAGACCCCATTGAGCCAAGACTGCACGGAGCGGGTCAACCATGTGGTTGTCAGGGAAAAAGTGTCCCAGGTGCACACAGCAAGTACAAAGGCCCTGGGGTGGGAGGCGCCTGCACTTTACGGGCAGCAGGGAGGCTGTGGTGGCTGGAGTGGAGGAAGGTGGGGTGGGGAGAGGAGGCTGGAGAGGGGACAGGTGGGACGCAGAGCTCCTGGTCTGGTCAGGACCCCACCCACTGATGACTCGGTGACATATGGGCTGGTGGGCAGAGAAAGGCTGGGCTCTGGCTCGGACATTAAGATCACAGACTACGGACCAACAGGGGTGTCCAGGCCATGGAGGAGCCACTGCCAGGGCGGCTGGGCCAGAGGGGAGCAGGAGGTGGCCAGAAGAGTCCAGTGCTCAGTGCCATGTGGGTGGGTGGTGCCCAGGACAAGTTAGGCCAGGCTGGGGGCTCACGTGGGGGCAGCAACTGGTCAAAGCAACGTGAGTCTCTGGCTGAGGCTCAGAAGTGGGGCCTCTTCCCACCAGGATGATGTGCATGGGCCTCCTGAAGGAGAGGCCTCTGCGCTGGGCCACAGGGGGCCTTGGGGATCACGTGGCCCCAGCGGCAGAGCCAGGCAAGACACCTGCCCTGTCCAGGCCCCACCTCCCAGGGCCTGGGTGGACACGCCGGGAGCCCTGGGCCTGGGGTGGGAGGAGCAGCAGAGGAGGCTCCACGCCAGCGTGTGGTGGCCGTGTGGTGTCCTCGTGTCCTCCTGGGTCCAGCCCCAGCTCCACCCAGAGCTTGCCCAGGGTGCCAGGCTCGTGCACGGACCACACGGGCAGCGTGCACCCAGGGTCTGGGCAGGCAGAGAGGACCCCAACTCTGAACCTGTCCCCGTCCTGCCGTTCAGGGTCCCGTGGGGGCTGGGCGAAGGTTCTGCCTCAGCTAAGGCAGCGCTCAGCCTTCCTCTCCGGACGGCCCCTGTCCAGGTTGACCTGGGAAGAGAAGCCCGCGCACGTGTGGCCCTGTGCCACTGGCGCTGACCCTGAGCTGATCCCACAGAAGGAAAAGGAGGCCCTGAGTTTCAAGGCTGGGGCCTGCTTGGGCGTCCCCAGTCAAGCCTTCTTGCTTCCTGGGACGCATACAGCTTGGGCGGTGGCTTCGCTAGGCTGCCCTGGAGAGCTGGTTCTTGTTGCTCGAGGGCCTGGCCCCCTCGGCAGGGCACACAGGCCCAGGTTGTTGAAGCACGCGGGAGGCCGAGCAGAGCAGGCCCGCACGGCCGGCCCGCGGTCAGCAGGGCTCAGGGACTGGGCGGCTCGGGCACCGTGCTCTGCTGACGGGTATGGCTCTTAGGGGTTCAGATGCCAGGTTTTCTAGGAGACACGGCCTCCTGGCTTGCCCAGGGGCCTGTGGGGGAGCCAGGTGTCCTCTGGCTTCTGGGCAGCACGTCCTAACTGCCTTGCCCTCTGGACCCTGCGGCCAGCTTCCGGGCAGCAAGGAGTGGCTGCCTGCAGGTGGCCTGGCCCACCGTGTGCCGTGGAGGCTGGGGCTCCTCTTGTCCCCCAGCAGCGGAGCGGGGCCTCACTCGTGCCTGGGGGGGATTCCTGCAGGACGGCCTTTCCACGTCCACAGACACCTGGGACCCCACCCGGGGCCCCTGTGACGGGCAGCTGCCCGCTCCCAGGCCGCTTCCTCCTGAGCGCCCCCTTCAGAGCAGAGCATGGCGTGCGCCCAGGGCGGTGCCCTCCTGGGTCCTGCGTCTTCCTGTGAGGTGCCAGGCGAGTTTCCAGGGGGCAGGATGAACCTGGGAGCTGCCTGCAGCCGACGGCCAGCGACCCCTCAGCCCCTCTCAGCCAAGTGCGCAGACCCCAGGCCCCAAACGAACACACCCGACTCCTTCGCCTGAACAAGCCCACACCTCCGTGGCCACTCCGGAGCCACCCGACACATGGGGACAGGTGACGGAGGAGGAGGGAGCCTGGGCAATGATTGTGACCAGTCACAGTGACAACATCCACTCCTGCCAATCACAGACGGGTGCCAGCAGCAGCCTGGGAGGGGCGGTGTGGAGGGCTGGACCTGCACCGGCAGCAGAGTCCTGGCCATGCGCCCGGCTGGCGGGGCCTCGGGCCCAAGCAGGCTGGGAGGAGTCCAGCACCTTCAACCCCGAGGCTCTGGGGACCAGGATCCTGTCCCCTGCCGACCAGGGCAAGAAGGCCACACATCCAGCAAGGCCAAGCCAAGGCCATCCAGAAAATCATGCATCCCTTCTGGAAGAGACCCGTGCAGAGAGGGGCGCCTTGCACAGTGCAGGGCCTGAGCCTCGGTGCCGGGCCCCTGCCTGGGTATGAGCAGCCCAGGGCCTCACCAGCCCCAGCTCCCACCGCCTCCCTCGAAGCCCCACGAGAACATGTCCCTTCGCCATGAGCTGCAGAGGAGCGTCGGGCACGTCTGCCCAGGTCCTGCCTCTCTCCACCTCAGGGGAACCACTTTAGTAACAGAGTAAGTGGTTCCTTTTGATCTCTCACACCAGCCGGTTACTCTGTGTATATTCCTCACATACTCCGATTCATGTTGACACACGCATATTTGCTCATTTAACTCCCAAACAATGTGCAGGGCTTGCCATGGTCCTCATTCCTATTTTACAGAGGAAGAAACTGAGGCTCAAAGAGCTTGCCCAAGGACACACAAAGCCCAAGCCCAGAACAATGCTCTGAACCAACAGATCACTCTGTCTCCCTTTCAATTAAAGTAGTAAACGCAGAGAGGCAAAGGGGCTGTGGAAGGTCACACAGCAAGTTATTGGCTATGGACAACTCTAGGATTCCTGGCTCCCAGGACTCTGCTCTTGTTTCTGCTCCCTTATGATCCCTGCTTTCCATATCTGCAGGCATAAGATGGGCAGTTCTTTGTGGGAGAGGAACACAAAAGAGATTTCTCCTGCAGCAAGGTACCTGTGAGATTCCCGGGAGAGATTAATAAAATCTTATCAAAGCACACAGGCCTCCTGCCAGCACCCAGCCGGCCAGGATCGGCAGGACTGTAATTTCTATCAAACCATAATTAGCTGAATTTCCTTTTGTGATCTTGGGAATCCGAGCTGAGCGCAGCCTATCATTGGAGCCGTGGGATAATGACCGGCCGCCCCTCTTGCAAAACGGTCAGGAGAAAAGCGTCCCCGCTCGCTCCCTTTGATGTTTTAGGAGGAACCATTAATGCGAAGACACCAAAAAAAGTTAGTGGAATTTCAAACAAAACAAATGTAGCCTCGCCGAGTTGAGGTTGTGTGGAGGGAGGGCCGCGGCCGGGCTGCGGAGCCAGGACCCCGCTCTCAGGCTACGGAGAGCCAGTGAGGGCTGGGCACAGTGGGGACAGGCCAGGAGGGCCAGGAGGGCTGAATGCACACAAGAAGGACACGGGGGATGGAGGGACGGGTGGGTGGCGGAGTGGAGGGATGGACAGGTGGAGGGATAGAGGGATGGAGGGTGAATGGAGGGATGGACCAAGGGATGGAGGGATGGAAGGATGGATGGAGGGAGGGAGGGATGAATGGATGGATGGGTGGATGAATGGATGGATGAATGGATGGATGGGTGGATGAATGGTAGGAGGGATGGAGGGAGAGATGGATGGAGGGAGGGAGGGAGGGAAGGATAAATGGACGGAGAGATGGATGGATGGGATGTGTGAGTGGGTGGATGAATGGTTGGAAGGATAAGTGGAAGGATGAGTGAATGGATGGATGAATGGATGGATGGATATATGGATGAATTGATGGATGGGTCGAGGGATGGATAGAGGGAGGGAGAGATGGGTGAATAGATGGATGGAAGGAGGGATGGAGGGATGGAGGGATGGGTGGAGAGTTGAATGGATGGAGGGGTGAGTGGAAGGAGAAAGGGGTTGCTCAGTGGTTTGCTTGCTTGAGACTTTGCCCGCTCTGCTGTGGGGAGGCTGTCCCTTCTTTCTCCTCTCTGCCTGGGAACCTGCTAGACAGTTTTCAAGACACACCTCATACGTCCACTCCTCCAGGAAGCCTGCCCAGATCTCCTCCCAAGTCAGCTCCTCCCTCCTGAAGCTCCTGCCCTTGGTCCCTCTCTCGATGTTCTGCCTTTGTCACCCCTCGGTCCCAGCATCTCTGGAGCAGAGACCAGCCCCATCTCCATCCCCAGCACCCAGGGGCATCAGGAAGTGGACGCAGAGGGTGGAGGCCACCCTCCAACCTAACCCTAACCCCAGCCTGGGTCTGCTCTTAACCAGGAACCTGAGCGCCCTGGGCTGCTGGGTCAGGGCCTCCCAATCTACTGCCGTTCGCGCGAGTGACAGCCCGCATCCTTAAAAAGCCCTGTGAGTGGCAGGACCCGCGAGCCCATGCAGGGCCCTCTGCAGAGCAGGGACACTGAAACACTCAGCCCGGAGCCGGTGGGCATGCCCGGCCACGCCCACCCAGGCCCTCCCGCTGCCGCTGAGGTTCCCAGAGCGCCGGGCCTCCGCGTCCTGCTCTCATCTCGGCCGCATGCCCAGCCACCATTGCTCACTGTCCCCTGCTGTCCCCACTACCACGTGGACCCCAGAGTGGGGACAGAGGCCATCTGTTGCTCCTACCTGCCCCCAACACTGAGGGGCGCTGGGCGCAGAGGAGGCCCTGACACAGGTCCACGGGGAAGCGGGACAAAAGGAGGGACACTCCAGGGCTCCTGGAGTCCCAGGGCCTGAGTTCCAGATACCGCCAAGGTGGAGGGCTGAGGCCCGGACACAGGACTCTCCGGCCCAGCCAGTCAGCCCCTGAGCCCGCATGGCAGGCCACACCTGGGGTCACCGTCCTGGGTCCCCTTGCTCCCAGGGCCCAGACCCTGGCTTGGGAGCTACTTACCTTCAGGCTGCCGCAGGTTCCTGCTGCCTTGTGACACCAGGCCTCAGCACCTGCCGGGGGGACCAGCAGGGTTGTGGTCACCCCAGAGTCCCAGGAGGGAGAGAGGGACGGGTTTTGGGGGGGTTTTAATTTTGTTTTTTGGTTTTTTTGAGTTGTGACCCTCCTGTCTCACCTCCCAAGTCCCTGGGATTGCAGGCTTTGCCACACACCTGGCCAAGGGACCTGTCTCTGTCAACTTTCTCACTGCTGTGACGAAAAGGACCGACCAGAGCAACTGAAGAGAGGAAAGGTTTATTTGAGGGCTGGAGGTTTCAGAGGTCTTAGTCCACGGACAGCAGGCTCCACTCCTCGGGCTCCAGGTGAGGCTGAGCAGCATGGCGGACAGCGTGGCGGAGGGAAGCAGCTCGCGTCCCCAGGAGGCAGGCCGAGCGGTCTCTGCTCACCAGACACAGCGAACACCCTCGGCCGCCCGACGCCCACGCCTCAGCTCCTGCTCGGTTCATCCCACCGGGGGATTCATTATGGTTAGGATGCGAGGTGTCCCCAAAGCTCCCGTGTGAGACACCAGGAAGGTTCAGAGGAGACAGGACTGGGCTGAGCGGTCTCAACCCCCCGTGAGTCGAGCCCTGGCGGGATGAACCCAGCGGGAGCTGAGGCGTGGGTGCGGCTGGAGAGGTGGGCGTCGGGCGCGGCCCTGGGTGTTCGCTGTGTCTGGTGAGCAGAGACCGCTCGGCCTGCCTCCTGGGGACGCGAGCTGCTTCCCTCCGCCACGCTGTCCACCGTGATGCTCACCCGGAGCCCGAGGAGTGGAGCCCGAGGAGTGGAGCCCGAGGAGTGGAGCCGGCCCTCGTGGACTAAGACCTCTGAAACCGCGAGCCCTCGAGTAGACCTGTCCTCTCCACAGTGTTCCAGTGGGTCATTTCGTCACAGCAGCGAAGTAGCTGACTGAGACAGGACACGTCACGGTGGGTCCAGACCTCACAGCCAACCGCTTCACCTCTGTCCCTGGATGTCTCACACGGGAGCTTTAGGGGACACCTCACATCCAGATCGTACCAGGACCTGAGAGCCCCAGGGCCCCTAGAGGCCACGCCTGGGGACAGCCCGCCTGAGGTGAAGGCAGGGGCCTGGCACCAGGGGTTCCTGCAGTGCAGCCTGCTTGGAGGAAGCAGTAGGGACGGGGCATCCGGCTGCATCCCAGGCTGGCTGGGCCCACGGTGGGGCCACAGGCCTTCTGGGGCAGTGCCCAGCCTGGGTGTGGCTGCAAGGAGCTGGGGCCGGGAGGGGTCAGGTGACTCATCTTCCTCTTCACCCCAGTGAGTCTCTGAGCTGGGAGCAGGGCCAGATCTCAAGCTGGCAGCTCAGGGCCTCACCCGCCAGGGCCTCAGGGAGCTGCCAGGCTGGAGGGCCTCAGAGGGCGTCCACCCCTCCTGGACATCCTGTTGTCCAGACCTCCGCCCCTCCCAGGTCCCAGGGCCCGAGCCCTAAGCCTGTCAGGCCGGGCAGGTCGAGAGCCCCCACGCCCTTGGCAACTGCCTGGGAGGTTCCAGGGAGTGGCCTCAGGGGACAGAGCTGTATGAATGAAGGAATGTGTGGTAGGAAGTGACCATCGTGACTCAGGGTGACTCAACCTGGGGCAGCCAGGGGCCTGCTTGGCGACGGTCCACCACCACAGCTGCCCCTCAGTCTGCCCACTTCGGGCAGGACCCAGTCACTTGGAAATGGGGAAGAGGGGCCCAGCAGGTGCCTGGAGGGGCCCAGGGCCACAGCAAGGGAGAAGCTGGGGTGGACAGCGCGGCTGGGCACTGGCCCTTCTGCCGGACAGCCTGGGGACAGCCACTCCCTCATCCTGTGGAAGTCAGGCTCCTGTCGGGGAACCGAGGTGGAGGGAAGAGGCCAGGCCCGGGGCTTTCCAAGCAGACCCAAGCCCAGGTCCTGCTCGTCACTGACCACCCAGTTGGAGGACATGAGGACACGGCTCTGCCAGGAGGGGTACCGCCGGCCCCACCATAGCCTCTTCTGGAATCATCTCGGTTGCCCACGGTCCCTGCCTGGGTTAGGCCCAGGGTCTCCACTGTCCACCAGCACAGGACCCCGTCCGTCCTCCCTCCCTCCGTCTGTCCACGCCTGCATTACCCGCTGCTCCTGCTGCTCTGCCTACCCCTCCACTCACCCTCCATCAGTCCGCCTGTCCGTCCACACCCTCCTCTCCTGCCTCCGACCGTCCACACCTCCCCCCGTGCCCCTGCGGCCATTCCGCCCTCAGCGACTCCTCCGTAGCTTTGTAGGACTGGACTCAGCGGCAGGTCCTGTGGCTCCCGCCGGTTCTCCACGTCCTGCGCGTCCTCCCAGCCAGGGCACCTGTCCACCCCAGCAGCCCCGGCGACTCAGGCCTCAGTGCTGCTGGTCTCAAGAGCCAGGCAGGACCTGAACCCGCAGACCCGCCCAGCCGCTGGTCTTCACCCGCATCTGCCAGACAGGGAGGGTCGGAAGCTCCTGGTTCTCCCACCAGCCGGCCGAGCGAGGGGCCGCAGTCCTGGGAGGGGCGTGGGCCCCAGACCCGCAGCCTTCAGTCCTGGGCTGAGTGGGCAGCCGCTGTGGCCCTTGGCTTTGGGCCTGATTCTCTCTGGCCAAGCCCGGCGCCCGGAGAGCCCAGGCTGAGGGCTGCTCCCCCGGCTGGCCTGGGCCACCCCAGGAACTCCAAAGGGCCCTTCCCTGCGACTGGGCCAGGTCCCCAGCAGCCGTAGCTGGTCAGGGAGGTTGGTGGAGAGGCCACCCGCGGCCCCCTGCCCTGCGGCCCCAGGTCCTCAGCCGTGGAGGGCAGAGCTCACCCAGGAACAGGGGTGAGTGGAAACGGGACCCGACACAGCGCCCGCGGGTCGTGGCCACGGAGGCTGAGGCCACATGCCAGGGACTGCCCCCTTTTGCATCGCCTCGAGGAGCCCCGGTGCCGCAGGCAGGAGGCTCTGTGGTGCCAGTGGTCCTGCACGCCCTGCTGAGCTCAGCCCCTCTGGTCCCTGTCCCTCCCTCTCCTCCTCCACCAGCTCTGAGAACGGAGAAGAGCCTTCAGCAGTCTCCACAGGAAACCCAGGGCCCCAAACAGAGGCAGGGTGAGCGGCCAGGGACCCCGCATTGCCAGCCGCAGGGCCCCTCGATGCCACTCCTCTGGGTTCCTGCAGATGGTCGGGCAGCTCCCGCTGGGGCAGCGCGGGACCTGGCTGGGCCTCCCTCCCCAGGCGGCCTCTGCTCTGCCCACGCGGCCCCGGGCGGGGCGGAGGCTGCTCTCTCCCTCCATGCCGGTGTGGAGGAACTCCTCAGCCCTGCCTGGCCGCCCTATCATCCTGGCAGGTTTGGAGAAAGAGGTGGCCTTGCCTGTGTCCAGCAGGGCCCTCCCGCCACCCTGTCCATGGAGGCATCTGGAAGGCGTTTCGGAGGCGAGCCAAGCCAGCGCCTCTCGTCTCCAGCCCAGGCCGAGGTACAGGCAGCCCGGCCAGGCCCTGCCCGGTCCCACCCCAGCTCTCCCCTCCGCTCCTGCGACCCTGCACAAACCGGCCCAGAGCCCTGGGCCTCCCCTCTCCTCCCATCCCCCGTCCCTTTCCCTGGCTGACCCCGCCTCAGGGTCTGCTCGGATGTCCCCTCTTCCAGGGATGCGTCCCTGGCCCCAAACTGGGCCAGCCTCCCTCTCTGGGCCTCCCTCTCTGGGCCTCCCTCCCAGCACTCTGCCTTCTCCCCATCTGGCTGCCCATCTGGCTCCCCCATCAGATCAGCAGCTCATGAGGGTGGGGCCACAAGGAAGTCACAGATGTGCCCCGAGAGCCAGCGTGAGGCCTGCTGAATGGGGACTGAGTGGCAGGGACGAGATGGGGGTCCGAGACGTTCAAAGGCTCCTGGAGGAGGCTCGGGCTGGCTCGGGCCTGTGCCCACGAGCAGCATCTCTCCTCCCCACCCTTCTCCCTCCGTCCCCAAACTACTCCAGCCTGGGGGGCGCATCTGGCAGGAGGCTGGCTGTCCCTGCTCAGCTCTGGGCCTCCCAGCTCTGTGTGGAGGGACCAGGTTCCTGTGAGCCAAGCCCCTGCTAGTCGCAGCCCCCTGTCGGGGGCCAGCCTGGAGCACCCCGCGGGGCAGAGGTGGGAGGCTGGAGGGAGGGGCCCGTACAGAGTCTGGCCTCGTGGACATATGAGCTCAGGCCCTGTAAGCCCGTGAGCACCCCACCCCGCACACCTCAAAAGCCCCGGATGGCTAAGGGTGGGGGTCACAGAACCCCAACAGGACACAGGGACCCACAAGCCATGTTTTTGTGAATGAAACTGCAGCCTGGCTTCCTGTGGCTGGCCACGCCCTGCCCGTCTGGCTTGGCCACTCCGTAAGCCAGAAAGGGGGAACTCCAAACACAAGTGTGAGTCAGACAGGCCAAAGGAGGGCACGCCAGGCCTTCTCCCGGCTTCACTGAGCTGCAAACTGAGACCCCCACCCAGGAATGTCCACCTGCAAGTGGGTCCTGTTCCCTACACCACTGTTGTCCCCTTCTGCTTTATCAGGGCAGTGAGGGGCCACGTGCACCCCCGTCACATCCCTCCACAGCCAGTGACAGCTGGGAGGGGTCCCTCACATCACCCCCGCTCTCCCTTCATTCCACGAATGTTTACTGAGCACCTATTACGAGCCATGCCTCGTGCTGTGCACAGGCCAGGCAAGGGTCTCCGGCCTCATCTGGCTGCCGTCCGTGGTGGGAAGGCAAATCAGTCTGGAGTTGTCACAGGAGCTATAGGACCAGCAGGGGGGACCCAGGAGGTGACATGGAGCTCTAGCAGAAGAAACAAGACCCCAAAGAGCAGCGGGACCCCTGTCCCTCCAGAGGCCAGGGAGGGCAGCCAGGCAGTGGCTCAGGACACTGGACCTGCAGAAGCCGGCCATGACCCCAGCGCAGGAGGCCAGGGGGCGAATGCAGGGACCAGGGCGGGAGGGGCAGCCAGGCAGACGTGGGCAGAAAGGGGTCACTGAAGCCCAGGGGGTCCCGCCTGGCGGACGTGGGTCTGGGGACGTCACAGGCTCCTGTCCCTTGGAGCAGCCAGGAAGCCCTCACCCAGGCTGAGGTGACACGGGAGGTGGGAGTGGCTCCCCAGTGGCCCGAGGACCCCAGGTTCCCCTCCCCAGCAGGCTCTTCCCCTGCGTGGTGTCCCTCTTGGCCCTGGACCGGTCAGCTCCCTGTCCCTTTAAGGGCCCTGAATCGGAGTGGAGAATGAGCCTGACTCAGGTGGACGGGGTGGTCCTGGGCTGGCCGGGCGCCAGGGCTGCGGCGGGAGGCAGCGCGGCTGCCTCTGTGCGAGGCGAGAGCAGAAACCACAAGACCCGTTTGAAATCCCGAGCGGCGGCGGGTGTGAGGGGCCCCGCATAAAGGGGCATTCAGGGCCCACCGAGCCGGGCCGGGCGCTGCTCGGCCAGCTGATGCTGAGGTCATCCTCTGTGAGGAGTCCCCCCCACGGGGACTCAAAAAAATGCACCAGGAAACCGACGAGGGAGCCAGAACGGAAGCCGCACTTTTATTTATAGTTGATAACTTGTGTCCGGCTTGCTGCACGGAGGCACAGCGGAGGATCAAGAGCCCGCAGGAGCGGGGACAGGAAAGCCCAGGGCCCCGGGCTAACGTGGCCGCCCAGGCAAGGCCAAAGCCCGCTCTGAGCTCCCCAGCAGCCAAAGCAGAGAGCTCAGAGCTGCGGCAGAGGCCTCCGAAGCCAGGGCGCGGCCTGGGCGGACGAGCCGGGGCACCCTCTGGGAGTCACCCTGCCCATTACCAGTGGAGAGGGTCGCTCTGGTGGCCACGTGGCCCGCGCCTGCACTTGGGCCGCTTCGCAGGGCTGGGTGGTCAGACGGACGGAGCCGGAGCCTGGTGCCTGCTGGCCGCAGGCGGCAGCACGCTGGCCCGACAGACCCGCAGCCCGTCCACGCAGCTGCCCCAGCCGACCAGAATCACCAGAGGCGAGACCAGCTTGTCCTCCTGGCCTGCGCCCGGCTGGGGAAAGTTCTGGAAGGGCGGTCCTGGTGTGCTCGCAGCCCCTGGCTCCTGCCCTCGTGCGGCAGTGCTTGTCCAAGAAAGGAGAGCGCACTGGGGGCAGGGAGGGAGGCCCGGGACGAGGACACCGGGAGGTCCCTGGGCTTCGCTGGCCACGGGCTGGGTGAGGATCCATGCAGCCCACTGTCCTGGGTCCCAGGAGGAGGCAGTCCCCACGTGGAGGTGGGAGCAGGGCCTGGGCAGGGTCAGGCCTCCAGGGCCGGCGTCTGCCCTCGGCAGGTCCAGGTGAGGTGACAGGCTGAGGCTGTGGAGGGCGTCCACCCGCCCAGCTCCAAGACATTGCTGCGGTTTGGATCTGGAAATGTCCCCTCGGGTCGATGTTTTGAGCTGGACCCCAGCGCAGGAAGGTCAGAGTTGGGCTTGCGGGCCATGATGCGAGCCGCGGCTTGTCAGCGCTCCACCTGCGCCAAGTCACTGGATCGGCTGGCGTGAGCTGTGCGCAGGGGCCAGGAGGCAGGCCACCGAGGCCGCCCTGGGCCACACCCTGCCCCTGCTCCTCTCTGGTTCCGGCGGCTGCGGTCCAGCAGCCTCCCCGCGCCACGCCCCTCCGCACAAGTGCTGCCCCCACGTTGCTCTTGTCACCGGGACAGACGTGCAGAGCGCCGCGTTCACACAGCGCTGAGCAGCTTCTGCCGGGACCTGTGCACCTTCCTGCACGGCCGGTGGCCTTCCGACCTCCACTCAGAAAGCTGGGCTCTGGGGCCTCCCCGAACCAGGCAGAGCCCCCAGAGCCCCTGTGCTTCTCCCGGCCCGCGCCGTGGCCAGGCCCCCGGCCCCGCTGACTCCGCGCCTGCGGGACACACTCGCTCTCCCTGCCTCCAGCTGCGGTGGCAGCTGGGGCCGTGGGAGGCCTCGCCACAGAGGAACGGACGCCTGTCTTGTCACAACGCAGCCGGGGCTGGGCCAGGACAAGGCCAGCCAGGCCCCAGATCTAAAGCACACCCCAGGGGATATCCTCCCTGCTGTGGGGACAGAAGGAGTCCATCACTGTCCCTGGGGGCAGAGAGCAAACACAAAATGGTAAACCCAACATTGGCAAGTTGCACTGGCGCGGACAAAGTGGATGTGGGGGCACACAGGGGGTGCCTGATGGAGCTGGCGGTGAGAACGGAGGCTGGAGGGGGAACTGAGAGTGAAGGAAAGCAGCAGCCACCAGGAGATGCGAGGCTGTTCCAGGCAACAGGAACAGCATGTGCAAAGGTCCTGAGGTAGGAGAGCTGGGGTGATAAAGAGGCTCCCCCCTTGGCCCTGCAAGGATGAGAGGCAACCGCTCCCCCTCCTGTGGCCTCCAGGAACCCTTTACACTGCAGAACCTGGGAGGCAGGAGCGACCTGCCCCAACCTGTGGGCGCAGCCCCAGCCCTGGAAGTCCCTCCCACTGTCCCCTGTGCCCAGCCTCACCTTCTCAAGGCAGCAGGTGGGCAGTCCTCTCCAGCTGGACTACAGCTGGAGATATGGGGATAGTCCTGTCTTTGTGTGTGACGGTGACTGGGCAGCAGCCAGCTGGGCTGTCTCAGTGTGGGGCAGTTGGGACTGGAGTCCTCAGGCTGGGCAGTGGTCTAGCCTGGGTCCTGCCATGGGGGCTGCAGGTGGGAGGTGGTCATCTGCCAACCTGGGGGCTGGTCCCTTGGGTCAGATTCCCCGTGGCCCAGCCTGCCTGATGGGCCCACCAGGCTCTCGTGGGACAAGGACTCCGGCCTCATGGCCGGTCCCTCTGCCCTCCTGCCCCTTCCAGCTGACTCTCCGCCTGGCAGACAGTGGCCCCTGTTCCCTGCTCAGACCCACCAGGGCCCAACCACCCGCTCCAGAGAGAACCCCGAATCCACACTGACCCTGAAGTTCAGATGGTCACCGGGCCCTGGTGGTCCTCATCTTCCCCTGGAGACCCGAGGCCCTGGTAGCCCCCAGGCTTCCCCTGTGGTGGAGGCCGGGGTGGAGCCCACGCGCAGCACGCCGGCCTGAAGGCCTGCCCTGGGCAAGTCAGGCTCGCCTGGACCCCTCCTGGCAGGGACTTAGCTGATCCCACGGTGAGCCCGGGGCCCCTGAGGGGCTGGGATTGGGGTGCCGCTCCCGGCTCACCCCACCCGCCTCTCTTTCCGGCGTTCTTGACAGCAGAGGGTGCAGGCTGGGCCTTCCTGGGGGCTGCCAGATGCCGGCTCCCTAAGAGCAGCTCACACAAGCCCCTGGTCCCCGAGGGGTGGACCCTGCCGCCAGCAGAGGAGGACTGAGCAGGCAGACCGCCCGCTGGGGCGCGAGCTGGGCCTGCAGCCGAGACTTGCTCACCTTGTGGGGGATCAGCCGGGCTCCAGGCCTGCCCTCCGGCCCCTGCCGCACACTGTGCGCCCGCCCCCACCACAGGGTTTACTGAGCACCTTCTAAGTGCTGAGCCGGGTGCCGGATGGGGGCGCAGGGTGGAGTCCAGCACACTGAGGTCCCGGCCAGCAGAGAACACAGACTGCAGGCCTGAGGGGAGGAGCCAGGCAAGACCCAGAGGGGACAGGCAGCTGCGCTCAGCCGGGGGTGAGCTGGCCCGCTGCAGAGATGAGGCAGCTGCCTCAGAACAGCAGGCCTCACAGGCCTGGCACGCCTGGTCAGGGCCTTGGACTTCATCTCGAGGGCTGAGGACCCTGCGGGTGACGAGGACGAGGCCATTGCTGCTTTAGAAGCTTCCAGCTGCTGAGAGGAAGTGTCAGGGTTGGGGGCAGGAGGAGGTTCCCATGCCCACCCTGGCGGGAGGAGGAGGCAGGATGGGCGAATGCGAGGTGAGGTCAGGGAGAGAGGGGCACCCCAGGAGGATGCGACGCCCTTCAGCAAGACAGGGGCCCGGCTCCCACAGGGGTGGCCCTTCACATGGCCCACACCGAGCTGGAGATGGCTGGGAACGGCTGCCCAGATGCCTGAGGCGCGTCCGAACCTGCACCAAAGGGGCAGGGCACCAGGCTCCTCTGCTCCCAGGGAATCCCGGGAGAGCCGCCGCACCCTCCAGGTGGCTCCTTGGCACCCGCCTGCCCTCCCCTGCCCCTCCCACCTGCCCAGCAGCGCCACCTACTGGCTGTTCAGGACAGGCCCCCAGTGACCTGCCAAGGGCAGATCTGATGTCCTGTGTGTCCCCCTTAGAGATGGGAGAATGGAGGCCAAGAACGCAGAAAAGGCTCTTCCAGGATCCCCACCAGGAACAGGTGGACCTCAACAGCCCTGCCTCACAATTGCTCTCTGGAAAGTTCCTTCTAAGACACACTTGGAAGGGGCTTTGCAGGAGAGGCTCCTCCCAGCTGTTCTGCTGGTGATGACCTGAGTCCTGGACACATCCAGCACCCTGCCACTGTCCTGAGACCAGTCCCATCATCGCCTGGCTCTGATTAGCAAAGTTCATTCCTTTGCATGACTCTGTGACCCCCCAACAGCCCAGCTGGCCCTACTAGAGGAGGGGACTCTAGACATCAGTACCCCATCCCTGTTGGATACTCTCCCTCTGTCTCTAACACTCAGGATGCTAGGTCACCTGTTAGGCCATGATGAGATAGTGATGGTGATGCTGGTGATGGTGGTGGTGATGGTGGTGGTGGTGATGGTGGTGGTGATGTGGTGGTGATGCTGGTGATGATGGTGGTGATGTGGTGGTGATGATGGTGGTGGTGGTGGTGATGGTGACGGTGACGGTGACGGTGACAGTGGTGGTGGTGATGGTGGTGATGGTGATGGTGATGATGGTGATGGTGATGGTGGTGGTGGTGGTGGTGATGGTGGTGATAGTGGTGATGGTGATGGTGATGATGGTGATGATGGTGATGGTGATGGTGATGGTGGTGATGGTGGTGATGATGGTTGTGATGATGGTGGTGATGGTGGTGATGGTGGTGATGGTGGTGATGATGGTGGTGATGGTGGTGGTGTTGATGATGGTGATGATAGTGATGGTGGTGGTGGTGGTAGTGGTGGTGATGGTGGTGATGATGGTGGTGATGGTGGTGGTGTTGATGATGGTGATGATAGTGATGGTGATGGTGATGGTGGTGGTGATGGTGGTGGTGGTGGTGATGGTGGTGGTGGTGGTGATGGTGATGGTGGTGATGATGGTGATGGTGGTGATGGTGATGGTGGTGATGATGGTGATGGTGGTGATGGTGATGGTGGTGATGATGGTGATGGTGATGGTGATGGTGGTGATGGTGGTGATGATGGTGATGGTGGTGATGGTGATGGTGGTGATGATAGTGATGGTGATGGTGATGGTGGTGGTGATGGTGGTGATGGTGGTGATGATGGTGGTGGTGGTGGTGATGGTGGTGATGGTGGTGATGATGGTGGTGGTGGTCGTGGTGGTGATGATGCTGATGGTGAAGATAACTTACCAAGCATACATCTCATGCTGATCATATGAGCTAAGTCTCTTACTACCCCAGCTTTAGAGAGTGGAAACAGAGGCACAGATTGGTTTGCCACCTAACTGGTCGGCAGTGGACCCGAGAGGCACCCAGGCAGCAGCTCCGAACCTGCTCAGCAGTCACCTCCCAGCGCTGCCCTTGGTTTGCCCTCCAGGCGCCTGTGCTTATGGTCCCTCCTCCGGAAGGAGCGTGGAGTGAGCTCCTCCCCAGGGCACTGCTGAGGAGGGATGGTGTGAAGTGGCCGTGCTCCACGCCGCCTCTCTGCTCTGAGGGATCGGCCGGGGCCTGCCACTGCTCCTCTGGGGGACAACAGCCAGCCGTGGGCCCTGGCCTGCACACAGGCTCCTCACGGGCCACAGCTAAGTCTGGAAGGTGCCGAGGTGGCCTCGGTCAGGTGGAGCCTGAGACCTGTCTTCACACTGCCCCATCCTGCCCAGCGAGCAGAGCCGCTGCGCAGTGGTAGAGAACCGCACGCGGGGTTCATCTGCTGCTCTGGCCCCGGGCCGGCCAGAATCTTCACCTCTACCGTCTCTTCGGCCCCGCACCGCCGGCCACGCTGCCGCTCATTTGACAGCGGAGGGAGGCAGGCGAGTCTAGCGGCTTCCTCAGGCCATCGGGCCCTGGAGAACGGAGCCGTGACCGCGGCCCAGGGCCACCTGAGTCAAAGGGCCTCCCACACCTACTCCCATGACCAGCCCGCCAGCCTCCTTTGCAAGGGAGCAGTGGTGCTGAGTCCCCGCTTCACAGAGGCAGGATCCCCAGGCCCCCGCCCTGCACACCCCTCCCTGGCCCCTGCCTGCGCGAGCATGGAGGACGGCACCCCGGGGCGGGCGGGTTCTGTGGCTCATCACGACAGACCTGTCCACTCTAAGGAAGGGACGCTAGCTGGGAAGGGCTGGCCTCATCCTGTGAGCCTGTTAAACATAGGGGACAATCAGAGATTCGGAAATGAAAAGGCCACCATCATCATTGGTTTGAGAAAGGAAAGACCACGGAGCTGACAGCCAGCAAGGACCTGGGGACAGGGGTCCCTCCACTGCAACTGAACTCAGCCACCAACCAGAAGACCGTGGAAGCAGACTGGAGCCCAGAGCTCAGGAACACAGCCGGCCAAGGCCTCGACCTCAGCCGTGAGGCCCTGAGCTGGGAACCCGCGCAGCTGGGCTGAGGTGGCCCGCGGAGCAGGGGGCCGTCCTCGGGCTGTGCCGAGCTCCTCGCCATGAGATCTGCTATGAGCATCAACGGGCGCGGACTGTCCCTCCCCGCTGGCCCCACTGATGACCTGCTGGCTTTCTCAGGGTGCAACAGGGTTTTGCGTTCACTACAAACTGCACTTCAAATTCAGATTTGGAGCTTGGAGGTCACCTCTGACCTCAAAGGGAAGGGTCGGACGCTCCGCAGTGGACAGGCCGTCCCACCCTTGACCCTTCGGGCTGGTGTGGGACACTTTCCCTTCTGCCACCCACCGTGGGTGTCCGGGGCACACACAGGCTGGCGAGGCTGGCTGCCCAGCTCTGAAGGGCGTTATGTGCGTTTCGACTCAGGGTTTTTCCAACTTGCAGTGGGTTTTTCACAAGGTGTCCCCTGAAAGCCCCCAGGTGTGTGGCCATGCGACCTCTGGTGAGGCTGTGAAGGTCGGCAGTCCTTCCTCTGAGGCTCCCTGAGACCCAAGTCTCCCTGGGATGGGGTAAGGGGACCCCACGTGGTAACCTCACCCCCCAGGGGCCACAGAGGAGGCCAGCCTGAGGCCTCGCTGCTCCTGGACAGGGAGGGACCTTGCCAATCCATGGCAGCAGAGCCCACCCAAGCCTTGCCGAGCCTTTGGGGGCATCTGCCAGGACATTCCCTCAACGACAGAAAAGGCAAGCTTTACAGCAGAAGAGGGCCGTGCCTCCGTGTCCAGGGACTGAGGGTGAACCCAGCACACGGGGACCTCGATGTCTCAATCCCCACCTCTGTGAGAGACAGACCCCAGGAACCCGCTAGCAGGAGGCAGGTGCAGAGTGGAGACTGATACCCCGTCACCTTGAGGGCCCTGTGGGACGTGCACCCTGTGCCGGACTGTCCTCCGGGCGGCAGGGCCTGTGGGCACGTGCAGAACCGGAGCAGGTGCAGCGCGCGGGGACCGCAGCTGTGTGGCGCCTCCTTCTGGAAGGCTCCCTGGGCCTCTCCTCCACGCGGGATTCTCGGCCCCGCTCGGCCTCTCCCCTTAGAAACTTGCTCAATTAAATCCCAGCTCTCCAGACGGGAGCCGGCAGCCCATCAGGGGCCAGGAGAGACCAGAGGGTGAGCAGCGGCCGCGAGGCAGGTGAGTGTGGGCTCTCAGGTCCAGATTGAGATCTCGCAAGTATCTGAGGCCATCGGGTGACCCTGGGCAATGGGCGGGGCCAGTGCGGGTTTTTATCTCAGGGCATGTCACAAGCTGCTTCAAGCACTTGAGATAAGAAAGTTCAATGGCTTTGTCTGGTGGCTTTCGTGGTTTTTCCCAAATACCACCTGGATTTATTTGGATGTTAGAGCAGGCTGCTGGAGCAGAGCGCGCCCTCGCCCTCCGGCTCTGCGCACCGGGCAGGCATGACCCATCGATCACAGACTCCATGACCCAGAACTCGGGCGGCTGATCCTTGGGGGTGTCTCAGATCTGAGCCACTCTGTGCCGTGGGACCGACCCCCAGGCTCATCCTGCCATCTGTGTAGGACCCCCAGGTCTGATGCCACCCTCTGACCCCTGTTGTCTGAGACAGTTGGAAATTTCAGTAACCAGGGCCAAGGGAGGCAGAGACAGTGGCCCTCTGTGTCTCTGTTTGTCACACAGAAAGGAAGGCAGAGCCGGGCCACAGGCATCCCTGATCTGGAGCAGAGTGACGCCTACACCACAGGACAAGGGACTCTGTCCCTGGGAGGCCAGCGCACAGAGGCCGGGTGAGCGTCTTCCCCGAAGGCACCCGAGGGCCACGCCCCCACACGGCCTCTTGGCCAGTTCGCTTCTTGGCCACCTCTCGGGTCCTCTGATGGTCCTTCTGGGACACAACGGAGGGCGAGGGGCAGCATTCCCATTAAGCAGCTGAAGGGTCAGGGCCTGGAGAGCCTTCTGGAGCCCCTAGACGGCCTGGGACGGAGTGCCAGGCAAAAGCCGAGCCGGCGTCGGAGGGCGGGGCCAGCGGCGACGGGAGGCGGGGCCAGCGGCCACGGGGAGCCCCCTCCTCCGCTCCCCTGGGAAACCTGTGGGTCTCCCCCCAGGGCGTTAGGAAGTGTCCCTGCTTATTGTTCCTTTAATTAGAGTCCCCAGCTTGGCCAGGGAGTGGCCCCAGGAGCTGCAGCCCTCAGAGCAGACACTGTGGGAACTTGGGTCCCAGACGTTCTGGAGGAAGAAGGGGCGGGGGCCGGCTGGGTCCCGCCAGTGCCCCCGCGACAGGTCTGGCAGGCAAGTGCAGAGGACCAGGCTCAGCGGGCCCAGGCTGGAGCACCTGGGGGTGGCCTGGACCTGCCCTGCAGCACCCCGTCAGACAGAGACAGGTCCTGGGCGCGGCGGCCCCAGCTCAGCGAGACACACTGGCCAAGGCCAGCAACTGGGGGCTCAGCAGGCTGGCAGGGCCTCGGGTGAGGACTGGTACGTCAGGTGAGCCCACGAAGGCCCCCCAGGGCCACCTGGACAGCCATCAGCCCAGCCCCCGTGGCAGACCTCCTCGAGTCCGCGGCAGGCACAGGCAGCTCTGGACACTTCTGCGGCGGGGTCTGGACTCCGGCTGCGGAAGACACCTTCCCTGCAGCAGGAAGCATCACCCTCACCCATTCGTTCAACACACATCTGCCCAGCGCCTCTGGGGTCCCGGGACACAGCTCCTGTGCACCTTGTTCTGGTGGGAGAAGCAGACCTGGAACCAGTCAGGAAATAAACCAACCACGGCATTGAGAGAGAGAGGAGTGAGGGGGACAGCCCAGCAAGGGAGAGAAGCGGAGCCGCCAGAGTGACCTGGTGAGGAGGTCCTGCAAGGAGGCCGTCCCCAGGAAGGAGCCTGGGGGGAGAAGGAGCCAACACCAGGAGGGAGCGGGGGGGGGCACTACAGGCAGAAAAGGCAAGTGCAAAGGCCCTGGGCTGGAAGGATGGAGTCCTTGGAGGCACAGGGAGGAGTACAGTGGGGCTGGTGCACCAAGAGCCAGGGCGGCGTGTCCAGAGAGGCCCGGGGGTGGGTTCAGGGCTTTTGAAGTTTCTTTGTGGAGAACAGAAGGCAGCTGGAGAGGGTGAAGGCCAGGGAGGGACACTGAGGTCTCCAGAGGAGGTGTGAGGGTGGACTGGAGGGACCCTGAGGAGGGAGGATTGGCCTTGGCCTTGGCGCTGGACTGGGCCTGGGGGCCAGGCAGGGGGCTCTGGCCTGAGCACCTGGGCAGACGTGGTCCACTTGCTAGAGGGGTGTGGCCGGGAGGGGGATGGGTGGGAACCAAGGGCCCAGAGGGCGCAAGCCAGGGCCCAGTGGACGCCAGCCACCCGGGGGTCCTAGGAGGGTCGGGTGGAGAGAGGCAGGGGTGGGAGAGACCCCACCTGGAGAGACCGTGACCATCCCTCCCGCCGCCCGCCCAGGCCTCCCTCCCGCTTGGCCAGATCCTGGCCCCTCCTGGAGGCCCTCCTCTTCCTCGGGGGTCCTCTGTGGCCTGCTCAGGGGACTGGTTTGCCCATCCAGAGCTGGCGAGCCAAGGGGAAGCCATCGCCCACCACGGCCTCCAGGGCTGTCCCGAGAAGGTGCAGGGACGTCCATCCTGGTGTTGGATTCCTCACCAGTCAGACCCGAGCCAAAGCCCTGTGGCCACTGGGAACGAGGAAGGAGCCCAGAGAAGGGAGGCCACACTGCGCCCAGACGCACCTGCCTGGGTGCAGCTGGACCCAGAGGGACCGCAGAAAGGGGTGGGGGCGGCCGCTCATGCAGGGTGAGCCCCTCCCAAGCTACAGAGGAAGCCAGTCTTAGAACACTGGGTCCCCGCAAGTGTGGCCACCACCATTTTAGAGGGGGAGAGCCTGAGGCAAAGTGGTCCAGCAGGGTCCCCAAGGCCACCTGGGTCCCCAGCGGCAGACCCGAGCTGCCTGCCCTCGAGGCCCAGTCCCGTGCTCACGTGGTGACTTGCTGGAGGCCTGCTGGGCACAAGGCCACTGGACCCCCTTCCTGCAGCCGTGGAGCCCGACACGTCAGGCCGTGCGGGGCCGATGGGGCCGGGTGCGGACTGCATGGCCACCACGGCTGGGCAGGAAGGCAGCCCTGCGGGTGGGCTGGGGAGACGCGTCAGGCCCTGTGCTCACCCCTCCGCAGCCCTCGAGCCTCCTCATCACCCCGTGTGGCAGGAGGAAGCTGCCAACTGTGCCCAGGGCCCGCAGGGGGCTGGGCTGCCAGGGCCTCTGGGTCCCGCCTCCTGCTGCGTCGGGAACCACCACCTCGGGCCTCGGGCCACCCTGCGTGGCCCTCACCCATGGTCCGGGTTGGGCCCCTGGTCTCTGGGGCTGCGGTCTCCTCTGAGGCCTGCTGGGCAGGAGGACCTGCTCCTGAGGGGCGGTCGGCATGGCGTGGGAGGCCGAGTTCCCGACACAGGGAGAAGCTCCTCCCGGGGGCAGCAGGGCCTGTGGCCCCTGGACTTCCCACCCAGAGCCAGGGCTGCAGGAGCCGGGCAGACCCTCTGACCTGGCCGCGGAGCCTGCTCCCCCCCTCCCCAGAAGGTGCGGCTGGACCCACTCTGAATGGCTGGACGCCAGGCCCAGACCGTCCACGTCTCTCCCCAGGACCCCGTCCTGCTCAGAGGGTCAGGCATGAGGGGGTCCAGGTCAGGGCGATGGGCAGGGCATGTGGCCAGGCGAGAGCTCCACACCAAGCTCCTCGCCGGAGGCAGCGCAGTGTAGGAAGTCCACGCCAGCCTTCACCGTGTTTTCAAAACACAGAAGATGTAAGTGCAGGACGAAGCATTCTCAGACACATCAGCTCAGGAGCCAGCAAGGCCAGGGGACAGGGGGACCAGAGGAATGGCTGCATGTGTTGGTTGTGGAAGCAAGAACTGGATGTTGGTGTCAGACAGACCCAAACCGTGTCCCCTGAAGGAGTCTGTCTCCCACATCCACTCTGACCCTCAGGCTCCTCCTCTAAGATGGGATAACTAATTGTTTCAGCCACACAAGAGAGAGAATAAAGCCACGTGTGTCAAGGGGCCCGACACGCCTGAGCGTATGGATCAGCTCTAACACAGACAGCCCTGTCCCGGCATCAGAAAGCAGAAGAGCCACGCTCAGACAAGGCCACACTCGGCCACGCTGCAACCCCAGCAAGCAGTGGTCAGATACATTGCCCCAGAGGGACATGAGGATCCCACCCCAGCTCAGCCAGAGGGCGAGGACTCTTTCCCACCCACAATCGCAGCCCCTGAGAACAGGGCAGGACCACTTGGTGACAACAGACCCATCACACCCAGCCATCTAGAGGAGCCATCCGCACCTCACCCCGACATTCCAGCAGAACCGGCCTCTCAGCCAGGGGAGGGGCCCCTCCTGAGCCTCCCGGGACGCGGGTTCTCTGATCAGAAGTGTGTGCTCGGTGCTGCTCCAGAGGACGGTGCATTTGCCCGAGCACTCGGCTCAACAGAGAAAGGAACACCGGGGTGGATGCACACTTGGGGTGGATGCGCACTTGGAGTGGATGCACAATTGGGGTGGATGCACACTTGGGGTCGATGCACACTTTGTGTGGATGCACACTTGGGGTCAATGCACACTTGGGGTGGATGCACACTTGCGGTCGATGCACACTTGGGGTGGATGCACACTTCGGGTGGATGCACACTTGGGGTGGATGCACACTTGGGGTGGATGCACACTTCGGGTGGATGCACACTTGGGGTCGATGCACACTTGGGGTGGATGCACACTTCGGGTGGATGCACACTTGGGGTGGATGCACACTGGGGTGCATGCAACTTGGGATCAATGCACACTTGGGGTCGATGCACACTTTGGGTGGATGCACACTTGGGGTGGATACACACTTGGGGTGGAGGCACACTCGCAGTGGATGCAACTTGGGATCTCTGCACACTTTTGATGGATGCACACTTGGGGTGGATGCACACTTGGGGTGAATGCAACTTGGTATCAATGCACACTTGGGGTCGATGCACACTTTGGGTGGATGCACACTTGGGGTGGATACACACTTGGGGTGGAGGCACACTCGCAGTGGATGCAACTTGGGATCTCTGCACACTTTTGATGGATGCACACTTGGGGTGGATGCACACTTGGGGTGAATGCAACTTGGTATCAATGCACACTTGGGGTGGATGCACATTTGGGGGTGGATACACACTTGGGGTGCATGCAACTTGGGATCAATGCACACTTGGGGTGGATGCACATATGGGGTGGATACACACTTGGGGTGCATGCAACTTGGGATCAATGCACACTTGGGGTCGATGCACACTTTGGGTGGATACACACTTGGGTGGATACACACTTGGGGTGGATACACACTTGGGGTGGATGCACACTTGGGGTCGATGCACAGTTGGGGTCGATGCACACTTTGGGTGGATACACACTTGGGTGGATACACACTTGGGGTGGATACACACTTGGGGTGAATGCACTCTTCAATTGGATTCCTACTTGGGGTCAATGCACAATTTGGGTGGATACACACTTGAGATCGATGCCCACTTGGGGTGGATGCACTCTTCAGGTGGATGCACACTTGGGGTTGATGCACAAGTGGGGTGGATACACACTTGGGGTCGAGGCACACTTGGGGTGGATGCACTCTTCAGGTGGATGCACAATTGGGGTTGATGCACAGTTGGGGTGGATACACACTTGGGGTGGATGCACACTTCAGGTGGATGCACACTTGGGGTTGAGGCACACTTGGGGTGGATACACACTTGGGGTGGATGCACAATTGGAGTGGATGCATACTTGAGGTTGATGCACACTTCGGGTTGATGCACACTTGGGGTGGATGCACACTTGGGGTGGATGCACACTTCAGGTTGATGCATACTTGGGGTGGATGCACACTTGAGGTGGATGCAAACTTGGGATCTCTGCACACTTGGGGTCGATGCACACTTGGGGCAGATGCACACTTGGGGTCGATGCACACTTGGGGTGGATGCACATTTGGGGTCAATACACACTTGGCGGTATGGTGTTCCGTCACTTCTGCATTTGGTAATCCCGGGAAGCATAGAGCTCTCGCCTGGCATGGGCACAGCCAGCACAGCCTCTGCACCAACTCCTTGACCACACAGGCTACTTATCCTGGGTGCCTCATCACACAGTGGTCAGCACAGAGGCACCTGTGTCACTGTCTACACCTGAGGGGACACAGAGAGATCAGCCAGGTTGGAGCTGATAATGGCAGATGCACCTCCCAAGGCCAGGGAGGCTGTGAAGCCTGTGCTTCCCCATCCATGTACTGTTTTGATCCCAGAAGGGAAGCGCCGGTTCTCCGGCTGGGCAGTTGCAAAGCAAGTGATGGAAAGGATCTGTGCCAACCTACTTGGTGTCTGTCACTTCACCCAGACTTAATCCCAGCCTTATGTTGTGCCTGTCTGTGACTCTCAGGCCTGGATCCAGGAGTTGGAGGCAGCATGGATATGATGGCATGGCAGATGGGCTGCTCGGGGGCGGGGAGGTGCCGTGGATGGGTGAACATCAGGGGAGGATACTGGTGGTGGGGGGACAGAGGGACCAGGTGGAGTGAAGGAACTGAGGCTGCAGGCATGGGAGGAGGGGGAATAGCAGATGGGTTGGTGGATGGGTGAATGGGTGGGTGGGTAGACAGGTGGATGGGTGGGTGCATGGGTGGGTAGGCATCTGAATGAATGGATGGATGGGTGGGTGGATGGTTGAATGGATGGGTGGATGAATGGGTGGATGGATTGGTAGGTGGATGGGTAGGTGGATGGGTGGATGGATGGGTGGGTGGATGGGTAGATGGATTGGTAGGTGGATGGGTAGGTGGATGGGTGGATGGATGGGTGGGTGGATGGGTAGATGGGTGGATGGATGGGAGGATGGATGTGTGAATTGGTGGGTGGGTGAATGGATGGATAGGTGGTGGATGGATGGATGGATGCATGGATGGATGGGAGGATGAATGTGTGAATTGGTGGGTGGTTGGGTGGGTGGGTGAATGGACTGGTAGGTGGATGGGTGGATGGATGGGTGGGTGAATGGGTAGATGGATGGATGAGTGGATGGATGAATAGGTGGTGGATGGATGGGTGGGTGGATGGGTAGATGGGTGGATGGGTGAGAGGATGGATGTGTGAATTGGTGGGTGGGTGAATTTGGTGGACTATGATGGAGACTCTTGCGTGTGGATGGCTGGTGGATTACATGATAGATGGAGGGATGGATACGAATGGATCAATGGTGAACTTTGACTAGAAGCAGATCGAAGGATGGGCAGGTGCAAATGGGCAATGGTGGCTGTGCTGTCCCATGCTCAGGGCACGAGAGTCATGCCCCGACTGTAGGCCTGACTCCAGCTTCCCCAGGAAGGAGCAGGGAAGGGGAAATTGAGAGTGGGGAGAGACTGATCCGGGAGGACAGTCAGAGATCTGCCCTGAGAGGACAGATCTTCTTCAATGCCTGTTACTTTGACATCCAGAATCTGTGAGGTAGAAGGGGCCATAGAGGCCACACTGGGTTCACAGTGAGGGACCCCAGCAGGGAGGGCTTGGTGGGAGCCACGCAGCCAGGACCAATGTGAGGCCCACCTTGGCCAGGCCTCATCCCCTTGTCCTTGGCTCTGAGCCTCCCCAGGGTGCTGGGGCAACTCCTGGTCCACACTGCAACCTGAGCTTGCCACCCTGGCTCCCCTAACCTTGTCACCAGCCAGCGGAGACAGGGCAAGGGAAGTGGGCACCTAGGAGGCCTGGAGGTGGCCACACCAGCCTGGCCCCTGTCACCCCAGGGCTACTGACCATGGCGGGATTCCCACGAGGCAGCCATGCAGGCATTTCTAGGGCTTTCCAGGGCTGAAAGACCCGATGCCCTCAAGGCTCCAGGACCCCAGGAACTCTGTCTCCCAGGGCAGCAGTAGCAGCTGATGGCCAAGGGGCCAGTTCCTGGGACCAGCCCTGGAGGTTCTTGCCATGCCCTGAGGATCCTGAGACTGCACACAGTCGGTGCTCAATCAGTGTCGCTTGAAGGGAAGGGACGATCGGATGTCTCGAGCTCCCAGCCCCTGCGCACTTCCGAGTGCCCACAGGAGAGCGGGAGGCACGGGGCAGTGGCTTAGAGCTGGCTCTCCTTCATCTCCTTCTTTTAGAGGGATGCTCGTGGGTGACAAGGAGCTTGCTCTTGGTCACCCCGACTTCAAGTGACACAGGAAGCCCCCCATCCCACATCATCCCAGGCCAGAGATCAAGCAAAATAGCCCCGAATGTCCAGGACTTGAGGAAGCATGCTCGCCTGGCTCCTCCGCCCCAAGGTGGCGCGTGCCTTCTGGCACATTCCAGAGGCTGCTTCAGGGATCCATGGGCCTCCGCTAATGGTGGACTCTTGCTGTAATATGGGCGGAGACTCCAGCAGCCAGCTGATGGTGCCTGCGCGCCAGCACCCGGGGCCCGCCTGAGTATGGTAGACTCACCACGGGAACGCAGAGGACTAGAGAGCTCGGACTCCAAGTCCCAGTCCCGTTCCTCCTACCAGCTGTGTGACCCCAGGCAAGTCACTTAACCTGTCTGGGTTTCAGGCTCCTATTCTGTGGAATGAAGACCTAACAGGAATGTAGTGGGATCTTCGCAAGGACCATGTTTGCCAAGTGCACGGCAGAGTCCATGCTCGGTGGGTGGACCAGGGGGCGGGACCCAGGCTCACCTGTGGGCACTGAGGCCCCGCCCTCCTCGCAGCCAGCCTCCAGCCTGAGCGTGGGAACTTCCCTGTGCAGTGTTTGCCTTGGGCTGTCAGCTCCACAGCTCCTGCCAGGTCGCCCAGCTGGGAGGGAGGAATAGTCCCTGACCTCTGCTTCCCTTGCCAGAGGTGACTTGGCTCCAACCCCACCCCATCCCTGAAAGCCAGGCCAGCCGTGGTCCCCCTCCAAAGGGGAGGAGGTGGGGGTCACCCGTGCTGAGAGAACCTGCAGCCTCGCCCCACCTCCTGAGCCAGCCCCAGCCCCTTCCCTGACCCCTCCCCGGCCACGGAACTGGTCCTCTTCCTCTCCACCCCAGCACCCAGCGCGGGACGCAGCCCACGCTCAGACTCAGACCCTTGGCGGAACCAGGAACCTCCGCCCAGGTGAGACCCCCAGCCCTGGGGCCAGGCACCCTCCTGCCCATCGGACTCCACCCAGCCCTGGGGGGCGTCTCTGGGGGCGCCGCAGGTCTCCAGCAGCTGGGGCCACTTTCTGCACTAAGGTTGGTCACTCCACCTCGGTGTCCCCTGTTTCCTGGTCCTGGGACCGAGGGGTCCATTTCCGCCCTCTCCCTGCCCACGGCCACCTCCCGCTTCCGCGTGGAGCAGCCCCGGGCAGAACCCTCTGGCAGCCGTGGCGGCACAGGTGGGGTTAAGGGCAGCTTTGGATCACGAGGCTCCGTTTCCGATTTTCCAGAAGATGCCGATTATTAATGACCATTGTTCTTTCCTTCTGGAGCATGAACACCGCGGCTCGGCTCACAACCGGAAGCGCAGCAGGTCAAGGTTCCCAGAGTATGAAATGTCAGCCTCCGGCGGCAATGACGTTCACCCCGCAGCGCTGAAAATAGACTCCAGAACTCAGCGTCCAGCCCGGGAGGCGGCAGGGCCAAGGTGAGCCGGGGCGCCACATCGGCCCCCCGAGGCGTCCAGCCTGGCTGTCCCCTCTCCTTCTTCAGAGACAAAAAGGAAGGAAGCTGAGCAGGGTCAGCCCGCGAGGACTTTGCCCTTTAATACCACCTTAGACTTGGGTCGGAACAGACAGACAGACAGCCGTTCTGCAGGGAGGTCTGACCGGGCACAAGGCCCGGGGTCTGGCAGCCCAGCCCACAGTGCCCTGTCCACCCCTTCCCTATGGAGGCTGGCAAGGTGCCACAGAGCTTGTACCCACTGCGTCCACTCCAGCACCCTCCGGCCACGTGTAGCCAGAGAGCATTTGAAGTGGACACTGCAGCTCAGTCGCTGCTTTACGAATGTGCTTTCTCTTTAGCTGACTTCGACTGAAACAGCCTGACTAGAATGGTGGCTAGTGACCACTCGTGCTGGACAGCTTCGTGTCAGGCCCAGGCGAAGAGACCAGCAACTGACTGACAGTCTCTGCCACAGACGGAGGAGGGGGAGGGCAGGCGGCAGGCAGCACTCCTGAGTGACAGGGGACTGGTGGCATCCAGTGGACCTGCGGCCTAATCAGTGACTCTGGGTCTGCAGTTCTAGTGTTAGGAGAAAAATTGTGAGCGTAGGGGAGTCCCTGTCACCCAGGCTCATGGTCTTTGCTCAGCAACCAGAGAGCATCCACAACCCCGAGCCAGATCCCAAAGCCCGGCCACCAGGAGCCTGCCTCCTTGGCCTCCCCACTTCACTCTGCACCTCCTCTCCAGGATAGGCCCCGCCCAGTCATTGGCAGCCCTGAAAGCAAAGGCCACTTCTGACTCGTCTCGGCACCCCCCACCCAAAGCAGCACCTGGCCAGCCCCATGGAAGCCTGGTGAGGTGCCCATTGTGCCCGCGATGATGAGACAGGCACCACTGTCGTGCCATTTCACAGAGGAGGACTCAGAAGGAGCGGGTGGATGAGTGGGTGGAGAGGTGATGGGGGATGGGGGTGGGGGATGGTTAGACAGATGATGGATGATAGATGGCAGATGGACAGACGATGGGTGGAGATGGAGGGGAGGATGGGTGGGTGGGTGGGTGGGTGGTGGATGGATGACAGGTGGTAATGGACAGAGGGTGGGTGGCTGGATGGATGGATTGTGGGGGGATGGGGGGATGGGGGATGGGTTGTTGGTAGATGGATGGATGGATGGATGGGTGGGTGGGTGGATGGATGGATGAATGATAGGTCATAGATGGATAGACAATGGGTGGATGGGTGGATGGATGGGTGGATGGACAGTTGAATGATAGGTTGTAAATGGATAGATAATGGGTGGATGGGTGGATGGTGGGTGGCTGGTTGGTCGATGGATGATAGATGACAGGTGGTGATGGATAGAGGGTGGGTGGATGGGTGGATGGGTGGCTGGATGGATGAATGATAGGTTGTAGATGGATAGATAATGGGTGGATGGGTGGATGGATGGATGAATGATAGATTGTAGATGGATAGACAAAGGGTGGATGGGTGGATGGGTGGATGGTGGGTGGGTGGACATGGGAAAGGACATAAGCGTACATGAATCAAAGGGCAACAAAACACCTCAGGAAGTGAGGTGAGAGGTCACATCCAGGCAGGTGGAGGTGGAGGAGCTTACAGCCCACCTTCTCCTAACCGATTTCCAGGTATATCAAAAACCAAGTCATGCACAAAGCTCTTTGAGGCTTTTGTTTTTGAAGAGATAAAGCATAGTAAGCCCTAGAGGAAGCCCTGGGCTGTGGGAGGGCCACTCCCCTCCCTCCCGCCTCCCCCTCCTGCTGGCACACTGGCCCCTCCCCGAGGCCACTTTCCCATGGGAAGGCTGAGGAACAATAGCCAGTTCTTCTGAACGGGACTCTCCCCCAGCCAAAGAGTCAACAGCAGCCAGGAGCCACACGCTGCTGGCCAATTACATAAGCAGGACATACCTGGGCCAGGCGCTGGGCCAGGGGATTTTAAGGGGAGGGGAGGCGGGGTGTGGGGAGCACCACAGCCCGGGGCCAGGTTGTGGGGGAGGGAGGACACCCAGGTGTCACTCACTGAGGCCCTCCCTGCTCTGCAGGACCTTCTGTGATCGGCAGGTCTTCACGGTGGCGCTCTGGGTGGGTGCCACGGCCACGGCCACGAGACTCCTGCGCCACCGCGGGGGGACAGGGCCCCGCCAGAACTCCTGCTCCCTCCCCTCCCTCCGCCTTCCTCTCCTCCTCCTTCACACCAGCCACCGTCCACTGGTTCCTTCCGTTGCCCACCTGTCGCCTGCCCATGCCCACAGCGGATCCCTGGGTTCAGGACCCTCACCACGAGGAGTCACGGAGGAATCGTGGCTGCTGCCCTGGGAGTCTGCTCACGGCGGGTCACCAGGACTCTGTGTGGAGCCCTTCCTGTGTATGGGGCCGAGGGGAGCCCCCAGTCGTCCTCTCCTTTACTCTCGGACGACTCAAGTTCAGGGCCATCACCTGGCTGTGGCACAGGGGCCTGAGGTCCGTGGAGCTGGGCCTTTGGTGCTCGGAGCTGGGAGGGCCTCCCGGGCACGGCCTCAAGCTGGCCTGGGCTGGACACCCAGGAGCCCTCAGCAGAGCTGGAAGAGGGAAGGTGAGGTGCCCTCAGCCTGGCTGCCCACCGCCCAACATGGGGGCCCCAGCCTGGGGCTCCCAAGGGAGCTGGGAAGATGGGCCAGCACCCTGGACTGAGCAGTGGCCTCAACCCTGGGGCCTGGCCAGGGAGCCAGGGCAGCCCTCCTCCGTGACTGGACACAGGCCCCTCTCCTCTCGGGCTCCGTCTCCCCATCTGTGAAGGGGAACCCTGGAGGGGTGTGAGCCCTTAGGAGAGTGTTCCCTGTCATCGCTGCGTCTGATACACATGACCCTCCAAGGGGCTCCCGAGAGCAGGGGCACCTGGGCAGGGGACAGGTAGCAGGCCAGCGCCCATGTCCTTGGCCTCCTAGGCCTTCTGGGGCTCCCAGGGCCCACTGGGTGTCACCCCCAGGACAACAGCAGGGTGCAAGTGACATCTGGAAGGTAGCCTCTGTCTCCTGAAGCACCCAGGAGCTGCCAAGCACCAAACAGCCATTACGTAAGCTGCCTACTTGCCACCACCGGCCACCAGGTCGCCACGTAATGGGGAAGGGACTGGCGGCCTGGCGGGTGGGGAGGGATGAGCTCAGAGGCCTCCCGCTCTGCCTTCTGTTGCGCTGCAAGCACACACATTCCGTGCCCAGCAGCGGGGCGTGGTGGGAGCGCCCACAGAGGGGCCGGGAAACTCGACATCCCGGGGGGCGGGCGGGCCTCTGGGTCATAGGCTCGGGTTGCAGCCGTGGGTGGGGCCGGGCACCCCTGCAGGCAGCAGGAGGCTGAGCCAGGATGGCACCTGAGTGTCAAGCACCCAAAGGTCCTGGGGCCTCCCTGCTGTTGGCACCAGTCAACTGCATGGATGGACAAGTGGCCATCGGCACAGCCAGGGCTCAGGGCCGGACAGGGTGGGAAGGAGCCAGGGCACAGTCCCACCTGCCAGGGTACCACGATGACAGCCCACAAGGTTGCCAGGAGCCACATAATCCCCATAGCAACCCAGATGTTCTGACTCGGGAAGAAACTGGAAGGGCAGAAAGACAGAAGGTGGCCAGTGGGTGGACAGAGCAGTGCACGGAGCAACAGTGGCCCCATGGACAGTGAAGAAGCGGCTGTGGGCCCATGAGTGTGTGGGGCGGGGAGGCCAGCAGATGGGTCACCGAGGTAGGGAGGGCTGCACGGATGGGCGGAGGGATGGGCCTTTGAAGGGAGCCGCCAGTGAGTCATGTGGACATGTGAGTCAATGGGCGGATGGAACCCGAACCCGGGGACAGGTGGAAGTCTGCCCCGTGGCCGTGTGTATGAAGGACAGAGGCTGGGTGGGCGGGCAGCGAGTGGGTGGGCGGCTGTTTCCTGGGTTACAGAGACGCAAACACCCAGCTCCCAGCCCAAGCTGACTCTGTGGGGCTGCCTGGTGACCAGCAGGCCACCTCATGGAGCCAACCCCGTGGCAGGTGGACGACATAGCAGGGACCGAGCAGAGCCCTGGCCAAGGTGGGAGGCCACTCTTTCTTCAGCACCCACTGCACTAAGTCCCAGAAGAAGCCAAAGGAGAGCCCAGCTCTGACCCGGGCCTGCTGGGTATCCAGGGAGGCAGTGCTGCCCACCTCTGGGCTGTACTGCAGGTGGGCGATGGGCTCAGAGGGAACTCAGGGCTGGGGAGGGGCTGCTGTGCAGCCAGGGAGACAGGAGCTGGCGAGGTCCCTGCTGCTCAGGCCCCAGGCCCCTCTAGGCCCCACTGCCCATCTCCAAGACCCTTCCAGCTCCAGCCCTGGAGATTCTGGCCCCAGAGACTGAGCCTCACAACCTGGGTGGAGGGAAGCCAGCCAAGAGGATGCTGGGTTTGTGCAGGTTCCTAATCTCCCTGGCCAGGTGTCCTCTCGGATGTGAGCCTGGCCAAGCCCTCTGTCCCCAGGTGTCACGTTCCCATCACTGATCCTGAGCGTGTGTTGGACGCCGGCCTGGGTCAGGGGACTGGCATTTGTACGGGGCAGGAACCTGGGAGGGCCCAGGTCTGGAGTGTTCTTCAGCAGTGGCAGGCGTGCCCCAGAGCTGGGCCCGGGCAGCAGGAGGCCCCCAGCCTGGGGTGCGAGGAGAGGGGACGCAGAGAGCTTGTGTCCCCTCTCCAGGCTCCTCTGCCCCGTGCTAACTCAGAGGCCTGGGACAGGCCGGGAGGAGAGGAGGAAGCTGGAGCCGGCCTGGTTCCCAGCACACCCTGCGGGGCTGCCTGCCCTGCTGACCAGTGGCCCACGGCTCCCCTGGGAGGCGGCCCGCAGGCCCTGGACCGGGTCATCTCGGCAGCAAATGGAGCCGAGCGGCCGTGTTCCCACGCCAGCAGCCGCCAGTGCAGGCCCGAGGAGTGGGACCTGGCCTGTCCAGGGTCAGGGGCTCCCAGTCCCCAGGCCCCCCGAGTCCTATGTGTCCCATTGCACACTGCCCACCAGGTGTCCACCGTCACCTGTCACAGAGCAGGCCAGGGCTCCTCCCCAGGACCCTCCTCCCACTCACCCACCCCACTGTGTGTGGAGGGGCCACGGGTCCCTTAGGGGCGGAGGGCAGGCCAAACCCCCAGGGCCGGGGCTGGGTGGGCCTGGCAGGGGACCCTACTCACACCCAGTCCTCTACTCTGCCTCTGGAGTGGAGACCCTCTCTGGCCTGAGATTCCATTTCTTCCTAGAGCTTTCTGAGCTGTATTGGACTATCTTTCCACCCGGAAAAGAGAGAAAAATGCCCACATTTTATAGATAAGAACCCTGGTTCCGAGAGGCTGAGCAACTGGCCCGAGTCACAGAGTGAAGCGCGAGAGCTAGCCTTCGAACCCAGACCCGCCTCCCAGCTGCGGAACGAATGAGCGAAGGCTGTGCAGCCAGGGCAGGCCTGCTCCCGCCTAGACACCCCCAGGACGCCTGGCCGCGCACTTTAGACAAGGGCGCTGGGCCACCCCTCACCAGCTCCAGTCTGCCACACAGAGGAATCCAGGTCCGTCCCAGGAGCCGCGCCAGGGCTCCAAGGCATTTCTGAGCTCCTCCCAAGCGGCTCCCCAGCCCTGCTCCAGCCCTCTTGCACCCTTCCCTCCCTCTCTGGCCTCCCGAACCTCCCTGCCCTGGCCCTAATGCCTGGGCCCTCCCCAGGTCACTGTGGTTCCTGGCTGGTGTGGCCACTCTGCTCTGCTCTGTCCCCAGGCTGTTCCCGGCTCTGAAGCTGAAGTATGGAAGGTCATTCTGTCCTGGCCTCCTTCCAGCCTCTTCTGCACACAATTGCCAGGACCGAGGGGCCTCTACCGCTTAACCTCCTCTGCTCCCTCCCTAGGCACCCCTGCCCACAGCTGTCCCAGGGCCAGCAGCAGAGGTAAGACCCCTCTGCTGTCTGTGTAGGACCTGAGGACAAGGCCAGGCAGTGGAGCCCACCACTCTGGGAAGCCCACTGTCTTCCTTCCCATGACCAGAGGGAAGAGAAGCCCACCTGCACATGCAGCCTGAGGATTCTGGGGTGCCCCTGCCCTGGGAGGCCCCAGACCCAAGGGAGAAGGGAACACGAGCCCACGCCAGCCAGAGCCGCCTGCAGCGCTGCACCCACTCGCCATCACAATCTGCTCGGGGTTGAGGGGCCCAGGGAAGGCGGCCCCGCCCCCAGATCCCTCAGCGCGGGGACGGTCAGTCGGCCTCCGTCACCATTTCCCAAAGCCAATTCCAGGTCGCCAGCTGCTACTGGGATCTAAGTTTGGGGTTCACAGGACACAGTGGTCTTTGTCAGGGCGTTTACTATGCCACCCCAGGGGACAGAGCAAGCGTGTGTGACCTCAAAATCCTCCTAGAGGGTCTTAGGGGGTGGGTATTCCCTGGACCCTTCTCCAAGAAACAGCTGAGCTGCTCTTTGCACTCGGAAGAGCTTGGTTCCTGTGCTCTACCCCAGCCCAGTACGTGGCTAAGGCTGGCCAGAGAGAGCTCAGGACAGGGTGGCTGGGCCCACAGTGGTGGACCCCCCGGAGGACAGGTCCTGGGGCCCTGGCAGCCTGTGAGTGAGCCCCACAGGTCCGGGGCAGAGGTACCCAGCTGGCCCCCAGCCGTGCCCCCAGGCTCCCTGGTTTCATGCTGCTGGCTGCCGGTCCTGCTGGCTCCTGCCCCTACCCTCAGTGGCCTTCCACATTTCCCCAGCAGCGCCTGTGGTGGCTGGGATCCTTTTCTATCGCTTCAGCATCTAATCTGGTTTCCCATCTGACCTGGAAAGGCCTCCACGCCTCCTTCCGCCTGCAGTCTTCCTGATTTGGCCTCCTGAGCGCTAGCCAGCTCCGCTCCTCCCGACACCCCGTCTCCCCTCTGCTCCCTCCACACCACCTCTCCTCTCGAGCCACCACCTGGCCTCACCAGAGCTCTTGCTGGCAACCCTGAGGCTGGGGTCGGGCCTGGGCAGCCTCCCTTCTCCTCCTCTTCCTTCCTTGACTTGGCCAACTGCTAAGCACTTTCTTGGCCCCAGGGGCAGGGGCCTGGCCTCTGTGGCCCCTTCCGGACCCAGTGCTCCAGTCTGGTGCAGAGACGAGGGAGGAAGTGCCCTTGCCCGGGGGACGGGCACAAGACCCTCTCTCCGGAGACAGGAGAACGCGCCCGCTGTGCAGATGAGCCAGTAGTGTCTAAGGCCGTCCTCCGCTGCCCTGGACTCGGGGCAGTAAGCGGCAGAGCCCTGTTGACCTTTGGTGGAGGGCGGCTCTGTCCAAGGCCTGGGCGACCCGCAGGCTCACTGGAACACGAGGCTGGCCTGGGGCTGGGTGCAGATGACCTCGCTGCCAGTCTCACAGCCTGAAAAGCTGTCCCCGTGGCAATCCGGCCCCTTGCCTCTCCCCTGCCCTCCAGGGACCGGCCACCTTGGGCTGAGCCTTCCTCAGGCCACCCCTCCGTTAGCACCCATGCTTTTCTCTCCTTCCTGTTGATTTGTGTGGGGTTGTGCACTGGACAGGGGTGAAGGTCATGTCCCCACATGAGATGCCCCACAAGCCCCCGTTAGGCAGGAATACTCAGGTGAAAAGCCTGGATTATGAGGGCAGTAACCTATCAGTCCACCCAGGCTCAGAAGGACTGACTGGCGGGTCACTGGGGACACGCTCTGAAAGGCTGCATCTTCCCTGTGGCCCATTCCACCCTCGCTGCTTCCCTGCTGCCATGACCTGAGCAGCCCCCTCCCCTCCGCCCTTCCCCCATGATGCTCTGCTTCACCTCAGGCCAGAGCAATGGAGTTGACCATCTACCTCTGAAACTGAGTCCAAAGTACACTTTTCCTCCTCTAAGTTGACCTCTTTTGCATGGTCACACAAAAGCTGACTAAAACAGAAGGGTAACACAGTCTGGGTCGCATGGGCTACCTTGAGATGCCACCAAGAGCAGAAAGGGGATGTTGAACCAACAGCTTCAGGATCCAGAATAGAAAATGTAGAAAATTCTCCTCAGTCACAGCCATGGGCATTGTCCATTTTCTCAACTGTCTTTTTACCAAACCCTGAGCCTGACAGAGTAGGTATTCAATAAGTGTCTATGGAACAGATATCGGGGGAAGGGGGTGGATGGACGGAGGATGGATGGATGGATGGATGGAGAGTTGGAAGGGTGTGTGATGATGTATGGAGAAATGGATGGAGGGAATGAGGGATGGATGGATGAATGGAAAGATGGATGGGTAGTTCGATAGATGGAAGAATAGATGTTTGGAGGGGCAGGTGGTGAGATAGAATGGAAGTACAGATAGACAGGTGGAGGCAAGAAAGTAGGAACTCATTTGTGCAAATAAACTTTGGAGAGGATATGGTGCTGAGCCTCTGACCACTGAGGTCCTGCTGGTCCAGGGAGGCGGCGGGGCCATAGGGGAGCTGCAAGAGCAGTGAGCACCAGGATTCTGCCCAGACTTTGAAGACTGGGCCTGTGGGAACTGAGGAGCTGAAGGGACCCCAGCCAGCAGGTGAGCCCCTGAGCAATGATGGCAGCAGGCCAAGTACAAGGGATGAGGCTGCCCACAGAGCGGGCAGGCTTGCTCCCGAGGGCTCCTCTCTGCCTCGGTCACTTCATTTCAGAAAGGCAGGCAGTGGATGGTCTACTCTTTTTTAATATATGATAACTTTATTGGGAGGTAATTTGCACACCGTACGATTCATCAAGTGTTCTTGGTTTGCTCAGCTGTGTGTCCACCACCACAGTCACTGCAGAACAACTTTAATCACTCCAAAAAGAAACGCTGCTTCCACTGGCCGTCTCCTCCTGCCTACCTGTCTCCTCCAGCCCTAGCAACCACGGACCTTTCTATCTGTAGATCTGTCTGATCTGGACATTTCATAGAAATGGAAACAAAATGTAGTCATTTGCGACTGACTTGTTTCATGTATGTTTCAAAAACCACCACAAAGTTCACAAAGTAGCACAAAGTTCATTCCTTTTGTGACTGAATAACATTCCACCCTGTGGAGAGACCACATTTGATTGGTCTGTTCATCAGTCGCGGGGCATCTGACTGCATCCACCTGTGGGCTCTGCCAATACGCTGCGGTGAACGTTCACATACGAGGATTTGTTTGCGTCCCTGTTTCTCCTGAGCACACGGAGTGGGCCCTGTGTTATGGGTCTGTGTCTGAGCTTTTGAAGACCTGCCAAGTGTTTCCCGACACGGCCGTGCCCTGTGGCATGCCCACCAACAGTGCCCAGGTTCCACAACGACACTTGTTAGTTTGTGGTTGGTAATGTGGACGGAGAGGCGTGCTCACCCCACCTCAGACCAGGTGAGGGGCTCCAGAGCACCCTCCAGGGTCCATAGGAGCTCCCTGTGTTGGGAGGACCAGCACCCGCTGGCCTGCAGATGGCTTCGTGAGGGGCTGCTGGGGATACCCCGATGGCCCCGGGCCAGGGCTGGCCTTGGGCACCTGCATTCAGGCCTGCAGAAGAACGTGAGCCAGGCAGACAGGAGGGAGGGTAACGCCGCGTGGGTCATCAAGAAAGGACCTGCTCATGAGGGCAGGAGGGTGGGAAGGAGGGCAGCCTGCATGGGTCTCAAGAGCTCAGCTGGAGGGCCCCTCGCCAGGGCCAGAGATCCAAGTCAGGAGGGTCCCATGGAGGGACAGCCCACGGCCCGACATCAAAGGCATCAGCCAGAGGGGGACGGGCAAGGCCAACAGGGGCGAGAGGGAGGATGTGCAGAACCCACACCCCACACCCTCCTGGGCCCTCGCAGGCGGGCAGGGGGCCGGAAGTAGGCACGAGGATAGGAATCGGAGGAAGGAAGAAGTTCCCGTTTGGATCAGACTAGACGCCCTGGGAACGGAGCTGTCCACTCACACGGTCACCACACACCACAGGCACAGTCAGACACACGTCACCTGGCAACCCCATCCTCTAGGCCATGCAAACTGAAGGGACCGCTGTCGTTTATGGGGCTCACCGTGGATCGAAACCCATCAGGCGGCCTGTGACTACCCGTGAGGGTGCCCAGGAGAGCTAGGGCCGGGTGGGGAGGAGGCCTGGGCTGAGGCCCCGGCTGAGGGTCTGCAGGAGCGGAGAAGAGCTCGCTGGGGCGCTTCCTGCCCAGGGGATCCTGCCGCCGGCGGGGAGAACTATTCCAGAGGCAGCAGGCCCTGGGAACGAGAGGTGTTGCTGCTGCCCGTCATCTGGCAGGACTGGGGTCCCTGCTTCCAGGGATGCTTGGTATGTGAAGTGCAGCGTGGTGCGGGGGGCCAGCCGCAGGGGCAGAAGCCCCGAGTCCCTCCTCCACAGCTTGGGCCTCTCAGGGACCCTGCTGGGGTAGAGACCTGGGCACAGTCCCTGTGTTTGGGAGCAGAAAACAACCCCCCTCCAGAGGGAGGGGCAGACACGCTCATCCCGACAGCTCTCAAAGGCCTGCGATCCCAGGCAAAGTGGCTGTCATCTGGCCCTTCTGATCTTAAAGGGCCCCAGAGTTCTAAATGTGCCAGAATCTCTATAAGGAACATAATGAAATGCCGTCAAGAGAACATAAATCAGGTCCCGAGTGGATAAACGAAGAGAAATGTTCTTCCAGATGACTTTATTATCACAGTTTGCCAAATCTACAAGGATCGATAGATTTATTCTATCCCTTGGATTCCAACAAGATTTTGAGTTTGGGTTTGTGTCACTTCTTTCAAAACTAGACAAAATCTTCTTTTTAAAAAATTGGGCCATGTGACTCTGATGCTCACCTGAAAGCCTCGATCTGTCAAAACTGTCAAAACTGTCAAGATGGCTTTGGAGAGGGAGACAGGGAGGGAGCTAAGCACCAGGATGTTAGCAGCCACTCTGGAAACACAGCAATAAGACACTGTACTCATGCTACAGACAGACAGGTGGAACAGAAGGGTCCAGAAACTTCTGCAAGCACATGTAGAGGAGCCCTAATAGGACAAGGACAGATTCTTCATTTAAAATGGTGGGGGCAATTGATCATCCCTTCTGAAGAAGCTGAAGGTAAATCCTTACCTCACACCACATGTAAAAATGGCTTCCAAATGCACTTAAGGTGTTTTTACACTATAAATATATGGAGGCTAATAAAGGAATATACTCCTACAACTTCACAGGACAGGAAGTCTTCCAAAGTAAGACAGGAAACCAAGAAGCCATTAAGGGGGAAAAAAGAAAAACACTCTACAATTGACTACAAGAGACACTCTGAAACGTCTTGCAAGCTCACGTGACCACGCTGGTGGTCACGGTGGGAGGAAGACGGGATGATGGGACAGCCCAGGGGAAGACAGTGGCTGAGTTGTCAGATGTCAGCATGAGCCAGGACCTGTCGGGGGATGGACGTGCAGCTGAGCAGGTCCGTTTGAACTCTTAACAAGCTGTGGGCTTGGGTGTGGGCCAGGATTCCTCTGGCACTTAAAATACAGTTGACCCTCCTCTTGCATGTCCAGAGATTTAACCAACTTTGGGCTGAAACTATTCGAGTAAAGTAACTGTGTCTGTTCTGAGCAGGTAGCGAATTTTTCTCTTGTCATTATTGCCTAAAGACACAGTGTGAAAACCACTTCCAGAGAACTGACATGGCACTGGGAATCCCAAGTCACCTAGAGATGAGGGAAGGGTATCGGAGGGTGTGTGTAAGTCCCGTACAGACCCACAGCCTTTTATATAAGGGACTCGAGCGCCCCCAGAGTTTGGTATTTGTGCGGTGGAGGGGGTTCCAGGAACCGACTCTCAACAGAACACTGAGGCACAATCGTGTCCATCCCAGGAACGTGCCTTAGCAATGTGTGGCTGTAGCCAGGCTCTCCCCACACTGATCCTACATGCTGGAGAGGCCTGGTCTCCCCCTCCTCACACGCCCTCCTGTCCCCAAAGCTGTCATTGGCACACGCGGTGGGAGCGTGCGGGTGTCAGGCCTGCCGGGTGCGTCAGAAGCCCTGGAGAGCGTCAGCCCCATGCAGTAGATGAATGAAGAGCAGATGGAAGAGGAGCAGGGCACTGAGGCCCTGGGCACTGAGGACCTCAGACTGCCACCGACAGAAAGCCAGGGCCAAGACCAGAGGTGAGCCTGCCACCAGGCGAGCGTGCGTGGCACCGTGGAACTGTATTTATCCTCAGAAAGAGTTAAAGGCTACCATTTGCAGGGATGCTATGCGGAGTGAGTCAGCCAGGCGTGGAAAGACAAGTGCCACGTGTCCTCACTCGTACGTGGAACCAAAGTCGGTTGACTCCATGGGAGCAGAGCGTAGCGACCGGGAAGCGGGGAGAAAGGGGAGTGGAGGGAGGTTGGCAAGGGGAACCCGACTGAGCTCCTGGGGAGGCATAAGCTCTAGTGCTCCGCGGCACCACCGGGCACCCACGGGTCACACCCCACAACCGAAGAGGAGTCTGACGCTTCCTAAAGCAAACAAACGGCAACAATCTAAGGAAATGGAAATGCCAACCCCCCTGGCTTGAGCATTACCCACTCGATACGTGTATCAAGTCTTCCCGTTGTGATCAAAGGGGTGCTGGACTCACACCAGGAGGGATCCAGTGAGCAGAGGGCCCTCTGACCTCGGCTCCCTCCCCAACCAACCTCCTACCTCAGAACTTCCTTGCTCTTCCAGCGGTTCCCAAATTAGTTCACGGCAGGCTCACCTGGAGGGCTTATTAAAGTGCGGATTGCTGAGCCCACCCCCAGCATTTCTTCTTAAAAATTGTTCTAGGTAGTCGGTTACCTATGTCTTTCCACACAAATACAGTGTGGGCTGTCCTGGTCCATGAACATGGGCTACCTCCAATCCATGAATAGGGGTTACCTCCCCATTGACTCCTGAAGTCTCTGACTCAGCAAGTTGGTGGGGGGGAGGGCTGAGACATTGCCTTCTACCTAGTATCCAGGTGACATGGACACTGCTGGTCTGGGAACCCCACTCTGAGAACCACCAAGTCATGGCTTTTCAGCTTTGCCTGGTTGGGAAGGTGAGGCTATCTTGAAGACCCAGGACATGAAGGGAACTTTGTCCATGTGCACATCACAAGAGGCCAGTTCTCCTGGGATTTTCATGCAGGTAGCTGGCTTTTCACATTTTCTAATCCCCAGCAGGTAACAGTGAGTTGAGTGCCAGGAAGACACAGGTGTGCAGGTAGGGTCCGGATATACAAGCCCCTTGTGGGAAAGGGGTTTTCCTCTAAGTATCAAGTTCCCTGATTTTACCAGGAGAGTTTCTCATCTTTGGGGATTTCCCTTCCCAACAAATATCCTCTCAGGAAATCTCAGAAAATCATCCCCAGTTCCAGATAAGGCTCTGCTCTCCTCTGGCATAGCACGCCTGACCCTAAAGTGAGCCCATCTGTGTCCTGGGGCAGGGCCGAGGGGTCCAGGGAGCTTGCAGAACAATATGCCACAGTGTGCAGATCCCCCATCCTCTCTGCCTTGACGAGGAGGACGAGAGCCAGCCCAGGACAGGGACACGCCCCACAGGCAGAGGGAGGAGTGTGGGCAGACAGAGGCCAGCCCCAGCGCTCGTGGTGTCAGGGCTTGAAGGAGGCTCCCTAGTGGTCACCTCTCAAACCCCCAGGACCTGACGCCAGGCCTCAGCCTCCCCACCTCTTCTTCCTGCCAAACTGCCCTTGGGAGGGAAGACTCCCCTCAGCCCCCTCCACCTGGTGACCGCCCATGCTGGGCAGAGCAGGCTCAGGGTGCTTGGCGACGTGAGTCACAGGTCCAGCATGGCTCTGGCCCACTGTCTCTGCCCTGCAGGGTGGGGAGCCAGGGAAGGGTGGCCTGGGTGTCCACCTGAGGGCCCACCTGCTCTCCCACACTCCCCAGAGTACAAGGGCTTCCAGGAACAGAAGCCGCTCCTCGGAGTCCTCGTGGGGGACAGCACAGGCCTGCTGTGAGGAAGCAGGGACCCAGAGGGAGGGTGAGTGGCCATGGCTACCGAGAGCAGGGACTTGCCATGCGATTCCCCCAGGATGAGGAGCCGGGCATGGGAGGCCAGAGCCGAGTTCACCCCAGGCGTGAGGGACGAGCAGAGGCCACAGCCTGCACCAGGCCAGCAGAGGCCATCCTGGGGACCCACACCCCTGACACGTGCACCCTCTCCCTGCACTGGGGCCCCAGAGCCCACAGCTCCTTGCAGCCCAGCCATGGCTGGGGACCAGACCCCCACTCTGGGGATGGAGAGGGTCCAGGTGAGGTGTCTGGGGTGCATTACCTGGTGCTGCCCACCAGCCCGGTCTCACTGACCTGCCACCTCAGAGCCGCGCGCTCCTGGGAAGCCTCCAGAGCAGGCAGCCACGTGGGAGCAGCGGCACAGCCCCGCTGGCTCTGGAAGGCGACGTGGGTGCCCCCCTAGTGTGGCCCGAGGCCCGGTGGGAGTGGGCTGGGGATGCTGCCGCCACGGTTTCTGGTTTTGAGTCCTTGGCACCCGGCCTGGCGGTGGACACAGAGCGGGCACGGGAAGCGTCGTGGCTCAGGCTTGCCAGAGCTGCGCAGATCCACAGCTGCTGCCAGCCCCCCGGGCTGGGAATCCTCCACGTGGCTCTGACGTCCCCGTGGCCTGGCCCTGAGACCAGAGAGGTCCCGTCACCAAGCCGGGCCACGCACACTGCTCTGGCACTCAACAGCATCTGTGGGGCAGCATCTGTGTCCAGGGTCCCGCCTGCTCCACCCCTGTGTCCCTAGCATGCACCCCCTGGCCTAGGCCTGGAGTCCTCCCTGTAGATGTGCCCAGGCACCTGAGGGGTCAGCACTGAGCCAGCGGCCCCCACAGCAGGCAGCCGTCGTCCGGCGTCCTGGAGGCTGGAAGCTGGGGATCAGGTGCTGCAGGGATGGGCACAGAGGCCTCTCTCCCTGGCCTGGAGACGGCACCTTGTCCCTGTGTCCTCCCGGGGTCCTCCTGTGTGTCTGTGTCAGATGGACCCAGGCCAAAGACCTCACTTTAATTAACCACCTCTTCAAAGGCCTGTCTCCAAGCACGTTCTGAGGGGCTGGGGGTCAGGACCTCAGCATTTGAATTGAGGGGTCACAGTAAAGGCCTAAAGGCATGAAGAACGTCACATGACCCTCTGGCAGCATCAGGACACGAGAGAGCCTGGATCCCTCAATTGCCTGACACGTTGTGCCTTTACTTTGAGGGGAAGAGAAATCCTCAGGTTTTTTCGAGCTGCTGAGATTGGGAGGTTTACTCGTTAAGGCAGCGAACCCTAGCTTATGTGACTCACCCGCCAGCAGCAGGCCGCCACACGCTCCGCACAGCCCTGAGCCAGGCACCAGGACAGACATCACCAATCCATCCTGGCTGCCCATCCATCTTTCCTACCCCTCTCAGCACTGCAGCCCACACCATGGATCTGTGGACTGCGGGATGCCACTCGGGTGGGTGAGCAGTTTGCACTCCTCACTTGACACACAGGGATCAAGCTTCGGGGAGAGGGGATCTGTGGACTTGGACGCCTTCCTTCTCCCTGACATTCACATTGTCACGTAGGTCTTCTCGCCTGCCTGCCTGGGCCCGAGGGCCGCGCCTGCCCAGCCTCGTCCAGCTGTCCACCTGTCCCCGCCAGGCGGCCACCGTGATTTCAGCGTGGGTCACGTCTCCCCTCCCCCTTAGCTGCTACTTAGTGGAGCCAAGTGGGAACTTGTTCCTCAGGACGCTGGGGAGGCGCTGGGCTGCCCGCGCCTGCTCGTTCTTTCTCAGGGTGTGCCCAGCCTCAGACCCTGGACGGCCCATTCTGCTCTCGGTGGGGCTCCTTCCAGGAGGCGTGCCAGGCCCAGAGCGGAGCCCACACCCCGGCCCTCGGCTCCCTCCCGCATCTGACAGGGAAGGGCCGTCCCGGGACACCGGCTCCCAGCAGAGGAACAGAGCGAACATGAGTTTTCACAATGGGGCTTTGATCTGCCTAATGTCACAAGACAGGCTGGGGACAAGCGCCAGGCTCCGTGTGGCTCTGGTTCCCACAGGAGTGCCCTGTGCAGGTATTCACACGGGAGGTTCTTGGCAGGCCCAGGCGCTGGGCCTGTGCCATCGCAGACACAGCCCCGGCAATTAGGTTTTGGGAAACGGTGGGCGAGGTCTGTTCGAGGTCTGCTGCGCCAAGGTTTCAGCCTGCGGCCTGCAGGCGGCTCAGGGAGGAGGGGAGGGAGTGTCAGCGGGAGGGGCGCCTCCTGGTGTGAACGAGCGGGGCACCAGGAATCCTGTGGTCAGGCAGGACCGGCGTGCACGAAGGCCGGGTTGGCACCCTGGACAATACCCACTCTGTCCCCGCTGATGGCGACCTTCACCAAAGCACTCGGGGAATGGGCTATGGCTGCGCCCAGGTGTGTCCAGGGCACTAGAAGCACAGGAACAGGCCCTGGCTGTGGGGACAGCTCACAGGACATTTTGTAACTCGGGTGCCCATGAGGTGCCAGGGGCCCACCCTCGGGCTCTCCAGACTCGTTGTCCCCACCTGGGCTCAGGGCAGTGGTCAGACCGGGGAGCTGCCTCCAATCCCCAGGCAGCTGGATCGGGCTGCAGCTCTGGTGCCCTGGTGGTGTCCCCTCGCCTGGCCGAGCAGGATGTACTGGCGTCCTGAAAGGTGGCGGGCCACGGGAGGCCGGCCCTTAGCAGGCCAGGTATGGTTAGACCGGGTCAGCCCGAGCTTCTTCCTGCTGCCGCCTTCCTGACCACCCCAGGAGCCGTCCACTCACGCTGGGGTCCTGCTGTCGGGTCCTGCTGATCCATTCCTCTGAAACGCTGCAGCTTTAGACAAAATGCCTGGCAGCCTTCCCTGTCTCCCCATTGACCTCTTAGTGCAGGCCGGTGTGGCCGCGGGCAGCCCTGCCTGGACCTACCAAAGCCTCAGGCACCATCTGCCAGGTTCTGTGCAACGTGCGTCCATTCGGTCCTCTCGAGGCCCCCGAGAAGCTGCCTTCAGCATCACTTCTAGGCCTTTGGGGAACCCGAGGCTCAGAGAGGCGAGATCGCCTGCTGGTAACCCGCATCTGGCATCTGGGTCGGGGACCGCGGCCACCTCTCTGCCTGGCTCACTGCGCCCTCCCAGGGCTCTTCGCTGACTCCAGAAGGGCTGCCCTGAGCACAGGCCGTGCCTGTCACACGTGACTCAGTCCCCAGCGGGACCGCGCCTCACGTTCACCACGGCCCTCCTGCGCTCAGGCCGGGCCACTCTTGGCAAGTTAGCAAGAGAATGACCGGGGCTGCCCCCCCTGCCCACCCGGCAGGCCTGCCCGGCCCACGCCAGCCTCGCATTCCTTGACCCATGTCCAGCGTGGAGAAGCAGGCTCGTGACAGGAGCCCCAGCTGCTCAGGGGTGGTCAGAGACCCGGACCCTGCCCTGCTTTGCCTCCATCCTCAAGGAGGCCAGAGAGACCCCAGGAAGTTCCCTGCGGAGGCCCCCAGGGCACACTGCACACGGCCAGGACCCGCTGCCTGCTGATGACCTTGCTGCAGCCCCACGTCTTCTGGGAGTCAAGGCCTCTGCCCCTCACCCTGCCCGTGGTGGCCAGCTCGGGACCTTGGATGACCTCACAGTGAAACCGTACCCTTAGGTGGCATCTCCCAGGGTGTTCAAAGGTGACAGAGAAATTCCTCACTACAGGAGTTGGTCTGCCACAACCCCGGCCCTGCACGGAGCTGCCCCGGACCTGTGAGTCCCCAGCTGTGACACGTTCAGCAGCCAGCAAGTGGCCTTACTCGTTCCCACGGTGGAGGGCGCAGGGAACAGTGGGAACTTGCAGGCTTGACTGGCGCTCTGACTCCAGGGCTGCAGAGACCCCCGGCGCCCTTGCGAGAGCCGCGTCAGCAGGGCCCAGGCCAGCGGGCGTCTGTTGGTGCTGGGCGCTGGGCAATGTGAGCACCTGGGAGGGAATAACGGGACCCCTTGGCCGGCCCCTCCTGGTGTCCGGGAAGCCCCCACGCCCTCTCGGAGCGGCAGACCTGCTTCCTTGGGAGGAATGTGGTCGTGCAAGCCGCCAGGAAGCCATTCTCAAGAACCCGGCGAGGTTGCTTCAGCTGCTGCTGGTTCCTCTGATCACATGCTCCCCACAGGCAGAGCCAACCCCGGTTCCCTGCTGTCCTGAACAGGCACACACCACCTGCAAGGGGGCCCCACAGGTGTGGATCTTCTGCACAGAGAGCATGCTGGGAATAGGCTGCCCACTGCCTGGTGGAGATCCACCTCACCAGGAGCTCACAAGCAGTCTGGTGGCAAAGGCTCCCATGCCATTGCACAGAGGAACACACTGAGGCTGAGGCGTATAACAGGAGCACACATCCTGTGAGCAGCAAGAAGCAGAGCAGACTTGGAGCCCAAGGCCCCAGGAGCAGCACAGGTGCAGACATGAGGAAGGACATGCAGCTGAGATCGAGGCCAGGAAACAAGGAAACGAAAGGCCATCAGGCTGTATCCAAGGAGAAGGGAGGAGAACCAGGTGAGAAAGTGTAGGTACTGGAGGAGTGTCAGTCCCCTTTCAGTTACTGTGACAAAATGCCTGAGGTAATCAACTTAAAAGGATAAAAGGGTTATTTGGCTCATGGTGTCAGAGGTTTCAGTCCCCAATCGCTTGGCCCTGCTGTCTCAGGCCTGGGGCAGCATGGCAGTCATGGCAGGACTGCAAGGTGGAGAAGGCCACGTACCTGGCGGCCACAGGGAAGCACAAAAGGAGAGGAAGGGACCCGGGTCCCCATACCCCTTCAAGGGTGCTTTCCCAGTGGCCTAACCCCCTCTACCAGGCCCCACCTCCTAAAATTGCACCACCTGCTAATAACACCGCAGGTTGGGGATCATGGTCTCAACACATCATTTGGGGGACGTTTCAAATTCAAATAGGAGTGTGCTTCCAACAGGGCCCCATGTGGGCCAGGGGCCCCTTGAGATCACAGAGGATCAACCAGTGGGTCACCTGGGAAGCTCTATGGAAGAGCTTCCCACCATATTCAGGGAGTTAGCGAGTCAGTGAGGCCGCCACACCCATTCCTTGGATTGAGAAGCTGACACGTGCACATCCCCCCCCCCACCTCCCCTAAAGAAGACCTGGTGCAAGACTAGCTCTCCTGAATTTAAAATAAAAAAAACTGCAAACGGACAAAACATATTTAACGACTCACTTAAGGCATCAGGCAACAGGTAGCTCAGAACCATGATCCCTAGAGAAGGAGAAGAGAGGTAAGCCCTACCGTCCCCTCGGCGCTCCTACTGGGGCATGGAGCAGGGGTTTAGCAATCTCTCCAAGTTGAGGAGACATAGGAGCATAAGGAGACTGAGACGGAATTAGTCAGGCAGAGTATAAAGAAGAGGGAACTATGCAGAGAAAGGACTCCAGAACATTCGCAAGATCTCTGTGATCTGTGTCGAAGACCAGTCTGCGCACGTGTGCAGAAGCTGCTTGAGGCAGGCCTGGGACACGTGCAAGTTTCTGACGGCCACAGTGGCAGACCTTTTGAGCCCCTGAAGCAGTCGTGGAAACCAGAAGGATCATGCCTTCGTCATAGAAAAGAATTGGTCCTACAGGACAGACAGCTCAAGAACCGCCCTAAACAACTTCTAACAGATGAAAAGCATCCACGTGTAACTTTACTACCAAAATAAATTTCAATGACACTATAAAGGAAGACAACATCCAAACCCAGAGCAATGCAACACTAACAATGCCCAGCATCAGAACAGAAATCACTAGACACACCGACAGGTAGCAAAACTGGAACCGTAATTAGAAGAGTTGATCAAAAGAAATAGACCTAGACAGGACAGAGGTGATGCTATTAGAAAACAGTGGCTTTAAAAGAGCTATTAAAAATCTACTTGCAACGTGAAAGGAAAACATGAACATCATGAGAAAAGGAGGATGTATATTTTAAAAAACAAACAGAGCTTCTGAAAATGAAGCACACGGCACCTAAAATGAAAAATTCATGTTTAGAAGTTTCAAGACTGCAGAATAAAAGATCAGAGATCTCAAATACAGCAATGTTGAAACCACCACAGAGACAGATGTAAATAAAGGAATGGAGAGTGTGCGTACAGTCGAAACGTGTCCCCCAGAATTCACGTGTTGGTGGCTTCATCTCTGGGGCGAGCATGCTGGGAGGTGGTGCTTAATGGAGGTGGAGAAGGGGCTAATTTTGTCACAAAGGACCCAAAGGAGTACATCTGCTCTTGCCCTTCTGCTTCCGCCATTCGATTAGGCAGCCAGAGGGCCCTCACTGGGTGTGAGCACCTTGATGTTGGACTTCCCAACCTCTGGAACAAGGAGCCAATGAATCTCTGTTCACTATAAATCACCCAATCTCAGGTGTTCTGTCATAGTGGCACCAAACAGGCGAAGCCACTCAGTGACCTCCGGGATGACACCAAGTGGTGTAGAGCTCCTGTGGGTGGAGCCCCAGCCAGAAAGGGGGACCAGGCGAGAGCATTTGAAGGGACAACGTGCCCGACTCGAGGGAAACCACAAACACATGTATAAGGAGCTGAAAGGAATCATCACCTTCAGTGCAAAATCTATAGCCATAAAACACTAAAACTCTGGTAGAAAAAGAAGAGCTGAAACTTTGCAGCCTTGGGTTAAGCAGAGATTTTTTTTTTAAAGGAGAAAAATAATTTTATTTCAATAAATACCCAAAAAAAGCATTTGACATTAGTCAACGCACACTCACTATAAAAACTCAGAAAAATAGGAATAGGGAAGGTTATTTTTAATCTGAAAAAAGCATCTATCAAAATGAAGAGCAACGATCACTCTCAATGTTCAAGTATTTTAGCATTTCTTTCAAATTAGAAACATTGTTGACCATCGATATTTCTGTTTAACATTGTTTATTCCTGTAACATGGCAACAAATGAAAAAGAAACAAAGGGCTTTGAAATGTCACTTGTAGTAGCAACACCATAGGCGAATAGGCGCAGAGAACAGACCTAACAAAAAACAGACAGCGGTGTGGGAAATTTTAATTGAATTATATAGAAGAAGATTTATGTAAATGAAGACATAACAATTCACAGATAGACTCTATCATGAAGGTTCGTACTTTCCCAAGTTAATCTTGAGAATTAATGAAATGCCAATAAAATTCCAACAGTGGTTTTAGTGAAATTTAGCAAGCTGGTTCTAAAATTTTATGATATAGCAAAATCTACACACCTGACAAGACATTCTTTTTTTTCTAAGTCTTTATTAAGTTTTTAATTTTTTACAGTCTGCATTTTGATTCATTGTACCCAAATGGGGTGCATCAATTCGTTTCTGTGGTTGTGCACGATGTGGAGTCGCGCCATTCGCGTGATCATACATGTACGCAGTCTGTCTCATTCCACCACCTTTCAAACCCCCCTCCCTCTCATTTCCCTCCACATAATCTAAAGTCCCCCCATTCTTCTCTCACTCCCCACCACTACCTCCATTATACATCATTCTCCACTTCTCAGGGAAAACATTCGGTCTTTGGTTTTGGGGGATTGACTTATTGAAGAAGAAAAATAAGGCAAGGGGACTAGCCATGTAAGTCAGCAGGACGTATCATAAAGCCCCAGAGTTCATACACTTAATACTTGCAAAGGGTTAGGTGTGTTGATCAATGGAGTTAAACAGAGAGCCCTTAAAATATATTTAAAACATTATGTTTATACTGAGATCTCTTTTTTTTTACACCAAAAACACAATCCGTAGAAAGATTTATATTAAAAAATCTGTAAAAGAAGAATTGAATAAATGGGACTCCATCCGAACTAAAAGTTCTTCCTTTCTGTTTAAAATGTAAAGACATGCCCCACACTGGGAGAAAATATTTGCAAACCACATATCTGGTAAAGAGCTCGTATCCAAAATATTTGAAGAACTCTCAAGACTCAGCAGTAAGAAAACAAACTGCACAAATGAGCCAAGCATTCGAAGACGCATTTCACCTAAGCAGACAAAGGGCGGGGAATGAGGACGTGAAAATGTCTTCCGCACCCTCCGCCACCGTGGGACAAATCAAACCACAAGGAGACACCACTGCATACCTCTTGAGAGCGGGCCTCACTCATTCTCTGCAAACCCGTGACCAGGTGCCAGCCGCCTCACGCAGCACGATCAGCAGATCCTTGCCCCTGACCCAAAATCCCAGGGAATTTACCCGAAAGGAAAGAAGGCTCATGTTCACACGGACTCCAGTGGGACTTCACTTGGAAGAAAGGCCGTGGGAAGGTCCCTGAGGTGCAACGAGGCCACAGGGTGGTGGGACACTATCTGCCCTGATCCGGTAGAGCAGGTGTCCTCCGAAGAAGAGAAAGGGACACCGGGTCAAACTCCTGCTATCCATGTCCCCATTTGAGGGCACAGCAGAGAGCAGCCGTCCCCAGCCAGGGCAGGGCCGTGAGCCTGAGCAGCCGCCAGGAGCGGGGGTGCGGCCAAGGTGGGCTCGGGCTGGGAAGGGCGGCGACAGCCCCTCCGGAGGCCTCAGGCTCCAGGCTGAGGAGTGGACTCTGGACAGAGGGTGGTGTGGCAGCAAGGCGGGCCCTGGCAGGAGAGGACCTCCCGTCGCCACACGGGAGCGAGTGCCAGGGACGGTGCAGGGCGTGCCAAGTGGCCACCCAGCCTCGGGCCATCACGCCCGTCCCCAAGCTAACGTCTATCCCATGACACCCATCCTGTGGCTGCTGAGGACCAGTGTTGGTGAGTCGGATGTGCCAGGATGAGCCCCCCAGGGAGCCAAGTACCCACTCCACACCAGCTCCCACCCTGCCCCCTGCCGCTCTCTGAGGTGCCGGCACATCATGCCTCAGGGCCTTTGCTAATGCTGCAGCTGCCTCCGCCTGGCACCCTCCTCCCCTGATCCCTAGCTGTCACTCGGGGCCCTGCTCAAGGGTCCTCACCAGAACAGCCTACCCTGACCAGCTCCTCACATCGTCTCTTCCCTGCTAGGTGGTAAGCTCCGGGACCATGGGCCTCCCCAGCTGTCCACTGACTGCATAGAGGTTGCCTCTGGGGTCCCCGGAACTTGAGCTCACTCTGGAGGACATGTTCCTGGCAGTTCCTGGTCAGCATGTGGCACAGGGGAGGGAGGTCCAGGACCGGGGCCAAAACCCAAGATGGGTCACCGGCCGGAGAAGTTCCTCCCTCCTGGTCACAAGCACCGCGTGAGGATTCCCGAGGCTCCTTCCCCAAGCCGGGAGCACCACGCTCAGCCTGCTCCCACCCACAGACGCGCAAAAGGCCGAGTGGCGTGTGAGCTCGCGCTGGGCGCTGGGCGCTGGGCGTGGCGGGCATGGCTGGCAGCTCAGGGCCCCACTCTGGCCCGCCACCCCGAGACTGTGGCAGAGACGTGGAGCTGGGCCGTCAAGACACCACAGGCGCAGGGCACGTCCAGGGGCTGATGGCCAGGACGGCCAGGGACTCTGCTGCAGGGGAGGTGGCCGGGGACAGCTTCCCTGAACAGAGCCATGTCCACGGATCGATAGCCACAGAAGGGCATTTGACTGGGCAAATGGGCAGAAGGGCAGGGGACAGGCGCTCACATGGCAAGGCCCAGGCCACCCTCCCAGCCACGTCCTTGGCCTCTTGCTCCCTTGAGGGCTGTGCTTCCCCAAGCCCCTCTCCCTGCCCACGGGCTGGTTATCCGCTGCTGCATGACAGATGTCCCCAGTGTGGTGGCCAAGTGGCGACAGGCATTTGTTGGCCTCTCGGCACCTGTGGCTCCTCCGGGGAGGGCTGAACAGGCAGAGCCGGCTGAGGGGCTTTCCTGAGGCCGCAGCAGCCAGTCCTCCCAGGTCTCGCTGGGCCAGAGGATCTGCTTCCTGGTGATTCCCCCCACAGCTGGTGAGTTGATTATGGCTGCTGGCGGGAGGCTCAGTCCCTCCCCACAGGGTCTCTGCCGGGTCCTGGGTTGTGCAGATGGCTCGCCTCAGTGCGAGGGCATCCTGAGACCAAAGCAGAAGATCCACGTCCCCTGTGGCCTCGCCACGCACAGTCCCCTCCGCCACGCTCTGTCCGGCACACAGACAGCCTGGGCTGCATGGGGCGGGAAAGCCAGGAGATGAGGGACGCGGGCATCTTGGGAGCTGGTTCCCTCACCCTGCACCTGTCCCTGTCCCAGGAATGTCCTTCTCCCTCTATCTCCACAAGCTCCTGGTTCCCCGGGACCCGCCCGCAGGGCCTCCTGGGTCTCCTGGAGGCTGCGCAGGGCGCTCCTTCGGCTCCAGCAGCTCCAGCCCCAGCCGAGTCTGGATCCTGCCCCTCCCGCAGGTCCCTCCTGCTCTTTGTCCAGAACGCGGCTGAGCAGTGTCAGGCAAAGACTGTCTCACTCTGCAGTGGCCAGCTGGATGGATGGGCAGATGGGGCGGACGGACAAGGAGACAGCTGCCTGGGTGCCTGGGCAGAGGGGTCACTCACTGGACGTGCGGTTGGCTGGGCAGGTGGAGGAGCAGGTAGACAGGTGAATGGAGGCTGGAAGGACGGACAGCGGGATGGACGAAGCTTTGACAGGATGGACGAGTGGATGAGTAAGTGACCGAGGCTTGGGCGAATAGATGGATGGACAGGTGGACAGGTAGACCCTCGTCTGAGTGACGAGTTAATGGATAGGTTGATATTGGATCAATGCATGGACGGCTTTCCCTCTATTATATTTTGGTTTTTGTATTAGCGATTGAACCGAGGGACGCTTAGCCACTGAGCCGCGTCCCCAGCCCTTGTTCGTATTTTATTTAGAGACGGGTCTCCCTGGTCGCTTAGGGCCTTCCAAGCTGCCAAGGCCGGCTTTGAACTTTCACTCCTCCTGCCTCAGGGACCACGGCTAGATTTTGAGAAATCTTAAACCAAAAGGACCTTAAAGTGTGTCTGCAGATACAAGCCCAGTGCCAGCAAGGCCAGCAAGCTCTCGGCCACCGAGCCTGAGTTCCAGGGGCCTGGGGAAGAGGGCTCCTGGGAGCCGGCCCAGGACCTGTGCCTTCTCGCCCCCGGGCACACCCACGGGTGACGTGGGGACGTTCACACAGGATGGCCACGTTCTCCACACACCAGCGAGGCGCCAGCTCTCACAAAGACAGCTTCCTCTGGCTGCCTGTCCTGGGCTGGCCAAGGACGGAGCCCGCAAATCCCTGGGGAAAGGGGGAAGGGGCATCCTGGCGCCTGGCTCACCTGCCCCTGCTCACCTGCCCCTGCCATCTGGTCCCACCGGGCTCCCTCCCCTTTCTCACCAGAGGCCTCCGTGCCTGCGGCCTGAGGTCCCCACAGTCCCTGTGGTCAGGGAGCTGAGCACCTGCAACAGCTTTCCTTCCTTCCAGGGCAGGGACTCCACTTGGGAAGCAGATGCCCTCAAGAAACCCGACAGCCCTCGGCCTCCCAGGTCCCGAGGGAATGGAGGAGGGAGGCCGCCCAGGCTTTGGAGCCCGAGGGTTCTGCCAATCTGAAGGGCCCATTTAAGAAAAAGAACCACAAATTATAAATATAAGCTGAGTGCAAAAATGATCATTTAGAAAGAGAAAGAAATCACAGCGATTGACAAATCTGAAGAGCTGGTCAAACCGTGAACAGCAAAGGCAGGAAGACGCATCTGCCCCGCGCCTGACCCCACCCTGTCCTACAGCGCTGCTCCCTGTTTCCAGGGCTGCGGATCCTTGGGAGGCCTCTTGGTATGGCGGGTTTGCAGCCTAATTTCCCAGAACGGAAGACTCTTCTGTGCTCCAGCGCCTTTGCTTGAAATTTGTTACTCGAAACTAGTGTTAAGCTGCCGGGGGTGCAGTTCAGCGGCGGAGCGCTGGCCCGATGGCAGTCGCCAATCCGTGGGCAAAGCTCATGCCCCTGATGACCACAGCTGAGCCAGTTCTGCCAGGTCCTGGTCACCTCCTCTCCTGGAGGGGAGAGCTGGCCATGAAGTCTGTTCACCAGGCCCTGAGCAGGGGGCCTAGGAGTAACTACCTCTGGTCTCCCTCCCTGGGATAAAGAGAGAGAGTACAGCTGTCCCATGAGGTCCACCTGGGGCAGGTGGCCCCAAGGACCAGCCACAGCCCTGTCCATGACCTAGGAGCATCACCCAGGTGCAGGAGTAGGGAAAGCCAGGCCCAAATTTGGGATGGCCCATGCAAGTGAGGAGTCTGGCACTTAAATTCCACTCATTGACAATGTGTAGGAGCCCCTACAAACAGCTGGCCTCCAGATGCACCTCCTCCCACTTCCCACAGCCTGGCCATGGGCTGGGTCAGAGAGGCAAGCCCACACCACTTCAAGGAAACAGTCTGATGTTCTGCTGGGAGGAGAACAGAAGAGACCGAGGAGGGATCCTGGTGAGGCATCCACAGCCCTGGGAGTTTGCAGAACACTTGTGGCCCTAAGGTTTCTTAAGCCTGCAATTCCAGACATCGCCACATGGAGGTGCTCATTGCCTCCATGAGGCAGACAGAGCCTCATTGCAATGCTCACCACCTGGTCTGTAAGAAAATGGGGGGGCGGGGCAGCTCCCAGGCCAGCAGCCCATGCTGAGAGCTAGGGGTGAGGGGCCTCCCACCAAGTGGGGACTGGTAGAAAGTCCCCGTTTGGTAGCAATGGAGAAGCTCTTCATTCCTAGGCACCCTGTCTCAGCCCCCGACTCCACCACCACACAGGCTGACCCTGCAAACTACCGCCACAGGAAAAGCCAGGTGCCTGGGCCTCACTCGGATTCAAGGTCACTCCCCAGGAAAGACCTGCTGTGGAGTGTGAGAACCAGCACTAGAGAGACCACTCTTGAGAGGGCCTGGGGTCCCCATCTCTTGAGAGGGCCTGGGGTCCTCATTTGGGGCTAGCCACTGACTCCCCCCATGTTTCCTGAAAGATCCCTACCCCAGCCCAGCTGCAGTCTCTGCATCAGTAAAGTAAGCAGGCAGGAGGGTGTGGGGTCCGCCCAGCTTGTCAGGATCCTGCTCGGGAGCCAGCCGCTGGCTGCTGCACTCACCTCAGGCTGCACCTCAGCCGGGGACTCCAGGCCCCATGGGGCACAGCCCATTGTCCCTCAGGGACTGGTCTTCCCAAACCTGGTCTAGTTGGGGCCACTTGCTGTGTCCCAGACAGGTCTTGGGCCAGCCTGCTTCAGGGATTCCCACCTGGCCTGGAGACACCTGGATCCCTCTTTCTGACTGTGAGGGGCCCTGGCCTGTTTCCCCCTGTAGAAATGGGGATGATCCTTACAGAGATCAGCACGTGGACCAGATCTCCTGTGTCATCCCACATCATCCCACATCCCCCTCATCAAAGTGCAAGAGAGAGACGAGATATCTGTCCTTCCGATTTATTTACGTATCGATTTGGCCCTGGAGATTGAGCCCGGCGGCACTTCACCACTGAGCCACCTCCCCAGGCATTTTTATTTTTATTTTGAGACAGGTCTCACTCAGTTGCTTAGGGCCTTGCTAAGTTGCTGAGGCCGGCCTCGAACTGGTGATCTCCTGCCTCAGCCTCCTGAGTCACTGGGATCATGGGCACGTGCCACCGTGGTCCCACCGCGCCTGGCTGCTGCCGGCTGCCCCCAGGGGAACCTGCGGAGGCCTCACCAGCACTTGCGGAGCCTGTCCTGACCCCTGCACGGGGCCGCCGCCTTCGACTTCGTGGCTCCTACTCCTGAACAAAGCAAGGTGCCCCGGGGAGAGGACAGTGCCCAGCCTGAGCCTGTCCCACACGCTCATGTGCGTCCCGCGAGTGGGCAGGGGCCCAGGCAGTGCACCTTGGTGGCCCACGGTGCCCTGAAGGCTGGGGAGGGGGTGCTGGAGAGTTTGGCTAAAGACCCACAGGGGCGTCTGTCCCCGCTGACTTCTCTGGACAGAGGAAGTGTGCCGTTCACAGACGCGGGTGGCTGCCCAGGCTGACCTAGGCCACCAGAGGGAGGGGGACAGGGGACAGATGGAGTGACCTATGAAAGGGACCCTCCAGTCCACCCACCTCCAGACTGGCTGGGGGAGTTTCCTGAGAGTGGGCAGGAGTCCAGATGGAGCCCAACAAAAGAACGGCCCCCCGGGGGGACGCGGCCCATGGTTCTTTACCCCCTCCTCAGGTTCAGTGTCCCCACCTGCCAGTCTCACACCAGGAAGAAAGCTGAGAGTCTTCTCTAAAAAGAAACTTCCAGACCTGCTTAGTGATGCTCACTCTGCCAGCACTGAAGCTGTGGAAGAAGGTTTACGAGACTCCATTTTTTAACAATAGGCACGAGCCGCCAACCAACTCAAGGGCAAAACTGCTCCCATGCCTCCTGGGAAAGTCACTTCAATTCGTCAAAAGGAAAAAACCACCTCAGATGTGGTTGGTTAAGCAGCTCCTGATCCTTCTAATTTGAATACAAAATTACCTATTGAGTTATTTATCTTTGCAAAGGAAAATCCTCTCAAGGAGAAGTTAGTCCCCTTCCCACCCAGGGTGGGTTCAGGGTGGCCCTCCTCCTGTGGCTGCAGCTATGTGTACAAGGTGACTGGGGTCAGAAAGTCCTACTTCAGGCTCTGGTGGTCCTAGACTGAGCTAGAGAGCCGCATCCCCTCCAGACCTTGTATCCCTGTCTGTGAAACGGGAGTCAAACTCCCTGCTCACTGTAGAGGGTTGACTTGAGACCATAAGGAAGAGGGGAACACACCCCCGGGGGTCCTAAAAAAATGAGACATGGAACTTCTTGTGGAAATTTTAACTCAGAGAAAAGCTTGAGTCCCATAATTCTGCCTGGAAGATGTCAGACTGGATAAAAGATCAAGACCCAACTAGGTGCTGTATACAAGAAACCCATCTTAGGTGCCCATACGCGGCACATTTGAGGGAAGAGGGTGGCAGAAGATATGAAGAGGAATATCTCGTAAAGCTAAAGTGAGCCAGCCAAGCCACGACACAGGCATGGATTAGAGCATTTCAGAACACACCAAGCCAAAACAGACACAAGCGAAAACACACAGATCTGCAGCCACAGTTCTCTCCTGCATATGGGTCGAAAGAGTGGACCTAAAATTAAGAGGAATACAGATGACTCAACGCTATCCATCAACTTGACCAAACAAAACTTCTACAAAGGACAAGTGCAGTATCTGAAATAAAATATTCAGTGACGGAGTGAACTGACTCCACACTCAAGGGGAACTTGAAGACATAGCAATAAAAACTATCCAAAACCAAGTACAAGGAAAGAGACTGGAAGAACTGGGGCTGTTATCTTCAGGCTGCTATCAAGTGGTCCATATACATATAACTGGAGACCCGGAGGGAGAAGAGAGAGGGTTAGGACTGTGGTCACCACTCTCCAGGATGACCCAGTGAACCCCTTCCCTTGTCAACTCCCTTCCACCTCCAATAGGGCCAGCTGAGTAACAAGTAAAACGTGGCAACGCTGATGTGTAACTTCTGAACGAGGTCATAAAAGATGCTGCGGCTTCCATCTTACTCTCTAGGACTGCTCCTTCTGCGGGAAGCCACCGCCATGTCCCGAGCACTCAAGCATCCCTCTGAAGCTGTCCACTGGCAAAGAACTTCGAGGTGACCACAGCCCCACAGGCAGCTTGAGGGAAGTCTTATTAAGGGACTTCGAGCCAGAGGTGCCTGGCCATGCTGCTCCCAGATTCCTGGCCCTCAAAGACTGTGAGAGATAATATGCTTTTTGTTTTTAAGTCATTAAGTTTTGGGATAAGTTTTATGCAGCAAAAGATGACTAATACAAGGGAACAGAAAAAAAAAAAAAAAACTTGAAGAAACAATTCATTTCCAAATACAATATAAACTACAAATCCACCGAGCTAAGAAGCTTAACGAACCCCAAGCAGGCCAAACGAGAAGACCAGCTCTCAAGACAAACTGTAACCACCAACGGTGAAGAGGGACCTGGCACACAGGGCGGCAAAGATAAGAACGACTTCCATTCACAACCTAGCATGCAGCACCCAGAGTGGTCTTGAAAAGTATGAATTCTTTCTTTTGGGATGTAGGCTTCTATAAATATAAGCCCAGTTAAGGTGGTCAAAAGTGCCTCTCAGATCTTCCATGTCTTTTCTCCATTTTTGTCCAGTTATATCAATTACCAAGAGACAAGCCCTAATGTTTCCAGTTATGTTTGTGGATCTGTTTTTTCTCCTGCAATTTTATCAAATTTGACAACTCTGCTCTAGTCCATTTATGAACTCAAGGCAAATCTAATAAAAAAAAATCCAATAGGTTATGTCATAAAACTTGACAAGATGACCCTAAAATTTATGAGAATGATTAATGTGCTAAAAACAGAAGATGGTCCTGAAGAAAGACAAGAGAGAGGAGGAGAGGGGACAGAAAGGCCCCACAGGGTTGTACCAGAGATAAAGATCTGCCACACAACCACTGCATGGAAACAGAAGAGACATGAATTGTATGGAAATGATATATCAGAATACATCTGTAGAAAAAGAAAACAAAGAAAAAGCATTCAATATGTGGGTTGGGGACAATCAGCTTTACAAAGGAAAACTAGATAAAATCAGACCCTCTCCTTACCCCTATAAAAAGAGAGAAACTCCAAATGAATCAAAAACTTAAATAGGCACAGAGAATCCATGGTGTTTTAAAATAAAACCTAGGATAATATTTTCATGACACAGAGACAAGCTGTATTCAGTCATCACAAAAAGCACAAACAAGATGGATACATTTAATTATATGACAGAAGATGCCACAGGAAAAGTGAAAAGACTAGCCACAGAGAGGCACAGGGTATATGTAATGCTTATAATTGGCAAAAGATTCATAACCACAATATGTAAAGAATTTCTATAAATCAACAATAAAAATGGAAAAAGGGAAAGGTTACGCAGAGTTGAAAAACAGAGAAAAAGATCAGAACAGACGCCACAGCCTCATAGGAATCAAGGAAGTAAAAGTGAAAACAGTGAGCAATACCAGCTCACGTCCTTCAGACTCAAAACACCAGAGTGTTAAGTATGGAGAGCACAGGGAACAGAAACCTCGCACAGTGCCATCACTTCTGGGTGGGGGCAGGAAGGACAGGAAAGCAGAGAAGGGCTCCCTCAGCTCACAAAGGGGTTTCCACAGAAGCACCAACTGCCCATGATCTCCTTGCAGGTTGCTGTCCACCCTCAGCACCTCCTGCACGGAAGGCTGGGAGACATCACTCCTCGCCCAGGGCCAAAGCTGCACCATCTGGTTTTGACAGGAAGAGAGCTGGGGACTGGGTCTCTCTCCACCGGGTGAGTCACAGCCAGAGACTCGAGCTTCAAAGCATCCACGGAAATCACTGTCCTGTTGCCGTGGTCCCCACTCCCACCCAAGCTGTGGTGCCCTGTGATTGGTCAGGAATGATCATGTGGCCCAATCCCAGATGACCAGGTGCTTGCTAAGGAATGCTGGGAAAAGCCTGTGCTCCTTCGTGCTGGGTGGGAGGCTCCTGCCGCCATCTTGTGAGCTCCTGCAGAGACTGGGGGAGAGTCAACAGGGCCAGGAAGGCATGAGGGGGAGCCATCGTCCAGGCCCCAGGCACCTGGCCCAGACCTGCCACCCCGTTTCTGTTTACCAGCCCGTATGATGGACAGAATCCAATTTGAGTTGGGTTTCCTTTCTCTGGAAACAACTCCCAAATGCCTGGAGGTCGAAGGTCCAGGGGAGGTTGTGCAGCCGTCCAGGGCAATTGTTGCCTGTCCCTGGTGGCTGTGGCCCAGGCTGCTCCTCTGTGGTGGACTGGGCCCTTGCATGGCGGCCAGGCTGCCCTCTTCCCCCGCTGGGGGGTGATGGGTTTAATTTATTGTAGGAAACCCTGGCAGGCGAGGAGCCTTTGGAGGGCCCGTGACAGTCGGCATAAAGCATGCATTTAACCCGTCTGAATGGAGACTGGATTTACTGTCCGGGCCAGACGGCATTTTTGTCCCCAAGTCATCTCAGAGTACATTGGCCACTAAAGATCTCAACAGAAGACGAAGACGGAACAAAGGAAGTCAACGTTAAAAAGAACTCTGTCAAGGAGTTTTAGATGTCCTCCACACAGGGAGCGAGCGCACAGGCCTCGCGGAAGTGACGGCCGCCTCCGCCCGGGCGCGATCAGAGGCGGATGCTAATGAAGTCGTTCAAATGCACGTTTGATGGACCCCAGAGAATGGGGCCCCTTTCACACAAGGCTGCAGCAAGGTTAAGGAATCAAAGAAGGTGGCCGTCGGATGTGCCACAGGGGACAAGGCTCCATTGTCAGGGCCGCCTCTGCAGCCGGGAAGCGTTTCTGACTGCAGTGTTTACCAACGGCGCATCCTCGCCCGCCGGCCGGCCGCGGGATTTATGGCCAGGCACAAACCTCTCGAGGGCAGAGAAACAGCTCCTGCCAGCTGGACGAGGTCTGTTCTGAGCGCATCCCGCGGCCGGGCCATCGGGGCTCCATGGGGGGCGGGCGGAGGCCCAGGCGAGGTCGGCCCTGCAGATGAAGAGCCCCTGCCCCAAGGACAATGGAAGGGGAGGAGGCTGGGGCGCCTCCCAGGTCCCTGCAGATCCAGTGTGGCCTGTGTCCTCCTCGGCTCTGCAGAGGTTGGGACCCCAGCCCGCTCGGCTGACTCGGCCCGTGAGCTGGTGCTGGTGCCTCCAGCTGGAGGCTCAGGGCCTTGCAGAACCCCGACGTGGCTGGCGGTGACGCTGGGGTGGATCACTGCAAACGGGGTCCCCTGCCCTACAGATGGGTGCCCTCCCTGAGTCTCCATGGGGCAGCCGCCCGCCTCCAGGCACGCTCCGGGTCCTGGACCCACAGCCCCACTTCCGGCTTGGTTCCCGTTCCCCTGCCTGCAGCAGCCCCTGGAGCGGGCAGGTTGGCCCTGGCGGAACCTGGGCTTGCCGGCTGGAGCTGTGCCGCCCGCTGCCCGCTGCTGGGCTCTCGCACACAGTCTGCACCTTTGCCGCCCCTGCTCTCCAGCTCTGTCCCAGCCGCTCCCTCTGCCTAACCTGACGCTACTCAAAATGCGGTCCCCAGACCAGTGGCATGGAGGGGGCTGGGGGCTGGCAAGTCGGCACGTTCCTGGGCCCCCCTCGCACGCACCGAGTTGAAGCGCAGGGCTGGGGCCAGGGCACGTCCCAGCTGTCCAGGAGGTCCTTCTCACATGAGAGCCTGGCTGGCTCCCTCTTCCCCGCCTGCCCCGCGCTTCTCTCCAGGAGCTTGGACAGCCCTGGAGGGGCAGGTGGCCTGAGGGTCTCCTGGAGAGACAGGCAGGGCCGCCCAGGGCTGGGCGCGGGTCTTCCCGGCCTTGCAGGTGAATGTGCCCTCTCATCTCTCCCAGTCTGAGGCAGGAGTCTGCAGTCGGGCTGTGGGCAGGATGGGCCCTTCCAGAGGCTCCAGAGGAGAATCCACTCCAGGCCTCTCTCCAGCTTATTCCAGGAACGAGAGGGGAGCCTGGCCAATCTGAAGAAAGCCACCCTCAGTTCAGGACGAGGCTGGGTGAGAGGGTGGCGTGAGCTGGTCCACTCATCCACTGCCGGCGTGGGCACTTGACTGTCTTTGTTTTTCCATGGGCTGGGTAAAATAAACATGGTAAAAGGCATTAAAACTGTTGTTTAGTAGAAGTTTTTCTTGAATAAAACCTGCCCCCAAAAAACCTGATATGAGAGATAAAAGAATTGCTGGTTTGGTCAAAGTCCGTGGGGAATGGGGACCACACCCCCGGAGCCTGGGTAGGGGGCAGGAGGCCCCACAGCCCATCAGTCTCAGGCCTGTGACAGATTTCCCCAAGCCACTCACAGATGGGAGCCCCACAAGGGCGTGGAAGGCCGTCCCTTCCATTCTTGAGCCCTGGCGCAACAGAGTGTCAAACATATGGAAGGAGTTTAATGAATATTGAGCAGAAATATAATGGAGCTGCTCGGTGTGTGAGCTCAGGCCTCCTGGGTGTGAATCCCAACAAAGCTCCCTGGGAAGTTAGTCAGCTCTGGGCTGCACTTCCACAGCTATAAATGGGGGACAGCATCTGCCTTATCAAGTTGTGGGATAATTCATTATTCAATACAAATGAAGTACTTAGACCTGGATCTGGTATATGGTAAATATGCAATAATATTATCACTTTCTCCACCATTATCATTATCTCCACCCTCCATCACCATCTTCACCATCACCATTGCCATCACCATCACCACCACCATCACCATCACCATCACCATCTTCACCATTACCATCACCATCACTATCACCATCACCACCATCACCACCATCATTACTATCACCATCACCACCACCATCACCATCTTTACCATCACCATCACCATCACCACCACCAACACATCACCATCACCACCACCAACACCAACACCGTCACCATCACCACCACCACCATCATCACCACCACCATCATCACCATTATACTGTGACCATCACCACTACCATCATCTTCACCATCACTATCACCACCACCACCAGCATTACTATCACAATTACCACCACCATCACCACTATCATTACTATCACCATCACCACCACCATCACCATCTTCACCATCACCATCACCACCATCATTACTATCACCATCACCACCACCATCACCATCTTCACCATCACCATCACCACCATCATTACTATCACTATCACTACCAACACCATCACCACCATTATACTGTGACTATCATCACCACCATCACCATCTTCACCATCACCACCACCATCACCATCACCATACATACCACCATCGTCATTGTTGAAGAGAATAGCTCTGTCACAGCATCCTTGCCCACGTAGTCCACTTGGAACAGAGACTCTCCCACAGTGACCTCATCGTGTGCTGCTCTTTGGCTAGAGTGAGCCTGGCAGAGCCATTCATTCATTGATTGAACACACATGCACTGAAGACCTATTGCTCAAGATCGCATGCACTGAGCAAGAGAGCAAGCATCCTCAGAGAGCGGGCACCTTAGCTGGGAGAAGGCAGAGTGGGGAAATAAACAAACACCCACCCCAGGGCTGAGACCTGCTCCTGGGGCCTCCATGCCCCTCTGCTCCCTCTGGCAAATCGTGAGGATGTAAACTTATAGACACGAGAATCTAAGCATACCCCAAACAGGATAAGCAAAAGAAATCGACACCCACAGCCACCTAATTCTTCAAGGAAAAAAGAAACTGACTCTATGAAAGAGTGAGGAAACGGACAACCTTACAGCAAGACTGACAAGGAAAGAAGACGCCAATGTCAAGAATGAGCCATCACGACAGAGCCGGCAGTCGGTGGGAGGCTGTGACAGATGACCACAGACCACTCCACATGCATGAGTTTGACAACCGAGATGAAACTGACTGACTTCCCAAAATCCACAACTTACCCAATATGTGATCCTTCAAATAGCCTCATAACTATTAGGGAAATTAATCCATAATTTCAGAACTCCCCCTAAAAAACTCTGGGCTCAGATGATTTCACTGGGAAATGCTACTAAGTGCTCACAGAAGCATAAACTCACAATTCTGCACCATCTCTTGCAGAAAACGGAAGAGGAGGGAACACCCATCAATCTGTCTCATGAGATCAGTATCATTCCTACACCAAAACTGAACAAAGGAAGTATGACTGAAGAGGGGAGGGAGGAAAGGAGTGAATGAAGAGGGAGAAAGGAAGGAAACAACAGACCAAGGTCCCTCGTGAATGTGGCACAAAAATCACTGAAGGACTCTCAGCCGATGGAATTCAGCAAAAGACAGGCAGACTTGACACAGCTCATCCCTGGGACTCGAGGCTTGCTCAGGGTTCCAGAGTCAATCACTGTCATTTACCAACTCATTCGGAAGAAGCATTTGACTATTTTCAACATGAGTTTATGATTTAAAATCACTGGGGTAATAGGATCAGAGAGGAACTTCCTCAACGTGATAAAGAACAACCACCAAAACCTAAGCTAATGTCATGCTTAATGGTGAAAGAAGACTGTCGGAGACTAGGGACAGGGGCGTCCACTCTCCCCATTCACGTTCACCATCATGCTGTAAGTTCTGGTCAGTGCCACGAGGGGAAGGGAACAGAAGCCGGGCATACGAGAAAGGAGAAATCAAACTACCTCTTTACAGATAATGTCATTATCTATGTAGAAAATCCCAAGGAATTTACACACACACAACTCTAGAATCAACAAACGAGCTCAACAAGGTCACAGGATACAAGATAAATATACGAAAATTGGTTGTATTTCTATGTACTAGCAATAAACATGTGTACATCAAAAAGTTTTAGATCACTCAAGAATGAAATACTTAGAGGTAGATGTAATATGAATTGCACAGGACTGGCATGCCCAAACTATACAACCATGATGAAAGACATCAAAGAAAATCTAAATAAAAATGCACAAAGGGCCTCTGCTCACAGATTAGAAGACAGCATAGTATAGATGTCAACAAAGGTGTCCACTGACATACAGCGGTTCCTACAAAAGACCTGGGAGACTCTCTGTAGATTCAGACAAGATTCTTCTAAAATATACAAATGGAAAGGAAGAAGACTTCAAATAGCTAAAATAATTTTGAAAAAGAAATGAAAGTATGAAGAATCCGTTTACCTGATTTCAAGCTTAATATATAATCTCACATAATCAAATAATAATCAAACCTGCAAGGCTCTGGCAGAAAGCTAAGACGTAGATCAATGGAACAGGACAGAAACTAGGATCAACTGCACACGGATGTGCCCAGCTGATTTTTTTGAGGGGTGGCCTCCTGGGGATTGAATCACTGAGCCACATCCCCAGCACTTTTTATTTTTTATTTAGAGACAGGGCCTCCCTAAGTTGCTCAGGCTGGCCTTGAACTCACGATCCTCCTGCCTCAGCCTCTGGAGCTGCTGGGATTACCCAGGTGATTTTTGGCAAGGAAGGGAAAGCAATTCCATGGAGCAGTGAGGTGCTGGTGGCCGATGTGCTGGACCCTGCAGACCCACAGGCAGCAAAGCGAACCTTTCACAAAAACCAGCTCACAGCAGATCGTGTGCGTGTAAAACAAAACCATGAGAAAAGTCGGTGGAGGAAAACTTCCGAGACTGCACCGGACAAGTTCTCACACGCAGCACCCAAGCGCAATCGGTAAGGGAACGGCCTGGGAACCGCCTGGGAACCGCCTTCGTCGCCATGGGAACGTCTGCCCTGCCAAGGAGCAGGGGAAGGCCAGCTGCAGATCAGGGGAGGGTAGGTGTCCTGCAGGAGCGGCAAAGCTCAGGGAGTGGGGCCACAGGAGGACTCCCCGGGGCCAGTCAGCGCAGAGGCTCTCGGGACACCTCTCCCAGGGAAGTGTCCAGACAGCTGACCCCATGAGCCTCGGGGACACGCACGGTAAAGCCGTCGTGAAATAATCCCAGACGGTCAGAATGGCCGAGACGAAAACCAGTGACGTCAAAGCTAACGGGGACATGGTGAAATGGTCACTCTCCCATGGCTGGGGAAACTGAAATGGGGCACACGGGATAAAGCCCAGTTGGGCAGTTCCTCTAAAGGCAAAAAATGGAGGCCAGGCGTAGCTCAGGGGCAGAGCACAGGCAGTGGGCTCAATCTCTGGCACGGCAAGAAATAAAGAAGGAAATAAATATGCAAGAGTTTTCTGGCCCAGTAATTGAAGCCCTGGGCACTGGATCCCAGAGAAATGAAGATACTTGTCCACCCAAAAACCCACACACGGTGTTCATCGAAGCTTTGTTGGCAGTAGCCAGAAGTGGGAAGAGAGCCCAGGTGTCCTTCAACAGCTGGGGCATCAAGCAAACTGCTCTGCCTGTGCTGTGGAATATTACTCAGCAATAAAAAAGAAGAGGCTATGACACCCAGCCACCCTGAAGCACTTCTAGAGGATTCCGCTGAATGAGGAAAAGCTAATGTATTTTTCCGTTTCAGTGACATTAGTGATGAGCTTACTGAAAGGGAGAACAGATTGGCAGTTGCCAGGGGCCAAGGCAGGAACAGCACAAAGCAGGTGTATCCGTCAAAGGCTACAGAGGGACCAGCATGCCACAAACCCAGGGTGTCAGCAGCAGTGTCCCAGCTGCAAGGCACAATGCCACCCACGGGAATGTCCTATTTCATGTGACTTTCAATCTCAGAATAAAAGGTTCAATTTTCAAGAGCCAAAATAATAATGATAAGTTCAAGAAATCAAAAAAGAGCATTTAAGGAGAGAAGGTCAGCGCGTGGGAGAAGCGTCCACAACGCACAGAACCAAGACCTGCTGAGAGCCTGGCAGCAGCTCCCCAAGTAGCAAGAGGGACAGCAGCCTGGCATGGTCAAGAGCAGGCCCCGTGGCCAGTGGGGGCATGGAAGGCCTGGGCATGGTCAGCCACAGGGGGAATGCAACACTCATCATAAGGACAGCGCATTCAGGAGAAGGGCCAAAGCATGACGTACGGCCCAGCCACGGCTGAGCGCGCGGAGCTGCCGAGGTCCTGGCCTGGGCATCGGGGTGGCAGAGACGGGAGCCAGGGCTCTGCGGGAAGCCCCGTGGCAGCACCCACCAGTTACAGCCTGAGGGCGCCCAGCACCCCAGAGACACACAGGACGCTCACGATGTCCTGCCCAATCCTGGGATCACGCCCAGTGTCCACTGGCAAGAGAACAACAGCCACTTGGCCACAAACGAAGCCACGCCACTTGGCCGTTTTTAGACACAGAAAGGATGAGCCTCAGAAGATCGGGCTGCTCAAAGGAGGTGACCGAACAGTCAGCCCGGCAGCGTCCACTTCTGTGCCAGAGGCAGAGGCGGGCTGGGGCTGGGATCCCCGGGGATGCCCGGATCCTGTCGCCCAGGTGTAGACGCAGCCGCGGCCACGCAGCCGTCGGCCTGTACGAGGGCCGTCACTTAGGAGCCTGCGGCTGCTCAGCTTGGGAGCCTGCTCAGTGCACGGGAGACAGCGGGAGGAGGAGGCGGAGGCCCAGCTCCCGGGCCCCGAACCAGAGCGGGAGCCGCCGCCGCTCAAGCAGGCGCCCTCCAAGGCCGGCGGCTCCCGAGGAAAGGGCGCACCCTGCAGACTCCCAGCAAACCTCGTGCCCAGCCCGGAGGCCGCAGGGCAGCAGCACGCAGGCCGGGAGCCGCCCAGCCTCCCAACGCAGGCACGCCAGGCTGCCGCCGGCTCCGCCTGAACTTGTGAGCTCTCAGGCGCGGCTGAGGCTGGGTGGAGGCTGGGGCGCAGGAGCCCAGCCCGCGAGGCCCAGGTGGACACCGGCCATGGGAGGGGATCCATGGGAAAGCGAGGAAAAGCCGGTCCCTGGTGGAAAAACCCAGGCCTGCCCCAGGCTGCCCTTTGGCTGGCACGAAGCAGCCGCTAATCCGTCTACTGCACTGCAAGGGACTCCCAGGGCCCGGCGGCCTTCAGTGGCTCGGCTCCCTTCCTGGGACACTGCCCTATGCTTTGACTCATGATTGATTAGTGATCACTTTGAAATAGCTAAACAAACGTGAATCAGCTCTTCCCCGCCTCGCAAGAGCTATGCGACCTGGGCAAATGATTCAACCTCTCTGAGCCTCTGTTTTTCAACCCAAAGCATAGAAATAAAAACAGCACCCTCCTTCCCGAGCTTGGCGAACCGACGCACGTGCACAGAGCCCTTGGAGCAGCACCTGCTGCCGCCTCCAAGCCACCCAGGCTCAGCGGCAGCCGCTGGTCCAGGCAGGTCTCAGTCCCACCCGTGCCCAACTGACCAGAGCCACCACTCAGCCCCAAGCACCACTGCAACGACAGGTCACCCGGGCAACTTGGAATGTGGCGGGTTCAAATCCAGACACGTCAGATGTCGAAGACTTTGCCAAAAAAGATGTGCGTGTGCAGAAGCTCTGGTTAGAAGGGTCTGTTCTACGAAGATCGGCGTTGACGTGATAGCGTTTGGGATACACCGAGCTGCATGACCTCAGTTAAAATAAACGTCGCGGTCTGTCCTTTCTTTTTTAATGTGACCGTAAGGACATCTGACATCGTCCGGCGGCAGCGCTGGGTCCCCCTGGGCCCCGCAGGCCAGCGCCCCCGGCCCGGCCTCCTCGCCGACGCTCTGCCCCAGCTGCCCCCGGATCCTGCCCGACTCCCCACATTGCCTCCCTCCCTGAGGCAGAGCCGCTCCGGCCCATTCAGGCTCACCCGGGGACAGGGCAACGTCCCCAGGAAGGAGGGGCCCCGGAGCAGGAGGGAAGGGGGCTCTGGGTGCCCACGGGCGGCGGGGACACTACAGACCCTGCTCTCCGTCCCCAGGTGGCAGGGCCCGGTGTTGAAGGTGGAAGAAACCTGGCGGGTCACCTGGCTCACGCTTGGTGGCCAAGCTCGGTGAGGTCCCAGGGGGAACCGAGGCCAGAGCAGGGACTGGGCGGGGGCCGGGCAGGCTGTGCTCCGCAGGCCCCGCCCCACCTCCGTCTCTGTCCTCTGTGCCCCGGGACAGCCAGGCAGTCCAGGCCTCCATGACCTTCGGGGTCCACGAGCCAGGGGAGAGGGGGCCCTGGGGAGTCGAGGGTCGGGGCACAGCGCGGCTCCCCCAGCGAAGGCCAGGACCACAGAGCCTCCGCTGGCAGGGACACTGGCGCCACCTGCCTGGAGAGGCCTGGGGTGAGGCCCTCAGCTCGTGAGGGAGGCCCAGCGCTCCTGCCGCCTGGGGCCGGGCCTGCCCCGTCCTGAGAGTGCCTCCCCGCACCCCAGACCCTGCGGGAGACGCTCCCTCGACGGAGCAAAGCCGCAGCTGGAGTGCGGGAGGAGGTGGGGCCCGGAAAACAGCCAGCACCCCCCAGCTCCCGTGCCCACCCGCGTCCCCCAGCGTCCCCCAGCGTCCCCCTGTCCATAGACAGCTTCGGGTCTCACTCGAGGGCACGGTTCTTGGCCTCACCTGGGAAGGGGGAGGGCCAGTGCCTGTTCCCTGAGAGGGGGACGCGGAGGACCGGCCACTCGCCGTCGAGCCGTCCCGGAAGCCGACAGACCTCAGCCGCGGCCTCGCAGCTCCTCCTGTGACTCACTGTGCTGGACATCTTCACAGGACTGTCGCAGGCACCCACACCCCCGCGGCCCCTCCTGTGTCAGTTACCCACTGCTGCGTAACAAACGGGCCCAACATTAGCCGCTTAAAGCCACAAAGCATGTGGGCCCGTGTCCCGACCCGCGGGACATCAACGCGGACGGCAAACCTAAGAGAGAAGGAATGAAGGGACAAGAGACGCAGGGAGTGACAGCAAGACAGGAATTCTGATCAAGCTGCAAATTTTTATTGTTCTCACGGGTATTTATGCTGAGGGAATGAGGGGTATGACGAGGTGCAGCCTGGTTGGCTGTGTTCTTCTATTGGGCTCCTGATAGGGTGCAAATTCGCGCTGGCGGGAAGGTGAAGTTCGCGCTGGCGGGAAAGTGTAGTCCCGGAAGAGAAGCCGTGGGCGCCATAGGCGCCATACTGTCAGAATTATCAGCCAGGAGCGGGGAGGGGCGCTGCTGCTTATTGTAAAGGTCAGAACGTCCTCAGAATGAGAACTTCTTGGTCCCTGACAGGCCCGCACACCTGGGCTGAGCCCGGGCCTGGCTCTCCCCAGGCTGCCGCTGGGCTTTGCTGGGCAGTGACCTCATCCTGGGGCTCGACCGGGGAGGGACCTGCTGCCACTCACGCAGGTCATAGGGTTGGTGGCCGTCGGCTGGGGCCACCCACAGTTCCTAGAGGCCACCATGGTCCTTTGCCATGTGAGCATCCCCCACAGACCATCAGGGAGGTCTCCAGGCGAGGTGGACAACAGGACAGGGCCACGCACAGCAGAGCACAGTCCATCCCCGGGGACACAGCACCCGTCACCTCCACTGGTCAGAAGCAACTCACAGGCCTTGCCCTCTCACCAGGGGAGGGGACTGCCCAGGGCGTGGACACAGGAGGCGGGGCTCGGGGGCACTCCTCCTTCCCATCCCCAGACCACACCGTCCTCGCTCAGTGGAAATCTCCACTCCTCAGAGTGCCGAGCAGAGTCAAGAGCTGTGTGGCCTCAGGACATGGGCTTGCCTCTCTGTTCCTCCCCATGCACTTCTGCAAAATGTCTCGGCCCCACAGTCGTTGAGCAAGCGCACGTTGGGACCTACTGTGTGACAGGCTTTCCCTGTGGAAAGCCAGGGAGGGCTGCCGTGGGCTGAGCGTGTCCCCAAGTCCTAGGTGAGATGTTGGGGGTGGAGCATGTGAGGGGGACCCGGTGAGCCCTGTCCCCCACTTCCCAGCCCCGCCTGCCGGACCCCACGGGCACTCAGATGGGGATGGTCAAACGTCTACTTGGCACAGGGGGGCAGATGAGGCTGGGCGGCTGGCACCAGGCAGAGTGGCCCATGGTCAGCCTGGGCAGCAGGGAGCCATCTGCAGGACACACGGAGGGAGGCCAGGCCCCCAGCGCCGACTCCCGTCGGGCCTTCTCTCCAGGAATGAGGCCCGTGTCCCTGAGCACCCCGCCCAGGCTGGTAGCCATGGAAGCCGGGGTGCCGACGTGAGGGCCACCCACGGGCCTGCGGCCGCAGAGACCTCCAAAGCTCAGCCCATGGGCCAGGGTCAGAGTCAGAAAGCAGAGAGAGGGTCTCACAGGGGAGAGCTGGACACCCTGGACTCAAGGGCAGCCCCTGGACTCTGCTGCCTTACGCTGAGCAGGGCGCTTCCTCTTCCTGGGCCTCACTTTCTCCATCTGTAAAATGGCCTCAAGGCCTCCATGGCTGCCGCGGATGAAGCCAGCCCCCAGAGAGGAAATGAGATGTGGCCAGAAGGCCACAGAACTGCGGTCAGGAGAGCAGCTCAGGGAATTCCCCGTGGGAACTGCGCCCACACTGGACCCCAGGACAGATGCTGGGTTCCAGAACCCACGACACTTCCCTGGGTCTGTCCAGAAAGTGCCCCATGTCCTACCGCAGGGCACCAGCCCTGAAAGGCAGGTCCGCCGGCCGGGGCTTCGCGCATCACAGAATTCAGGCCTTTCTCCTCCCGGAAGTCTTCGTTGTCTTTAAACCCGATTCTCGGGTATGAAAGTTGACACGGAGGCTCCGTGACCAGAGCCATCTGCAGGGAGACGCAGGGGGACTTGAAGAGGGAGGGCAGAGTTTGAAAGCAGGGTGGGCTTCCCTGGCTGCGGCCGGTCTGTTCCATACCCCCGCATGCCCGTGGGGGCCGCGCTGTCCCCAGGAGCCGTCTGCACAGGCAGGAGAGGCCAGCCACCCCCACATGCCGTGGACCCCACACCGCCAGGCCAGCAGGAGCCTCCTGGTGCCCAAGGTGTCTGCCTCTTCAAGTTCCTACCAGCAAACTGCAGGCTGCTGATGTCCTTGGCCATTTTCAAGACCAAGGGATGCGCCAGGTGGCCTCAGAGACTGAGGGCCAGCTTGGAAACGCAGGTGCCCACCCAAGGCTGCTCGCACGGTCACGTTAGTGACAGCCCAGCCCTGGCCCTGAGCCTCAGCACTGCTGCCCCCAAGGCACCCTCATCCCGTTTAGCAGATGGGGAAACTGAGGCTCGGAGGAGGGCAGCCCCATCCCCAAGACCTCACTCCCGCAAGGGGGAGAGCCAGGATTTGGCCCTGATCTTCCTGTCCTGACTCACTTCTGCCTCCTCATTGAAGTCACCGAGACACGCTCAGCTTCGGCCACACGGATGTCACACACAGCACAGAGTGAGGACCAGCAGGGCCTGGTCCTAGCAGAACCAGCATCCCATACCTGAATGCCCAGTGATCAGTGAACGGCCTCGGCTGAGCTGACGGGCTGTGTGCCTCCGGCTTGGAAATCTGGTGGCTCTAAATCCACAGAACATTGAAAACGTCCCTGTGCCTTGGGGTCTGCCCCCGCCTGAGAAGAGAGTCCATGCAGGGATGCGTTTGGGGACAGACCCAAAAACAGGGTCCGGGGAGAGCAGGACAGGGAAGAGAGGAGCTGATCCATGCCGGCCCTGCAGAGGACATCTGGGCCCCAAGAGACAGCAATGGGGAGTCTTACCCCAACCCCAGCCCACAGTCGAGGGTAGTCCTGGAGGGCCGACTCCATCCTTCTCCTGGGCTTGTGTGAGTCAGAAGGGCGAGGAGATCCTGAAGACTTCACAACCAAAGATCCCAGAGCAGAGAGGACACACAGGAGCAGCCAGGAAGAGATACTGTCCCGGTTGTCACAAGGGACCTGGGCTCACTGGAAGGGCTGCTGTAAAGCAGGGCTGAGCTGAGTGGGCAGAACACCAGTCATCCATTCAGACCCATTGGCTCATCTGTTCATTCCATCCTGTGAATGACCCACAAGACCTCGGAAGTAAGCATTTGGATCAATGGATGGATGATGGATGGGTGGATGGATGGATGGATGGATGATGGATGATGGATGGATTGATGATGGATGGATGGATGGATGGATGGATGGATGGATGTGAGGATGGATGGGTGGGTGGGTGGATGATGGATGGATGGATGGATGGACGTGAGGATGGATGGGTGGGTGGGTGGATGATGGGTGGGTGGATGGATGGATGTGAGGATGGATGGGTGGGTGGATGGATGGATGGATGTGAGGATGGATAGATGAATGAGTGGATGATGGATGGTTGGATTGGATGATGGATGGATGGATGGACGTGAGGATGGATGGGTGGGTGGGTAGATGATGGATGGATGGATGATGGATGGATGATGGATGGATGATGAATGGATGGATGGATGGACGTGAGGATGGATGGGTGGGTGGGTGGATGATGGATGGATGGATTGATGATGGATGGATGGATGGGTGGGTGGGTGGATGATGGATGGATGGGTTGATGATGGATGGATGGATGGACGTGAGGATGGATGGGTGGGTGGGTGGATGATGGATGGATGGATTGATGATGGATGGATGGATGGATGGACGTGAGGATGGATGGGTGGGTGGGTGGATGATGGATGGATGGATGGATGATGGATGAATGAATGGATGGATGGATGGACATGAGGATGGATGGATGGGTGGGTGGGTGGACCGGCAGTGGAGCCCAGATTCACTGTGCTGTTATCTCCCAGCCACTTCTGCCCTGGGAGTGGGTCCTGCAGACAAGAGGAGATTCTGAGCCAGGTTGGAGCCAGAGAACCAACAGGAAAAGACTGTGCGTGGAGTGGTGGGGGACGTGGGGAGGCAGCCGGCCCTGCAGGAAAGCCCCCAGCTCAGTGTCCGAGCCCACAGCCTCCTCACTAGCTAGGCGGCCCCTGTCCCACTCTCCCGTGGGAGGGAGGGTGTAGGCCCCTCGCTCTCCTGCCGCCCTAGGGTCCTGGCGGTGGTGTCCCCTGTGCTGACCCTGGGTGAGGGACTGGCCCTCAGAGCAGCGGAACGTCTTCCGGATCCCCAGGTCACACCCCAGGCCGGAGCCTCTGACCCTGGCGGCAGAATTAGCGGGTGGGGCTGTGGAACCCAGAGGGCCCGTCTGTGATTCCTGACGTGACTCAGGCTGCTCCAAGGTGACACAGAGTCCTCGGGAAGACCCTAAGACCCTCTCCGAGGCCAGGCTCGCCCTGCGAGGCTGCCACGGCCAACATAGCCTTCAGGCCCATCCTCCCCTGGCCAGAGCCAAACACGCTGCCACCAGCTCCACCCTGCACAGGACAACAGCCGGGCTTCCCCCGGGCCTCCGAGCCTCCTGCAGCTGAGTGCCCATGTCCTCCTGTCCCCAGCCCCCTGCAGCTTGTCCTCCAGTGATCCTGGAGAGGGTCCCTCTGCCAGGCCTTGCTTGCATGTCCCCTCAACCCAGCTGTCCTCCCCTCTGGTTGGGGTCCCCTCACACAATGAATCACACCCGTCAAGAGTCACGTTGGTGAGGAGAGGGTCGGGGACGAGGACGTGACCTGTGATGGAAAGAATCGGCTTATCTGAGTGCGTGCGCGGCTGGTCCCGGCGTTGCCTTGCTTTGTTTGGGGGTGTTTTGGGGGTGCACCTGGGCACAAGACACAAAGCAGAACCGCCAGTGTGGAAAGGCGTCTCGGCCCAGGGCAGAGGCTCACCCTCAGTCTGTCCCTTCAGAGCCACCCATTCAGCGGGTGGGGTTGCAGACTGCCCAGCGGGGGCACTGGCCTCCGTCCTGCCGCTGGGGCCGGTCCGAGGCAAGGGCACCAGGCGGAAGGCAGGGACCAGGCGGGCCAGCCAGGCGGCTGTGGCTCCACACGGTCCAGCCTCCCCTCCAGGGAGCAGAGCCCAGCCTGCAGCCAGAGGTGGGGGACCCAGGGCCCCGGGGCAGAAGGCCAGCATGAGGGTCACCTTGGGGAGACAGGCGCTGGCCGGGGACACGCAGATCCCGGGCACGTGCGGAACAGTCTGGGCTGATATTCCACCAAGGGAGTTCCTCCAGGAGCAGAGGCAATGCGCCAAGTTCCCTCTGTCTTAAAGCATTAATGTCCACTTTTAAACTGGGTTGGGGGAAAGAGGAGGGGAGAGAGGGAGGCGAGTGTCACTGAGCATCATTCATAAGCCACACGCCGGGCCCTTCATCCGGCCCCAAACTCACCCTTATGACCACGCAAAGATTTATTGACGCGACAGCGTGGGCTCATTTATTTTCTTCCAAACTGATTTGAAAAGACCATTTGCATCTGCCCTGGAGGGAAAAAATGTGCATATTTGGCAAACTTTGTTTGAAAAATCTGTTTGTCCCCAAAGAGGTGGCTACATGTTTGGCCAGGAGCAGGGGCTGTGTGTTGGGCAGGGAGCTGTGGCTCGATCCTTCCCCATCGTCTGCTGGCTGGAGAACAGGAACTCGGACAGCCTCTTGCACACTGAGACACACAAAGCGATTTCCCGGGGACCGTCTGCTCCAGGGGTGTCTGTGCCCAGATAGTAAATACAAAGAAGAGTATAAAACTCAGTGAGGACAAATCAACAATAAGAATTGCAAACATCAACTAACTTGGAGAAAGGAGTGAAAATTTTCCCTGCCCCCTCCCAAAGAAAGAAATGTCTTCTATCAATATTCTCTGACCCTTTTCCACAGCCTTAATATAAAAAGAACTCTTATGAATCAATAAAAACATAATAATAGAAAATGAGCAAAATATTCAATTGGGTAGCTCATAAAAAGAAAGCAGAGTTAGTTAATAAGGATAACAAAATGTTTAATTTTACCAATCATCAAAGAAAGGCGACTTAGAGCATGAAGAGCTGAAACAACATTGTGCATCTGCCAAACCTGCAAAGACGCAAAAGGAAGGTAGAGTGGAGAGGGAGGAGGCAGAGCGAAGGGCCTGCCTGGTGCCCCTTTCTGGACAGCATTTTGGCAACATGTGCCCAGCCCACATCTCAGCCTGCTCTCGGCCCAGCAGCCCCGCTTTAGGAATTCTGGGAAGCACTCAGGGGTCTGCTGGGAGGGCCCTCCCGGGACTGGGCACGCACAGGGGGCCCTCAGGGCCAGGGCTGTGCTCACACGGCCTGACCGCCTGGGTGACTGTGGTCCTCTGAGGGCAGAGGTGCCCCTGAGGACCCGTGGGCGGGGCCAGAGGGAGAGGCTGGCGCACCAGGCCTGGAAGCAAGTCGGCTGCGGCCGCTGAGCTGGGCTGGGCTGGGCTGTGGGCAGAGGGCCCGTCCTGAGAGTCCAGGCAAGCTCATCCCCAGAGGCCGCCACAGCGCTGCCCAGCGACACCAGGGTCAGTGCCGCCAGAAGATCGGTGCTGGAGTGGCCACGGAGAACACCCGGCCGGCCCAGGTCCACATCCGGGCCCCCAGATTCGTGGCTGTGAAGCGGCTCTTGAGCGACCAGCTCCTTCCCAGTACGGCCCTGCCCGGGGAGGCGGAGGAGCCCCTTCCCTTCATGTCCAAGAGTCAGCGCCGCTGCGGTGCTGGGGACAGACAGGCTCCGCCCATGTGTGGGGCACGGGGTGGGGCCTGCCCTGGCTGGGGCTCAAGGTGGGCTCCCCAAGGAGGAGAGCAAGGGCGAGAAGGGAGCCCGTGGGAGCCAGGCGGAGCTCCCAGGGTCCCTCGAGCCTCGCTCTGCAGCAGGCGTCCGGCAGCCCACGGAGCCACCCACGGAGCCAGCACCTGAGGTCTGCTGGCAGCCCCTGCCTCCCTGCCTCTGCCTCCCGAGGAGCCCAGCTGGGGAGCCTGGGCACCCCCCCACACACTCCCGGGCACAGGCCAGGAGGCTTGCAAGGAGGCGGAGCTGCAGGGTCTGCAGGTCTCCTAGGGTGACCCCAGGGCCCCAGGCTCAGGGCCCAGGGTGAGGACATACTGTGCCCTTTTCTTCCTGTGGCCACAAGACACGCTCCCATCCTGCAGGGCCAGAGAAGGGGACCCATCAGCAAGCCTCCTTGGACATGGGCAGCTGGGGAGCGGATTCTGGGGCACATGCCCAGGGCCCCAGGGGTGGGCCGGCTGAGGATCAGCTGGGGACACAGGTGACTCCAGGCCCCGCCCTGGTCCTGTTTGGGCTCCTGATTCCCCCACCCTGCGAGCAGGGCCTGCAGGAGAGCCACCATCACGCTCAGACCAGTCAGCCCTGGGAACACCGCCGGCCCTCGATAGTGCTGGGCGACCGGCTGAGGGCCACACCTGCCGCGGACAGAGGTGTGCCGGGATGCTAAACGCAGGCGTCCCCGACAGGAGACCCAGGAGGCTCCCCTTTGAGCCCTCCCTCGGCGGAGGCAGGTTGGAGGGCCCAGGGCCCAGACCACGGTGGGGAGCAGCCCCAAAGGCCAGCCAGGGCCCAGCAGCAGGCCTGTGTTCGAAGGCGCTCGGCACCTGCCTGTTGAGGGACCCCCTGCGCCAGGGCCCACCCTCCCCCAGGGACAGGTTGCGCTGGCTGAGTCAGCCTGCATACAGGAGGCGCCAAGCCTGTGCAGGGGAGTTGCATCCCGCCAGTGCCTCTGACCCACCCTCGGGGCTTCGCGGCCTCTCGGGTACCAGGGAAAGAGCCCCCCACGCAGGTGGTGGGGGCAGACCGTGCCTCTCGGGGTCACCGACGACCCTTGGAGGAAGGAAGCCCTGCTGCCCGGCAACAGGGGTGGGCGGACCCCACCGGAAGGACGCAGGGGCCAATAGGAACACTGTGCTCTGCAGCCGAGTGAGGTCCCGGTCATCAGGCTCAGAGGCAGAAAGCAGGCCGTAGGGCTGCCATGTCCCTGCCAGGGCTGAGGGACAGAAGGGCCGTGAATCCTGACAGTCATGGTGGCTGCCTGAGCCCGTGGCTGTGTTTGATGCCGCCAGACCCTTCACAGAGGGTTGAAATGATAAATGTCACGCTGTATTTTACCACGACTTAAAAAATAATAATAAAACAGCTCTGGCCTCAAATGACCTCCCTCAGCTAGGAGCTGTGTGGCCATGGGCGAGTCACTTAACCTCTCTGTGTAGGGTGAGCCCCAGAGCTGGGCCCCTGCATGGGCAGTGACCATGGCAGAGCCAGGACGTGTAGGGCGAGCCCTAATCTGAATTTGGGCTCCCAATGCTGACGGCCCCTCTTGTCCTCTGTAGCTCGGGCCTCCGTTTCCCTATCTGTCAGATGGAAGGCTTAGCCCCTGTCCCCCCGGCCTCACAGGGACACCAGGCACCAGCAGAGTCTCCTTGGGGCTCGGAGAGTCGGAGGCCGGGACCTCTCCTGTTGGGTCAGGCCCTAACGCTTACACCTGACCCTCTGCCCCTCACTCAGACCAGCGACACCACGGAACAGGCAGCAGTGTCTGATCCACCTGTTTCTGGAATTCAGTTGGTGCCAAACATGTGCTCATTACGTGATCCAGGGCCTCGGGGTCAGAAGTGCTGCAAGGGTCCCCGGAAGCCCGGGGACTCCAGAGGGGCCGTGCTTCTGCCCACCGGGGAAGTGGGCAGCCAGAGGAAGCCACCCTCCCTCCCTCCCCGTTGGCCTGGTCCTGGGGCCGAGGTGGCCGCGCCCCCTTCTCCAGGGAGGAAACACCCTTCAAAGACCCGAGAAGGAGCAGCGGGAGGGGGATCCGAGAAAGCGGCGAGAGCGGGCAGCCCTGCGACATGTGTCCCGAAATTAGGAAGGCCGGCACGTCAGCCCGTGACATCTGTCCTTCCCGCGAGCCCCGAGTGGACCTCCCCCGCGGCAGAGCCCTCTCCCGCCGCCCTTTCTTCCCTCCAAACAGATTGCGGGACAGATGATCACATTGTCTCGTCCCATTTCCATCTGAAAACTCCCTCCGCGCCGGCCACTGGGCGCCCTATTAAGGCCCGGGCACCGCGGGGCCACGTGGTGTGGCCGGGCTCTGTCTCCCCTCCCTGGGGCCTTCCCCTCGGAAGAGGAAAAGGACCTGGCAGACAAAGGTGCGGGACATAAATTAAGCGCCGGCTTTTTAAGTTCAAACTGAATTTTCTTTATTTTTCCACAGCTGTCAGAGGGACGGGGTGGGAATCCAGTAATGCGTGCTTAATGTATTGAGGGGGAGGCAAGCAAGCCGGCCACTCCCGAGGTCCCAGCCGCCGCCTTGCACGGGGGACATTATCTCGGGCCAGTGAACGCTGAGCCAAGTCAAGTGTGGAGACGTGGACGGGGGCCAGGGACCCCCACCAGCACTGTCATGTCTACTGAAAGCCCACTTGTCCCTGCCGGACGGGGCAGGAGGGGCACAAATGTCTCGCAGTGGGCCCAGGCGGCCGCCAAGTGGGCCTGCTCCTCCGAGCCGGCTGGCTGGCCCTGGCCTGGCATGGCCGCAGACCCGTGCAGACCCGTCCAGACCCCAGGGGGCTTCAGCCTGGTCACCCCTTCCAGACCCTCCCTCAGGCCCACAGGGAGCTGGACCCTCTGGTGCCAGGGCCCAGTTGAGGATGAGACTGGGGCTTGCCCAGTGAGGTCAGAGGATGGGCACCAACTGGAAGCCGGGCAGCCTGGCCTGTGACCCCGAGCAGGGCCGCACCTCCCTTGCCTCGGGTCAGTCTGTATGTGGCGGGGACGCTGCTGGCCATGCGGTAGATTCCTGTTACAGTGGCCGTCGTTCTCCTGATGCACCGGGCTGGGCGGGGAGGGAGAGGGGGCGATGTCCCCAGGGACACTCCTGGCCCCAGTCCTCACCCCACCAGTTCCCAGCCGTGGAAAGAGCCGGCACCCCCAGCACAACCCACTCACGTCCCTTCTCAGACAGACGCGCCCAGCCTGTCCCGAGTCACCGCCCAGAGGCCCGCTGCCCCTGTTCAGAGCGACCTCTCCGGCGGCGCCCCCGACCACAACCCTGAACCACGCTCCTGGGACGTGTGGACCCCTGCTCCCAGCATGGCTCCCTGGGGGGCTCTGCAGCGCCCGCTGCTCAGATAAGACCAGGCCCGGGGGGACCAGGCGGCGGCCATCACGCCAGGCTCGGACTCGGAGCCCTGCGCTCCGCGGCAGCTCTCCTGGGAGTGAGGTAAGAGATTTGTCACCAGCGCCGGCCCTTCTGCTGGTCACCCAGGGACTCAGGTGAAACAGGGCGCCTGCCGCAGACGCCAGGAGAGGGAGGCCCAGCCACATGGAGGCTGCCTGGAAGCCGCGCCCCTGCTCCATGGGGGAGGCCCGGCCGTCCTCGCTGCGGTCCTCGGCCAAGCAAGCCGTTCCCACCCCAGACTTCCCTGAGCAGAGTCCCCAGTGTCCCCGCAATGCCCAGGCACCTTGGGGCCTGCTCGGGGGAGAGCCGTGCCCTCGCTCTCGGGGCCGCCACCTCGCGGCAGGACTGAACTCTCCCGGGCACCAGGGCAGCCGTGAGTCCTGGCCCCCCGCCCGCCAGGCACCCCTCCCAGTACCGTCCTCCCACCGAGACCTGAGGGGCCCAGGTGACAAGGACACGGACCGGGGCCAGTGGTTCTGAAAATCCCCGAACATGTCCCTCAAGCTCTGCTGCGTCGAGACGTCTAAAATGGGCCAAGTCCCACCACGCCGCCCGCCTGGAAGGCCCCTTGATTCTGGATGAGCAGCACATAGTCCCTAGAAAATCACCAGGTGTCACCGGGGCAAAGCAGCACCGTGAGCGCACTGTCCTGAGCCCAGAGAGCAGAGGCCGGAGTGTCCTGGGGGGGCGTCGACGCCCCAGGCCCCGTGACCCTGACGAGCCCCTTCTCCCTGGGCTCCGGTCAGCATCTGTGCTGGGCGGGGCCATTTCCAACAAAACCCACAGCTTCGTTTGACCTTGTTTTTCTTTATGTATTTTCTTTATTTATTGACTTACTGGTACAGGGATTGAACCCAGAGGTGCTTAACCACAGGGCCACATCCCCAGTCCTTTCTATTTTTTCTTTTGAGACAGGGCCTCACTAAGTTGCTGAGGCTGGCTTTGAACTTGCAATCCTCCTGCCTCAGCCTCCAGAACCACTGGCATCACAGGTGTGGGCCACCACGCCTGGAGAGCTTTAAAATCCCGTTTTCCCTTGATTCCGACTCCACAGGGACCCCAAGGTGGCCATTCACGTGGACCGCGGTCAGGACTAGTTCCACCCCAACTCTTTCACGTGAGCCCTCTGTGGCTCCATCCGTGTGGTCACCCTCGACATGCTAGGTGATCTGAGCAGGTTGCCGGGGCCAGCAGCCCACGATGACCAAGCGGCACTCTGAAGACAACCATCCACCGTGTGGGTGAACTGTGCTCAGAGCTGGGGGAGGGAGCTGCCTGGGGACAGGGCCTCAAACATGGACCAGGGACTATGTGGGAGGCCAGAGCCACAGGGGTCCCACAGGCTGGCCCCAAACACCCAGGGATAAAACCTCCACCAGCCAAACACCTTCCTGGGAGGTCCACCTTGGCACACAGAAGGAGCCACTGGGAAGTCACCAAAGGGAGGGCCGGCCACAGCCCTCACCGCCCCCACGGCAGGCACCTAGCCCTGTGCTGACCACGGGGGAGAGGACAGGCGTAGAGGCCGGGGAGGGGAGGACTGCCTCCGCTGGTCTGGAGTGCGGCTCCTACGGCTCCCAGCTGCACAGCTGGGGGGCTTCTTGTGTGTAGCCTGCCCCACCAGCCCAGCTCTCCCGGTCCCGCCTGCTGGACCGACGAGGAAGGCCCAGCTCAGGGAGGGCGAGGTCACACGGGCCGGCTTCCACACACTCCCCGGGCACAGGACCGTCCCCAGCGTCCAGCAGACTCACGTTGGCCGAGTCTGTGAACACGTGGAGACGGACGGGCGGAGACTGCCCTCCGCACAGACCGCCTGCCAGCTGCCGCTCGGGAGAGGTGGCACTGAGAGCCAGGTGGCAACCACCCCGGGGTGTCAGCATCAGCCTGTGCCCTTAAAAAATGGATCACCCCAAAATTGCAAAAACCATGGTCCTATCCAGAGAAAGGTCCCCAGGAGGCCGGGAGGGCAGAGGTCGGGGCCTGGAAAGCCTGAGCCTGGGTGCACCCGGGAGAAGGGACACTGCGACTGGGCCTCGTCCTCCTCAGCTGACCTTCCCCCAGAAAACACCTGCGTCAAGCTCAAGAGAGAACGTGGCCTGCTGTCAGGCGCCTGGCTCTGAAACCTGACAGCCGCAGTGTCACTGGGGCCTCAACTGCGGTTCTGAATGACACTTGTAGCCACCGGCTGGGCGGGCGGTCAGGACACACCAGAGCCAGCGGCATCAGAACCTCGGACCCCCCAAGGACAGCTAGAGAGCCCCAGCGCCCAGCCTGTCCTGACGCGAGGTGACCAGCGCCCTGCCTCCTGGCCAAGCACCCCAGGAAGGCCCCAGGCCCTGAGACCACAGCACCACCTGCCAGGCCGCTCTCCCCGGGAGCTCGGCCCAGCGGAGCCCACGCCTGGCATGAGGCCCATTGTTTGCCACCCGCCTCTCTGGGCTCCTCCACCAAGTGAGAGGGCGGCCCCCAAGGTCACCTCCGGGGCGCTCGTGGGGGCTCCTGGGCATCTGTCTCAGGCGGTGGGCAGCAGGAGAGGGGCCGGCCAGGCCTATTGTTTGGGCCGAGAGCCGCCCCACCCGGCAGGAGCGGCCCCATTGTCCCGAGCAATCTGCCAGGCTGCCGCCTCCCCAGGCCTCCAGGAAGGGCAGCAGCCCCACACCCAGGAGGCCTGGTCAGCCTCTCGCCCACACCACACTGCCCGGGCTGCCCGCGGCCTGTCCTTGGTGGCCGGGGCTTCCTTCTTAAAACTTGAAAACCCAGGTCCACATCGTCTGAGCACCCCGTGGCTCCCGCTGGTGTGTCCCCGCTTTGAGCATTTACTAGGCTAAGCCGTCGGGATGGGGACACTGAGAAGACGCGCCACTCAGTCCCTCACGATCTGGTGCGACCCCCGGCTGGCCTTCCTCCTGCCTCTCCCAGTCGCCCCTGGGCGCTCCCTGCTGCTGACACCTCCTCTGGCCACTATAGAAAAAATCGCAACTGTGGCCGACGAGGAGATGGGCACTGGGGCAGGCTCACCTGCAACGGGGTCAGCCCGCCGGTCCAGGCCCGGGCGCCAGGCCCTCGGACGTAGACCCAGTCTGCTGGCTGATGCTTCCCGAGCAGGGTGAGCGGATTCCACTCCTGTCCAGAGGACCCAGCAGCCTGCTCCCCAACTAGCCGGAGGAGCAAGCCCCAGACGCAAGGCCGGCTGTGCCTGGACGTCACTGTCCTGCCACACCCGCTGGTGGGAACCTGATTAAACCCAGCGAGGGAGGCAGGAGAAATGGCTGCCGGGTGCAGGGCTTTGCTGGGAGGTGTCGAAGGAAGGGGTAGTCGGGACCGTCCAGATCTTAGGAAGGAGGAGGCCCCTGGTGATTGGCCGGCACCGCGTGCGGGTTCCAGGCTGAGCCGGAAACCGGCCACCCGCACCCAACTGACGTGCCCCTGCTGAGGCTCAGGGCCACTCCCTGCCCTGCTCCCCGGGAGCAAGCCGAGGGCCCACCAGAGCGAGGGCGCCATCGTTATTGGCAGAAGGCTGGACGGAGACACGGGTGGAGGGACGGGCGCAGGGATGGAGAAGTGGCGAGGCAGAGGGAAGGAGAGATGGAGGACGCAGGCCGGGTGGTGACCGGCAGGCAGGGGTCCCCACGCGCTCCTCCTCGGAAGAGCCCAAACATGAGCTCTTCCTATCTAAGCCTCAGCGGCAGGACAAGCCACAGCTGCCCGCTGGTCCCAGTGGTGGCCTGTGTCCCTGACTCCTGCCCAGGCCTCTGCACAGAGCACCCCCTCGCCAGCAACGCTGCTGGCCACCCACCACTCCCGCTCCTCCCCCTGGCCGGGAGGCCGTCATGCCCGCACTGTCCACTCGTGCTCCACGGCCCAGAGCAAAGGCTGGTGCCAAGGTCTCCATCCTTGGGTGGCAGTTCCCTTCGGCTGGTCAGAGCCTGGTTGGACATGGGCATGGGGTGCAGCCCTGACCAGTGAGACCTGGAAGGTTTTCCCACTAACAAAGGCAACAGGCAGGGCCGCGCCCTCCCCCCTCAGACGGTCCTGTGGCGGGGAGACAGACAGGGCTGTCTGTCTTGAACCAAGGGCCAGCCGTATCCCTGAGGCCATGGATGCTGGGTTGCTGTCCCTGGAGCCATCTTCCTCCAGAGGCTTGCTGGATCCCCTCTGATCTGGCATCTGTCACCGGCAGCCATGACCATGGGTCATTGTCTCCCATCAATCCCATGAAGACATTGCCTGTTACCCCAAGTTAACGGGGAAACTGAGAGGCAGGGGCTACGGGACCTGCCTCCCTAGATCCGTGAGCAAGCTCAACTGCTCCAGGGTCCCCAGAGGCAGCCCTGCCCTGCCTCCCCTGGGGCCATCTGGTCTGCCAACCAAGTCACTGTCAATTCAGCTGGATCTTAAAGACAGACCCAAAAGTAAGCTGAGCCAGTTCAGAAGACTGCCTGAGCCCCTGTTCCAGGGTCGCGGCGTCCTTGAAAGGCAGGGCTCTGGGGACAGGAAAGCTCAGGGACTGGTGGGGGAGAGGCAGAAAGGACCTCAGGGGATGGAGACCCTCCGCACCTTGATGGTGGTCCAGGTTTTGCAGCTACATACGTTTGTCAAAATCAGCCCAACTGTACACCCAGGAAGAACGGGAGCCGCCACGTGAGAATGAGTCCTCCAACCACCTGACCCAGAGCGTCTCTGGCTCGGCCGGGGGTCCGGGCCACCACTGGGAGAGGCGGCAACAGGAATAGCCCGAGGCACACATCCGTCCTGATCCATGAATCCAGCTCTTCTTTGTCATGTGGAACCGGCAGAAACCCAAAGCATTACGGAGCCAAACCAAAGCAAAGGCGCTCTCCTTGTCAAACTCAGTCCCCCCAAGAAATCCTGGGGCCCCGGGAACTCACAGGCTGGTACCACGGTGACCAAGAGCACATCATGCTCTACTGAACCCCTGAAGCTGGGGACAGAGAACCTTCTGCAGGAAGAAGACCCCGGGTTCTCCCAGGGCTCAGGCCACTGCCAAACATGGGAAGGGGCTGAGCCACGGAGACCTCATACAGCGAGGGACCAGGGAGCACATCCTGGGATCCATCAGCGGCCGCCAGTCAAGAGTCCAGAGAGATGGCCCAGCACTCAGGCTTCAGGGTCTCAACTGCCAGCCCGCCCTCTCCACCCGCCAGGTGACCCCTGCAGACCAGGCTGCTCTCCGCCAGGTTCCCTCAAAGATGAAATGTCGGTGGCCACAGCGCCTGACCTACTCAGTTCTGTGACTGCTAAGGGACTAACAGGATGAGCCGGGCACAGGCTGAACACCCACCTTGGTCCAGGCGGCCTCACTACCACCCTGCAGCCAGTACTGGGCTGAGCCCAGGGTAAACAGGGGGCCACCTGCGTGTACCCCCGACCCAGGGCCTCCACCTGAGCCCAGGCGATCTCACCTGGTTTCTGTTGGGCGTCCGTGTGTGATGGGCAATGAAAGAGGAGCTCAGAGGCTGATGGGGTTTGAAAGCCCTGGTCTCCAAGGCTCCCCACCGGCCACCTGGGACCCTGACCACCACTTGCCTCAGGCCTGGAAACAGGCCTGATGCTGTGCAGACGCTGGCGATCAAAGCCCCCCTGCCGGGCACACGTTTTCCAAGCATTCGTAGGGTCTGTGAGGTCCAGGGAGGGTGGGAGGTTATGATTGGCCTCCCCTAGGCCGACACCACCTCTGCTCAGAGTGTCCAATTTCCCAGCCAGGGAAGCCACGTGTTTAATTAAGATCCATAAAAGCGCAGCCGGCAAGCAGGAGAGTTATTTCATCTTTCACAGTCAATACAGCATGTGTCTCACCTGGAAAAAGTGGTTTATGCAGAAAGAATGTCCCAAATGGGTTCCATATGCCTGCTCTCCCCCAAGCTGGGCCTTCTGCGGAGCTGGGGCCGCGAACAGTCGCTGGCCCCTCCTCCCAGACCCAGCTCGGCGCTCACCCGCCACTGGCGGCCGCTGCCTAAACAGAAGACGTCATGGCAAATGACCTGCGGTGGATTCCAAAGACCGTTTGATCCAGGGGAAATTACTCCTGGAGCCAGCTCTGCCCAGGTGAGCCACAGAGACCCTCTGTGCAGTGAACTGCTCACCTCCCGAGGCCCTGGCCAGGGAGGCCCCCAGGCCGACTGTTCACTGTCAGCTACTCTGTGACCCATCAAGTTCCCCAGAGAAGCTCGGAGTCTCAGAGATGGAAGGATCCAGGGGCATCTGGCTTCTTTCCCCAGACACACTTCACAGATGGGACTGCTGAGGCCCAGAGGGGACACGACCAGTTCAAGATTGCAAATCCAGCAAGCCACGGAGTGTCATGGATCTAGAAACCCAACTGCAGGGGTCAGAGGGGGAGGCAAATCCAGCAAGCCACGGAGTGTCATGGATCTAGAAACCCAACTGCAGGGGTCAGAGGGGGAGGCAAATCCAGCAAGCCACGGAGTGTCATGGATCTAGAAACCCAACTGCAGGGGTCAGAGGGGGAGGCAAATCCAGCAAGCCACGGAGTGTCATGGATCTAGAAACCCAACTGCAGGGGTCAGAGGGGGAGGCAAATCCAGCAAGCCACGGAGTGTCATGGATCTAGAAACCCAACTGAAGGGGTCAGAGGGGGAGGCAAATCCAGCAAGCCAGGGAGAGTGTCATGGACTTAGAAACCCAACTAAAGGGGACAGAGGGGAGGAGGGCTCTTTAAGGCCTGCCCCTCACAATGGTGGCTCCCTCCCACTGCATCCTAATGTCACCTCCACCAAGGCACCAGACCAGGTGCCTACCCATCCCAGGACCCTAAATTCTCCCTCTGACATTATTTTATACATTAATCAATTTGCTTATTCACCAGCAAGCATCTTCAGTAGAGCCAATTCCAGGGGAGCGGGGACATTTTTCTTGCTCACTGTGGTATCTCCTCGCCTCAGACAGATTTGCACATATAACACAGGATCAGATCCTCACTTCCATCTCCACCATCACCACCATCATTATTACCATCTCCACCACCACCACCACCATCATCACCATCACCACCACCATCATCACCATCACCACCACCATTATTACCATCTCCACCACCACCACCACCATCATCACCTTCACCACCATCACCATCACCACCACCACCACCACCACCACCACCACCATCACCACCATCACCATCAATATCACCACCACCACCATCACTATCGCCACCACCATCACCATCACCACCATCATTATTACCATCACCACCATCATTATTACCACCACCACCACCACCATCACCACCATCACGACCACCATCATCACCATCACCACCACCACCACCATCACCACCACCATCACCACCATCACCACCATTATGACCATCCTTTGCCACAACTACCACTGTGATAATCTCAGCAATAGTAATGCACAGTCAATGCGAACCAGACCCTGTCCAGGTCCTCCGTACGGACTGGACCCATTGTGTTTTCCAGGCGTGTAATTAGTAATGCTACTTTCCTTTTTCACAGGTGAAGACATTGAGGCCCAAGGGTTTAGAAACTGCCTAGAGTCACAGGCTCATGAAGAGCAGAAGTGGGATATGGTTCCAGAAACAGTCCCCAGAGAGACAGACTAGCCTTTCTGGATGGTGCGGGGTGCCCTCTGCCCTTAAGCTTCATCCTATATCAAGGATGAATATACCTGAAACAGTAACTGTGTCTATTCCTAGAAGAGAAAGAAACTGGGCCAGAGTGGGCCCAGCCACTTGCCAAAGTTGCATGACTTCCTTGGCCTACCCCACAGTGAGACTCCAACTCCCGTGGCCGCAGGGCAAGGCAGAGTCGCCTGCCCACCTGGCCTCGGGGACTGGGTCTGCTGACCTCTGGCCTCCTGCTGACCCTCTGCTCCTGGTCCTGCTCTTGTCCTCAGTGTCTCTAGCACGCACTTGGCCCTGGCTCCGCACTCCGAGATCTGGCTCCAGCCCTGCTGACCACTGGTTGCAGCTCTGAAGAGAGGGCCCACACTTGGCAGGCAGACCGTGGGGTACAGGACACGTGAGCCCATGGACACCCCTCCCGGCCCTCCGGCCATCCCGCCACCCAGTGGCCCACACCCCCTGCTGCGGACTCAGAACCAGGGCGATTCCAGCTCAGCCCCTCAGGAGGCTGCGGGTGCAGAACCGGGGCGGCTGTCGGGGAGAGGACCCTCGGCCGGCACCTGGAGACGGAACTCAATGGGTGCGTTTGTCCTCTGAGCTGCCTCTGAGCTGTCCTCCGTCTACCCCAAGGCCTCGGGCTCCAGCACCACCCGGAGCCCAGCTGGGGCTTGGGGGTCCGTCACGGCATGGCTCCAGGTGTGGCTTCCCTTCCCGAGAGGCTCCGAGACCCCCTTCCAGGCCCTTCCAGGACCTGAAGCAAACCTAGAGTGAAGGTGTGTGGCCCGGATAAGCGCAGGGCCACTCAGTCTTCAGGTCTTCGGGGCAGCCGGCCAGCTCCTCCCTGCAGTTAAATACCCCATGTGGTGGGCTGCCACGGTCGCTGCCTGGGCCGGGAGGGGGCACACCTGGGACGTGAGGGACAGAGGACCCCAGGGAGGAGAGTCCACACGTCCCCCAGGGCTTCAGTGAATACCTGGGGCTGAAGGGCAGGAGGGGCAGCAACCAGGGAAGGACCAGGAAGGACGATGACCAAGGAAGGGGCAGGGCAGTGCACCCCTCCATCCTGGAGGCACCTGGCCAACGGTGGCACAGAGTCACAGCCCGGCTTGGGCAGCCAGCGTCCAGGGAGCGCTCAGAAGGACACGGGCGCCCAGGAGGCCGCGAGGCAGAGGGCTCGGGGAACACCACCGGCCGCCGGGCCTCCCGAGGACCAGAGACCAGGCGGTACAGGACGGGAGCAGGCTCAGGGAGTCCGAGGTGGGCCGGGCCACGGCTGGCAGGAGGGGAGGGCAGCTCTGAACCCAGAAAGCCAGCCCACCAGCCCCTCACTGGCCACCGCCCCTCTCGGGGACCCTAGCGTGGACAGGCAGAGCGAGGAGGAGCCAGGGCCAGAGGGCAGGCAAGCAGAGGGAGGCAGGCGCCTCCTGCCCCCTCCGCAAGGGTCCACAGAGGCACCCCCACATCTGAGGCCTGGCCACCCGAGCGGGGCCACGTGGCTGGGGGTCTCGTTGAGCTGGGGCTGCGGCCCGGACGTGGCTTCTCAGCCTGCGAGCGGAACTCCACATGCGCCTCTTCCCGCTCCCCCAAAGCACCGGAAAGGCATCGAGAGGCAGGAGGACGGGGAGCGGCAGGCCAGCCTCCCTCCCGTCCGCTGGCCACAGGCTGGGGCTGGGTATTTATAGCCCAGGGTCGCTTATCAGCTGCTCTACCAAAGGCCGAGCCGGCCGCTGACCCCAGGGCTCTTCCGGAAGCCATTCCCTTGAGACATGTCCAACTCTAATTCAAGGTGATAGCACTGCTATTTCATGTGAGGCCCAAAGAGACAGCTTCCTGTTTTGCAAGGGATCTGCCTGATTTCAAGGCAAATTAAAGACGACTCGAAAATGTCGCCCCCACTCAAGGCCAAGGACAGGCACACTCTCAGCCTGGGACTTCACCGCCAAGGCCACACTCACGGGGCAGAAGGTCCTGGAAGGGCCCGTGGCACCGGGGAGACCAGCAACTGGTTGGGAAATAGCACGGCCGGCTTGTCCCAGCTTGCCCTGAGGCGCTGTGCACCACTGACTGCATCGCTTGCTCTCTCTGTTCCACCGGCAGTTTTTCCCTGCTACGATTTGAACTTCCAGACCTGCATCCTGCCTGGCCCCCCAAGCCTCCCATGAGAGTGCGGGTGCCCACCCGGCCACCCACCCTGTGCCTGAGCGCCTCCCGGTCTCAGCACCAGCCTCCTCTGGGTGGCATCAGCCCCGCCCCCTCTTGCAGAGGGATGACTGCCTGCCGGGTCCTCGCCGTGTGCCCTGTGGTCTCCTTTATATGGCACCCACGGCGGGCAGGCCACGCACACCCCATCTCACAGACGGGAAGACGGAGGCTGGCAGACGGGAAGTGAGGAAGGTGCTGAGGTCAGGATGCAAGAGCCGCCGGCCGAGGGGCCCTGAGGGGCTCCTGAGGAGGGTCTGGGAGACCAGGAGGCAGATGCAGCCTCCTGAGCCCCGGGGAGGGGCCCCACGCCACCAGGCGGCCACTTCCAGCCAAGCACAGGACAGGCCTGCACCCTCACCAGACGCTTCCAACGCAGGGGCGGACGCGGGAGCCAGTTCCAGTGGCAACGGGTCAGCGGGCCGGGGTCACCGAGGGACATCAGCTCAGCACAGTCGCCCCCTCCCCAGCAGGCCCTGGGCAGCCCGAGGGCTCCCTTTCTCCCTCCCCCCAGGGCCGCAGCCTCCACAGGTGGGGAGACCCAGGCTCAGCAGGACGCCACCATCCAGGGTCACCTGGCTGGTCAGGGGACAAGCGGAGGCCAGGCAGGGCAGTGTCCTCGGGCGGCACCTCTGCACAGCCTGACTCCAACCAGTGTCCCCGCTGTCCTTCCTTTTGAACTGTGTTTTCTGTAAAAGGCTCCATTCAACAAAGTTTCTATGATCCATTGGTTTTAGTTGTTTTTGTTTACAAACTAACTCAGCAGACAGCGCAGGTCCTCGCACGGAGGCGGCCTTCTCGGGGACCCGCAGGGGCCAGCAACGTGACTTCTCGTGCAAGCCGCCCCACTGGCCTCCACCAGCACCCAGCACAGGCCGGGAAGGTGGTCACCTCCCGGGAGGCCTCGGACATGGGTGTCAGGGTCCTGCCTGGGAAGCAGCCCCACCCCCAGGGGAGCCCTACCCAACGCCGGGCATGGGACCAGCCCAAGGAAGGTCGCGACCCCTGGTCCCACCCGCCAAGTCCGTCCTGCTCCCGGGAGGAGCAGGTGAGGGCCCAGGAGGGCCGGGCACAGGACTGGGGTGGTCCCTTCACCAGGAGTACGAGAAGCCCCAGCCGACATCCTGACACCCGGGATTCCCATCTGCTCCAGAACTGCCCGGAACGGGCCTCCAGCGACCATCCTCGCCTATCCTCTCCCCTGGTCTCATGGGTCAGGGGTCCCGACAGGCCTGCTCCGGGACACCTGGGGCCCCAGGCGGGCGGCTCAGAGGCCAGGCAGGACCACCTGGAGGCTGCTTCCCCGGTCTGCTGCCAGGGTGCCATCGCTGGGCCGAGCACACGAGGCCTGTCCAGTGGCTCGGGCCTCCTCACAGCGTGGACGATGAGTGCCAGGCTGGGAAAGGCCAGGGGACACCAGATAGCCTTTTCTGACCTTGACGTGGGTGTCCTGTGCTCTGCCGGAGGGACGGGGTCTGCCCAGTTTCTGTCCACGGGCGGGTGTGGACCTCGGGCGGGGAGCCTGCCATCGTGCGGAGGTCCCCGGGAGTGGCCCGTGCCAGGCGGCCCTGGAGGCTTCCCTTCCCGGGTGGTGCCAGGCAGCCTCGCGGCTCACCCGGGCCTCACGGGTCAGGCGCTGGAGGACACTGGCCCTGGCTCCCCGGTGCTGCTGCCTGGGCCCGGCCCCCAGCCTCCGTGTTCCCAGCAGCCGCCAAGACGCAGCTGCCTGGACGCCCGAGGCCCGAGGGCTTTGATAAATGCAGAGATTGGCTGCTAATTCCCGGGTGCTGCCCAGGAAGGACGCCGGTCACCCTGAAGTGGGCCACTCTCCTTATCGTGCGGTCCCTCCGCAAATCACCAAAGACAGCTTACATCACCGGCTCCGAGGGGCTTCAGAGGGGCTGCTCATCCTAATGAATTTGCCCAGGTGGAGATAAAGGACCTGCTGGGTCTTCCATAACCAGTAATTCACTTTACAGAGAGTCCAGGCAAGTGCTGGGCCTGGGGGCTGCGCAGCCACTCAAAGGCAGCTGGTTTTCCCAGAAGAAAACATTCTAGAATATTCCACAAAGACAGTCGGGCAGGAATGGCTTCCCTGGGGATGCCAAGGTCACCAGAAAAGGACATGAAGATCAGAGTTCAAAACCCAGCACTCGCTGCCTATAAACTGTGCTGCCATGAGAGCATCTCTTGACCACTCTGGGCCTCAACGTTCTCATCTGTAAAATGGGCTGATCGTCACACCATCTTCCTGCTGAGACTGACATGTGGTCCAACAGGAAGCACACGGGAGAGCATAAATACATGGCGTCCACTGCTTTGTGACCAGCACAGGAGATCCAGTAGCCCTGGAGCCAGAGCCCGCATTTGAACCCCAGCTGCTGGGAAGCTCAGACAGAACTGGCAGCTGTCCATCTGTCCTGGTGGGCTGTGGAAGCGAGGGCAGGGGTGGGAGTGGACTGTGAAATGAGATGCTAGAGCCAGGGGTGTGGACGGGGAGGGACGGACCCATTTTCAGTGTGGGCAGAGGCTAGGAGGACAGGGTCCTGTCCCCAGGAGGGGCCACCATCTGTGTGGGAGGAAGATGAGCAGGGGGTGGAATCTGCTCCCCACTCCGTGAAGGCAGAGACCAGAGTGGGGCGTGTGGAGGAGGCCGGCCCCGGGGCTGAACGACCAGCAGCTCCAGCAACTGGACAGGGGCCCCGTCTGAGAAAACAAAACAGCAAGCACAGCCCTGCACAGCAACAAGCACGTTTATTAGGATGGGTCACAACTCAAGGCTCACAAAATCTCAAACACCCCAAACACAGAAAGGCCTCCCGCTCCCGTCCCGAGCGGCTCAGCCCACCTCGGGAAGACCGTCTCTCAGGTCTGGGCTGGACGCTGCTGGCCGCCTCTTACCCTCACGAGAGTTCGTGGTTACTTTTCCGTAAGGAGAATAAGCAGAGAGAATCAAGCCCACTGCAGCTGGGTCGCCGGAACCTGTCCTGGCCAGTGAGGACGCTGGTCTCCCGACCTCGATGCTGAGCTTCGTTTCTCCTGAGTCAAGAAGGGGGCGTCGGTGTTCCTAAGCTCCGGCTGTCCCCTGCTCTCTGCTTTCTTCCGCTTCACGGGGATGCTCCCTGCCACTCGGCCACTTCTGGAAGGGACAATGACTCCGAAAGTGGACCTGAGGCCTCAGCAAAGCAGCTCCGAGCAGTCGGCCAGCCTGCTGTGTCCAGCTCCGAGCCGCAGACCCGACGCCCTCTCCGTGGGGCAGTTGGCAGCGCGCCGTGGGGGCCGCCCGGTCTCCAGGCTGCCTCTCTGCCTGGGGCGACTGACCCCCACTCCGGGGAGCCCCCGACTGGGCCACGCAGGGCACCTCACACTCCGGGGCGTGAGCTGGGCAGCCAGGAGCCTCGAGTGTCCTCCCCCTGGTTCCCATTCAGAAGAAGGGTGGGCTGGCCTGCGGTGGCCGCCGGGCTCCTCTGCCTCCACCGCCTCCGCTGCCCGACTGCGAACACCACAGTGTTCCTCCCAAAGCCTCTTCTAATCTGGGCTCCGGGCTTTTTCTTGGAGAGCAACGTGCAGCCGGCTGCTCCTCGGAGATGCTGGGCAGCGGCAGCGAGGCCCCGTCACAGGGACAAACTCCGGAGCGCCACGGCGCGGGGCGGCCCTCGCTCCCCACCCGCTTACGTCGGGGTCCCCGGGATGTGGCCCAGAGCAAGCCGAGGGCCGTCTGCATTTCCTGGGCGAGAACCTCCATTCCGGCCGGACTTCCTAAGAGCGGAACCTGCAGCCGAAGCTCTGGCTCCAGGTGTCCCGAGCTGCGTTCTGTCCCTGGCTCCCGACGCCGGGGCCGAAAGAGGCGCTCATGTGGCTCCGCGGCCGCCTGGTGCCGACCTCGGGGCTGCGGTCCCAGCGGGCACAGGGCTCCCCAGAAGCCACCTGTGCCCGGGGCCAGCAGCAGCTCAGCTCGCCAGGCCCCCTCCCTGACCCGGCCCTGCCACCACCACAGCTGTCCAGCAGGTCCCCGCCCAGCTGGGGACGTCACGGGGGAGACAGCCGCTTGACTGGGCAGTGGAGAGGTCCTGCTTCCACACACGGCGTGTGAGCACTGGGTGGCCCCTCCTGGCACACGCAGGGGAAGGGCTGCCCACCAGCCAGAAGAGGCCCGGCTCCCTGGCCAGCTCAGGGGGCCAGAGCGCACCTCGGGGACCACGCCCGGCGCTTCCCGTGGCAACCCCTCCCCCACAGAGAATCTTGGAAAGAGGAGAGACCCCTGGAAAGCACCTTCCATCCGCCCCATCATGGTAAGACTCAGGCCACCGTCCCCTCTGCTCAATGGCAGTGCAAAAGTCACAGGTTCTTCCTTGAGTGAGAAACTAAAACAACACCAGAAGAAAACCTGACCCGCGGACCCCACCAGGGCTCTGCCCCCACCTGGGGCCTCCTGCCTGGTGCCTCTGGAGGCCCTGTTCCCGCCCCGTCCCACGCTGGGTCTGCTGTGGTTGTTTTGTGGTAACGGTGACGCTTCAAAACCACGGTCAAGATAAGGGTCTGTGTTCACCTGACCCCTCTCCCCGCAGAGCTAGGGGTCTGGCTGGCGAGTCCCACAGGGTCCTGGGGCCTTGCAGAGCCACCAAGGGCCCCTTCGTGATCGATAACTGATCTGGGCACATCCGGGCTCTGCGTGGATGCAGAGGGCGACGAGGGCCGGTGGCGCTCTAAACCAGAGCCAGCACCAGCTCAAACCAGGACGGCCAGGGGTGGCCCGCGGGCCCCTGATCGCCCTCCAAGGGCAACAGCAGGTGGCGTCCCCTTGGAGACTCAGGCTTCTGTCCCCAAGGACACGCAGCGCGTGGGCACTGCCAGCCACCCTGGAGACAAAGAACCAGTAATGGAGGGGCCGCCGTACCCCAAGAGCCTCCCCTGACAGGAGGCTCTGGAAACGATCAGAAAACATTAAAGGAGAAAATGCATTTGGTGCCGGTGCGTTCGGGGGGCGCCCGCCGCGTCCAGAGCCGCCGCAGATAAGGCCCCTGCTCATTGAATTAGGCGCAGGAAAATGGAAGGGCGCTGGGCGCAGGCGGAAGGCCCCTTCTCAGCAGACTCCGCTCACTGCTGAGGCGGAGAGGCGACGGGGGAGGTCCCGGGCGTCCTGGAGAGGAAGACCACAGGCAGGGGACAGACCCAGGGCTTCACCCGTCCCGCACCAAGGCCCACTGTGGCCACTCAGCACACTGACCAAGACTGAAGGGCCACGGGACACAGCGACGACGCAGCGTGTCCCCTGCCTTGGGGACAGGGGTGAGCTGCTGATAACGCCGTGCCCGCCGGCCGCTCCTGGGCAGCGTGGTACCCACCAAAGCCTCCCCACCCTGCTCCTCAGGGCCGCACAGAGGACAGGCCCACGGTGAGCGGGAATCTCGTGGGGGTGGAGGGTGCTGGGCAGACCAGGCCTCTGGGGCCTTTCAGCAGCTGAAGAAGGAGCAGACAGCTCTGGTGTCACCTACAACCGCAGAGTGTCCCTGATGGGGTTTCCTGCAGACGGGAAGGACCCAAACGTGGCTGTGCACGTGGGTGGCTTCCACCCATCCTGAGGATCCCGCAAAGCCTGCTCAGGCCGCTGCTGTGACCTTTATCGGAAAGTCCCGGGGCCCAGGTCCCAGTCCACGGGACAGCCAGGACCCCGTGTGGCGAGTGGAGGGGCATGCGTGGGACTTGGCAGGGCCACCCAAGGCGGTGGGCGGGAAGGGACCCTGGTACTGGGGAGCCGTGTTACCTGGCTCTGCATCTCTGTGACCAAAACCCCTGATGGGCCAGCTTCGAGGAGGAAGCGCTGACGTGGGGCTCAGTGCTCCTGGCCGGCCCTGGAGCAGCGTGGCGGAAGGTGTGGCAGAAGGGACTTGCTCTGCTCAGGAGGCCGGAAGGCGGGGCGGGCTGGCTGGGCCACAGGGAAGACGTCCACAGCCCCAGGGACTCAGCTCCTCCAGCCCACAGTGACCACCCAGCCAGTCCATCTGAACTAGCATGGGCGCCTAGGGCACAGCTGTCCGCTCCAGTCGCCCACCGCTGGACATCCCCACGTTGACACAGCGCAGTCAGAGGACGCCTGGTGTCCAAACCATGGCAGGGGCCGTGGGCCCTGCAGCTTAGAGCACGGTGTCCACGTGCCTCCCGTCCATAAGCTGAATCGTGCGGCCACACCACGCGTGCGGCCCGGGACCCCAACCACCCCCACATGCCACCCTACGTGGACCTGGGGACAGGCCCGGGACCCCAGTGACCCCCACATGCCACCCTACGTGGACCTGGGGGACAGGCCTGGGACCCCAACCACCCCCACATGCCACCCTACGTGGACCTGGGGGACAGGCCCGGGACCCCAGTGACCCCCACATGCCACCCTACGTGGACCTGGGGGACAGGCCTGGGACCCCAACCACCCCCACATGCCACCCTACGTGGACCTGGGGACAGGCCCGGGACCCCAGTGACCCCCACATGCCACCCTACGTGGACCTGGGGACAGGCCCGGGACCCCAGTGACCCCCACATGCCACCCTACGTGGACCTGGGGACAGGCCCGGGACCCCAGTGACCCCCACATGCCACCCTACGTGGACCTGGGGACAGGCTTCGACATCCAGCGCAGCCAGCGCGGCCAAGTAGTCCAGGGTGCGCCTCGTGAAGAACAAGGCGTCTTCCTACCCCGCCCAGCACAACAGATCCAGAAGGTCCACCGTGGAGGCCTCGGGCACCCGCTGGCGGTCCCCACACGAGTTCCCAGCTGTCCCCGTAACGCTCTTCTTGCATCTTGTTTCGCCAGGATAGACCAGCCTTGGCTCTGGCGTCCCACCTGGCGCCACCTGTGCCCGCAGGACGCTCCTGCCCTTCCTTTGTTCTCGGGGGTCAGAGCTTCAGACAGGACGGTGGCAGGTCGGGGGCCATCCCTCGACTTGCGTCTGTCGACCTTTACTTGTGATCAGACTTGGGTGGTGTGTCTCTGAGCAGGAGACACACGGGACAGAGGGGTGTCCCTCTGCCGTGTCCCAGCAGCAGGCACGTGACGTCGGCTGGTCCCAGGACGGCTGACGCTTTACCACAGGGCCAGGGAGGCGTTTCCCACGTGCAGCTGCCATTCTTCCGCGGACGCAGCCACCACCTGCTGTAAGACACGGCGAGGCCACGAGAAGACCCGCCCCTCCTGAGACCTTCGCCCCTGGGGTGACTGCCTGGGCCATCCAGGCCACCACCAGGGCGTAAGCGAGACCCGAACTTCACAGCCGCCAGGGATGCTGACCTGGCTTCAGCCCCGAGAGCAGGCCTGAGCCCAGCGTTGGAGGCAGCCCGGTGTCTGCTGGCCTCGGAGCACTCAGGGGACAGGAACGCATTTCCTCAGATGTGTCCGAGATGTTTCCAGAAGGGACTGGGAGATTGTCCTCCATGTGGGCAGCACCGCCAACCAGCTGGGCCAGAGAGAATAAGGAGAGAAAAGCACCTCGGCTCTCCGGCTGGAGAGGACACTCCTGCCCCTGGACACCGGGGCTCCAGGCTCTCTGCCCGTCGGGTTCCACGACTTACACCAGGGCCTCCCAGGTCTCAGGCTTCGGCCTCGGATGGACCCACAGCATCTGCTTCCCTGGTCCTGGGGCTTTGGACTTGGCCTGAGCCACACTGGCCCGCAGGCGGCCTGCCCAGAAGCTTCCGCTGCCAGATTGCACAGCCAGCCCCCGCGGCAGAAGTCCTGCGTCCACCTGTCCAGCACCACCCCCTGTATGCCCATGTCAACAGCAACACGGACACCAGTGTCCATTGGTCTGTCTCCCTGGAGACCAGGACCGATGTGTGACAAGAGGTGGCTCTGCCAGCCCAGGGTGGCGCCTTCGCAGTGACTGTCCTCAGGCTGCGTCCCCCAGCGCGAGTCTTGCAAGCATGCGGGGAAGTGAGGGCCCCCCTTGGCCAGGGCTGGAGGGGCCCTCCGGGTCTGCCCCTGCCCTGAGGCGGCCTCCTGCAGCTGCGAGGCGTCTCCCGTCCATGAGGAGCAGTGAGGCCAGCAGCCAGGCGCCGGCAGACCCCGCGCCCCACACTGGGGCCTCCTGGACCTGGCCGGACACCCTCACGCAGGAGCGGGGTGGCGACGTGAGGGAAAGGCAGGCGAGAGTCGGGACGGAGCGCTCTGCTTCGTGTTCCCTTCCGGGCGGCGGTTCCTGAGGTCCATTCCCAAGGACTGTGGGGCCATGGGGGCGCCTGGGGCCACGCGCTCTTCAGACACTCTTGGGACTCTGCCCCGCCAGGCGCCCTCACCAGGACACTCTCTGGACTAGGGCCTCTGATCAGCCTCTGCACCTTTCCAAGGAGGAGCTGGAGGAAACTGACCCAGCGGCCAGGAGGAGGACAACAGACCCACAGCCCTGCACCGGCCGGGTGCATTGCCATGTGAGCCCGGCCACCCCGCCAGCACCCGGAGCCCCTCCGCACCACGCCCTGGAGCAGCAGGCTGTCCCCGAGGCCTGCAGAGCGGGGGCTTGTGCCCAGGGTGCAGGCAGGCGGCAGGCCTGAATCCCCAGCGGAGGCGGCGCACCGTCTGAGTGTGCAGTCGGCAAAGGCAGACGGCCCTCTTCACAGACATCTGCCAACCCTTGTCCCCGGCTGGGTCTTGGGTTTCCACAGGGAGGCGAAGGCCGGCGTTGGAAGAAGGGGCCCGGCAGAGGGTGGGTCTGCTTCACACGGCGGTGCCGTGGCTCCCACGGGATCAGGTGTCTGCAAGCACAGGTGGCGGAGGCTGGGAGGCTGGGAGGCTGCGCCTGGGCTCACCGGCTCGGCAGGCAGCTTCTCCCCCGTGCCTCCCGCCCTGCTGCCTCCTGGGCCGCGGACCCGGCTGTGCCACGGGACTTTAACGGCTGACGAGACTCCTTCAGTCACAGACGGAAGCAAAGGGCAAGGGACCCACGTCAGCTCCAGAGGTGAGCCTGCAGGTCACCCACCAGCCTGGGCCCCGGGCTTCCTGGAGGAAGCCACACCTTCCCAGCCTCCAGGAGGAGCCGCCCTGGCTGGAGCCAGGACGCAGCGCGGGGTCCACGGAGACACACCAAGACCACGTGGGATGCCATGCCCGCCCAAATGGTGGCATAGGAGACCGGCCGTGTTCTGTGGCGGCTCTGGAGGTGCCGCCCTGCCTGTGGGGGTGGGGACAACGAGGACCAGCATGGGCCCCCGGGGCACGGCGGGCCCCAGAGCAGCAGTCTGCAGGACCGAGCAGGCACGCCCCTCAGGACAGGCCACCAGAGGCTCACAGCAGCCGTGTTCACACAGTCCAAGCTGGAAACAGCCATGACGCCTGCCCCCAGGACGGACGGCCACCTGGATGCCAGCCAGGGGAGCCCCGTCCACCCTGGAGAGACAGGCCGTGGCTCCACACAGCACAGGAGGCTCCGGGCACCTGAGAGAAGCAGCCAAACACACCAGGCGGGAGAGACCAGGGCAGCGGTTACCTGGGGAAGGGAGGCAACAGGGATGACTGGTCCCTAGTAGAGGCTTCTGGAAAGTTCTATGATCGGGTCTCCCGTTGGAGGGTTATATGGATTTATGAGTTGAGGTCGGATCGTGTGTGAATTACCTTCTGTTCTAAAAATACATTAAGAGGAAAGGCTTTTCCACTGTTGCAGAAGAGCCCTGGGCCCCGAGTCCAGAGGTTTCAGAGTGGACCCCCGTCAGGACGTGGGAGGCTGGAGGGCATAGGGCAAGCAGTGCAGGGCGGGCCTCAGACAAGCTGGAGAACCCAGGTGCCGGCACCGAGGGGCCCGAGAGGCAGGGGTGCCGGGCACTCACCTTGAGGGTCACAGGTAAGGACGAGGGTCCCTTCTAAGCCCACGGCCTGGTGGCCTCTGTCCTCGCACCAGACCTTGGAGTCCAAGGAACCACCTTGCAAATCCCGAGCACCCAGCGTGGGTCACCTTCCTGCTCAATGCACCTGCACGTGGCCTGCAGAGGGAGGACTCCTGGGGACATGGCCACTGAGCTGTCCTCACGGCCACCAGGTGATGAGCAGAGTGGGGTGCAACATGGGCTCCCGGCGTGGACTGGTCCATTGGTGCCCGCTCTTCCTGCTCCCTCCCAGATGCTGGCACGGGAGGGGACGGTGAAGAGCCACGCGGGTGGAGGAGGGGAAGGCAGAAGAGGGCAGAAGCCGGTGAGCGGGGACAGGAACAGGCACCTTCCTGAGCACCTCCCTGAGACCTGGTGCAGAGGCTGCCGTCCAGGGCCCTGGTGACAGGCTTTGCAGGACCATTAATGCCACAGCCCCCTTCCCAACACCCACCATGGGGATGCCGCACTCCTCCTTGGAAGAATAGGAGCTGATTTTCTGGAAAAGGTCATACAAATTTCTGGTCCAGGGGTGATGCTCAGCGGAGACCTGGGAATCTTGCCAAAAACAAAAAGGTGGGTTAAGCGACTTTGTGCGTCTAATGCCACCCCAACTCAGCTCCCAGGACACCGGCAGTCAGACCTCCGCGCCAGGTGGGAGGCAGATCGTCCTGTGAGCCCTGATTCAACCCAGGAGGAGAGACTGAAGGAAGCACTGAGGATGTGGACACCAGGGGATCCCAGAAACGCCAGGGACCTTCCTACAGCGCAAGGCAGAGTGATCGTGCACCAGCCTTGAACTTCTGGTGAGCTCTCTGGCGCTCTGGTAGGTCAGGAGCTGATGGCCAAGAACACCGACACCTGTGAACAGTCTCCAACACAGAAGTTGGAGGCAAAAACAACAAGGAGAAAAACACAAGTAGGAGAGACCGAGACTTTTCAGGAGGACGGCGACTACAGCAGAACCCGGTCACCCACATCTTCAGGGACAGCACACTCAAGAACAAGAACCGGTACTACAAAAGGAGCATCCGGAGGCGTTTAAAAATAAAACCCACAGCAAAAGCAGGAAATACAAGAGTTATGAAACAAAGTTCAAAATGCCACACAGTAAAATAGAGAAGAGTGAGCGAGAAGAAGGGAGAGGGAGAAAGGAAGGAAGAAAAGGAAAAAGAGGAGGGAAGGAAGACAAGAGCGAGGAGGACGAGCAGCAACAACCGGCATCCAGACCAGGCGCAGGTCCGCATCCAAGCCGCAGGAGCTACCGGTGCGAGCAGGGACCCCTGCGCTGAAGGCTGTGGCTTCCAGACGGAGGCCACGAGGACCCGGCATGGCGGAGAAAGGTGGACTCCTCCAGGGCCCAGCACTGGGGCCTTTCAGGAGACCTGAGAACGGAGAGCCACCCTCCAGAGAGAAGAGCCAGACCACACGGAGAACGCAGAGCGGGCCGTCCGCCTTCCGGGAACACCCCTCCCCGACCGGAGATGGCATGGCCAGCCCCACCGTCAGGCAAGGACCCGGGGGGTCAAGACAGCTTCGGACCCCGAGGGCTCAGAAAGAAAGTGCCCTCGAGCCCCACTTGCCCAAGGAGCTGCTGAAGGATGTGCCCACCCACCAGAACATGAAGCAGAGGGAGGAGGGGCGGCACGGAGGGGCAGGGGGCTGGGGACAGCGGCGCCAGGGAGTCTCCGGATGCCCACTGCACTGCACTCCCCCCGAGGCTGCTGGACCCCTGCTACCACAGCCCCGGTCTTCTCCCTCCCCGGTGGCGGCCTTCCTTCCATCCCTGCCGGTTGCTGGGGCAGAGTGGCCAGGTCCCCTGGTTGGCCCAGCTGCACGACACCTCTGTTTCCCAAGAATTCCCCGCGTCTTTGCCCACTGGCCAGGTCCAGGACTTTGGCCAACTCAGGGTAGCAGGCCGGGGGACTCCTTGGCTCACTTCCCGGGAGTCTTTCCTCAGAGAGTTTGGGGTGCTGAACGATACGTGGCTTGAGGTTGTGATGGACACCAGCGTGATGGTCACCGAGCCTGTTTCCCCCCTTCTTCGGCCGCCAGCTGGACCACCTTTCCCAGCCTCCCTTGCAGGGCGGCACAGGTCCACCCGAGCTCCACCTGGCAGGACGTGGTGGGAATGGCGTGCACCACCCCCGGTCCGGCTCCCTCTGCTGCTCCACGCAGGGCCAAGGGGGTCGCCAAGGCCACAGGGGCGGCAGAGCCCTGGGAGGGCCCTGGTCCCTGGTCCCTGGGCGGCTGTGTGGGCTGGAGCCCCGAGCTGTGAATCGTGGGGAACAAGAAACACACGAGCGCTGTGTGTACATGGAGGTCGGTTCTTTCCAAGTGCTTTCGTGGTCTGGGGACTGAACCCTGGGCCTTTTGCGTGCCGGGCAAGCACTGGCCACTGGCCTTGGTCCCCAGCCTGGAGGGTGATTCCTCCAACATCAACAGGCCCAGCTGCAGAAGGGTCTTACGCGGTGGGTGAGGCCGAAGGAAAAGCCGACGGTTTGCAGGCGCCGCAGTCCTGGAGCTGAGGGGCTCGTCCTTAGCGTCTGCTGGAGAAGCGGAGGACAGGCCAGTCCACTCACAGGACTGGCCAGGAGGGGACCCCGAGGGTGGCGGGTCAGGGCGGCGGGCATGTGGGCGAAGCTTCCCCCTATTTCCGGGGTCGGGAGGCCCAGGAGGCCTGGAGGAGACCCGCGCCCACCGCACCCAGCCCACGGCACCCTAGACCCACCTCCTGCCCGCCCCCGGAAGGACCCGCCACCACACAGCACCGCAGGTGCCTCCCGCCCTCCACCCTGAGTCTGCCCGCCGGGACTCATGGCGCCCTGAGGACTGCTGGCCCAGGCTGGGGGCAAGGGCTGTCCACCCCAGGACCAGCTGCGTGCCCACGGGCCGGCCACGGGCCCCTCAGGTCCAGGGATCACGGCCCCGGCCTGCAGTTTGTTCCCATGGTCAGCGAGGGTACCGTCGCCTGGGCTCCAAGACGTCCTCCAAGGGGGACAGCATCTGCCCGGCTCTGCCCACCACCCACAGCCCTTGGGGAGCACCCACACCCCTCCCGGCAGCAGGGTGACCAGGCCAATCCGGCGAAGGCCACGCAGCTCCTGGGTCAGAGACAGGAAGCCCTGGCACCTGGGACTGTCCCACCGCCGCCCGGTCCCACAGAGAAGGCTGGGTGAGGAGCCCACCATGCAGCAGCCAGCCAGCAACCAGGGCAGGCCCGGCTGAGGAGCAAGCGACGTTAGCCAGGGAAGAGAGGACGGGCGGAGGCCAGTCCACCGGGAACGTGGGAGGGCGCTGCTGCGAGCCAGCGCCATCGCCTCTGTATGCCCACTCCTCTGACCAGTCCGCCTGGCTGTGTCCCTCTGCCTCCCCGGGCGGCTTCCAGGTGAAGCCCCAAGGCACTTGCCCAGTGAGTGTGAGGGCAGTGGCCGCCCCAGCAGCCAACACGGGGACGCCCCGGGCCCCGCTGACCAGGGCAGCAGAGGGCTGGACTCAGCGCGTCCTCCCTGGGTGGACTGGCCTTCAGCCGCGGCGCTCTTCCCCGGGAGCCTCTCCTCCCAGGGCCGGGGGCCAGCGATGGGTGCAGTCTGCAGGGAAGGCCCAGCTGCAGGCACGGGCTCAGGGCGGCAGGCATGCCCACGGCTGTCCAGGCCAGGCGCACGGGGCCTGGGGCTGTGGGCGAGGACAGCGGGCAGATTGGCCTCCACGGGCACCCCAGGAACCTCAAGTCGACCTGAGATCACCTGGGCAGTGGGACAGGGAGCGTCCCCCCGGCTCCCCGCTCCTGTCACACGGTCCTCCGTCTGCCTCCTGCCCTGCTGCCCCTGGTGAGAAGAGGGAGCCCCTGGAGGGAGGCCTGATCCCCTGAGCCTCCTGTCCCTCTAGGACAGGCCGGTGGCTGAGGGCCAGAAGACAGACCACAGTGCCCCTCAGCTGGCTGGCCATGGGCCTGGGGACGGCGGGCAGCCCTGTGGTCCTCAGACGCCCCGTGACAGAGCAGGGTGCACTCATCTGCTCTGGGAGGGCATTCAGACAGAGCCTCAATCAAGGAGCCCAGCATGACGGCGGCCTCCCTGCCTCCACTGCCTCCGCACACTCTGTGGACCCCCCTGGCCCGTCCCTGATGGTGTTCTGGATGCAGCCAGATGCTCAGCCATTTTCCACCCTGAGAATAGAGTCCTTTGGGCAATGAAGACGCCTCCAGGCGTCCCTGAGGCCAGTCGGGTCCACCTCAAAGCTGTGTCTCTGTGATCAACGCCCCACCTTCCCGCCTCCTGGGCCGCCCCGTGGCCAGGTGGTGCCAAGGGACCCCACCTCGCCCCTCCCCTCCCCTTTCACCTCTTGGGCTCTGCACGGCCCTCCCCTGAATCCCCGGGGCCCTGCTGACCCCCCAACGGCCTCAGACCCCCGACCCTTCATCTGACACCACTGCTACGGTCCAGGCCCTGGACATCTGGCCAGTGCTCCACCCCAGCCCCCCAGCAGTCACCTCCCTGCTCGAGGGACCACGTGCAGCAGCCAGCTCCCTGGCCCGAAGGCCCTCTCGCCCGCACACGCAGCCAAACTCCTAGGCGCCCTGCAGAGCCCTCTCCAGTCCACCCGGCTGGTCATGCTCTGCACCAGAACAGTGACCCTCAGGCACCAGGGAGCAAAGAATTCCCCGGGGAGGCCGGCCCCTCGTCTCCCGGGCCCCTGGTCACGGCAGCCTGGGAATCTGCCCTGGGAGCTTGGGCTCCAGTGAGCTGAGGAGCCCCGGGAAGGACAGTGTCCAGAGCCGTCCAGCCTCCAGGCCTCGCCCCACCTGCCCCTCCTGCCCGGGGCACCGCACCTTCCACATCGGACTCTAGCCCCCCAGGGCCTGTCACCAGGACACCTCCTCCAGAAAGCTGTCCCCAGGTCCCAGGGAGACCCAGTGCCTCCCTGTGTATCCACAGCGCTGCCCACTGTAGCCCCTGGACCGCTTGCCCGTGGGCACTGTCCCCCTGGGTTTTCCATCTCAGGTCCAGCCCGGCCCAGGCCGAGGCTGCACAGGTGCCAACCAAGTGGCCCTTGGGGGACCCCGGGTAGCCTGCGGCCTCCAGAACTCACCTCAGGGCCCTCCCTGCAGCCCGCGCCCCACCGTGGGGACCCCTGGCAGGCACGGCTGGCTTGCAAAGGAAACGTGTCGCCCGACTAGCCCTTTATTTCTAGAACCAGTGATTCGTCTCCACGGCTCTGGCTGCTCCTGGGCAGCTGGGCTGGCTCGCGAGGCCACAGAGGCCCGCGGGGGATGGCAGGGGACGCAGAGGCCGGGCTGCTCCCACCCGCACCCAGGCTGAGGCAGGGCTGAGGGGGCGGGGCCACTGGAGCCCCTGCCCATCCCATCTACTGGGAGGCCCCCCAAAATAGACGAGGAAACCGAGGGTCCAGCTGGCTGACAGCACCACCCGAGTGCTCACTGAGCTCAGTCCTGGACGGTCCTAGGCCCTGCCTTCAGCTTTGTCTTCCTCTCTGTTCTAGCTGAGCCTCCTCCCCCCTCCTCCTCCCTCCTCCTTCCTCTCCTCCCCCTCCTCCTCCCTCCCTCCTCCCTCCCTCCTCCCTCCTCCTCCCTCCTCCTCCCTCCCTCCTCCCTCCTCCCTCCCTCCTCCCCCCCTCCTCCTCCCTCCTCTTTCCCCCCTCCTCCTCCCTCCCTCCTCCCTCCCTCCTCCTTCCTCCCCCCTCCTCCTCCTCCTCCCTTTTCCTCATCCTCCTCCCCCTCCTCTTCCCCCCTCCTCCTCCTCCTCCTCCTCCTTTCTCCTCCTCCCCCTCCTCCCTTCTCCTCCTCCCCCTCCTCCTCCCTCTCCTCATCCTCCCTCCTCCTCCTCCCTCCCTCCTCCCTCCCTCCTCCCTCCTCCTTCCTTCTCAGTACCTCGACTCCTTCTATGAACCCCTTTCTATACAGCACGCTCTTTTGTCTGCTCCCATAAGTGGGGTCCTCCATGCTATCTCCTCTAGCTATGGCCTGGAGATGGCTTCAGGGTGTCCCCAAGGGCTCACTTGCTGGGCATTGGTCCCCAGTGTGGCAATGTTGGGAGGAGGTGAGACCTGGGGTGATTTGGTCCTCGGGGAGCTGCCCTTGAAAGGGATAAACGGTTCTCAGAGGATCCCAGCTAGCTCCAGCAAGAGAGGGCTGTTATGAAGGAGCAAGCCTGGCTCCTCCCCTCTTGGGCTTCCTGTCTCTCTCGCCATCTCTCCTTCTTGCACACACTCCCAACACATGATGCCATCTGCCACAAGGCCCTCACCAGTATCAAGCAGATGCCAGCACCATGTTCTTGAGCCTCCACAACTGTGAGCTAAATAAACCTTTTCTTTATAACACTCCCATCCTCAGGCATTTCATTATAGTAACAGAAAATGAACTCGTATAGCTCTCCTAATAGAAGGTCATGTGTATGGTCTCTATACATGATTTGGACCCACCTACTTGACTGAATTCTGTTGTCATTTGTGATCACTTTAGTTGATTCTGTAGCATTTTCTTAGAAAATGGTCCACCCAGCTACAAATAATGGTTCTCCTTTGCAGCGTTCACACTTCCCCTTCGATTTCTTCCTCTTTCCTAATGGTGCCATTAATGGACTCTCTGGTACTCAACAACCTAGCATTTCTGGAATCCACTCCTCTTGGGCTGATCATTTTTGGCTACAGCGTGCTGCTTCATGCAGGGACTTCATGATTTTGCCTCAGTATTCCCGAGCAAAACTGGAACATTTTCTCTTCCCATGTGACCTTTGATAGTATATGATGTCATAAATAATACACTAGCTACATAAAATTTTTTGAAAACTTTCCTTCTTTGATGCCCCAGAGCAGTTAAAAAGTGTTGCATTAGCTGTTCCATTTTGGTGTGGAAGGATCCTTTCATGAAGCCTCTGGGTTTGCACACTTTTGTTTTAAAGGAAGGAAGTCTTTGACAACTTCCTATTGATGTGTTTACCCTCCACATCTCTTTAGGAATATCTTTTATAAATCATGTTGTCTGTTTTCAATGTCCTAAAATTAATTTATTTAACCTAGTTTTTTTGTGACTCCAGCTGTCTTCCCACAGACTTCTAATTCTCTGTATGTTTTCTTCTTTTTCTCCCCCTCAAAAAAATCCAGCATCAGGTACATTCGTCATTTTCATTGCTTTCTAAGATATACCTCTCCTCTCGTCTGCATTTCTTCCTTCTATTCTTAGCTTTGTTTTCGTTCTATTTCTTTAACTTGTTGAGCTATATGCTCAGATCATCTGTCTTCACCCTACTTGTTTGGCAATGTGAGAATCTGAGGCTACGAGTTTTCCTTCTAGATCTGCATTGGCTGCATCTCGAGGTTCTGCCATGCTGTCTGACATCCTCACCTCAGAGCCTCTCCCTTGCCGGTCACTCACTGTGCCCTCACCCACCACCACCCTCTTCTGACATCAGGAAGATCCAGCACAGGACTGTCCAACATAAAAAATATAAACCGCATATGCAATTTAAAAAATTCTCTAAACTCCATTGAAATAAACAGGTGACAATAACTTAAATATTTTATTCAAATCAATATTCCAAGATGCTGTCATTTTGATGCATAATCAATCACAGAACCGTCACTCATGAGATTTGTGTCTGTTCCAAGTCTTCGATGGCTGGGATGCGCTGGACGCTGGTAGCAGATCTCGATTCGCACTGGCCGGTTTTTAGTGTGCAGCCGCCACATGGCCTCATCGTGGCTGGCGTCCATCTCCATCTCTCCATCCTTACCTCGCAGGAGGCACCTGGGAGCAGGCGACTCGTCTGACCCAACATGGGCCCATGGTCCTCCCACGCTGGAAGCGCTGGGAGAGACGTGCCAGGCCAGCGTCTACGTGTGTGGCTGTTGGTCAGCACTGCAGGCAGGCGGCTCGACACAGACAGAAGTCCGAGGTCAGGGCTCTTTGGGGGCCTCTCCGTGCCCTGGTGCCGAGTCTTCTTGCTGGGTCGTCACGTGGTCCTTGTGCATGCACACGGCCGTGTCTAATCTCCTCTTACAAGGACACAGGTCACATGGAAGGAGGGCCCAGCCCATCTGACCTCACCTACCTTCATCACCTCTTCAAAGGCCTAGTCTCCCACTCAGCCACATGCCACCGTCCCGGGACCAGGCTTCAGCATGTTCTGGGGACTGATGGCCCCATAGGGTGGTCCCCTGTGCACCTGCTGCCACCTCAGTCCCAGGCCCTCAGCCTCCCGCCCTCCTCCCACAGGCCACAGCCCAGGGTCACTGCCAGCTCTGAGCAGAGGAGCATCCTGTGTATCCAAGGAGGCGGCTTCCGTCTCGGGCTCAGGCCTCTCACTGGGACACATCGGGAGCCACGGCCAGCCATGGAGGCCCCAGCCTGAAGGTCAGACAAAGGCAAACCCAGCACCTGAGGGTGCCCAGGACACACAAGTGCCAAACTTGTGCAGGAAAAGACTGGCATCACGTGGAATGAGCCTGGGATCACGCAGAGCGGCCAAGGCGCCAGTGCCAGGGCCCACTGACACCACATGGCCTGGCTTCCTTCAAAACAGAGGCCCCATGTTAGGGTGACAGCGAGCACAGCTAACATGCCACTCCTCAGCCACCTCCTCCTCTAGAAGTGCCACATGACCTCATTCTGTCCGATGAGATACTGGGGGTTGCTTTCCATCCCTATTGCCCTTTCCTTTCTCTCCCTGCCTAGAACTCATGTAAGGTGCCTGGAGTAGCAGCAGCCTTCTTGTACACATGAGGATGAAAGCCACATGCTAAGTAAGCATGGCAGAGCAGAACCAAAGCACAGCCCGAATCCTTGGTAAGTCACAAGCTGCCACGCCACAGCCTGGGATTAAGGGCCAGATGTCTGGCTATGTGTAAAATGAAAACTAGAGGAAATATAAGCCTCTTTCTCAGCCACCATTGTCCAGTGGCCCATTGTCACGACTGGTACGGTGGCTGCCTGAGCCCAGGGCACGGCCCAAGTTCCTACGGTTGCCTGAGGGCCTGAGCCGGGCAGAGTCACGGGGCTGCAGGTGTCCCAAATGCAGGCAGGGGCCAGAGTTGGCCAGAATCTTCTCGGTGGCCAGTTCAAGAAGCCAGTATAAATGGCTTCAAGAGGAGGGAAGGAAGTCTTCGGCCCACAGCACTGAGCTGGGGGTCAGCGGAGGCAGGCGGGGCCCTTCCTGGCTGGGGCCCAGGCTGCGGTCCCCCCGACGGCCCACCAGAGCAGGGCGTCACCTCCCGCAGCCCCAGCAAGCGCCCCAGCCCGCCGCTCTTCAGACCACGAGGAGCAGAGAGCCTCACGAGGCCGAGAGCTGCCTCTCGGGGCTCCAGCCTCCAGTCGGGGCGGCCGTGCCAACCAGCACCGCGGGCGCCCACCTCCACCCGCCAGAGCCACACAGGGGCTGTGCTTCCGGAGATGGATACGATCCCAGGGTGACGTCAGAGGGGACTGGGTCATGCTTCCTGACAGCGATGGCAGTGTCCCTTCCCAGCTCAGGTGACAAGAACCAGGCAGAGCCCCAGCGACCTGAGACAAACCGTCCATGGCACAGGGGACAGGGCCCCAGGGAGAAGGCTCCTCAGCTCCGTCTGCTCACACTGTCCCCCACAGCCCCCACCTGGAACTCCCTCCCTTCCACTGCCCCATCCCTTGGTCCTCTTGGGTTCCCGGGTCCCGTGGAGCTAAACAAGGCCTTCCAGGCTCGGGAGAGTTGATCGGGAGACAAGGACAGCAGAGACCCCATCCCTGGCACTCCCTGTGAGTCCTTCAGCCAGGGCTCCCCCCACGGCCACCCCCGAGTGTCCACTGGCCCACAGGAAACCAGGCGACTGCGGCCCCTTTAACGGCCACTGGAGGCCTCTCCTGACAGGCGCCCCGGGATCCTCGGGAATGCACAGGAGTCACCGCGCTGCAGGCCTCCTGCCCACGGCGTGACTCGGGTTCCCGAGGGCGTCCGTCACGCTCCACCGTGTCCAGGGAGCCAGGTGCCGCAGCGGCTGGGGCCCCCGCCAGCCAGAGCGCCGACTGGCCCGGTCCTTCTCCTCGGAGCTCCTGCTCGCTCTTCCCTCTCCTGCGTCCATGGTCTGGGACCCAGAATCTGCTGGACAGTCCTAGGAAAGGCAGGTTCCCAGCCGTACCCCCCGAGGGTGGTCAGCTGGCCAGGGCAGAGCTGGGGTGGCGACTGCCACAATCGCCCCAGGCCATGAGAACGTGGGAGGGTGGGACGTGGGGCTCCCCGCGCTGACCGTCGGGTTGGCAGGCATCCCGGCTCGCGGGCTGGGGAAATGGTGCCGTGTTCTGGCCCTAAATCGGTGTCCCTGCCACCTTCCCTGGTGACTCTCAGCACAGATGGCCCCCGGCTGGGTCGCTAAGCCCACGCCCCTGTGCCTGGACGCGGCAGGTGGGGGCTTTCCTGCCACGGCTCTAAGGACCCTCGGGATGGCTGCTGCGAGGGAGGCAGGGCCGGCGCGAGGCGTGGGGACGCTGTGGAGAGGCCACACTCTGGGCAGGGCCAGTTTGGACTCAGGGCTCAGGCTGTCCGGAGCCCCTTCCCACAGGGCTGTGCTGGGCAGCTGAGGAAGACCCCACGCACCTGGTCCCTTGGGAGGCGGGAGGTGGCCCACTGGGGACGCAGGTGACGCGGGCAGGGCCGACCAGCAGCAAGGTCATGGTGGCCCTGTGTCTCCCCAGCCCTGGGCTCGGCCTCGCCGGAGGTGCGGGAAGCCCAGGGCAGACCCTCCCTAGGAACCTCGCCCTGAGGGGACCGGAGCCCATCGCAGGCAGGTGGCAGCGGTCAGCCGGCTGGCTTCCGCCCGGCGGGTACAGGGCTGGCGCCAGCCACCCCATCAGCTGGACACCTGGGTGGGGTGGAGGGCGCGTGCCCCAGAGTCACCAGCAGGCGAAGTCCCAGCCACTGCACCTCCGGCAAGGCCAAGGCCGCCCTGTGGCTGTGTGTCCTCGGAGGGGACGGCCGCCTCTGGCCGGCAGCCCGGCGGGAGGCCTAGTCCCGCTTGGGTCTGCGGGGTTGCCGCGGGGCCAGCCTGCGGTCGAGGTGGGTCCCCAGGCAGGACCACAGGAGGAAGCGCAGCAGCAGGATGAGCACCAGCAGGGCCACCAGCGGGTCGGGGCCCCAGCCGGCCCCCAGCCAGGAGGCCATGCCGGGAGGGCGCCGCAGCTGCCCGGGGCCGCGGCCCTGCCGGGGACCCTCCCGGCGTCTGCAGCCCCCCAGGCAGGCTCCCTTCCCACCAGACTCCAGCCGGGGCCTCCCCGCGGGCGCGAGGACAGACCGGGAGGCGAGCAGCCTCCTCGGTCAAGAGGCCCGAGCGCCATTCATCCTGAACCAGCCACTCCAGCCGCCCACAATGACGGCATTGTCCAGGGGCCGGGGCGGGAGGCCTCCGGGAGCCCGCCTCCCGCGCTGTCCCCGCGGCCCCTGCCCGCCAGCGCTGACGTAATCCCAAACGTCTCCGGGTGGCAGCTGCGGGGCGGCAGCGCGGCCTCCTCCGGCTTTCAGAGCCCACGCCGCTCTTCCGGCCGCGGGAGACAATCGGGCCCTTTCTCTCCCCAATTAGCTATCACTTCTGGGCGGCTCCGCGGCAGCAGCAGGCCCGGCGGCGGCGGAGGGGAGGGCGGCCGCGCGGGGCCACCCCAGACGCCGCTCAATTAGCACATGGCCCGTCCGCCAGGCCGCGGGCAGCGTGGGGGGTCAGCAAGGGCTGCAGCAGGACGGCCCAGCAAGGCCGGACGGGGACTCGCCCGATCCCAGGAGGCAGCCAGGCAGCCCAGCACCTCCTGTCACCCCACCAGCCCACCCCGAGGCCCAGAAGGGACAGGACAGTCCTGCAAGTACCACATAAGACTCACAGGGTCCCTGCCTGAGGCCCTCAGCCTCGCACTCACCCAGAGACCCGGGCGTGGATTCCTCCTTGGAACGTGAGACCTGCACCCCTGGAAGTGAGACCTGCCTGGAAGGAGGTGGGGGGCAGAGACGTCCACGGGGCAGGTCGCACACGCCCAAGGCCCGCCCAGGACACCACGGCTCTCCTCCCCTAACCCTGTGCCCAGGACCAGCGCCCTCAGGGACCCTGCCTGGAACCAGCACTGGCCTCTCACGGCAGAGCCCACCCAGACGAGGAGGCAGCTGGCCTCCCCCAGCACAAGAGGCCACCGTGGGAACAGAGGGCTCTGGCCTTGGGGTCCTGGGGGGGCAGCTAAGCACTCACCAGAAAATGGTCCCAGGAGCCGCGAGAGGCGAAGGGCCCTCCTAGGGTTGCAGCCTCTGGGGCTCAGCCACCCGACGACAGCTCCCAGGAATCTTCCTCAGCCACAGAATGAGCGCTGGCCCCGCTCAGCCTTTCTAGAAAGTTCCGAGCAGGGACAAATGCAGGGGCTTGACAGGGAGTGCACCTCGCAGAGGAAGCGGAGGCTGGGCCTTCCTCACCGCTGGACCCCACCAGGCCCTCTGCCTGCCAGCCCCACCCTCCACCACTGCCCTCCGCTCCCTCACGCACCTGCGATGACCAGGGCTGTCTCCGCTCTGTGCCGAGGGCAGCATCCGTCCATGGAGAGCAGCGCCAACCTGCCCAGCTCTTGGCAAATTGCCACGCTGGGGACACCGAGCTGGACACCCCACCACCTCAGAGGCTGAGAATGAGACCTTAGGGTCCCATCCCGGTCGTGGCCCTGCGGGGCGTTTGCTGGGCCAGGGCTTCCAGGACGGCTGGCTGCCTTCGAGGAGAAACCGCGACCCCAGGGCCGGGCCCAGCGGGAGGAGAGGAGGCCGCCGCTCAGCCCGGCCGCCTCGGGAGGAGCAGGAGCGGCCTGCACTGTGCCGGCCAGGAGCAAAGGCCCAGCCGGGTGGGGCCTGGTGGCTGTGGCCAAAGCTCCCTGTGTTTGCCGAGCGCACGAGCAAACACCCAAAGTCAACAAGGCCCCAGTCGCCTGGCGTCCACCACAGGAGACGCCAGGGTCAGGGAGGGCTGGACCCTTCCCACTCAGATGTCCCTGGGCTCGGGAGTTGGAGGACAAGGTCAGCATGCCCTTCAAGGGAGCGAGTGCCCAGAGCTTCCCCCCGGGCAGCATGGCAGCCGTGCCCAGGCCGGCTCCTCAGGGGAGGCTGCTGAGTGCGGGGCAGGGCTGTGGGTGGGGAAGGCGGCCGGCGCCCCGAGGAGGCCCGAGAAGGAGGCAGAGCTCCTTCTGCACGGGGGCTCCTCTGGGGCGAAGACTCCGTGGCAAGGAGGGAACCCCCCGGGGGGCCCGCAACTAGCAGCGACGGGGGTGCGCCCTCCACCCGCTCTTGGTCCTTTGCAGAGCCTGACGCCACCTCCCGGTCCCCCCTCGGGCTTGCCTCCAGACGTCCCAGGCTGCCGGAGTGCCCAGCACCTGGAGTCTATGTCCTCGGCTCCGGGCACCCTTGGCCAGAGATGGCCGGGAGGAGACAGTGGGTCCCTCGGGCAGGAGCGACTGGAGGGCCACTTCGCCCCCAGAACTCCCCCAAGAGGGTGGAGAGCCTGGGCTGTGCCAACGTCATGGCTTGTCCCCCATCTGGAGAAGTCCTGCTCCTCCTTCCTGCCCCTCCTGGGTCACCGCCCCTAAATCATGCGCCTGTGGGTTCAGCTTGGACAAGGGTGACGAGCGTCCCCTGGGACAGACCCAGACACAGAAACTTGGGTCGGCCGCGGCCCACAGAGCGGAGCGGCAGAGGCTCCCAGCCGGTTCGGGCAGGGCGCGCTGGGGACAAGCTCAGGACACCACAAGCCAAGACCCTTCCTACACGCAAACGCCCAAGTGTTGAAACGGTGACCGGGGATGGCCCGTCACTGCCCTGACAGGGTCGCCGGGGAACCTTACCCCAGGTAAGGCCATAGGGAAGGCTGGACTGGAAGTCAGACAGGAGTCCTCACCGGGAAGCGGGGCCCAAGGCCACCCCAGGACCTGCTCTGAGCCCAGGAACTTCTCCATCGAGGGCCACCGTGGTGCCCGGGGCCTCAGCCTCCCATCCAGAAAGGGGGCAATGGTCGGGCGCTAGCAGGGGAAGCCCTGCTCCTGCACCAGAAGGTAGAGTGGAGGCCCCGACCCCAGGCCCCAGAGGAAGTGCAGCAGAGTCCACAGGCCTCAACCTGTACCTGGCGGAGCCCTGGGCCCTGTACCTGGAGGAGCCCTGGGCCCTGTACCTGGAGGAGCCCTGGGCCCTGTACCTGGCGGAGCCCTGGGCCCTGTACCTGGCGGAGCCCTGGGCCCTGTACCTGGAGGAGCCCTGGGCCCTGTACCTGGAGGAGCCCTGGGCCCTGTACCTGGAGGAGCCCTCGGCCCTGTACCTGGAGGAGCCCTCTGCCTGGGCTTGGTGTTTGCCTTCCCACACCTGCCATTTCTCAGCAGAATGTGCCACACAGCGGGGTCCCAAGGACAAATTAAAAGAAGCCCACATTTTCAACAGAGCAGACGGCGGAAGCTCCATCTGCAAGAAGCAGCACACAATATCCGCAGAGCGAAACGCCAGGGTCTTTTTGAGAATCACTTTGTTTTTCTTTTTTGCAAAAGCGAGACATACTTAGTATTTTTTTTTTCAAATGGCAGAAATGTAAATGTCAACTCCTTCCACCCAGATGGAGCCTGAGGCTGGGGGACCCCCTGGGGCTGCGGGGCCCCTGGGGTGGCACCCTGTGATCTCTGGCCGACCGGCCCACTCCTTGCCCAGGGTACTGCCTCTCAGAACCCACGCTGATCCAGCCAAACGTGCCCTGAGATGCTCCCGACACACAGAGGGGCGAGAATTCATTCTCTTTCTTCTTGTGCCCCAAAGCAGGTTAACATCGCCCCGGTGGGGCGTGTGGGGAGGAGCGGAGAGCTTCCTCCCTGAGGGGGACCCGTCCCTCCCTGGGATGGCCCCGGCCTGCTGGGGGCACACAGCCCCAGCCAGAAGAATGCTCTTCAGAAACAGGCAGCTGAGCTGGTGCGCGACGTCACCCCGTGATCAAACGGCGAGTCGGGGACGCCGTCAGGAGCGGAATGAAATTCCAGATAGATCAGCCATGTCCGAGGAGCTGACACAACACCGGATTACGGCTCACAAAGCAGACCCGGCTTATTCAGCCTCCCTTGGCAGCATTCTAACAGCCTCGCTCCAAGCCCCCGCGTGGGAGGAGACAAAGCGGGTCCCTTGGAACTGGTGCTGCACAGACTTGCGTGCGTGGGGTGCTACGGTTCCGTCGCGCAGGGCGTTGACAAAATCAGGCACTTAGCAACGTTTCAGCAGAGGCCCTGCACGGTGTCCCCAGGGAGGCCACCTGTCCCCGGAGTCTAGACACTGACGCGGCTCTGCGTGTGAACAGCAGGCTCGCGGGGTCCGGTGCAGGGCGCCATGCGGGGCCGGGGGCTGGGCAGGGCCCGAGCTCGGCCCCTGGACATGGCTGGATCCTGGAAGGCAGCAAGTTGGCGGAAGCTGACCTGGGCCCTTTGTAAATGCGAGCTGTCCTCTGTGACCACCCTCCACACCCTCAACAGCCCCCGAAACAAGACCTTCCATGTTCCCTGCCAGTGGACCGAGACACCGCGAGCACGCCTGCGAGGAGTTAAGGCAGCGCTGGCAGGAGAGGCCTGTGTGGGGGCTCCTCCTCCGGGTGCTGATGTATCTGCTTCGCCCAGGGCCTCAGGGAGCCCGGGGCCCTTTCTTTGTCCCCAGCGGAGGGAGAGGCGGGAGGGGGAGTCCACTCTGCAGCACCGAGGCTCCTGCAAGATGCAAAACCAAAGGAGTTTCCGGAGGCGCTCAAGGAAGTGGCCGGCCAGGCCATCGCGCCTCCCCGGAGGGACGTCAAGACGCATGAGAAACCCACAAGATAAAGATTTTCCCAGAAAATTTTTAGGAAGGAGATGACCTCATGGTATTAAATTTAAAAAAAGAAAAAAAAAGGAAGGAAGAAAGAAATGGGCTTGTGGGCGAGGGGACCCGCCGGCCCCCAGCCCAGAGCCTCTGCCTCTCTACTCACCAGGGACGCAAGCGAGGGGACACCGGGACACAGGTGCCACTGTCACCAAATGTGACAGGGGAGATCGCTGCCACCTCAGCACGTCACATCTCGCCCTACGCGATGCTGCCTCTGGTGGACGGCAGTGTCTCCAACCAAGAAGAGGTGGCCACTCGGGCCAGCTCGGGCACGGACTTCACCCTGCCAGGCCAGTGTCCAGGCCTTGGCTCTCTCCCCGGGCCACACAGCCTCCTGGGCGCAGGGCTCTCTGCCCAGCTGCTTCCCTCTCTGCTGCCCAGGATGGCTGACCTGAGAAGGCACCTGTCTCCACCCCACCCGTGACTAAGTCGAGCACCTGTCCTCACCTCCCAACCCCAGAGGCCCCAGAGAGACCTGAAGGGCCAGCAACCTCTGGCAGCCTCTGGAGGACCCTTCAGTGTCCACACCTGAGTGCTCAGGTGAGGGCTGAGGTTCCAAGGCAGCCGCCAACGCTCTGGAAGGTGGACCAGGCACCGGACACAGGTGGCTCCTCCCCCCACACATGTGAACACACTCATGCGTGTGAACACACACAGACGCAGGCTCACGCACACACCACGGGCACATGAACCACACAGTCGCTTCTCCACAGAAGAAATACAAGTGGCCAACGAGCGCCTGGGAAAGGGTTGAGCACGGCCAGCAACCAGGGAGGCGGAGCTAAGGCCACAGACCCCCCCCCTCTGGTCAGCCTGGCTGCCATCGAAAGCACAGGCCCAGGAGCTCTGGGAAGGACAAGGTCAGAGGACCTTCCTAAGTGCTGGTGGGCGCGTACGTCGGCACGACCACCGTGGAAATCAGCATGGAGGCCCCACGAGGACCAGCCAGGGACCACCCACGAGCCAGCTGCCCCTGAGTACTCGCCCCAAAGGATGGAGGTCCTCAGCACCCATCCGAGCTCGCCCCTGTTTACAGCAGCGCATTCACGTGGCCGAGCCGGGACGGCCCAGGGCCCCCCACAGAGGAGCGGATGGAGAGAACGAGGTCTGTGTACACGTGGAGGCTCAGTGGGCCAGAGCAGGAGGGCACGCCCTGCCGGGAACATGGGCGGAGCTGAGAGCGTCCTGGACGGGCAAGGCAAGCGTCCTCGTCCCGCCTCGTGCGGAGAAGAGACGAGGGCACAGGACAACAGGGGAGACCCAGAGCAGCAGGGGGACCGGGGAGGGAGGCAGGGGGCGCGGGAGTGGGACAGCGGGTCACGCCTGCGGGTGGGTGGACGCACCACCTGAGCCCACGAGCAAGTGCCATCATTAGGCACCACCGCAAGTTGATTCCGAAAGGAGTCCAGCTGCCAGGAGAACGGGCAGGAGCAGAGTCAGACCCAGGAGGGCCAGAGCCACCCGACCCCGACGTCCCAACAGGACGTTCCAAGGCTCCAAGAGAACGGTGAAGAGTACGGAGCAGGACACGATGTCACCAGACGTCCAGAAAGAAAACGCACGGACAGACAGACGGCGCGCTGAAGGAGCCGTGAGGAGGAAGGCAGGCCGGCCGCGACCCCGAGCCCGCCCCACGGCAGAGTCCAGGAAGAGCTGGCCAGAGGCCTGGGGGTCAGGCTGGGGCTGACCCCGGGCCAGAGTCGCTGGCAAGTCCACAGGGAGAGCAAAGCCTGGATCTGAAGGGACAGCGGCCGGACCTTTTCAGAAGGGGGACAGACTCCGATTCAGGCATCCCAAAGAACGGGACACGGGAGCAAGCAGCCAGCACCCTGGATGCGCCCGGTGGACCGTGGGCCCCACCGGACACGCACCTGTCAGGGGAGGCCTCCACCGGGACAGGCACAGACAACCAGAAAGGAGGCCTCCCACACTTCCAAGGGGAGGGCCCAGGCCACACGGCCGCCCTGGGAAGCACCAGGGTGGGTCGGGAGGCCGCAGGGCAGGAGGCCCGAGCTGGAGGCTCCGGGGAGGACAGCAGGCCACCGGGGCGCCCCCTTCGGACCAAGCGGTGAAGCGCACGGGGCTTGTGGTTGGAGAGTGTGAGGCTTGAGCGGATGGATGGGCAGCCTTGGCCGGCTCCAGGAGGCCCGCCCTCCCACCGCCCGCCTCAGAGAGCTCAGGACTGGCCCTGAGGCGGGACACCTGCTGGCTCCAGTCTGTGACCTCCTGTCCACGACGCCTGTGCCCACAGGACCCTGGGTTGCCTCCCCTAAGCCGTGGCCGGGACGCGCTGCTGGCCGTTTCCGGGTCTCACGGGGCTGTGGGCCTCCTCGCTGTTCACGGCGACTTTCCCCCCTGGATTCTGACATGTGACGCCAGAGCAGGTCCTCGTTCGGGCGGGAGGCGCAGGGGAGCTGGTCTGAGATCAGCGTGGGCGGGCAGCATGGAGACCCACAGGGCCAGCCCTGCCCTTTCCCGCCCAGCGAGTGCAGCCGCTCCAGACTGCGTCCGCGGTGGCCAGGACGTGCAGCACTCACCTCCCAAGACACTCATCGGTCCCCACCAGCAGGTCCCCCGAGGGCGGGACAAGCCTGGGCCCTGCTGAGCCTCAGCGCCTAGCAAGGAGCCTGGCACCAGGGGCTCAGCGATGCTGGCTCCAGAAAACTTAAAAGGCACCCGAGCCACAGTCATGCCCTCCTGGCCCCAGAACCCTGGACGACAAACCCCATGCCCTGCTTAGGTCGGAGGACCTGGACAGAATGACAGAACACTGGCCTGCTGCCCGGGGGTGGACCTGAGAACAAGTCACCATTACCAGGCAAGTGGCTGCCCCTCTCCAGACCTCAGAAGCCTGTAAAGGGCACACGCTATACGCAAGCACTGGTCACATCAATCAGGAGACATCTGAACTTCCCACTGCCCAGTGCCCAAGCACCCTTACCTCGTCAACCTGAGCCCACGGATTCATGCTGATGGCCCAAGATGGCTGCTGTGCCACCAGCCCTCTGTCTAGGCTCCCAGAAGAGGAAAAGAGCCCAGGAGCAGGAGGCAGTGCCTGTAGGAGGAAAGGAAAAGCTTGAAGGGCAAGTCCTGGCTGCCCGCCACTCACGGTCCTTTGGCGAGAATGGTGACATGTGCCCCTGGACTCCACGGCAGCGGGAAGATCAGGATCGTCACGTTTCTGACCTGGCGGTCCCAGGGTTCTCTGAGGGGAGGAGAGCCGCTGGAGGGCGGGTCTCCAGGCACGCGGCCCCGCCCGGCTCAGCACGTTCAGGTGGTCCCACAATCACAATCTTCCTCAAAAACGGGTTTTGGGGTTTTTGTAGATTTGTTTTTAACAAATTATGGCAAAGGATGAGTGGGCTGTGGGGAGCCCTGGGGCTGGCCCCTGACCCTGTCAGGGCTGCGGGCTCGTCCTGCCCGCCCCTGCCCCCCGCGACCTTGAGGGGGCCCGACCCACCTCCCCCCGTCCTTCGGCAGACCAAGGGGACCAGCTTGGACATGGCTCTTCTCCTCCATCCTCAGAGACGCCCAGCCCCTCAGGCCAGCCCTGAAGCCACCCCCCGCGCTCTCCCCAAATACACCACCGTCGCGGGTGGGTGACGCAGGCGGATGACCGCTGGGTGGACAGCGGCCAGGGCTGCGCAGCCTCGGTGGGATCCGAGTCCACACCTGGTCTTGGAATCTGGCCACCAGAAGGGGAAGATGCCAAGAGGGACTTCCGCCCACTGCCCCTCCCTGCCTCCTCGGGTGGCGGGCGCTGCGTCCAGCTGCCCCGTAGGTCCGCAGCGTGATGTCCTTTCTGCAGCGGCGCTCGGGACAAGGCGGCTCCTGGCCAAGCCCGGTGGCGTGCGGGACGAGCCGCCCGGCCTTCAGGACGCGGGCCGCCTCACAGGGGTGCGGCCAGGAGGCCGACATTTCCGGCTCCTGTTTGTCCCAGGAGCAGGAGGGGAGCGTGGAGGGGCAGGAGAGGAAACTAGGGCTGAGAAGACGTGAAAGGGCACGTCACCGTCACCCTGGGGTGGCCACCGGCCCCCCATGGCAGGAGGTGGCTCTTCCTGAAACCCCACGGGTCCTGCCCTCCCCAGCCTCTCCCGCCATGCGGTGGCTCCTAGGAGAAATGACCGGGAGGTCCCAGGGCCTGCTGGAGTCCAGCGCCGCTGCAGCCCTGAGGCCAGCAGGGCGGCCACGGCAGGGAGGGCGGGCGGGGCAGAGCGGGAGAGGCTCTGCGCTCCACTGAGGTCCTGTCCATGTGACACCTGCCCGCACCACAGGGATGGCGGCCACCGGCTCTGCCTCAGTCCTCCTGCCCTGGATGGGCTTGTGGTGTCGTGCCCAGGGCCATCCAAGGCCAGGGCCCCAAGCTCACGTCACCTTCCCCACCCAGGACGGACGTCTGCCCAGGCCAGCTCCTACTAGTGACCCCTTCACCACCAGGAACCCGTGACTGTGGGGACCGATGCCACACCAGGCCCTGTCCCCAGGGAGAGACGGTCTCCACTGGTGACAGAACCCAGCAGCAGGCACTGGACGACCAGCCCAGCCCAGGCTGGACACCAAGAAACTCTGGGGGTCTCAGCCGGAGCAGACAGTGATGTGAGCACCCCAGGTTGTAGGTTACCAGGCCCCAAATCTGCAGGCCCAGCCTCACCTGCCTGTCACCCTCCCCCTCTTGATCCTGACCCGAGTCCAGGCAGAGCAGAAACCTGTCTCAAGGCCCAGGAGGCCCTGGACACCGGCCTCGGCCTGCACGGTCCACTGGGCTCCATCAGCACGTGGCATCCTGCAGGCAGAGGCCCCGTGTTCATTCGATCTGGCTACAACTTACTGAGCACCTGCTGTATACCTGGCACCACACAGGGGACACTGTGCTCCCCAGGTCACCAGGGCCTTGGAGAAAGTGCCCTCTGACTGATGAACACTGCAAGGAGGTGGTGCCGCCGAGGAGCTGGACCGGCCTGGGCTCGGCTCCCGCGCTGGCTGTCCAGGGCAGCGATTTGCGTGAGAGGCTGTGGGCCCGAGGACACAGCGTGCAGGAGGGCAGGGACGCCCTCACCCAAGAGCCTCCAGAGACCACCACAGTGGCCGGTCCCCAGGTCAGGGGCAGAGGGCCATGACAAGAAAGGTCTGATTGGGTGGCACACGAGGTGGCCCTGGGGCACCACGGACCCAAGTCAACTGGGCACGGCCGAACCTGAGCTCAGAGCTCCGACCTCCGACTCTGGCCCACGGGCATCCCAAGTCCCAATCGAGCTCGCTGGAGCCCAGACAGCATCTTGTGGAAACACCGCTCACCACAGGCGTGTGCTCCCGGGAAACGTGGGCTCTCACCACCAAGGAAGGCCCGACGCCGCGGGGTCTGAGAAGGCTGGAAGACCAAGGCCTCACCACAGAGCCTCCACCTGGACGGCCAACGGAAGCACGCGCAGCCTGGGGCTGAGGTTCCAAATCTGATAACAGCAAGTGTGGCAAAGCAGGGGAGCAACCGGACTCCTGCGTGACCATCGGCAGTGATGCCGGAAAAGGAGACGGCGTTGCTGGTAAGTTAAAGGTGCATTTCACACACAGTCGGCAACAATCCCACGTCCAGATGCCCCAAGAGAAATGAACCCATGTCCCCACGAGACCCAGTGAGGAAGTCCGTGGCTGCTCTACTCCCATGGCCACAACCAGAAACAGCTCACGTGTCCACTCTCTGGACGTGGAGCCCAGCATGCCTGCCGTGTTCAGGCAACAAAAAGGAACCGAGGACAGACCTGCGCTCGCTGCGGTGGGAACCAGGCCAAAGCCCGCAGGGTGCTGTCCCGGTTACAGGACATTCTGGAAAAAGTGTGGATGGAGAACAGACCATGGTTTGCAGGGACGGGTGTGGGAGGTGCTGGGCAATAGAGGGCCGGCCTGAGAGGACCTGGGAGGCAGAGCCTCCACCTGGACCGTGGAGGTGGTGGCACCTGCCCTGGCCCCCTGCGTCCAATAGCATCAGACTGTAAAAGGGAACTTCCTTCATGCTGGTCGTAGCTCCACCCCACCCACAAACCACGGGCCTCTACGTTGGAGGACAAGGGTATCCCATGCACCAGGCACATGCTGAATGGCTGACGAGCAGCGTCCCCTGCGGTCCAGGGTCCAGCGGACACTGTGCATCCCCCATTTTACAGATGAGGAAACCAAGCCCTGGGGAGCCGTGTCTGTCGCCCAGCTTTGCCCACCAGGCCTGACTCCAGTGACCTCCACATGACAGGCTGTCCTGGGGGACACCTCAGGGGTCACCAAGCCAGCTGTCCCCATCTCCCATTTTCCAGAGGGAGGCCTGGGAGTGACTGGTCCAAACCCTCAAGCACAGGAAAGGATCCAGTTCTCGCCTGTGCTCAGGAAGCTCCGTGCTCCTTGGCGCAAGGTCACCAAGAAACAGCCCGCAAGTGCACAGGGCTCTGCAGGGAGCTCTCCGAGGGGTCAGGCAGACCTGGGGCCTGTCCCAAGGATCCAGCCCCACGGGGGACGCCTCCCCAGCTGGAGAACCCCAGGACGGCACCACCTGCCGCTGGGTGCGGAGGGGCTGCAGGAAGGGGTCAGGCTCAGGCTGGGGGGCCCCGTCCTCCCTGGGCTGCTGAATGCCCCCACCCACTGCCATTCTGGACACAGACCAGGGGTCAGAAGGCAAAGGCCAGCACCGAGGCCCACGCTGCCAGGAGCAGCAGGAAGGCAGCCAGTCACCCAGCAGCTCAACCCCCCAAGGGAGCAGCCTCCCGCACCCTGGAGGACTCTCCTCCGCCCCGCCTGCCCTGCTGTGCACCCACGGGCAGGTGTCATGGCCACTCAGCGCCTCAGTTTCCTCACCCATGAGAGGAGGGCTGCCTTCCTGTCTGTACCCGTCCCCGTGGCTTAATGGGGAGGACACGCACAAAGCACCAGAGGGGTCTGGCTGCCCAGCATGTGGCACATGGGAACATGTGACAGCCCCTTGGTGGCTCTGGAAAGGCCACCTTCCTGTGCAAGCTCAGGCAGCCTGCGCTGAGACACTGGTTCATGGAATGTCCTCATCTGGGAGTTTTGGGGGCCACCCGGGCAGCAGGGCCAGTGCTGGAGTCCTGTCTAGCCAGCGCACAGCCCTGCACCTGCCCTGCTCCACTGCTGGCCCAGGGTCCTTGGGCGAGGCCTGGCCCTGGAGTCCAGACCCCCTCAGGGAAGGGGCTTCTGGGTGACGGTGGGGGGACGGTCTCCTGGGTCTGTTTCAGACAAGCAGGGTGCGGAGATGACCACAAGGACAAGAACCAACGGGGACCCGCCTGGCAGGGTCCCGAGGGTCCATCCAGAGCACACGGCGGGAGGGCGGGCACGGCTGCTCTGACGCCGGTGGAGGACTGCGTGAGGCAGGGCGTCCCTGCTGACCGCGCCCGAGCCCCCGCCAGGCGTGGTGCCGCGTGTGGCTCCCCGAGGACACAGGACATGCTGCCCGAGTGGAGATGCTCTGGTCCCCGGCGGCCCTCGCCCGCCCCGAGCTCTGCGGAGCCCCGGGTTTCTGCAGGAGCCCTCCAGGCCCCCCAAAAGGGCAGCACCGGGGTAAGGTCAGGCTGGGGGACAGAGCGCGGAGGCCCCCAGCAGCCTGCTGTGGCTCGGCGACTTCGCCTTCAAGGATTCCTTCTCCCATCAGAACAATGAACAAGGGAACAAGCGTGTGGAGAGCGCGGCCCAGCCTCACTTCCTGCCCGCTCTCCTGGGCTGCCACACGCCCCGCAGGCCAGGTGGCCGGAACCACAGACGTGACTTCACAGCTCTGGGGTCAGATGCGGGCAGGGAGGGTCTCCTGCTCGCCCAGCCTCGGTGGTTGCGGTTTGCCCCATGTGTGCGTGTGTGCGGCCCGTGTGCGCGTGTGCGTGTCTGCCTCTCCTCACGCGGCGTCCACAGGACGCGGCCTCTGGGTCAGAGCCACCACTGCCGCCTGACCTCGCCTTAACCAGGCACATCTGAGCAGGCCCCGTTCCGCCAGGGCCAGCTCGGGGCTCGGCAGGAGTCTCGCCGAGGGTTAATTCATGGTGCGTGAACAGCAGACCTTCCTCGGCCTCAGCCCGTCTGTCTTCCACGGCCTCCTGGGCCCAGGTGCTGTGTGTCCTGGAGACACCGCCCGGGTCTCTGTGCTCCCCACACCTGGCAGAGCTCCCTGGCTCTGCAGGGACTGGACAAACCCTTGCTGCCCTGGCCACTTCGGGCGGGCCTTGGCAGCCCAGAGCCCTGCTCCCTTGCTGCCCGCTCCAGGCTGGCAGCGACGCCCTACGCTGTGCCCGGCTCCATCGCGGCACCTTCCCATCGGCCGCCCTGTACAAACAGCCCTGCTCTGGCCGTCGTCCGCCCGGCTCCAGGCTCCTGATATGAGTGTGGAGGTTGGACCTTCCTGACACCGCGGTGATTTTCACACAGCAATCTGGTCACCACGTGTGTTGGCACCTGGGCTGGTCTCCACCGTGACTTGGCAGGACCGCAGCAAGCTGCTGGCCATGATGGACGTGTGCCCCTTGGCACTCCCTGCCCACCCGGCCGCCGGCCACCGCCGTGCCAGCCCAGGGACTGTGGGCAGCCAGCCCCCGGCAGCTGCCAGGCCTGAGTGCCAAGACGCAGAGCGATATCCCAGCATCGCTGTGGCCAGGGACGGCTCCCTGGGCAGCCTCTGGAAGCAACACGGTCTCTCCCGCCTCTCTTGGCCCGACTGCTGGGAGGGCTGGGGCCGGCGGCTTCCTGAGGTCCTCCCACCCACCTGCCTCCACCTCCCTCAGCCCAGCACCAAGCAAGGCCACAGAGAGCCTAGACACGGAGACCGCAGACTGGGAGGAGCTTGGCCTCAGCAGGGGAAACTGAGGCAGGGTCCAGGAAGACAGGGCCCAGACCAGAGCCCGGGGCCAGGCTGTCCAGCTCTCAGCAGCCAGCAGGCAGGGCCCAGATCCCCACCACCTGATAACTGCAACTGGGCAAATGGCTTCCCCTCGGTGCTCGGCCACCCAGCCAGAGGGGGACGAGGCAGCAGCCCCTCAGGACGGCCTGCGGCCGCTGGGTCCACCAGCACATGGGAACAGTGCCCGGAGCTGTCCGCTGTCAGGTGCGGGACAGAACCCGAGTGATGGGGTCCCAGGGAAAGTCGGAGAGGGAACAGGAAGAGGCAGCGCCAGGCGGCCCCTGAGGCCAGCAACCCTTGTTCACACAGCATACCACTATGAGGCACCATATGTATGCAGGCCCCATCCCGTGCTGCTGAAACCCCAGGAAGGACTCTAGTCCCTGGCTCCCCAGTGCTGGCCTCCGGGAGACTAGATAGATGGAGAAGAGCCAAGGGGACTTCCGCGCCCTGCGCGTGGACCCAGGAGGGGCTCCAGCAGCTCAGGACCCCAGCCCCGGCCTGCGCCCGGCCCTCCCCAGCCCCGCGCAGTCCTCCGCTCCCACACAGAAGGGCAAGCTCGCCCTCCAGCAGATGGTGTGAGCCAGCGCCCCTGGTGAGGGGCCCCCACAGAGCCAGGGGTCAGGACACCCAACGGGCGGGTCTGAGAGGGAAGCGGCCCTGGACCTCTCTTGGAGCGACTGGGTTGAATGGGACGTCATTAAATGCATTTCGTCAGATTCTTGTTACTTTTTAATGTGGTGACTCGATGATTCTAAACTCCCGAGTGATGTGCCTCGGCTTCCGCTGGGCGGGGCTGCTCTCCAGACTCCAAGGGCCCCGAGCCCGGGCTGCAGTGGGGAGCGGAGGCTCGGTGTGAGGGGTGACCTCCAGGAGGGCAGAACTTGGGTTCCTTGCCGGCAGAAGACCCGAGGGCCCCAGGAGTGTGGGCAGAGAGGCCAGCACTGTCCCCATGGTGGCAGAAGCAAGCTGGCCAGAGCGTGCCCTGCTCGCCTCCATCCTACTGCCGGAAGAGGTCCCTGGCCAGCGGGGCTCTGCAGAGGCCACCTCCGCGAACCCCCAAAGTCCACCATGTCTCTCCCAGGGAGCCCACTCAGACTGCCCGAGGGCCCAGGGCCCACAGCAGCAGACCAGGGACGGAGCCGGGCCTGGGTAAGATGAAGAACTGTCCTGGGCGGCGGCAGCTGGACCCGAGACCGAGACCTGGACACGCCCGCAGGGGCAAGGGCGCCCCACCGTGGCCGAGAGGGGCAGGAGAGGGCTGCTTCTCAGGGCCCCACCGCTTCCTGCTCCACTCAGAGCGCGGCCCTGCTGGCGGCCCAGGTGAGCACGCGGAGCGGAGCACGCCCAAAACACACAGCAGGCTGGGGCCCGTGCGGCTGAGAGGCCCAGAGGCTGGCGGGCAGAGCGGGCGGAGGCTGCCCTGTGGCCGGCCTGGTGACATCGGAACCTGGCCCAGGGAGGAAGGGACGGCCCTTGTCCCAGGTCACCTGGGACTCTAGACTCCCTGCACAGCGCTCCCTCAGCCAAGTGCCGCCGGGACCAGCCATCCCTGCGTGTGACTGAACTTTGTCCTTGAAAACAGTGTCCTAACTGCCCAGGAGGGCTGCTGCCCAGAGGCGCTGTCCTGGAAAACAGGACACCTCCCGCCGTCCACGGCACCCGACCAGAGCAGAGGTGCCCGCCGTGTGGGAGGCGTGCAGGGCCGTGACACGCCAACCCCGACGTGGCCTGGGACGGGGGGCCCACCAGAGTCAGCCATCTGTCCCCTCTGGGGTCCAGCACTCACTCCTGTGACCCCACCCCGTGCATGCACAGACCCCAGCGGGCACAGGACTGCAGCCCTGCCTGTGAGCACCTCGGGGCCTGGGGGCCACCGTGGGAGGTGGTCTGCACAGAGGGCGGGTGACCCGCGGCTCCTGGACCCTCTTCCCGGGAAGGCGGGGCGGGTGGACCGGCGCCTGCGGGATCTGTAGGCAGAAGGCTGTGGGCTGAGCCCCGCGGGCCCTTCGCCGGCTCCGGCCCTGGTTTCCGCATCTGCCCAGTGGGGGCGGCGGCCAGGTCACCAGGGCTGGGAGAGGAGAGGCCCTGGGCGCCTGGAACCCAGCAGGCAGCAGGCAGTAGCCACTGTCGCAACTACGGCAACAAGAAACGTGACACACACCGCGACTGTTGTGATCCGAGAGCCGCGTGAGCACACGTGCCGTGGCCCTCCCACCACGCTCAGCACGCTCTGCACGCGGGCAGGTGGGCAGGCGCGGGCACCTCAGGTCTGCGACTTCGCTCACTCTTCACCTGTGCCCAGGGTGGGGCTGTGGGCGTGACCCGGGGCCACGGGGAGCAGGCGGGCGCGGTGGCACCGGTGCTGAAGCTCTGCTCCCGGAGGGTCGGGCCCAGCCGCCCTGACCGGCCAGGGGCAGCCCACGGGGCTGAGTCAGCCGCCCCACTTACGGAGGGTGCCGGGCCCACCGTGCCTTTAGGCCTGTGGTGAGGCAGGAAACCATGGCCGGGGCACCTGGCAGAGCGACCCTGCGCACCGGGCCAGCACTCCAAGAGGGGAAGAGTGGGCCGGGCCCACGGTCCCTTCAAGGCAGGCCCCAGACCCAGGCCCCAGGCCCAGGCCCCACGGCCTCCCAATGGCTGCCCCGTCCCCACCCTGGGGACCAAGCCTTCAACACAAGGCTTTCGGGACACTCAAAATGCAAACTGCCTCGAGGGGCTTCAGGGGCCAGGATGGGACGACTGGGCCACCCCCACCCACCAGGACGGAGTGGCCACACCAAGGGCTCCTTGGAGACCCGGTGGCCACCACAGCCCCAGAGAGACTGCTGCCCTGTGGACAGAAGGCTCCGCCCCAGGCTCCCTGGACACTCCCCTCACTCCCAAGTCGCCTCCTCCTAGAAGCCACCCCGACCTCCCACCCCCACCCTGACCTCCCACCCCCACCCTGACCTCCCACCCCCTCCCCCCGAGCTCATGTCCTCTGGGGCCAGGGCACGGTGCTCGGGGACACCAAGGCAGGCGTCCTGGGGGACAGCAGGCCACCCCTCCTCACAGCTGGGCACGCCATCTGCACAACCGGGAAAAAAACTCTCGGAAGAATCCAGAGAGCATGCGCCACACCGGGCACGGGCCACGCCAGGTACACTCCATGCCAGGCACGGGCCACGCCAGGCACGGGCCACGCCAGGTGCACTCCAGGCTGGGCACAGTCCACACTGGGCACAGGCCACGCCAGGCACGGGCCACGCCAGGCACACATCCCAGCGTGGCTGCTTGAAGGTGTGGCATGGTCACAGGGGCCCCTCCAGCTCTGTCCCCAGCCCTGCCCATGTCTCCCCACACACTCGGACGGGAGCCTCAGACTGGACGACAGATGGGAGGACAGGCCTGGCCCGGGTCCTCGGGGCAGTGAGGGACTGGGCCCCAAGAGAGAGACGTGGCTCCGAGGCCCCCAGCCACAGAGGACAGCCCCGGGGAGCCAGAGCCCAAGAGGAAGACAGGGAGACCGCAGGGGGCAAGGGCATCGGCCCCACCCGGAGCGGGGGCACCGACAAGCTGCGGGGAGCGCTGCTGGGAAAGACCAGAGCACAGGGACCAGGACGCGGGTGTCCTGCAGGTCCCCAGGGCAGAGGGCAGGCGGAGCCCAGTGGTCCAGGCGCCTTTGGGGACCAGCCACGGCACTGCTCCCGGAGGGGCCGCTGACGGGAAGGGGTGGCCGGGTCTGGGCAGGACGGGCTGCGAGGCGGGCAGCTGAGGCTCGAGGACCTGGCCACGTCCCAGGGCCACCCGAGGGTGCAGACCGGGCCCTGCCCCTTCCCCAGGGGCCTTTTCCATTCTGGTCCTCTCTGAAGGAGAGGAGGGCCACCTCGGGCAGCTCAGATGAGGAGGCACCAGGCCCAGGGAGAGGCTGCTCCAGGCCAGGCAGCCACACCATGGGCAGACGAGGGGACCGGGGGAGGGCTGCCACCCCTCAGAGGACAGAGGTCACGCCCCCCGCCCAGTCCTGCTTCCCCGCCAGCTAAACAACGGGAGTAACGGACCTCCTGCCCTCCAGGGTCCTGAGCGTCCAGACGACGAATGTGACATAACCCAGAGGCAGAGATGCCACCCAGAGGCTCCCGCACGCTCCCCCGAGCCCTCAGGCTCATGTCGCTCATTTGACAGGTAAGGAAACCGAGGCAGGAGGAAGCCACACGACTGAACTTTCACAGGGAGCCAGCAGGAGATGACGTGGATTCGAGCCCTTGGCCACCTGGGTCCACCACACGTCCCTCCACCCACAAGCAGGTGCTTGTCACCTGGGACACCCAGGAGCTCCCGAGAACCCCTCCAGCAGAAAGCACAGTGCAGGGGCTCAGGGACCAGCTGTGACCCTTGAGTGGAGGGGCAATAAAGAGCCCACGCTTTCTGAGAAACCCTCTGGCAGGGCGTGGTGTCCACACTGTCATCGCAGTGGCTCGGGAGGCTGAGGCAGGAGGATCACGAGTCAAAGCCAGCCTCAGCAACAGTGAGGCAGTACGCATCTCACCGAGACCCCGCCTCTAAATAAAGTACAAAACAGGGCTGGGGTGCGGCTCAGTGGTCCAACACCCCTGGGTTCAACCCTCGGTACCAAAAAGGAGAAAGCAGCCCTCTGTGCTGCTTCAGCACCTCCAGCTCCCTGAACAGGACACCCCAGCAGCCCCGCGAGCCACTGCAAGGGCACCTCTGCCCCGTCTGCTAACCAGGGACCCTCTCTGCACCCTGGCGCCTCCCGCCCAGGGACTTGTGCTGAACCGTGCCCCCAAATCCACGGGAAGAGGCCCAAGGCCCTCGGGCATCAGTGCGCTTGCCTGGAGACGGCCTTTACGGAGGCCGAAAGGGGACGTAGGTGGCCCGAACCCATCTGTGTCCTTGTAGGAAAAGGCGATCAGGACACAGACCCACAGAGGACCACGTGAGACACGGGAAGGACGCCGTCTGCCCCAAGGAGGGGCCTGGGGAGAGCTGACGGGGACAATGGCTGCCTGTTGCCGCGGTGGCCTGGCTGTGGTGGTTTGTCACAGCAGCGCAGGAAACTCACAGGGCCACGGGAGACACTGCTTCCCCGCCTGGTGCCGACTACCCGGCTGCCCAGGCCACAGACCACGCCCACCGGGCACCCAGGCCTCAGCAGCAGGAGGCCGCCGAGGGCGACAGCCCCGTGCTGTCCCGGGGCCCCTGGCCCGTCCTGCCACCCAGCCTCAGCATGCCTGGAACCTAGTGGACGGGAGCAAGTGGCCACCTGACCCGGGGCCTCCGCAGCAGAGGGGCCTGAGCAAGCCTGCTGGACTCTGACTCTCAGCTCCCTCGTGGCCGCTGTGTGGACGTGACCTGTGTGCCCAGCCTATTGGCTCGGCCTCGCTCAGCCCTGCCCGTCGCCCAGGAGTCGGTGGGACCTGGGAAAGGACAGGATTCCCGGGGCCTTTCCTCGTCTCTCACTCCAGCTGGGAGGCCAAGGAGAAGACCAGACTGAGGTCAGGGCCCATGGGGGTCAGGGGAGCCACCAGCACCCAGAGGAGCAGCCCCTGCAGGACACTCTGACGGCAGGACGCCCTGCCCCAGGAGCAGGTCACTGTCCCCATGTCCCCATTCCACCCAGTGAGGTGAAGGACCCTTCATGAAGGTCACTCAGCTAGCGCTGGGCCGGGAGGCGCAGTCGGCCTGGCTGCCCCTGGGGACGCCCCCGTGGAGACCTAGACCTTCCCGGCTGCCCTCTCCCGCCCCGCCTGGGGCTGGGCCACACCCCAGGGGCTGGGTGCTCGGGGCTCCGCTGATGGACGTCTCTGATCCCAAGAGAACGCAGACCTCAGAACCAAACTCAGTCGCCCCAGCCACACTGTCCCAGCGCCGCGGTTGGTGCCCGTGTTCTGAAGCTCGGCGGGAGTGCCCTGGCGCCTGTGTGGGAGAGGGAGTGGGTGGCGCCAGCCTGGCCGCCTCCGCGCCCCACAGCCCACGCCCGGGTCTTGGGGCCCGGTCTTGCTTGGGTCGGACCTTGGCTCCACTGCTGGGTCCCACAACCCTGCCACGAAGTGACCGACCCCCCTCAGCCTCCCAACCCGTGAGACAGGACAGAGCTGTTGCCCAGGGGCCCTCGTGTTCGACAGGTGAGGCCAGGGCTGGGCACGAGGCCGGCCACCGTCCTCCAGGATCCTGGCCCCCAAAGCCAGTCTGCCCAAGATTTGGCCCTAGCACCCCAACCCCGGTGCTGCCCCAAGTCGCCCCTGGTGAGTTCTTCCAGCCCCTTAGAAGTATTCTCTTCGCTTGCTTCAGTCTCATCCCTATGCCACCAGGGGATGTGGGGGGATCACCCAAATTCTCCAATGGATCAATTAGGATGAAATCTGACTCCATACAACTTTCCTCTCACGTAAAAAAGTCCAGGCAAAAGTGATCTAAGGCTCCAAAAAGTTGGCAGGATTCCGCTTTTCCTTCTATCTTACTGATTCACCACCACTAGGGTGTGACTCTAACCCTCATAGCCTAAAATAGCTTCAAGAGCTCCAGCCATCACATTCACCTTCCAAGGAGTCTGTCCAAAGGGACAAGAGCAAGCAGGATGTGAGCAGAGGCCTGAAAATCTTTTGTACGTTTAAGCCGCCATCTTGGAGCCGGGACATTCTGCTACCACATCAACGAGCCCAGGCTAATCTCCTGGGATAAGAGAGCATGGGCTATTCAAGTTGAGCCCTGGCGTGGAAGAGAGACCACCCTCTATCCAGCCAGGCTGGACAGAGTCAGCCAGCAAACTGACAATCCAGGAAACTGAGGGACGCTTGCTGTTTGAAGCCACAAAGCTTTGGGCTGTTTGCTATGCAGCAAAAACTAGCGGATACGGTTCCTGAGCTACGGCGAGGCTGGGAAATGTCTGTTGACTGGGCCACAGCTCCCTGATGTCCATGTCGTCAGGACAGGCGTAGAGCGGCCCCCGCCCCAGCCGAGGGCCAGGTCCTGCTCCAGGCTGGCCCCCCAGAGCCCCGATGGAGCGAGGTCGTTCTCCCACACCTCACTGCCAAGATTGACCTGAGACCAGGGAGAAGGCCCTGCGGAGGCCTCGCCACCGCCCCCTCTGGTGGGCAGTGGAATAGCAGCTGGACCTCAACCTACTCAGGGGTTGCCCCACAGGGTTCACTGGACATCTGGGGACCGGCGGCTGCTCGCCCTGAGCCGCCTCAGTCTGCCTGACTGTAAAACGGACTGGCTGAACCAGATCTCCACAATGTGCCCTCTGTCCTCAGCTGGGTTCTCGTCCCAGCTCTGCAAGCGGCTGTCCCCAGTGGCTGGGCCCCTGCGCCCTGCGTGCCCACACACCCACCCTCCGCAGTCCCTGCCACTCAGGGAGCCCAGGGCAACCGACGTCCACACGTGCCCCGACCAGCTCCCGGTGACCCCCAGGGCACAGAGCCCCTTCCTCTCCCCACCTGGGTGCCTAGCTGGGGTCTGAGCACATGCTAGGTGCGCAGGGAAGAGCAGGAGCTCTAGAAGCTTCTAACGTGCTTCCAGGACAGCTCGGGAGGCAGAGGCTGCTCTCCGGGCTGCCCCACGTCTCACATTCCTTCGCTTGACCTTCACAGCGCGGCCGCTCAGGAGTCCGCCCGGCGAGCGTTACTCAGCTTCAGGGGAAAACACCCATCGGCTCCAGAATGAGCAGTCAACAGACGGGCGCCCTTCTGTCCAGCACCCGCCACCCTGGACGACGGGGCGGAGGACACCACGGGGGCTTCCATGTGACCAGGGTCCTGCTCCATCACCCGTTTCTCCTCTGACAAAGTGAGGCTTGGTGGGGTGCAGCAGGTGTGCTGGGCCTCCAGGCCTGGCCGTCACCCACTCTGAGCTGCCTCAGTTGCCCATCTGTGCAATGGACTGGTTAGACCAGATCAGGGGTCCCAGGCAGGGCAGGGGTGCAGTGGGCAACTGGCAAAGTGGATGCCACCTAAGGGGCCCGTGCTTCAACCACAGAGCACCCTGACCTCTGCTGGAGAAACGCCAGCTGGCGGTGCCAGCGCGTCCGATTTTCTCAGGAGAAATGGAAGTGGAGGATTGGGGACTCCTGTAGGGGGCTGTGGGTGGCCCCACACAGACACATCCACATCCCAACCCGCAACCTGTGTGTGACTTCATCTGGAAACACGGGCTTCACAGTCATAACTGAGTTGGGGATCTTAAGATGAGATCATGCTAGGGACCCCAAAACCCAACCTCGCGTGTCCTCCTATGGGGTAAGAGGACAGACCACATGGAGCAGACTGGAGTGACAGGGCCACAAGGCAGGGGACACCCGACCCTCGGGGGGTGGGAGGCGCACGAAGGAGCCTCCATTGGAGGCTTCAAGAGAACGTGGCCCTGCAGACCCTGGTCTTGGATCTCTGGATTCCAGAACCGGGAGAGAATCGACTTCTATTGTTTAAGCCACAAGTTTATGGTGGCCTGTTACAGCAGCTACAGGAAGCTCATACACCCTCACCGCTGAAGGAGCAAACCCCGGGCAGCCAGCCTGGCCCTGGAAGCCCCAGTCAGCGGGGTCTGGGTCTAGCTTGCAGAACTGTGGTGGAGTCTGGGGGACGTCAGCAACCCTCGGGCTGCTCTGCAGAGCGCGGTGGTGACAGTGCCCCCGGGCCCGGCAGGCCGCAGCTTTGCACACTGTCAAGTGCTGTTCCAGGTTAAACGGTGGGAACTCCCTGCCCTGCCGCCCCAAAGAAAGGCAGGTGCACGGCTACCGAGGCCAGCACACTCGGCCACCCTTGGGCTGCCCTGCCCGCCCCGAGAGGAGCAGGCCTGGCCCTCCCCCCGGGGAGGCAGCTGTCACATGGCAGAGGTGCCAGGCGGGTGGAAGGCCACCCCCCTCCTGGCACCGCCGTCTACTGCAAATGCCCAGCTGGAGTTGGTGCCAGCAGCTTTCAGGGGCTGTCATGTGCCCAGGCTGCTGGCGGCCAGCCGGCCAAGGGACCTGCCCCCCCTCCCCTTGACACACCTCTGATTCGGAGGAATGTGTGTCGGAGGAATGTGTGTGTGCTTTTTATTCCTTGAAGGGGAAAAAGCGCTCTCTGCAGAATTCTTCCCGGGACCCCAGCTGCTGGCCACTGGCAAGGGGTCCTGGGAAGGTCAGGGCCCTGCAGGGACCACCAGCCTGCCTTCCCCAGACCCACAAGTGCCCTCTGAATGCCCCCACGTGGGAAGGACACAGGGTGTGGCTGCTGGCCCTGGGTCCTGGAGTCCCTCGCCCGCTGCGGACCTTGGGCTCTCCTCCTCTGCCCTCAGTCTGCTCACCACGAAACGGCGCTACCCACGGGGCTCCCTGAGGCACCCAGTTGGAGAACCACCACCCTCATCCTCTAAACTAGGACTTCGGGGAGTTTGTGTTTTGGGGGATCGTTACTAATGACACCAGAGTGACAGGCGTCCACAGGGCCTTGGGGCAGCCTGGCTGTCTGGCCAGCTCTGATGGGACACAGGTCGTGTGCTCAGTGCAGTGAACGCGGGCAGTGGGACAGACGCCCTACGCTCTCCCCGACGGGGCAGCTCCGAACCTCAGCCTCCACCAGCGTCCCTGGGGTGAGGCTTCTGCAGTCCAGCCAGGGGGATTCACTCATTCAGCATGGCCGGTTCAGGGCCACGGCGAGGCCTGCCCTTGAGATGAGCCTTCCGGCTTCTGGCACTTTCTCTCCTACCCAGCCTGGCAAACAAAGGAAGACTATGTCGGTCCAGCCTTGCCAGGTCCAGGACCTGGCTGGAGACCCCTTTCCGGCTGGAGGGGCTTCTGTAAGAAGGGCTTCTCCCAGGAGCGGGGGGTCAGGAGTCAAGTGCGCAGATTCCACCAGGATCGCCTGGTAGCCAGGGAGCAGTGCCCAGCGGCTGCCCACCCAGGTCACAAGGCCCCATGGCAAGAGGCTCAGCGTCACCAGGGGCAGCTCCTGAGAGCCCCCAGGAGCATGGGGACAGCCTCCCTTGTAAAGTGGGGTCCAGACCTAGCCCCAGGCCCCAGCAAAGGTGCCAAAGTTGGACTTGAATCCACACTTCACAAAGAGGGCCCCTGGGCTGGGCACCTCAGCTCGACCGGGTGCGGGGATGAGGCGACAGACGTGACAGCATGTGCACACACAGTGGACAGCGGAACCACGTCCAGGGAGCTGAAGACAAGGAAGCGCCCTCCCGATGTGCGCAGGGCACCCTCCCCTGGCTCTGACGCCCAGTGCGCTGCTCGGGAAGATCACCAACCCTTCGAAAGCTACACTTTGCCAGGGACCCTGAACAGACAGGAAGCCGCGAAGACACAGCGTGGGGTGAGGACAGAGCAGGCCCAGGCGGCCAGCCGTCCAGCACGGGCCAGCCCCCGTCGTCAGGCGCCAAGCGTCCCCCGTTCACCACTGGGGGAATCACGCAGAGTGGGGGTGAAGAAGGAGGTCATCTGTGCCTTACAGGGGTGCCCAGGCTCGGGAAGACCGCTGGGCTGGGGGACTCACAGTCAGGGCGGGCTCCCTAAAGGCCACCTCCAGGACCAAGGCCCTGGCATCGGGGGAATCCGCCCCGCCCGCCGCGGGAAGGCGGCCTCCCAGCACGGCCCCCGGGTGGGCAGAACTGGCACGCTGGACTGAGCTATCTAGGGCCAGGATTCGGAATGCCACACGCAGCCAGGAGTTAATGATCAACCGGCCACCCCACCAGAAGACCCGGCGATGACAGGGCTGTAAGTGCGCATGACATCCAGCACCTTCTGACCTCGTGCTGTGGGCGGCCCAAGGGGCTCCCACGTGGGGACATCACCAGGGCCAGCCACGCCGAGAAGCACCCCTGCCTCTGGCCCCTTTCCCCGGTGGCCATTGCCAAGGGGACACTTTCTTTCCCGAGCTGCACGTCTGGGGAAGAGGTCTGGGGTTTTAAAGGGTGCCTTTGCCCCTGGGAGGAAAGGCGGGCAAGGGAGTCAGCCCCGGCCACCTGCCCGGCACGGGAAGTGCCCTCTGGAAGAGCTGCTGACTTCTGCCAATTTCTATGCTAATTCCAGAAATGACTCTTCCCACATTCAATAAAAGCTCAGGAATGTTCCAAAGTTCCAAACAGACTGTGCTGCCGATGGCCGGGGAGCCCCGCGGACCTGCCCGCAGGAGCGCCGCTCTCGCCAGGCGGGGCCAGACCACGTGCTCCCCCAGCCGATGGCCAGAGCGAACTGCTGGGCGTCAAAGGCGGCCGGGTGCCATCGTGACCTTGAGCTCCCTTTAACAAATCCAAGACTGCAGAACAGAACCGGGGTCCACGTTGAGCCCCAGTGTCAGAGCCAAAGAACACTGCCCCACCCCGCGGCCCAGCTGCTCCGCAACACCCGGAGTCCCTCCCGCCGCGCCGGGGCTTTCTGTCCCCACCGCACAGGGACCTGCCCTCCTCACAGGCGTGGCGTCTGCCCGGCCCGCGCCTGCTCCCTTTCTCCAGGTCACGGGCTCCTCTGGTCCGTCCAAGCTTAGAGGTGCCTTGGCCGGGGAGGCCCACCCACAGGCGAGGTGAGGCCGGGGTTCCGCCCTCCAGGAGAGCGGCGCCCGTCCCGGCTCCTCACGGCGCCCGTGGGATCACTGGCTTGTCCGGTGTCTGCACTGACCCCAGCCCACAGCTTCCTGGAGCGGGAACCAGGTCTACCAGGCACTGACCCCCGGGACCTGAAGACTGTTGGGGACTGCAAGGAGGGAGGGAGAGGGGTCTGGCGGACAGACGGGCAGGTGGTGGACGGGTGGGCAACACTGACCGTCCTCCAGAGAGCCGCCTGTCGTGGTGGAATAATCTGCGTCTCCTGCGTCCACACCGCTCACGCCGTTCCCTCCAGGAGCTGCCCCTCCACGCCCACATCCAAACGCTGCCTGCAGCGGTGTCCCCGGTCCAGAGCCCTCGCCTTTCCCACATCCAGAGACTGAATGACCCACCTCTGTCCACCAGGCCATGACGCGCTGTGTGAGGGACGTGTGCTGGGACAAATGACAGCCCTGTCCTGAGGCCCCCATGGCCCGAGCCCAAGCTCACTCAGCCACTTCTCACCGAGGGACCCAAAGTCAGGGGTCCTGGCTGAGCCTCAGTGTGCCCACCTACGGAAGGCACCTCGTGGGAGTGGCAGGTCCCAGGCCCATGCGTGCAGATGGCCAGGGTAGTGCCCAGCACAGCTCAGGGCACCTCTGCCCCAGCAGACGGGGCAACCGTTCAGGGACGCAGGGCCCGGGGACGCCTACCCTGGCGACCCCCCGCCTGCTTCTCCCTCCTCCCAGCACACCTCGCAGGCTGGGGCCATCCAGGAGCCGCCCTGTGGGTCCTCAGCCCCCTACTGTCCACTTCAAGGGCCACCAGAGTCCCAGTCACCAGGCTGGGTCTTGGAAATGCTCCTGGCTCCTCAGCACAGCAGAGGCCTCTCACCAGCCTGCAGGGCCCACAGGCATGGCCTCTGCCCCAGCTGCCCCCTCCGCACGCAGCGCTGCAGCCCAGCAGGCCTCACCTTGGGCACCTGCCGCTGTCCCCGAGCCGCGCTCAGCTCCTCCTTCCCCTCCCCGGGCCTGGGCCGAGGTTTCTCTTCACCAGCCTGGCCCAAATCCTGGGCACAGCCACACGGACAGGTCACACGGGAGGTCTCAGTGCTCGCCTGGGACAGTCTCGTCCCAGCCCCTGGTCCCCAGGGGACACTTGGAAAAGTGGATGAAGGAGGGAGGGATAGGTGAGGACATGCTCACTCACTGGTTCAGTACTGCCGCAAACAATGGGTTGGCATCAGTCAGAGCAGAGCCCGGCGACAGCCAAGCCCGGTCTGTGATCTGAAGGACCCGCCCCGCCCTCCGTGACTTCCGTAAATGTGTAAATGAAGAATAGATAAGCAATTAGTGACCACATACTGATAACGCACAATCCATCCATGCACTTGGTGACTCGGGATGCCCGCCCAGAGAGGCGGCCAGGTGTTTGGATGGGCACCAGGGGCTCCTCTCTCAGGTCTCAGTCGAGATCTAGAAGATTCCTAAGAAAGAGGAAGTTCAGGCCCCAGAAACTGTTCGAGCCTCCTGGCGCTGCTGCGACCATGAACCCCCAGGGTGGCCTAAGACACCCTGTCGACCGTGGACGTGGGAAGCCTGAGGGAGCTGGGGGCAGGGCCGCGGGCCCTCCAAAGGCCTCAGAGGACGCTCCCCACCACCTCCCGCTTCTGGTGGCCCCTGGTGCTCCCTGGCCGCGTCCTGCCATCTCTGCCTGCGTCTTCTGGGGCCTCTCCTGCCCCGGCTCTCACAGGACACTTGCCCACAAGGACCATAACGTGACCTCATCCCTGGTCACTTGTGTTCACTTTCCTGTTTGCCAGTAACGCACCACAGACAGGGTGGCCATGAAGAGGGTCACTCTGCATCACATCTGGTGGAGGGCAAGAGGCCTCCTCTGTGGTGGCCCCTGGCTGGCAGTCCTGAGGTGGCGCAGGGCGTCACAGGACAAGAGACAGAGCGGGAGTCTGTCTGGGCTCTCCCTCTGGGGAGCCACTCAGCCTGGGTCCCCCGGGTGACCTCGTCCAGTCCTGGTCTGCCCCCAGGGCCTCTGAAGCTCCACAGCAGGGCCTCAATCCCAACACGAATCTCGGGTAGAGGACGATATTCAAAGCACAGCCCCCACCTAAACCACACCTACAAAGATCCTTTTTCCAAAGACAGCCATGGCTGCCAGTCCTGGGGGTCAGGACTTGGACAAGTTGTCAGCTCCTAGCAAACGTCCTGAGGCCAGGAGGCATGACACGGGACCATGACAGGCAGGAGCTTGGTCCCAGTGCACCTGGGTGGTGGGTGGCTGGCTCCTGCCGGCCCCGGCCCAGAGCCACGGCTGGTGGATGCCACGGCTGGTTCACACTGGGAAGGGACGTGGTCCCACGGGGGGGCAGCGAGGACAGGTGGAGAAGCAGGTGCGTACCCAGGGCTGCGCAGTCCTCGTGCCTCAGGCTGGCATGGAGGGCGGGAGGGGCTAGACCCTAGCCGCACTAGAGGCTGGGAAGACCCCACACACAGACAGCGAGTCAGAGCCCGGGCCGGGAGGCTGGCACAGGTAAAGGCAGGTGGAGGAGGGTGTGGCTGGGCCACGGGTCCGCATCCCCCAGGGCTGGGGGGCAGGCGGCAGGCCACCTGGGCGGCACTCAGCCGAGCCAGCCACTCACCACGGCAACCCCAGCTACGTGGTGACGAACAGGCAGCGCAGGCACCTGGGTGACAGGCAGGCCCCAGGGGAGCCCTGGCTGTGTGGCCAAGCCACTCCTGCCGTGCCAGGCTCGGCCCCCGTGACACCAGGGGCCTCACACCCAGGTCTCCAGGGACCCTTCTGCTCAAAGACCCCAACTCCTGAAAAATCAGAGACTCGACCACGTGGAACACGCTCATGGGACAGCCTCACCCAGGCGGTCACCAGCTTCTCCAGCAGGCAGAGGGTCCCCAGGCTGCTCACCCTTCCTGAGGCCGCAGGTCCCCAAGGCACCTCTCAGACAGACAGGACGCCGCAGCTGCCCCTCCCCAGGATTCTCTTTCTCCTTCCCAGAAACTGAGGCCCCAAAGGCCCCACACTGCTGTTTGCTGTCCCCACCTGGCTTTCTGTGGCCAGCCCCCATGGAGCCCGGCACTGCCGCTGCTCCCTGCTCCGACCACACAACGGGCGCGGGCTGGGCCCCGGAAGCCTCCCCTGTCCTGCTGGGGCAGTCTGTGGGGGGCAGGAACCCCGGAAGCCTCCCCTGTCCCGCTGGGGCAGTCTGTGGGGGCAGGAGGCTCAAATGGGCTCCCAGTCCCTGACCACAGGCTCCCAGAATCACCCAGAGGCACCTTCCCACGGAGGCCTGCGAGACAGGCCAGGGGGCTCCAGGACTGGACAGTTGGGTTTTGCCTCACAGATCTGGATAAACTGGAAACGCAGAGGCCAGGCTGGGCAGCCAAGCTGGGCAGAGGACGCTCCTCCAAGAGCTGTGAGCAGGCCTGGGCGGCCGGTTCACACAGCCACAGCCCAACACGGCCCTGTCACTCAGGCCACCTGCCTGAGGCCCGTGCACCAGCCTCGCAGCCGCCACCAACCGCCATCCCAGACCCGGCATGCAGAGCCCCCCAGCAGCAGGGAGGCCGGGCCCCGCCAAGCGTGGGCCTCTGTCCATGGCGGATATTAATCAAACGCATCCTGATAGTGATCAATGGAGGGCACTTGGCAGCCTCGCCTGGCTGGGCTCCAGGTTCACCTTCCAGCACCAGAACGCCAAGGGTGGCAAATGTGATCCTTGGCACAGCCCAGCACACAGTCTCCCAGCTGTGGGAAAGAGCCCGGTGCACACACTTCCTCAGAACGAGCCCACAGGAAATGCTCACCGTGGCCCCATAAAGATCATCGGCTCGGCCGAGCAGGACAGAAATGCACTAGGCCCCCGTCCGACTCGGAGAGCCAGAGAAGCAGCCCTGTGGCACATCCCGAGCCAAAGCGGAGGCAGCAGGACAGGACTCCTGGCTCGCCCTATACATCCCGGTGTGGCAGAAGCGTCCAGGCCAGCAGGGTGGGCAAGGCCAGGCCACCACCTGACCCAGCACGGGGAGGCTTAGGAGCACACAGGGCAGGCAGAGCCGGGGCCCCAGGGCCAGCACGCAGGAATGCCAGGCCCGGCTGGCTCTCTGAACCTGCCATATGGCTCTGCGTCCTGGACCCCGGCCGGTGGCCAAGGAGGACCCTGGGGCTGAGCCTGCGCCTCCAGACACCACACGGGCCATTTTTCAAGGTGTTTCCCAACAGCCTCTGGCGGAGGAGCGGTCCTTTGAGAAGAGCGCTTGGGCCCGAGCCAGGTGGGGACGTCTGGGGGCTCTTGGCAGAAGCAGCCGCCTCCGAGGATCAAAGTCCCTCTCCTGGAACTCGCCTCTGTGCCAGGTGAATGGGCGCAGGGCATCGGGCTGGGCAAGGCCAGAGCCGCCTCACCCAGACGGAGGGTGGGGCTGGGGCTGACCGCAGGTGCTCCCGCCAGCCCCTGGAAAGCCCAGGCACAGCGGGGCACTCGGAACAAGGTCCCAGCAGACACTGCGCTGCTTGCTCAGACACAGTCCAGGGAGGGCAGAGCAAGAGTGGCGGTCCCTGCCCCGGCGTGGCTCGGCCCGTATGGCACCCAGGTCCTGTGAGAGTGGCATGGACCTCCTCCATCACAGGCCGCGGGTGCGGGCAAGGCAGGCCTGTAGTGGCCTGGTGTGGCATCATCCGCCTGGGGTCTCACTGGACCAAGGCTGTCTCCTCACCTCAGACCACTGGTGGCAGCTCCGGGGACAGAGAGGCTGCCAGGCCTGGTGTCCTGCTGGCCATCAACAGAGAAGGGCTCCAGGACACTGCTAGGTAGGAGGCCCCACATCTGCCACCCGCACCAGCTCCACACAAGGTGCCAGTGACCAGGCTCACCTCGTGGCACCCGCCACCAATAGTGCCCACGGGACCCACAGTCCCTAAGGAAAGTTCCCAAGGAAAGAGTAGGATCTACAAGGACCCCTGACCATCTCCCAGGGGCAGACATCCAGAGCCCGCACTGGTAGAGGCTGGTCTCTGCAGAGTCCTGGGAGGACACTGTGCCCTTCCTCCTCTGTCCTCACCACGGGTCAGCGAAGGAGGGTCTGCCACTATCCCAGGCCTACGAGTATGGCCACCCAGGGGCAGATGTGTGTGCCTGGCCAACTCTGAGCGCTGCTCCCAGCCCTGCTCAAACCACTTCTGTGGCCTCCATCAGCTCCGGGGATCAGCGGTGGGTCAGAGCAGTGGGCGGACACGTGGGCCTGTCTTACAGACGCAGAAACCGAGGTTCAGATGGGCACAGCAACTTGCCCGAGGCCAAACAGCTACAAAGTGGCAGGGTCACCAGGGTCACCAGGGTCACCCTGCCCTGGATTCCTCCCTCGTTCCCTGTCCTCCCTGCTGGAGACTTGGCCGTTCCAAGCAGTGGTGGGGGCTAGGGTCCAAGCCAGTGAAGGTCCCCAGAGTCACATCCACCCAGAACCTCAGAGCACAGCCCTATCTGGAAACATGCTTTGCAGACGTACCTCAGCCGAGGCCACCTGGAGGGGGACCTGAGTCCAACACACCTGGCGTCCCCATAAGAGGAGGGAAATCTGCCCCAGACACACAGGGAAGGTGGCCAAACAGCATCGGAAGCAGAGCCTAGAAAGACATGGCCACAAGCCAAGGGACACCAGGAACACAGGGGTCGCAGAAGCTGGGGGAAGCCGGGCGGGTCCGCAGAGCCCCCTCCGAGGCGGGTGCCCCACAGCCTGACCGGCACCCTGGCCTCTGAATCCGAGAGGTCTTGCTCCTGCGGCCGACGCCACCAGCCTGCAGGACTTGCTGCAGTAGCCCCGGAGCCAGCCTGCCCAGCGCCCCGTGCGGTGCTGTCCCCACCTGCACCTGCAGGAGGTGGGTGAATTCTCTTCTGGGAGAACCAGGCAGCAGCTGGCCCTCCGCCAGGGCGCCGTGGTCCCAGAGCCTGAGGAACCTCCCTGTCCGCCCGCCGGACAGAGCCCCCCTGCCTCTGCCCATGTGCTCTCCCGACTTTCCACATCCAGCCTGACTTCCTCACCCTGGCCACTGCCGCTGGCCGGAGCAGAGATCACTGCCCTGCACGCCCGTGGTCACGCGGAGTCACTGCTGTTTAGTTATGTGGCAAAACAACCTGAGGTGGAATGCAGGGCCGCCAGCCGAGCGCCCCAGACATTCCTGGCACCTCTCAAAACCGCCCCAGGCATCTGACCGACGGAGACTGCCTCCCGGAGGGGACTCTGCGGCCCGTGGCCCTGCCTCGAGCCTGCAGGAGCCGGCCACTTCTCTACCAGGGCCCCAGTCCCACGAGCCACCTGTCCACCACGAGCCAACGGGCTCAGACTCGTGTCCCTGCAGTCCGGCCCTGGTCACCACTGCCACCTGCCACCGGAGCTCCGTCCTCACCAGCACGCAGGCCCACAGCCCCTCCCATCCTACCACCTCCTGATGCGGCCAGAGTCCTATCGCGCTCAGCTCCATTTGCGCGAGCTGCCGTGATGCCACAGTCGTGGTGATGCCACCACTTCAGACACCATGACAACTGCCTTTGTTCCCCTGTCCTCGCTGGGGACGGTCCCCAACATCAGAGCAATCCTCTGTCCCTCAGTGGCCGACAAGGCAGCCAGCCAGGTGCACAGGGGGTCGGTGCTGGGGAGGTGTCCAGAGCGTTGAGCCACATTCCCTCCTGAGACAGAAATGGGGTGCGGGGTGCACGCACGCTGCAGAGCACCCCACAGCAGCCAGCCTGAGGCCAGGGTCCCCGCCCCTCCAGGCCGGCCCAGCCCGAGGATCCTTTGACCTTTTCCCCATGTGGGCACAGGTCCCTGGCTCTCCTCCTCGTCACAAGGGCACAAACGTTGTACCAGGGCCACCCGCGGCCTCACGCCCCACCTTGGGTGCTGGCAAAGAAAGGGCGGCTGGGCCCTCACCTACCGGGGCTGGGCGGCACTGCCCGAGGCCACGGCGCAGGCGTCCACGGCTCCTCCATCCGTCAGTCCAGACACTTTGAGCACCTTCTATGTGCCCAGCACAACAGGCCACAGCCCTCGGGGACTCAGCCATGAATAAGATAAGCCCTGTCCCTATGGAGCCTGCACCCCAGCGGCCCCCAAAACAGCTCCAGACGCTGACGGCGAGCACCCCGGGAAGACGGAGGCAGGTGGGCGGGCAGGAGCGCCTGCCCTCTGGCCTCGCCCCGCCCAGCGCCCTGGGCCTAGGTCCCCCGTCCTGCCCACCTCCCCATTGAGGGGAGCCGTCCAGCTTGGCCTCTGACCCCAGGCTTCCCCAGGAACCGTGGTCCTGCCTGCAGAGCGGGAGCCTGCCTGACACCCGCTGCCGGGTCTCCGACGTGGACCTCTTCCTTCGCCCTGACAAAGCCTGAAGTGGTTTTTCCCACACCTGAGTCTGCCGTCAGGTGAGGGGTAGGCGGGTGGCCCAGCAGAGACCCAGATTCTGGGGAATGGGATGGAGCGAATCAGATGTCCACAGAAACCCTAGGTCTTCAAGCCACAGCAGATCCCCCGGTCTGTGCCACCCACCGCCCAGCACCCAGACTCCCGCTGCAGGTTCCCCCGGGGGGGACAGTGGTCTGAGCGGCCTCCACAGTGGCTAGCAGGTAGGGCAGGCCCAGGGGCCACCAGAGACCCACCCGGAGGGATCCCTGAGCCAGAGGCTCTGGCACAGCCCTGCACCCCATGTCAGCAAGCCTGGGGGGGAGCCAGTGGCCACCTCGTCACGCCCTCTCCCCACAAAGAGACCAGCAGCCCAGAATTCAGCAATGTCAATGTGGGCCCTGCCACCCGAGGGGACACGTCCCCGCCAGCGCACAGACCCCCTGGGGTCCCTGAAGCCAGAGCGGTGAGCACAGGAGAGGAAACACAGGTGGAGGTGGAGAGGATGCCCTGCCCAGGGTGGGGCTGGGGAAGGCTGCCCGCAGAGGAGACGTGCCCTGTGAGAGGGAGGAAGGGGTGACTGCCCTGCCCTCTGCCAGGCCGGGCACACAGCTCGCCGCCACTGGAGCTCTGCTGCCCTCTGCTGGCGAGCCCGGGTACTGCGTGGGCCCCACGCAGCTGCTCTCCAGGTGCCTGTCTACCTGACCCTGCCTCTGGACCTCAGGGCCTCAACCTCAGGGCCTCGGCCACAGGCCCTCACCTGTATGCAAATCACCTGTGGGCACCCGGCCCACTGCCAGCAGGGCATCAGGAGGAGCACGCACTTGCCCAATCCAGCTCCGCAGGCATCCGTGGGTTTACAGGGCGCTGGAGATGCCAATCTGCCCCGGGTCCCACAGGGACCAGTTGGGCAGCAACACACGCCCTGGGCCACTGCTCTGCATGCAGGTGCTGTGAGCACACCTCATCTTAGGGGGTGCTCAGCATCCTCAAGCGGTGGTGACCTCACCCTCAGACATCAGGACCCAGACCTGTGTGTGCAGGCCAGAGGGACAGTGCTGGGGGGGGACAGAGGGAGGCCCGCCTTAGCACTGCTGAGGGCTGCAGAGAGCGACACACAGCCGCCACAGGGCTCTCTGGACAGGCAGACCCCCCCTCCACAGCAGCAAGGGAGGGGGCTGTCCTGACTCGGCCCTCGTTAGGAGAGCCCACACTGCACACTGCACCTCTTCCCCGCCTCGGCCCCCCTGTGCCAACAGCCGCAGGTCGCTTCTGTCCCTCTCACGGGCCAGAGAAGAGCCCGGCAGAGTCTGCGCCTGTGCTGGGGTCAAGGCCAAGGCCAAGTGCACCTCTGCCTTCTGCTGCTGGACATCCCGTGAGCCATCAGCAGGCCTCCCTGAGGCCTCCAGACCTCCGCGGCGGACAGGCCACACCTGAGGTGTCCGGGAGCAGCGCCCACTGGGGGAGCCGTCAGCACCTCCCAGCCACACACCTGCTCCAGGGACCCCTTTGGGCCCAGGCAGGTGGCTTTCCCAATGACACGGCCCCATGAAGTCACTGCAGAGCACACCTCTGCCCAGCTGGCACCACTGGCCAGACCTAGCCGGCCTTCACAGCCACCCCTTCTGGAAAAGACGAAGATGCCCCTCCACTAGGCCTTGGGAGATGCCCCTGTACCCAGGCTGCTTAGACCAGGTGTGTCCCAGAAGTTCCCCTGGGCCCCGTCAAGAAAAAACAGGAAACAGGAACGTGGGATGGGGTGCCTGCTGTCCCGCAGCAGCACCCCCGCTGGGGGTCTTGGCTGCCTGGGGTCGGCCATCTGAGGCCCTGGTCCCTCCAGGGCTGAGCTAGAGGCTCAGGGTTGCCCCAAGATGTCACCCCACACAGGGTGGCCCAGGACAACAGGCTGCTCACCCCAGCTCTGGAATCGCAGTGCAGCCCAGGGGAGGACCTCCCTGCCGCCAGCCTCTGCTCCACCTGCACGCCCTCCTCCGGCCCTCCACTGAGGGCACACAGGCCTCCCATCTCAAGACGCTCAACTACAAAGACCCCAGGCCCAAGCAAGGTCACGGTCACATACCACGGACCGGGACCCCGTCTGTGCCAGGACTGGAGGTACCAGGGACACACGGGGTTCCCCAGGTTGCACCCCAGGCTGCACCCTGCTGTCACTGGGAGTGGGCTTGCGATGGCCCAGACCCACTGACCAGGAACCCAGGGCCGGCCAGCAGGGGCTCCATCAGGCACTCATGCCTGGAAAGCATCTCAGGACCAGAGAACGGCCTGCCGCCCTCCACCTGCACCCGAGGGGTCTCAGCTGGGCCTGGGCCAGAGCCACGCTGACCGGCTGGTTTGGGGGATTACAGGGGTCTGGGCCCCCCCACCTCCTCCTGTGCCAGGCCAAGCTGCTCAGTCACCCGAGCTGGGTGACAGCCGCCAGAACCACGTCCCCCAGCACCGTCACTCACCAGGGACAGGCCCGAGTCCTACGTGAGGTCCACGTGCCCAGCTAGGGCTGGACACCGGGGTGGGAAACCTAAGGGCATTGCCAGTGCCCTCCATGCGTGGCAGCCAAACCCCAAGAAGCGTCCTCAGGGCCTTGGCCAGGGCCAGACGTCGCGGGAGCCTTCCAGCCACCCACGGCCCACAGGCCCCGGCCTCGCCCTCGCCTGAACCCGCACCCTGCGTTCCTAGCTAGACACCCCTCCACGCAGCCGCTGTCCCCGCCCCGTGCGCCACGCACCACGACCCAGACGCTGCCCCGGAGGCGTCTGAGGGCTCCGGACACGGCCACCCGCCCCGGCCCTGGTGCCATCCAGAACGTCCCAGCTTACGGTAGACACTGTCCACCATCAGGAGGGGACGTGGGAGAAGCCGGCACTGGCTCGTGGCTTCGACGTCTTACTCTTCCCATGTCCTGGAGGCTCGTGGCGGAACGTCTGAGACACTGAGAAGCAGGTGAAAGGCATGTGCCCCGCGCCACGCACCACCCACCGGGCGCCAGGGAAACGCCCAGCTGTGTCCAGGTGAGCCGGCCGTCGCAGGCTTAAAATCCCATGTCCCACCCAAGGCGCAACTTCTCACCCTTGGGACCCGGAGGGCAGGGAGGTGCGACGTGCCTCGGTGTGGCCACAGCAGCCCAGCCGCATGAGGGAGCCAGGCCAGGAGAGAGGGCAGGAGCAGCTCTGGCCTCCAGCCAATGGGCCGAGCGACCCCTGAGCTTCCCAGGGCCAGGCACAAAGGGAGGACACCAGGATGGGCGATTTTAGGTCCTGTCCAGGGACCCTGGGAGGACACAGGCTCCGACGGCCAAGGACAAGGCCACACCTGCACAAGAGGCGCTGGGCAGGAGGGAGCCCCCCACACAGGAGCCGCCGCAAACCCAAGCCCCCAGGGCGGTCTGCCCACCTGCCACCTCCCAGGACGGGCGGCCCTCCGCCTCAGCCGCCGAGGCAGCCAGTCTGGAGGAAGAGGGGACAGAGGAGCTGCAGGGGGAGAGGGAGTGACAGGTCCCAAGACTCAGGTCCCAACCAAGTCCCCTTGGTCCAGCCATGACTCCCCTCTCATCCTGAAAGTGGCTGGGCCTCTGGGACCTGATGGCGCCTTAGGCAGAGCTGCATCCTCGGACGGCCCCACGTCACCCGCTCTCCCAACGCCCCCTGCGCCTCCCTGAGGCTCGGCCCTGGAGACCTCTCACAAGGCAGAGGTCATTCCACGGTGAGGACGGGGAGGCGAGCTGAGCTCCCACCCCGGCCTGAGCTCTCTCCTCCCTTAGCGGGTGGCGGGCACCCCAAAGGACTCCCAGAATACGCTGGTTCCACTCTCCCCTGCTCCTGCGCTCAGTGGGAGGGCCTGGGGCAGTGCGCCTGGGCGGCCAGTGTGCCCAGAGAAGCCGCGTGGGAGCCCGTGCGCCTGGGCGGCCACTGTGCCCAGAGAAGCCACATGGGAGCACCTTGGGCTTAGGAAACAGGCGTGTGCCCAGCCTGCAGGAGGCCCGGGGTGTGCTGCCCAGCGCCAGAAAAACCAAGTCAACACAGGGATGCCAGGAGCACTCGGCTGGCCCCTTCCATGCTGGCTCGGGTCCCTGCAGAGCTGACCTGCTGTGCTCAGGAGAGGGAAGAGGGTCAAAGAGACAGGACCACGGAGCAGCACTGGAGGACAGGGCCTGGACAGTCCTCTCCGGGCCACCCTGTGGCAGCACGTCCTGCTTGCCCTGCCCTCAGTGTCCCTGTTCCTAGAAGAGAGGTTGGCTCCGTGTCCCAAGGCACCTCCAGATGGAGAGACTCTGGCCTCCAGAGTTCACGCCCTCGAGGACGCATGGCCGGAACCTCCTGCTCACAGAGGGAAGGAGGAGCTCATGGGCTGGGGCAGAGCCGCCAGGAGGGTGGGTGAACGGTGGTGGGAGCCCAGCACTTGGCTCTGCCCTGGCCTGTGGCAGAGCTGGGGATCTGCAGGACACACGGGGGCTGGGCCCTGGGGAGGGCAGGCAGGACACCCGGAGCCCCACTACCTCCACTCACTGGGGTCCACCTGACAGCTGAGGACACAGGCATGGGGACACTGGTGGCCCACCGAGACCACGTCACCGTGGCTGAGCCACGCCAGGAAACCCGACGGCCCTGTCCACCAAGGAGCCATGAGCACGTCTCCACACCAGTTGGTCAGCTGGTCCCGAGGGCACAGGTCAGGGGAGGCTGGCTGCTGTCCCAGACCACGGCAGGCAGCAGGCGGGCCTGGACCTGGCCTCAGACCCTGCCCCTGCCCCTCAGGCCACTTGAGGTAGTGGGGGACCCCTCTGGCCTCCTCATGCCCAGGGGTTCTTGCCGGCGTCCTGGCCAGGGCTGACAGGGTTCACTGAGGTCCTGTGTCCAGTTGAGTACTGTGCAGACCCTGAGGCAAAGCACGTGGGTGGAAGGGAGGCCCCCGACCCCTGACGGTCCAGCTACGTGTCCACCAAGCCAGCAAACTTTCCTGAATCCTCTGCCCAGAGGGGCACGGGGGGCCATGTGGCCACCTAGATAGGGGTCTTTCTGAGACCGCCCTTTCCAAACTCTGCCTTCAAAACTCTCCAACAGCTGAGAGCTTATTTGCTGAAAGAATACAGGAAAAGCAAAGGAGGAAGGGAAAGAGGGACGAAGGGACACTAACGTTTCCTGGTCAGTTCAGGATAGTCCGTGGAGACTTACTAGAAGTCAGGTCCCCAGGCCCCTCCCCTCACACGGGGCTCTGCCACTCAAGGCCGGCACACAGGGCTTCAGAACGGGTGCAGCCAAATGGCCTTCGTGGTGGCCCCACTGCTGGTGGCTCTTCCCTGCCTACCGCCCAGTCCATGAGCCCCGTCAGTTGAAGTTAACGGCAGGGGCTACAACCCCCAAGGCCAGGGAGGCAGAGGGGCAGGTGGGGCTCACCTGGCGACAGGTGTTGCCGGGGCACGGGCCTGGATCAGGCAACTGGCCCACCCAGGTCCCACAGGTGTGGCCCAGCACCCTGGCGAAGGCCCGATTGAATTACGCTGAAACGTGATCAGAGGGAGGGCACCGCCCGTGGCTGCGTGGCGTCTGCCGGCCACTTTGATGTGAGGGGCGCCCCCGGGCCGCGCCGCCCTGGGATTTTTAAGAGCAGCCCGGTGCGCAGGCCGCTCTCCTTTTCTCAGCAAGGAACCGTTCTGACCTTCACATCAGAACCGCCCATTATCTCCAGGAGGAAACCCAAGCCCGGCCGCCGGGGAGGAGCCTGCCAACGCGGCAGGAGACCACATGAAAGGCCCCGCGCGCACCAGGACCTGCTCCCGGCCCAGAGAGACCGCAGAGCGGCAGCGCCCCGCGCCTGCACTGCTGGGGTTCCGGGGAGAAGACCCGGCGGCCAGGGCCACTCCTGAGGGAGACACGAAGCTGCAGGAACCCACCAGCCAGCCCTGCCACGGGCCAGGCTCCCGCCCCACGGCCGCCATGACCTCCTGCCACAGTCCCCGTGTCTGTGGCCGGCATGACTCCAGCCCTCGCCCGCTGGCTAGCGCCTGCAGGGTTCTCCAGCCTCCCTTCAGGCCACAAGAGCCTGGGGAGCTGGCCACACCCCGCCCATGTCCCCTCCTCCTCTCCCAACACGGCTGGTCATGCTCCACCCGTGTCCCCTCCTCCTCTCCCAACACGGCTGGCCACGCTCCACCTGTGTCCCCTCCTCTTCTCCCAACACGGCTGGCCATGTTCCGCCGGTGACCCCAGGAAAAGCCTGGCGTTCACCATGGCTCTCCAGACTCTCCCGGCTGGATGAGCCGCAGGGGCAGGACCCTCAGACACGCAGCCCCGCCAAATGCTGGTGGCAGGTGTCACAGTCGCTTCGCAGGTAATCCAGAGCTCCCCAGAGGCCCTCGCCCTGGGCCTCCTCCCAGAAGTCCCAGAAGCTCCGACAGCCGTGGCATGAAGGTGCCTGGTGGCAGCCACCTCCACCGTCCCTCGTCACCAGCGAGGGGAGCCAGCACCTTCCCACCTCCGTGGAATCACTCCACCAGCAAAGGGGCTTAGCTGTCCTTGATTCTGCACATTCATGTACATTTTTACCCTGCTTATCAAATTTCCTGAAAAAGGACATGACGTTTGAATTACGTCTACGGATTAATTGGGGAAGAGACATTTTTACAGCATCAATTCCTTCTGCCACGAAGACAGGAAAACCCCAGAGGGCAGAACCCCAGAAGGCCCCAACGACCTCCCGTGGGGAGTGGGCTGAAGGTGGGGGTGAGGCCACTCACAGCCTAGGTGACGCTCTGAGGGGTGCCTTTGAGGGGTGACTATCCGTGGGCCCAACCTCATCTGGTAACTCTTTAAAAGCCCAGGGCTCCTTCTGAAGGCCTCACAGGGGGAGACTGGAGGGGAGGGGGCTCTCTGGCCACAGGGTGAGGGAGCATGAGGCGAAGGATGCAGGTGGCCTCGCTGCTGACACTGGACATCCACACTCAAACAGAGGCAACCCCGGGAGCCTGGCTGCAGACTCGTCCAGAGCCCTGAGGACACGGCCCCACCCACACCTTGACCTCAGCAGTCACCTGACACCCCGAGCAGAGAACACTGGACGTGGCCCGCAGAGCTGAGAGCTCAGGCAGGGCCGTGCCAGGCCACTGAGCAGGGCGGAGGTCAAGGCGGGTGACGGACACATCCTCCCTGGTGCACAGCAGTGGACGCTGGCGCTGGGAATTGCCTGCCTGCGGGTCTTACGGGACCTTGAGGACTTGTACCTCGTGGTGTCTTAAAGGACACAGCTCCCAAGGGTCTGCAGCTGGAGAATCGCGGGACCGCAGGGCGGTCTCCCCAGCGCTGCTGCTGAATTCTTCCTACGCTTAGTGACTGACCCTTCTCTGAATGCACGTCACCTGCTCCAGTAAAGGGGCAACTGCTCTGCTTTGCTTCTGTTGTCTGCAGCGGGGATGGACCCGGCCTCCTGCCCACTGGGGAGGCTCAGGGAGGCTCTGCAGGGCCACAGCCCACCCAGTGCCACTCTCCTGTGTTAAGCCATCATTCTCAGGTCCCAGGAGCTGGCCGGACCTTCTGTTCCTCACTCAAGGACCCACAAGACAGACCATCTCCCCATCTCAAAAATCCTTCCGTGCAGGTCTGGGCAGCAGGAAAGCCCACGGACGGAGGCCTCCAGTGGGGACACAGAGCCAAGTCGGGCAAGGGGCGTCTCTTGAGAAGGAGGGGGCAGTGACTGCATTCAGGGGCAGTGATCCAACTAAGAAGGAGAGCGAGAGCCAACCAGAGAAAGGGCTCATAGCCCGGGAGGGCCACGGGGTGCATGGCAGCGGTGAGGGAGGCCGGCGCAGTCTCCTGGTTGTCCAAGGGGAAGACAAGTCTGGAGTTGCCCCCCATGTGGCCCCGGGGCAGACGGGGCATGCCCCCATGCCACATCCCAGCTGCAGACACTCCTCTCTGAGGACCAGATGAGAGGCTCCGTGGAAATGCCCCCAGGACAGCAGAGCCGGGCAAGGTGAACACAAGCCCTGGGTATCTTTTTGTGCAAAAAAAAAAAAAAGTAAAGAAACATTCAAGGGGCAGCAGGTGCTGCACTAAGGACCCAGGGCTGGAGGAGCAGGTGCCCCACCAGGCGAGAGGAGCAACACGGCCCTCCAGACAACCACCAGGAGGCGCAGAGGGAGCTGGGATGACAGGCCAGGAGGCCCAGGGCCACCCGCGCTGCGGCTCAGTCCGAAGGCCCAGGGCTCCCAGCAGAAGGCACAGGAGGGGACACAGTGCCACTCCTACAAGAAAGGCAGAATCCGAATCCAATCCCAGGGTGACTGCGCCTGACCCCAAGCAGGAGCCACGCTCCAGACGGCTGGCTCACCGCCACACGTCAGTCACAGACGCCAGGAGGACTGAGCACGTCTGGGAGGTGGGGCACCAGCTACAGAGCCACGGGCCGGCCACATGCTCAGGGGACCCATGTGCTCAGGGGATGAGGAACACCGGGCAGGGCCTGCGGGCGGGGCAGTGACCAGTCGTTCCCCGGTGCGCGGGTGTGGCTGTGCAGCAGGCTGCCGCTCGCTGGAAACCTCCCGGGGGGGCACAGGGGCCAGCGCCAGCCCACCCGAGCGACTCGGAAGGGCTCTACTGTCCAGCCAGCCCTCCTCCAAGTTCACTGCTCTCCCTGCTTCTGTTACCAAACGCGAGCCCGACTCACCCTGGACCTGCTCCACACGGTCTGTCACGGCATGTGTCCCTAGGGTCACCCAGCACAGAGCCGGTGGGAACCCAGCGCCTCCTGGGAGGAGAATGAGAACGGCCCCTGGCGGGAGGAGTGCGCTGGGAGGAGCAGGCTCGCCAGCACCCGGCTCGCCAGCGGGGCCCAGTCCAGCGCTCCCAGAGGCTGTGCTGGCCACGGAAAGCAAGACTCTCCCGGGTCCAGGCTGCAAGGGCCAGCAGGCAGGAGAGGCCCCCAGGCCATGGGGCTTCGGTGCCTGCCAGAGCAGGTCCCCTCCAACTGACCCCCAGGCGCCCTGCCCCACAGCCAGGAGCAGCTCAGACCCACAGCCGTGTCTCTTCAGGGTGTGCAGCACAAGCCCAGTGTCCAGGGCAGGTGCCCGCCCCACCCCTCCGGTGGCCCTGGCAGGCTGCTCTCCCACATGGGCTCCAGCCCCTTCCCTTCACCTCGCCCATGGCGACCAGGCCAGCTGCCTCCAGCCCTGCCTCCTGACCCCAGGCTGGGCGCCCCAGCTGCAAGGCCAGCCCCTCCTGGCACCCAGGCCCAGGCCGGCCTCACCTGCTCTTCCTTGGGCTCCTTGAGGGCCAAGGTACCAGCTTCACACAGTGCCGGGGGACCCTAAGGCCAGCAGGGTAAGCCCCTGCCCGTGCCCAGCTAGAGCGCGAGCAGCCACAGAACCAGCAGGAGCCGCCCGGAACTGCTGCAAGGGCTGCAGGGCGCCAGCACGCTCCTCGGGGTGCTCTCCACGGGGCCTCGCGCCCAGCACACTCAGTAGAGTGCCCACCTGGGTGGGAAGCAGGGAGAACAGTCACCCCACCAGCCCTGCCTCCCCGGGTCAGCGCAGCCAGGATGGAGCTCGGCCTCGTCAAATTCAGCCCACTTGACGTTGACGGAAGCCCCCCAAGGCCCCCGAGACTCGGCTCACGGTCATGGGCGCCAGCACGACCAGCCCTCTACACATTCCCCAGGGATGGCCGCTTCCCTTCCATGTCCTTCCCGAGGGCAGTACAGCCTCTGACCACTGCAAGCTCCCTGAGCCCAGCACAGGTCACCCAGAACTACCCCCCACTGGGCAGGGAAAGCCACAGAGGCGGCTCTGCACACAGCCCAGAGGCAGACGCGGGTGGACAGTGGGGTCGGGGAGACATGAAGAGGCAGGACAGAGGACACAGAAGCCCACCTGACGAGTGCCGAGGACTAAACTCACTTGGAGACGTGGACACGCCACAGCTCAGACAGGCCAGGCTCCGGCCTTGCCTCTCAGGGGACTCGGCGCCACCCAGAAAGCAGCAGTGGCTTCTGGGGCCCCAGAAGTCAGCGTCAGCAGAACCGTCCCACCACTAGGTGGCACCCAAACCTTAGAGCAAGGGGCAGCAGGCCCACCCTGTCCCCAGAGGGGCACGTGAGCCAGGCAGCTACCCTGGAGGGTCCTCCCACCAGCCTTCCCACAGCACAGCTCCAGGAGGGGCCTCAGCCCCAAAGACCAAGGCAGTGTCGGGCACATGCCCAGGACTGCAAGGGGCACCAGGACAGACAGGAAGCCGGCGTGTGGACTCAGTCACCTCGGTCTCGGGGCCCCGCGCTCTGGGGCCACACGGTGCCCCTGGGCTCCTTTCCAGTAAGCCGTCCTCAGATCCTGTCCCCACACAAGCTGTCCTGCAGCAGGTGAGGCCGAGCCCACCCCCGTTCAGGCCCCAGCCCTCTCCCCCGTGAAGGGACTCCAGGAACCAGCAGCAACCCACTGAGCTGGCGCCCCAAATGAGAGACTCGTGGGTCACCCTGGATCCAGAGTGAGTGGAGAGGTGACATGGCCGGCCACGCATGCTTACTTCCCCCCACCCCAACCCAAGTAGGGCCACCACTGGCTTACGAGCCATCGTGCTAAGGGTTTAACAGTGCCCCTCCCCACAGGAAGGAAGCCGCATGCAGGGACAGCGTCTGGCCAGGCGTTCTTGTGTAGTGCACAACCTGAACAGCTTTACCCAGCAAGCAGCCTGCTCCCGACAAGCAGAACGAGAGGCGAGTGAAAGGAAGGACCACCACCTCACCCTTTGCAAGAATTATCAATGGAAATCACTGGCATTCTGATCCACAGAAAAGCCCAATCAGCCAGTCGCACTGGAACAATAATAATAATAACACACTCGACAGTCCCTGTGTGTGAAAGCCACCAGCACCCGTCAAGGCCCGAGGTCAGCCAGGGGACCTGCTCAGGCCCGCAGCTCTGCTCCCTGACGGCCTCCACAGCGAAGTCACCTGCAGGCGGCACGTTGCAGGGGAGGCCGCTGCTCCTCGCCTCCAGACTCAAGGCGCCGGAGTCACCCGTTATTAGAAAAGCAAGTCTCCCGGGGCAGCTCAGGAGCCGGTGGCAGGGCGCAGGCGCCGCCCACGCTAGAGACCGGGCACTGCAGCAGCTGATGGGCAGCTCGCGAGGGACCGGAGGCCTGGTGCCCCTGCGCCGTCCCCGCTAAGTGGTCCCTCAGGAGCCTGGACTCTTCCTGCTCAGTCGCGCTGCCATCTCTTCCCCGGCCAGACGCTCTCCTGCCACTGGCCGCGGGCCACCTGGACGTCACCTGCAGAGCTGCACGTGTGGGTGGTGGCGCAGCCTTTCCATCAGCTCCTCCTCCTTGGGCTCCTCCAGGATTTCCCTGCAGAGGCAGAGGACCGCGGGGGCCGCAGTCAGACCAGGCCCACTGGGGCGAGAGCCACCGCCTGGGGGAGGCCAAGTGGGCCTGGAGGAGGGTCCCCAAACCAGGCGGGCAAAGGGGCACCTGAGCCTGGGACCCCGAGGGCAGACCCAGCCTCGGCTCACAGTCACTGGTCGCGAGGACACTGCGGGGCTCGGTGGTGGGCTCTGGCCCCCGGGCTCATGCCCTCGGGTCCGTCCCCAGCACCACAAAGCTAAGGACCAACGGAAGCCCAGACCCCCAGCACAGGCGGGCAGCGCCCACGGAGGGCAATGAGGCCCCACCCAGCAGGCCACCTCCAGGTGGCTGGCCCCTGCTCCGGACCAGAACAGAACAGTATCCCCGTGGCCACAGGAAGGAGGAGGTTCCCTCAGGTCCTCTTTACACCACACAGGACCATGTGGAGGCTAGGACGCTGAAAGGTGGTCCCGAGAGCAGGGCAGAGTCCCCACCTCACTCCTGGCCCTGGCTCTGAGCTTCTGTGACCTGCCCGGCGGTGGCACAGGAGAGGGACACGGTGGCAGGGAAGACCCATCAAAGGTCTGCAGCTGCTGCCCACACCCTCCCTCTGGCCTTCAGCTTCGCCCCACGCACACACCTGAACATGAGCTCTGCAGACACGTGGGTCCCAGAGAGGGGCTGCTCATGACTGCGGGGGTCCCACCTGTGAAGGAAGTTCTGGAAAGCAAGAGGGAGGGAGGACGGCCAGTGAGCTGGGCCTGCATGAAGCCAGCCCTGCTGGTCCCCTGTGGGGTGGGCATCTCACCCTGGACGCCCGGACACAGGGACAGCAAGACATCCCCTCCTGCTACGGCAGAGGGCTGGCGCCCCTCCTTCAGCCCCACTCCAGGGACTGAGAATCACCACAGGCCAGTGTCAGGAGTGTCCCAAGAGGCCCAGCAGCCAGGGCAAGCGGCGCTGAGCGTGAGGAGAGGGTCACTCACCTGCACCCAGGCAGGCCCCACCCAGCTTCCCACCAGTGATGACATGTCAGAAATCAAGCCAAGCCTGGGCGGGGACCCCTGGTACCTCCAAAAGCAGAGCCAGAAAGAGGTTGACCCAGATGACAGAGGACACCAGCCACCACGACACAAAATAGATCTGTGACAACCTGTGGAGGATGGGCCGCCGCCCGTGGTGAGCAGAGCGAGGCGGCCCAGAGACAACCCCGCCACGCGCTGTCAGGGTGCTCGTCCCCACTGGGGACACCCCGCCTGCCACACGCTCACACCTGAGGTCAGCCAGCCAGCGCACCTGGGCTTCCAGGCCAGGCCCTCGCTGGGCTGGGCTGGGCTCTCCTGCCACCTGGCCAGGCCCCCTCCCAGGGGCCCCCTCCAACAGCAGGCCCCAGCCTCCCACACCAGCCTCCCAGGAGACTAAAGCAACACCTGGGCCATCACCCAGGAGCAGTGCAGACGTGCCGGGAGGTCGGCCAGGATGCAATGGCCAGGCCCGTCAGGCCAGGCCCCGGCACCTAGAGCACAGAGCTGGTCGGGCAGGCGCTGCGGGTGGGCTCACCGGCCTGCGTAGCGCCGGTACGCATCCAGGAACACCTGCCAGTTGTTCACCACCATCACGTTCCACAGGGTGATCAGGGCGGCCTACGGGGCACAGAGCAGGGTCCAGGAGGGTCCTGGCAGGGCGGGCAGGGGGCAGGGCGGGGCAGGCGGCAGGACTCACTGCAAAGTCATCGAAGTTGTTGGCCCAGTACTCCAGCTGCTCGAAGCTGCCACAGTGCACTGAGCCATTGGTGAGGGCCAGGCTGGGGGACAAGACCCTGGGTCAGGGGCAGGGTCCAGGTGAGCAGTGGCCAGCACTACCCCAACCGCAGACTGGCCAGGATGTCGCTCAGGCCCCTGGGAAACAGGGCATATGCCTTCCACCCAGCAGGGCCGTGACACAGCGTGCTCCCCTGGGCTCCGGGGCCACAGTGGGGCCGGTGCGGCCATCCCACCCACTTCTGCAGCCTGGACCCAGAGAGGAGTGCGGTTCTCAGGAGCCCCCAGGCAGGGCACCCAGGGGAGGCACAAAGGGAGTGGGGACCCCTCACCTGCTATTTCCAGGGGCCACAATGGCGCCTCGGAACAAGTTGATCCCTAAGATGGCAAACACGTAGTACACCACCTAGGAGCCCGGTCAGCCCGTCAGCCCACCATGGCCCAGAGCCAGCCAGGGACTGAGAGGCCAGGGCCTTCTACCCTGGGCACAGGCTCCCAGCCTGGCTGCTGCCCCCAACCATGGGCACCGCTGCTTCAGAACAGTTGGCCTCCAGAGACCAGGGTGACCGCAGGTGCCAGTGGGGCTGGGCAGGTGTGTCCATGCTCCCCCGGGGACCTGGGTGCTCCTCCCAGGTACCCAGCTACCAACCAACCAAAGAGGGCTCAAGGGCCCCAGCTGGCCATGGGCCCCTCCTCCCAAGCTCAGCCAGCAGGCAAGCCACCCAGCCCCCAGGGACAAGGTGGCCCTGGAGGGACTGGGACACACTGCAGCTCCCGTCTGGCACCCCACCAGCCCCTGGGAAAGGACTGCTGACCCTGCCCACCCATGACAGCCCGGGGCTTCCTCCAAGGAGACCTCTGGCTTCCCACCAGCCCCGCACCTCGGCCTCAGCCTGCAGCTGCCCCAACCTGCTGCCCCAGGGCCAGCCCACCCAAGCCCACTGCCCAGGGTCCTGGTCCCCCTGCCACCAGCACCCGCAGGGCTCACCACCAGGATGCCACCAAATGCCCGCAAGTTCCGAATGAGGACCAGGATGGTGCTGGCCGCCACGGCCACCAGCTGCAGGAAGGAAGAGACCACAGCCCTCACCCTCCGCTCCCGAGGGACACCAGCAGCCACCACCTGGCCCTGAAAGGAGGCAGGATGGATGCCAAGCCCAAGCCACACCCCAACATGCACCCAGCAGGCACCCACACACAGCTGGACAGTCCTGGACACACACCCTGCAGCTGCTACACACACCAGGACACAACTGGACACAGACCCACACCCACAGCTGCCCACACACACCAGGACACACCTGGGAACAGACCCACAGCTGCCCACACACACCAGAACACACCTGGACACAGCCCACAACTGCCCACACACACACACCAGGACACACCTGGACACAGACCCACAGCTACCCACACACACCAGGACACACCTGGACACAGCCCACAACTGCCCACACACACCAGGACACACCTGGACACAGCCCACAGCTGCCCACACACACACACCAGGACACACCTGGACACAGACCCACAGCTGCCCACACACACACACCAGGACACACCTGGACACAGACCCACAGCTGCCCACACACACACCAGGACACACCTGGACACAGCCCACAACTGCCCCCACACACACACCAGGACACACCTGGACACAGCCCCACAGCTACCCACACACACCAGGACACACCTGGACACAGCCCACAGCTGCCCACACACACCAGGACACACCTGGACACAGACCCACAGCTGCCCACACACACACACCAGGACACACCTGGGCACAGCCCACAGCTGCCCACACACACCAGGACACACCTGGACACAACCACAACTGCCCACACACACCAGGACACACCTGGACACAGCCCACAGCTGCCCACACACACATACCAGTACACACCTGGACACAGACCCACAGCTGCCCACACACACCAGGACACACCTGGACACAGCCCACAGCTGCCCACACACACCAGGACACACCTGGACACAGCCCACAGCTGCCCACACACACACACCAGGACACACCTGGACACAGCCCACAGCTGCCCACACACACCAGGACACACCTGGACACAGACCCACAGCTGCCCACACACACGCACCAGGACACACCTGGACACAGACCCACAGCTGCCCACTCACACACACCAGGACACACCTGGACACAGACCCACAGCTGCCCACACACACCAGGACACACCTGGACACAGACCCACAGCTGCCCACACACACCAGGACACACCTGGACACAGCCCACAGCTGCCCACACACACACACCAGGACACACCTGGACACAGACCCACAGCTACCCACACACACCAGGACACACCTGGACACAGCCCACAGCTGCCCACACACACACACCAGGACACACCTGGACACAGACCCACAGCTACCCACACACACCAGGACACACCTGGACACAGCCCACAGCTGCCCACACACACACACCAGGACACACCTGGACACAGCCCACAGCTACCCACACACACCAGGACACACCTGGACACAGTCCACAACTGCCCACACACACCAGGACACACCTGGACACAGCCCACAGCTGCCCACACACACATACCAGTACACACCTGGACACAGACCCACAGCTGCCCACACACACCAGGACACACCTGGACACAGACCCACAGCTGCCCACACACACCAGGACATACCTGGACACAGCCCACAGCTGCCCACACACACACACCAGGACACACCTGGACACAGCCCACAGCTGCCCACACACACACACCAGGACACACCTGGACACAGCCCCACAGCTGCCCACACACACCAGGACACACCTGGACACAGCCCACAGCTGCCCACACACACACACCAGGACACACCTGGACACAGCCCACAGCTGCCCACACACACCAGGACACACCTGGACACAGACCCACAGCTGCCCACACACACGCACCAGGACACACCTGGACACAGACCCACAGCTGCCCACACACACCAGGACACACCTGGACACAGACCCATAGCTGCCCACACACACCAGGACACACCTGGACACAGCCCACAGCTGCCCACACACACACACCAGGACACACCTGGACACAGACCCACAGCTACCCACACGCACCAGGACACACCTGGACACAGCCCACAGCTGCCCACACACACCAGGACACACCTGGACACAGACCCACAGCTGCCCACACACACACACCAGGACACACCTGGACACAGCCCACAGCTGCCCACTCACACACACCAGGACACACCTGGACACAGACCCACAGCTGCCCACACACACGCACCAGGACACACCTGGACACAGACCCACAGCTACCCACACACACCAGGACACACCTGGACACAGCCCACAGCTGCCCACACACACACACCAGGACACACCTGGACACAGCCCCACAGCTACCCACACACACCAGGACACACCTGGACACAGACCCACAGCTGCCCACTCACACACACCAGGACACACCTGGACACAGACCCACAGCTGCCCACTCACACACACCAGGACACACCTGGACACAGACCCACAGCTGCCCACACACACCAGGACACACCTGGACACAGACCCATAGCTGCCCACACACACCAGGACACACCTGGACACAGCCCACAGCTGCCCACACACACACACCAGGACACACCTGGACACAGACCCACAGCTACCCACACACACCAGGACACACCTGGACACAGCCCACAGCTGCCCACACACACCACGACACACCTGGACACAGCCCACAGCTGCCCACACACACATACCAGTACACACCTGGACACAGACCCACAGCTGCCCACACACACACACCAGGACACACCTGGACACAGACCCACAGCTGCCCACACACACCAGGACACACCTGGACACATACCCACAGCTGGCCACACACACACACACCAGGACACACCTGGACACAGACCCACAGCTGCCCACACACACCAGGACACACCTGGACACAGCCCACAGCTGCCCAACACCAGGACACACCTGGACACAGCCCACAGCTGCCCACACACACATACCAGGACACACCTGGACACAGACCCACAGCTGCCCACACACACCAGGACACACCTGGACACAGCCCACAGCTGCCCAACACCAGGACACACCTGGACACAGCCCACAGCTGCCCACACACACACACCAGGACACACCTGGACACAGACCCACAGCTGCCCACACACCTGCACACACCTCAAGTCTTACACCACTTCACATGCCCTCATACCAAGTCCACCTGTGCACACATGCCTGCGTACACTCGCACACACACACGCACACTCCCCACACTGCCAGCTTCCCCAGTGTGCCTATTCCTTTCCCCCCTCGGCAGAGCCCCCTCCAGGCCCCGGGCCAGGACGGTGCCAACGAAACGGCCCTGGGGGCGCCAGGCCTGCCCCGTGTGGGGAGCCCGTGCAGGCGGCTCCTCGGCGCTCCAGTCCAGCAAGGCCTGCCGACCAGCACCACCCCTTGGACGGGACGCCTGCAGGCGGGACCCATGAGTGAGTGCACAAGTCCACGTGGACCCACACACACAGGGGCCTGCACATTGCTCGTGCGACGTGGCTGTGCAGAGCTACAACGTACCCACGTGTGGTGCGCACACTGGATGTGGCCACGTGCATGCAAGTGGTGAGCGCATGGCTGCACGTGTGGTCACGTGGACACGTGTCTGCATGTGCCTCTGTGGCTGTGTGCGTGCATACGACCATGGCTCCTGTGGTTGCACGTGTAAGTGCCCTGCGGTTGCACGTGGCCACATGTGCACAAGAGTGATCCCCGTGGGCATGTGTGTGCACGTGTGTGCCACATGTAGACAGTTCCAGCACAGCAGCCCCACCTGCACCCCGCCCCCCGCCACCTTCCCACGGGAAACGCCACCTGGCTCAGGTAGGCACAGGGGACAGGAGCACACACAGGAGACACTCGTCCGAGGAGGAGGACCTGGAGGCCTGGAAGGGGGTCTCACGTCCTCAGTCTCACCTCTTCCACAAATGCTCTGCCTCCACTCCAGGGCCCACCCGAACCCACTGACCACGGGCCTCCATAGCACGCGGCTCCTGAGGGCACCCTAGAGAAGAGGCCCGGCAATGCCGCGAGCCACCCCTGCCCTGGCCCTCGCTGCCGCAGCCTCTCCAGCATGCAGTGCACCTGGGGCGGCCAGGGCACACCCACCCTAACCTCGCTGGCCCTCTCCTCCTGACACGTAATCACCGCCCCCAGATGCAGGCGGTGAGGTGTGCCCGGGGGGCCTGGGTGGTGGGGTCGGTCTCCCCAGAGCCACGCACACCGGGAGGGCGAGAGGTCAGCACACGCACCTTCATGCTGGGGATGATGCGCAGGAACCGGAGTACGATGAGCATGTTCACCAGCCGCGTCATGTCCCACATCGACAGCAGGCCCCGCGCCTCTGGCTTCCTGCGGAGGCGCACAGGAGAGTGGAGGCCAGAGACCAAGGGCCGGGGGGAGGAGCAGTCTGGTGCAGCCCGCAGAGGCACACGGGGCCAGGGAGGTCACAGCAGGCCCTCCAGAGAAGGCCCTGCAGGCAGACGTCACGGACGCACCTCCCGACACCACGGGGCAGGAGACCCCGTCACAAGGCCACGCAGTCCTGGACTTGAGCGCTCAGGTCCCCGCAAAACAGAGGTCTTTCCTCTGAGCCCATCCCCAGACCCCCACCTCCAACCCTGTCCCCAACCCGTTCCTGGGCCCCTGACCTCTGCCTCTCTTCCTGTGCCCTCGCCCAGGCCCCATCTCCTGCCCCGCCCACGGCTGGCACCGTGCGGGTCTCTGTGTGCTCCTTCTATGCACTTCAACCCAACCTCGCCCGCAACACCCACCCGCAGCCCAGGCAGGACCACGCCAGTGCACGCTGGACACAAGGACGCCTGCCCCGGGGCGCCAGGCAGCACGGCCTCTCGCCACCCAGGTTGGCCGAGGGCTCCTGTGGCACCCAGGCTGCCAGTGCTGCACGTCTCTGGACGCACACCTGCATCATGCCCACCTGTCCCGGCCTGTGCTGTGCTCTGGGCCAGTCAGAGCACCAACCAGTCACTGTCGGGTCCGGGGGTGGGGCACCAAACCCGCAGAAGCTCTGGCACAGGCCAGGACCCACAGCCCTACCACACCAACCTGGGGTCCCTGCCCAGGTGTCCCTCTGCCTGGCCAGAACCAGGGCCAGCCCCGCCACTGTATGGGGACGAACTGCGGGAGGGGACAACCTAAGGTCCCAAGTTGGACAGGAGCTCCCACCAGGACCTTCCCAGAGCAGGGGGCCCAGGCAATCCCAGCCCTCACCAGCGCCCACACCCGAGCCAGGAGGGTTCTGCTTCTGGCCCCAGCACCTTGGGGCCACGGGCCCGTGGCAATGCTGAGAGAAGGAACCCCTGCTGCTCAGGAGGGCACCTCAAGGGGGCCACCGCCCATCAGCTGGGCACTTGCTACAGGCGGACACTCAAAGCAAGGAAGAGGCCCCTCACCTTCCCTGTCGGGCGGGCCCAGCGCAGCCCAACCACGCCCTGCCCCAGCGTGCAGAGCACGTGCCACTGCCAGGGCCACCCCGGGCCAGGGTGGGACTGCCTATGTGCCCACCCCCCGGGTTCTCCTCAGTCACATACCAGCCTCGGTGTGGGAACTGGTACACAGCCAGCGTGGCGACCTCCAAAACCTCAATCACAAAAGAAGAGAAAGCCTCGTGGCGCAACGGCAAACACAGCCTCCAAGGACCCGCGGCTGGCGCCCAGCGTGCTCTCCCCAGCAGAGCTCAGCTCCGCCCATGTCCCCACAGGTTGGTTCCAGATGACAGCAATTGTGTCGCTCTGGCCTCAGGAATCAAGGCCAGACCAAGAGGCCCCAGGCTCTCTTGGAGCACAGTCCAGGGTCCCTGCTGTGACCCACACTCACATGTGGAGCGTGGACGCCAGCCCGCCCACCCTGCATCTGAGGAAAGGACGTGGCCACTCCCAAGGACACCAGGGTGCCTGGCACACCACCTGAATGAGGGCAGAGGTTGTGCTGGCCTAGGGGACAGCCCACTCCTGCGTCACCTGGACACCACAGGAACGCCACCTCCTGCGCCCGCCAGCACCCGCCAAGCAGCTCACGCGGCTGGGCCAGCGCCCGTCCCATGAGGCAGAGCCCAGCTCCCAAGGCACTCTGGTCCTCAGGGACGCCGAGCCGAGTCCACACTGCCCCAGAGGCCAGCAGGGCCACGGCCCACATACCAGCAGGGCTGAGGTGAGGAAGCCGTCGAACAGGTTGCTGGGGTAGGACAGGTAGCCCCGCAGGCCCAGCGCGAAGACCTTGAGCAGCAACTCCAGCAGGTAGTACAGGACGAAGGCGCAGTTGAGGATCTGCGGGGACGGGCGGTCAGCTCGCAGCCCTGCCGGCCCGCCGCCTCGCAGCCCGCGGCTTCCAGGGCCCGCCCCTCACGCCACAGCAACCCAGCACCCCCGTGGTCTGCGCCCCACCCAGGCCGCCCGCTGACGGGGCCCCGAGTCTCCTGGCTCATAGGCGTCCCCAGCCCCTGGGCGAGGGTTTGGCGGGGGCCCCTCATTAAAGGTGGTCTCGGCCAGTAAAGAAGAGGAGCCCCGGGCCTTCCCACATGGAGGTGACCACTGAGGAGGAAGCGACACCCTGACACTACGGGAGGCGCCAGCATGGAGGGGTCGAGCCACGGGCTCCGCAGAGCTCCAGAGAGGCCTGATGGGTGCCCGGTGGGTCCACCTGTGGCCCCCTGACAAGCACGCTGCCTCCAGTGGGGAGGACCAGGAAGGGCAAGATGCAAGTGCCAGGTGTGGCCAGAGGGGAGGCAGCCGGCACCGCGAGGCCCCGGGTCCCACCCAGCACAGCCAAGAAAGGAAAAAGCCAGGAAGACAACCCAGGTCCACTGTGTCGCGCTGGCCTCCTCAGGAGGGAGACAAGCCAGCACGGCACCGTGCTACCCGTGGGGGCTAGGGCCTCCCGACACCAGCCAGGGGAAAGGCCCACGATAAGGAAGCAAACGTGGTCTTCTTCCCACAGGAAGTGGAGGTCTGGGGAGCCCCCTCCCCACGTCTGATGCCGTGACACGTTCCACTCCGCACGTTCCACCCCACATCTCGTACGCACGACACAAAGTCACTTCAATTTGGTGGATCAAGCCTTACTCTTACATCTCCAGGGAGCATCAAGGCTTTCCTGGACTCAGTGTCCCCCACCACCAATGCCAGCAAACCTGCAGACTCCTCCACCCTCCCTAAGCAGGCGGGAAACAGCTGGGGTGCCCGGCAGCGCTACCTACTGTCCGGGGAGAACTTTAGCTCCCTGAGGAACTTACCACCGTGTGCAACACAAGGCCTGGGGCCAACAGCCCAGCCTCGAGAGCCGGATGGCCAGGAAGACCACTCGCTCACCCCAGCCTCTCGTGGCCCTCCCACCCAGGGAGCCACGCTGCGCTCTGCACTGGGCAGTCCTGCCTCGCTTCTCCTCAACAGAGCTACGGCCTGCCAGGCCGGGGACCCGGAGCTTACCTCCAGGACAAAGTCATCCCGGTCCCTGGGCTCCACGTCTTCATCCAGCACCAGGAACACCTGCGAAGCCAGAGCAGAGGGCAGCTCACTCTGCCAGCAGGACACAGGACGGGCGGCACAGACAGGGGAAGGGGGACTTAAAGACGCCTCCCACGCCAGGGAGCGAGCCCACACTCACGCAAATGGACACAAGATTTCCCAGGGCGATCAAGTTCCCCAGGTAGTCGAAGTAGTGGTGGCCGACAAGGAACTGGGCACTCTGCAGAAACGGGGATGGATACCAGGGCCTCGGCGGGTGCTGGGGAGGGAACTCAGGCTCAGGGCCGCAGCAGCAAGCCCGCCCGCTCCCAGGCTGGCCTGCCCCTGCCTCCCCTCCCGGGCCTGGCAGCCGAGGAAGCGGTCCCAAACAGCAGTGGGCACAAGCAGGCCCAGCCTGGACCCCAGGGAGCCAAGACCCACGTCTCAGGCACCCCAGCAAACCACACGGGGGCGCCACACGGCCGCTCAAAACGTGTGCAGGGTTAACAGACGGAGCAAAGCCAGGCAGAGCAGGAGTGCCAGCAGCAGAAGCCAGCCTGGCACCCTCGAGACAGCACTGCCGAGCGCGTGCCCTCGCTGAAACACGCACCAGCACACAGGGATGGGGAGACGGCAGGGCGGTGGCCGCCGCGGAACGGAGAGCCGGCAGCACAGGGGAAGGAAGGTGCCTGTGCGCCCCTGGAGCCGCCAGCCACACGGGCACCTCCGTTTCAGTCCAATGACGCTAAACAGCATTTCTGAGGCAAAGCCACATGGCGAGTGCCAGATGGCTCCGCGAGGAGAGGCCACCGTTGCAGGTGGGCAGAGCGCGCAGTTGAACCCAAGACATTCCATGCAAAATGGAAAGACCCAGGAGACACCGCGACAAGAGCAGCGAGCAGCACCGAGGAAGTGCGGCCCTCTGCGTGCAGGGCACAGCCCGGTGCTGCCGAGGCCGTCCAGGGCCGCAGTGCAGGAGCAGAGCTCCTGGGGTGGGCCTGGGCGTTCACATCCCCCTGGCTCCCAGGGCACCCTTCACCCCCGCCCCATGGCGATGGGCCAGTCCCCAACGGCCACCCTGGCCACCAGCAAGTAGGAGGGGGGACTCTCAGCAGAGGACACTGGAAGTGGTGGAGGGTGGGCTCAGGCGCCTGAGGTGGGGCAGGGGTGACATGAGGACATCCAAGGTCCTACAGCCACACAGTGCTCCAGGTGACCCAGAGCTGCAGCCTGACCTGGCAACGTGGAGGCCAGTGCCCAGGGCCACTTGAGGCCCTGCCACACCAGGGACAGCTGCCTCCTGCATGCCCCGCTGAGAGCAGAGGCACAATCTAGAGGAGGGCCCCTGCCAGGTTCACGCTTCCTGGGCACTCCCCTCGGCCAGCAGGGCTTCCTCCTCCCTCCCACACCACCGCGACAGTGCCCGTGCCTGACCACGCACGCGGACGCCCAGATCGAGGCAGGACTCGGCACGCCCACCACGACACCGGGCTACGGAGAGCGCTCCTGTGCTGCCTGTGACAGGCAACGGCAAACCACGTGACTGGCCGGCTGGTCTCCAGGCAGCAAGGGGGCCTGTCCACCTCTTCTACAACAAGGGCCGCCACACGTTTAACCGAGGACTCCCGTTAAGAAAGGCTTCTCTGGAGACTGGCAGGGGTGTCTTGTCTGCAGCGCATCAGTGTGAACGGACCGGCAATCGGGGCAAGGCCAGGATGATGGACAGATGGCCGTGTGAGTTCCCGTGACTCTGGAGGGAACACCCAAAACCACAGCCTGCCTATCATGGTGGGGAACACCTATGAGCCCTCTGGGGGCTGAAGAAGATGACCTCAAGTTCAAGGCCAGCCTGTGCAACTGAAGAAGGCCCTGTCTCAAAAGAGAATTTTAAAAGCTGGGACGTAACTCAGTGGTAGAGCACTGGCCAGCACACCCGAGGCCCTGGGCTCCATCCCCGGCATCGGGGAGGAAACAAGGCATCCTGCCCCATGGGTCAGCAGCCTGCACGCTCCTGCACTTCAAACGTGACACGGTCCCCACACTCGGCACTGCGGAGGGAGAGGTGGCATCCAGCCACGGCGAGGATGCACAGCTCCCAGAAGCTCTGCACCCCAACTCCCAGCACCATGGGAAGAGATAGCACCCACAGGCTGCAGAGCAGACTGGCAGGCTGGGAAGGACAAGGCCAGAGCAGGGTCTGGTCTGGCCTGGGCCCTCGTGGACCTGAGCCCGCTGCCCCGGGTCTCAACTTCCAGAGCCCCTCCATCTTCCCTGCCTCAGGGAGGCAGCACCACCTCATGGACACCCTCGGATCCTGACACTGGGGGAGGCGGGAGATCTGACCATGCCCACAGGTCTGCAGATGGCTGCCAGGGAGAGCCAGATGCCGGGGGGCAGCACCGTGAGACCTGGGGAACCAGAACCCCGGACAGCGACCAGGGGCTGTCCCCCGCACGTCTAGCCCTGGTGCTGCTGAGGGGAGCCACCACCAGGGCCAGAACCATCGGGAGCAGGTCTCCCAGGTTCCCGGTCCCCAGGCCCATGCCCTCTGCACCAACAGCTTGCACTCAGCCCCTCCAGCAACTCCAGTGACACCCCAGTGCCACCTTGTCCCGAGCAGGGCTGTGGAGCTTGAACGCACATGGCGGCCCCTAATTACTGTACCACTGGCACTGCCAGGCCCCACGAGGAACGCCCCAAAGGATGTCAGGACAAGCGTGTGCCACCCTGCTCAGGCTGAGGGTGGCCTGGAGACTCCTGAAGAGAGCTTGTCCTCAAGAAAACCCACGACAGGGCTGAGGCCACAGGCCAGCTGGATCAGGCAGCTGACAGTCACAGGCGAGACACAGCCCTGATGGTGACTTAGAAGCCGAGGCTGCCTGACGCAGCACACACGAACACAGGAGCCCACCCAGCAGGAGGACTCTGCCCCCCATCTGTCCCCACTCCAGTTCCTGCAGGGTCCCAGGTCGAGCAGCAGACATGGCGGCCCCTCCACTGCCCTTCTGCTGCCCGGGACACCTCTGCTCCTTCCCAGCACCACTGCCCACCAGAACCTGCCATAGGACTGTTGCACTGTGCTGAACTGGAGGCCGAGGGCCCTGGTGGCTCTGCACACCCGGCCAGGCTGAGAGACGAAGGCCATGGGAGCACAGTGCCCAGCTCCCAGGGACAGGCAGGGGGAGCAGCTTTCCAAGCGCACACGGAAGCCCAAGAGGCAGTTCCTCAGGCAAGCATGGCCCAGGCCAGCTCCCATGCTGGTGAATTTCTTGAGGTCAGAAAGTCTCCCAGGGGGCCAGGGCTATGGCTCAGTGGTAGAGCACTTGCCTAGCATATGTGAGGCACTGGGTTCGACTCTCAGCACCACATAAAAAGAAATAAAACAACGGTCCATCAACAACTGAAATATATATTTTAAAAAAACTCTCCCCAGTTTGCAAAAGCCAGATGACCTGCACCCACTCCCCACCAGGGGCAAGACCCTCAGCAGGCCAGTCCTGGCACTGGGCCTTAGAACCCCAGGTGCTCAACAGAAGCAAGTGGAGAGCCCCTGCTCAGTCTGTGGCCCTGAGTGGGGCAGGAGGCACAGGCTGGCCCAGTTACCTCTATGATCACACCTCTGTCAACCTCTCTGAAGACCTTCTGGAACTCGTCGGCTGACAGCAGCGTTTCGTCAAAGGAGCGCACCTTCTGCAGAGGCAAGCCGGTCAGCAGGCCTCGAGGGACTGCAGAGCCCCTGGCCCCCAACCCTCGGCCCCAGGGCACTGGCCCAGGAGAGCCCAGAGGCTGGGAGGACATGAAAGCAGCTACCTCCATGATGGCCTGCTTGTGGGAACTGCCCAGCTGCGCTTTCTGAAGCACCTGCAGGAAGTCCTGGGGCATCACCCCAACTCTGCAGGAAGGAAAACCCTGCCCAGTGAACACAGTCAGCTGGCCCCTCGGCAGCCCCACCCGGACTCCACCCACCACCCTGGGCAGAGCCTGGACTGAGCACCTCCTGAGCAGCCCACCCAGCAGGGGCATGATGGCACCGACATCTAAGGTCCCCGGGGGACACGCATCCCCTTCAGGGGGCAGACTCCACTGCCACCAAGCAGCGGGTCCAGGCTCTCTGCCCACATCCATGACATGACAGAGTGGACGCCTGACCCAGGCAGGAGCCCAGAGAGCTGGAGACACGCGTTTTCGTGATTCCAGGTGAACCTGGAGCCTGGGGCCAGGCAGCAGGGAGCTGCTGGGTGACCCTCGGGAGTGCCCCAGCTCCCCTCCCAGGGCAGCAGCCTCCTCCTGGGAGAAAGGGTCCTGGCACGCTCATGCCTGGGGAGCCCCAGCCTACCCTGTCGTGGAGCAGAGGACTTCGTAGGCAGCACGGATCCCCAGCCGCCTCCGGAACAGCGAGGTCTGCAAAGATTTCTGCAAGGAGGACATTCAGTGGCCAACTCATCCACACGTCACTGGTCCCTGCCACCCTCCGAGACAGGGCCGACAGGAGGCCTCGGCAGCCTCCAGGGCGGCCAGCCACCCTCAGCCTCTCTCCCCTTGGGCATCAGAGGATGGCCAGATTCCAGGGGACTGTCTTCAAAGGAAGGAGCCTGGCCAAGGCCCAGAGGAGCTACAGCCTGACTGGCTCATTCCTAGCATGTGGGGTCCCTGGCTCCCCATGTGAGGACTTAGGTAGCTGCCCAGGAGCCCCCGGCTCTGGAAGCTTCCCTCAAAGGTATGTGAGAACACTGGGGAGCCTGGGTGGCCGTGACAACTGCCGCATCCCAGGACGACTCCAGGCAGTGAAGAAGGGTGTAGCCCGGTCGGCTCACAGGAGGCAGGGATCCCTGCCTGCCCCGTGTGGCCCTACGGAGCTCAGGCCAGGCTCTGGCCAGCTGAGGCCACGCCCTGCTTGGTCCGGGACGCTTCCAGGCACTGCACGGCAGCGCGGCACGCCTCACCATGAGGTAGCCCCGGAACTGGTTGTAGATGATGGCCGTCAGCAGATTCATCAGGAACAAGCTCCCTGCAGGGAAAAGCCTGTGAGGCCGGAGGCGGCAGGGAGCACCCGTGAGGTCAGTGGGGCGTGAAGCGGGCTGAGGACTGCGGCTGAATGCTCCTGGCTCCCAGCAGAAGCACCTCAGGGCCTCGGGCCCCGTCTCCCAGTGGGCACAACCAGGCCCACCTAGCGTGGGTGGGAGGTCGAGGTCACAGGCCACAGTGTGGGACTGCAGGGCAGGGCTGCGGGGCCGGCGCGGGGAGGGCGGCTGTAGGGTTGGGGTCAGGGAACACCTGTGCCTGAGCACTGAGACTGTCACACCCGGAGGAACCCAACACCACGCTCACCTATCAGGGTGAAGACGATGAAGAAGATGGCGTAGGCCCGGTTCTTGGAATACGCAGGCATCATCACTGAGGCAAAGAAGAGACCAGAGAAACTGAAAGCCGCTCGCAGCCCTGCCTGGACCCTCCCAGCTCCGTGTGACTGAGGTCACCCACCTCCTCAGCCCAGGAGGCTGCCGGGAGAGCGCAGGCTCCTGGCCCAAACCCCAGCCTATCACCTTGGGCCCTCCCCGGGGCAGGAGGTTCAATGCCCATGGAGGACGGCCAGCCCTGGGCCAAGCTGAGACGAGCTTCCCTGTGACTACACCCCATACTGTCCAGCTTCCCCACAGGGACTGGCCAGGTCCCAGAGCATAGGGGGGCCAAGCCCAGGGCGGGTGCACAGCTCTCTCTGGGTGGGCACCCCAGGCGGCCCACAGGGAAGGCCTCACTGGCCTGAGCATCCCAGAGCCCAGATGAAAGGCACCAGCCGAGTGGCCAGGCCACAGCCACGTCCAGGAGGACGGAGGCCTCCCTGTCGGGGCACAGCTGCACCTGGGCAGCTGGGGGCCTATAATCACCCAGGCCAGCTAAGACCCCAGGGCCTCTCACACACAAAGACCCCAAGCAGCACACACCTCACACTGGGCCTGGGCGGCGACAGGGAAAGTGGCTGGGCCCCAACAAGGCCGCCAGGGGGGCCCCTGACCACCGCCATTGATCGCCACATAGAGCACACGGCTTACTGTCAGCTTCTCCGAGGAGAAAGGAGACAAGACGCAGGGAACAGGAAAGCAGGAGCCGGAAGGCAAAGGAGCGAGACGGAAAGACAGGCGGCAAGAAGGGCAGAGGGTGAAACCGGAGAAGAGGACAGGACCCAGCGACCCCACCCGCGGATGAAGAGCCTCAGACACGCGTCCAGGCAGCAGGCCCCGCGCCCGGCTGCCCGCCCGCCCTGCCCGCACACACCGTCAGGGTTGTTGGCAGTGGTCAGCAGCACCAACAGAGAAGTGAAGGCCTCCAGGAGGTCCCGGAAGTAGGTCAGCCTCTCCTTCCTCTGCTGTTCATCCTGCCGAGAGCAGAGGAGGCTCTGGGGAGCCACGCAGGCCTCCACCCGACAGTCGGGGCCTCAGGTCGACAGAGTCCAGGACCCAGCAAGCCAGCACCATACACCAGGGCGTCAGCACCCGCAGCCCACATCCCCGCCCTTTCCCAGCAGGCTCTGAGCTCATGGTCAGACAGGACAGAACCCAGGGCCTCCAGGAACAGAGCGGCCTCCGGAGGCTGGCACATACCCACCAACCTCAGCAGCAGCAAGTCTGCCCGGAAACACTGGGAAACCTGGAGCCAGTCTGGCCAAGAACAGCCTGGAGGCAGAGCGACCTCAGGCAGGGCCGGCTGGCCAGCCTGCTCACAGCCTGAGGGCCCTGTGCTGGCCATACAGGAGGAGCAGAGGGGCCCAGGCTGGGCGTGGCCTCCAGCAGGCTATGACGGCAGGGAGGGGCTTTGGAAAGCAGCCTGAGAGCCCTTGCTGTCCCATGGGCTGAGCATCAGGGCCAAGGCCCCCCATGCAGCTGTGGCCTATCACGGCGGTCAGCAAGTCTTCCACACAAGGCTTCCAGCCTGTCCCCCGGGGGTCCCAGCCACGGAGGGCAGCAAGCACATGCAGCACACGCCCCAGGAAGAGGCTACCCTCAAGACCAAGCTGGGGTCCTCCCTGGGGTCACCCTGTGCCTACAAAGCCCTGGACTCCCAGCCAGAGCACAGGAGGCCCCTAGGAGCCTGGCCATGCCAACAGCATGGTGGTGCAGGACTCGGACCCCACACCCATCAAACTTGTCACTTAGGGTGGCTTCAGAGCCAGTTCCCAGCTGCCAGCCAAGAGCCCGCCCTCAAGCAGTCCCAAGAAGCCACCAGCCAAGGTGGCTCCTCCCTGCAGGGATGCCCTTCCCACGTGGGACCCTGGCATGTCACCAACACCCAAAGGACCTCCTTGTCCTTGTCTAGCAAACAGCACCGCCACACATCTGCCCAGATGCGTGCTGAGCACAGACGAGCTGACTGTGCCAACAAAAGCCCTGGAGGCAGAGACTTTGCAGGGTCAAGGGACCTGTCCAGCACGGAGCCGCCACTGGGGAGGGCAAGGCAGCCCCTGCAGGACCTCAGCAGTACCCAGAGGAGGAAGGCAACCGCCTTCAGAGAGCGCTCGGTGGAAGAGCCCGGAGGACCGGCCAGACCCACGGACAGGGCAGCCATGGCAGCCTCTGGGCGAGAGCTTGGCCCTCCAGGGCTGGAAAGACTCCACCGGGGCTTGGCTCCCGGGGCTGAGCTGACTGAGGAAGGGGGCGCCTGCGCCCGATTGCAGACAAGGTCAAGGAGGAGGCAGGCGCCTCAGGGGCCTGTCCCCAGCAGGGCTCTTGCTGCACCTCTACAAAGCACTTCCTGTGGAGCAGCTCCATGGGACCTTCCGACCCCGAACCCCCAGTCCAAGGCCCCACCCAGTGGGGGCGCACAGGGGAGCCCCAAACCCAGGGTTTCCGCTCAGCCCACTGCCGGCACGCAAGGACAGCCCAGCCTGGGACATCATCCCAAGTGGGATGTACACTGCCACCCTGGGACCACAGGCCCTAACACGAACCCCATTCTCAGAAATAAATCCGACTAGGCCTCGTGGTGAGCAAGGCCCGAGTGCCAGGAGGCTGGCCCTGGGCCATGCTTACGAAAGGGGCCAACACAAGGTCAGGCGCTGGGTCAGTGGGCACAGGCAGGGGACACTGAGCAAGGCCACCCAGACCTGTAGCCACAGGTTCCCAGCCTGTCCTCCAGGCCATGCTGTCCTCCCAGAGGCCGGCCACCACTACAGCTCTGCCCACTCCGCAGGGGCAGGGAGCTGGACGCTCGTCGAGACCAGGCAGCAGCTCCCTTGTTACTCAAAGTCCACCCTGCTCAGTCCAGCTCCCCTCTTGGGGCCAGACCCAAGCTGGAGGGGGAGCCACACTTCCAGGAAGCTGGGGACACTTAGCACTCCCAGGCTAGAGCCAAGGCCACCCCACCCCCCACACTGACTGGGCCCACCCTGGGCTCTGGAAGCAGCAGAGACTACCACCCTCAGGGACATCACGCAGGTCCTGAGAGTCGGCAGTGGGGCCACCTCAGCAGCCCAGCAACTGCCCTGTTGCCTAGGAACATGCAGACACACCGAGACACCCTCAGGTGAAAGAGACACAGAGATACAGAGACGTAGCCCAACCCACAGAGCCACACAGACACAGAGCCGACTCCTCTCCCAGGTCAGAAGGTGAGCCTGACTCCCCTCCTGGGCGGCACAGCCCACCTAGAGGTTGCCCCCAACTCAAAAACCAGCTCTGCCTGCTGACCTAGACCAGCCACAAAGAAGAAAAGAAGTAGGGTGGCCGAGGCCTGAGGAGGACAAAGACCCCAGCCAGGATATGAGGACAGACACACAGGACTGAAGGTCGAGGCAGCCCACGCAGGCAGCGGGGCCAGGTGACTGGCACAGCCCCACACGACCCTGATCTGCTGGGGGCCAAAGCCTCAGCTGGGCAGGGCAGGGGACCAGGGTCAATGGCAGGAGACATGGGCGTGTTGGCAGGGGGCACCGCCAGAGGCCAGAGCAGGTCTAAGGGCCCCAGTCAAGGAGGGGTGCAGAGGAAGGCTCAGCACGAGGCAGGGCAGCCCCTTGGGGAGCAAAACTGGGGACTGAACAGCCGGCAGAGAGGTGGCAGGGGTGGGGCAGGACGGGACAGCAGTCCTAGGCCCAGAGACCCAGGGCAGTCGGGGCCCTGGCAGTGGGGCCTCTGAAGAGAGACCGGGGCTCAGGCAGGGCACGTGACTTCCTGGTCACACAGTTCTGGCCTCGCTCTCTCCAGCCTAGCGACTCACGGCAGAGACTTGTGCAGCCGCTGCTTGAGGGTCAGCCCAGCCCTGGCCACGCCCACCACCTCACCTCCTGGCCCACGGTGAAGAGCAGCACCCCCAGCACGGTGAAGAGGCACAGGTGGATCAGCAGCAGCAGCCCCACGCTGGGGAGAGGGCGGGGCTCAGAACCACGAGGCGCGGGCAACGCGCCCCGACCTGCCCCCTGGCCTGAGGGGTCCCTGGGGCACCATCAGGCACAGCAGTGCCCTCCTGTCCCCAGAGGACCTGCTGGGCACCCAGGCCAAGAGGCCTGGAGCACAGTCCTGGCTCCTGCCCTGGCACAGCCGCCTTCTATGGTGGGACAAAGGCAACCCCAGGGGCGTAGCCTGGGACCCAAGGTCACCTCCATCCTCTGGCCGGAAGGGAGGGCCATCGGCCAAGTGCACCACCAAGGAAGGGACACAAGACCGAGGGAGGACCATGGGGCATGGCTATGGGCAGGGAAATGGGCAGGGAAGGGGACCCGGGGCGCACTGAGACTTCTGGTGATGACGGGAACCGCATGGGCTTCCGGGCAGGGACACCATCGGGACGGTGACATCCCAGCAGCAGCAGACAGAACCGCGGGCGGGAAGGGTGAGAGGAGGTGCAGAGCGGGCAGGGCACCACCGTGGGAACACGGGCGAGCCAAGAGCCGCGAGGGCACCCGGGACCAGCAGCCACAGGGCAGCGGCAGGGGGCCCCTCCGGCCACATCCCAGCCAGGTGTCCAGGCAGGTCCTGGGGCCACAGACCGAGAGCACACCTGGCCATCTCCGGCAGCGACCACCTGATGCACTTCAAGGTCTTCTTCATCATGGAGGAGTTCTGCAGCAGGAAGAAGGGCCGCAGCAGCCGGCGGACACGCAGGGGCTAGGGAGTGCGGCAGGCTCAGCGCCCGTGTCCCCACCGCCAGCCCACCCCTGCTGCTGGGGCAAATGTCCCAGGGGCCTCGGTCCCAGCCTGGGCCCTGCTGGACAAGGCACGGGTCTGCCAGACTCAGCACAAGTCACAGCTGTCCCTCCCGTCTGGGCCGAGCCGCCTCCCCAGCAGGCCCTGGGCGCCTCCGTCACTTCGAAGCTGCCTTCTGGGTCTGGCACTCCTGGTGGGACAGCAGCCCCTCCCTCGCTAGAGAGCCTGGGTCCCACAGGACAAGGCCCATCAGCGCCTGGCACAGCAGGCCCTGTGGAGTGACCCATCCCAAGGACTCACTGACCCACTCTGGGCTGCATTTGTTGTCCCCAGAAGGGCCCCAGCACAGGCACGGGCTGAGCAGGCCCAAGGCAACAGTGGTGACCCAGCACCGGCTGGGGAGCCAACCTGGCCCAGGCTCTGCAGAGGTGGGTGCCCCACACCCCAGGCGCAGTCACAGGCTGCCCACAGGTGGAGGCTCTGGTCCTGCGGCCCAGTACCACAGGGTTCTTCTGGCCTCCCCACTGCCACATGGGAGCTGGGGCCCTGCTGGCTCCCCTCCACCTGCTCCGGAACGTGGACCCACAGACAGGAATGAAGCTCCCACCCCGAGGTTTTTCCCAGCAGCTGAGACCCATCAGGCCAGACTCGGCTCCCAGCCTTTACAAGGCCAGGCAGGTGTGTCCAGGTGACCCACCTCCAAGCACTGGCCACAGTGCCAGGCAAGCCCCTGGCACGTGCAGAATCACAGCCCAGACCCCACAGGCTAGAGAAAAGCTGCATCCCAGCAGCTGTGGCAGGTGGCCCTGGCCCATCAGAGGGGTGGCCTCACCCACCAGCCAGAGGCAGAAACTGAACAGGGGCCACTTAGACGGGGCTCCGGGTCCTGCCCAGCACCCGACGTCCCGCGGCACACCTCGGGTCTGGCTTCCAGGTGTTCTAGATGAGCCGGCCCAGCCAGACACGGGCCTTGGGCAGCACCACTCGAAACCCTCCAGAGATGGTGCCCACAGCTGGGCAGGGGTGGGCAGTTCCCACTGCCTGGTCTAAAGGGGACATGACCCCAGGGCCAGGGTCAGGGGAACAAGGACATGGAAAGAATAGGGTTGGAGAACTGGGGACAAGGGGGAGGCCTGGGAGGACAGGCCTGGGCCCAGCAGGGCCGAGCGCACACCGCACCCACCCGCAGCTGCCTCTGAGGAGAGACGGAGGCTCAGCCCGGGGTCAACGCCCAGCCTGCCCGTGCGGGGCCCCGTGCCTGACCCTTGTGGCCCCAGGTAACAGACTGACCACATGGGCCTTCCCCATGATAGACGCTGACCTGTCCCTGACTGGACGGGGTGCAGGTCATGATCTGGGGATGACCATGATGACCGTTCCTGACACCACCGTCCCAGAACTTGGCAATGATTCGGGGCATCACCAGCCATCAGTGCAGAGGACCTCCTCCTGGGGGGCAGCCACGGGCTTGCCCCGAGCAGCAGGGCCGTGGAAGGGCCCAGAGCCTCAGCAGACGAAGCTGTGGCCAGCGGGCACTCCTCCCCCTCCGCCCCTCCTGGTTTCTCTTAAGCAGCGTGGAGGGGTCAGGTCTGAACCTCGCCGGGGGCTTAGAGTATCTGCCGGCCAGTCAGGGGATGTCCTGACTGCCACTCAGGCTGCTGGGCTCCGGCCCTCCTTACAGGGAGGCCAGGGGCTGCCCCCCACGGCAGCAGGAGGCATGGCTCCCTGGGGCTCTGCGGGTTCCTGGGAGGCTACCAGGTGGAGGCGGGAGGGGCTGCACCCCTTCCCTCCACCCGCACTCCCAGCGGCAGAGGCCCAAAGGCAGGGAGGGCCCAGCTCGGGAGGCCCCTCCCAGAGGCCTCCGGTGCCAATAACCCCCACTCTTGCTCTGGTCCCACGGGGTTCCCCTGGTTTTGGCTCCTCAGTACCTGTGCCCTTCTCCAATCCCATCTACGACAGCACCTGGTGGGCTTCCCTCTCCCCCAGACCCTGACGGCTGTGGCTGACAGCCAGCCAACTACCACAGCCAACCCACCAGAGGGTGCCCTGCGGCCAGAGCTCTGGGGTGGCTGGTGAGGGGAGTATCTCACTGCCAGGTCGCACAGAGCTTGGGGTGTGGCTCTGGCCACAGTGAGGGGCCAGGGTGGCACTTTCACGGGGACCCAGGCAGGTGAGTCCTGCTGCCAAGTGGACTGAGGGCCAGGAGCGAGAGCCCAGAACGTGCTCCCAGGTCCTCCTCTCACGAACGGGATGCCCGAGCGACACCTCGTGCCTTCCCCAGGCCTCAGGTCTCCACGTGCAGGAGAGCGCAGGGCTCCCCAGCCAACAGGAGCCCAAGGTGCTACGGGGCGAGGGCAGTGCCGTGGGGCTCAGGACAGCAGCCTGACCCTGGACAGGAGCACCTGTATCCCACAGCCCCCAAGGAGCTCCCCTCATCTCAGAGGGTCCTCACCACCTACCTCCTGACACAGGAGACCCAGGGACACAGTCCAGTCGACCACAGACACGGCCAGCACCGTGATGTAGGCCAGCAGCCACACGTTCTTCTGGAACTGGGCCCGCCCGACCAGGTAGCACTGCAGGAGACAGGGAGGGGTGCGCAGTGAGCCGTGCAGAAATGGACCCTGCAGCCGGGCACAGCGGTGCACACTGGAGTCCACAGAGCAGAAGCCTGTCCCAGAACGCCATCTCCTTGTGATCAGGACATGCACTCCGGCCAAGGGCACCACTGACCAGCTGTGCAGCCTCAGGCATGGCCCCCAGCCTCTCTGGTCTCAGCTCCCGCAGTGCTAACAGGGGTTCCCGCCTTGCCCGTGCAAGCCATCAGCACAGAAGGGCAAGCATGGAAGGCATCCTGGAGGGGATGGGCACGAGACAGAGCCCCAGCTGTGAGGCGCCTGGACCACAGCAGGTGGGGCGGGGTGGGCTTCCATCCGCTCTTCCCGTCCTAACGTCCTCTTCCAAAGCAACAGAAGCGGCGCTCTCACCTAGACCACTCAAACCCACCAGCCACTCCAGGGCTCCCGTCAACCTCTCACCTGGCAGGGTTCCAGTGCAGGAAGCCTGCCGACGCACTAGGGGTTAAAAAGAACCGGGACTGCAGCCCACACCTCTCTCTGCGCGCCCCAGCGGCCAGCCCTGGCAGTGCTGCCCGGCAGGCTCCCAGCAAAGGTACCGTGTGACCAGGAGGCCGTGGGGCCCCTGGAACCACAGTGCGAAAAGGCGTCACAAAAACACAACGTGGCCCCAGAGAGACAGCCGGCCCCTCTGTGCCCAGTTGGGAAGCTGGAGGCTCCTAGGCAACACAGCCCACAAGCCCACACGAGCCAAAAGGGCCACCTCCAGCCTCCAGAAGGACCTTGCCACAGACATAACTGAAGCTGGCTGTGCACAGCCCCTGCGTGGTAAGAGCCCCTGTCCTGGAGGTGCAGCCACTGTGTGGTAAGAGCCTCTGTCCTGGACGAGCACAGCCACTGTGTGGTAAGAGCCTCTGTCCTGGAGGTGCACAGCCACTGTGTGGTAAGAGCCTCTGTCTTGGAGGTGCAGCCACTGTGTGGTAAGAGCCTCTGTACTGGACGTGCACAGTCACTGTGTGGTAAGAGCCTCTGTCCTGGAGGTGCACAGTCACTGTGTGGTAAGAGCCCCTGTCCTGGAGGTGCAGCCACTGTGTGGTAAGAGCCTCTGTCCTGGAGGTGCACAGTCACTGTGTGGTAAGAGCCTCTGTCCTGGAGGTGCACACTCACTGTGTGGTAAGAGCCTCTGTCCTGGAGGTGCACAGTCACTGTGTGGTAAGAGCCTCTGTACTCGAGGGGCAGCTACTGTGTGGTAAGAGCCCCTGTCCTGCACGTGCACAGCCACTGTGTGGTAAGAGCCCCTGTCCTGGACGTGCACAGTCACTGTGTGGTAAGAGCCCCTGTCCTAGAGGTGCAGCTACTGTGTGGTAAGAGCCCCTGTCCTGGAGGTGCACAGCCACTGTGTGGTAAGAGCCTCTGTCCTGGAGGTGCACAGTCACTGTGTGGTAAGAGCCTCTGTCCTGGAGGCGCAGCCACTGTGTGGTAAGAGCCTCTGTCCTGGACGTGCACAGCCACTGTGTGGTAAGAGCCTCTGTCCTGGACGTGCACAGCCACTGTGTGGTAAGAGTCTCTGTCCTGGAGGTGCAGCCACTGTGTGGTAAGAGCCTCTGTCCTGGAGGTGCAGCCACTGTGTGGTAAGAGCCCCTGTCCTGGAGGTGCACAGTCAATGTGTGGTAAGAGCCCCTGTCCTGGAGGTGCACAGTCACTGTGTGGTAAGAGCCCCTGTCCTGGACGTGTACAGCCACTGTGGGGTAAGAGCCCCTGTCCTGGAGGTGCACAGTCACTGTGTGGTAAGAGCCCATGTCCTGGACGTGTACAGCCACTGTGTGGTAAGAGCCCCTGTCCTGGACGTGCACAGTCACTGTGTGGTAAGAGCCCCTGTCCTGGAGGTGCAGCTACTGTGTGGTAAGAGCCTCTGTCCTGGAGGTGCACAGTCACTGTGTGGTAAGAGCCTCTGTCCTGGACGTGCACAGTCACTGTGGGGTAAGAGCCCCTGTCCTGGAGGTGCACAGTCACTGTGTGGTAAGAGCCCCTGTCCTGGACGTGCACAGCCACTGTGTGGTAAGAGCCCCTGTCCTGGACGTGCACAGCCACTGTGTGGTAAGAGCCTCTGTCCTGGAGGTGCAGCCGCTGTGTGGTAAGAGCCTCTGTCCTGGACGTGCACAGCCACTGTGTGGTAAGAGCCCCTGTCCTGGACGTGCACAGTCACTGTGTGGTAAGAGCCTCTGTCCTGGAGGTGCAGCCGCTGTGTGGTAAGAGCCTCTGTCCTGGACGTGCACAGCCACTGTGTGGTAAGAGCCCCTGTCCTGGACGTGCACAGTCACTGTGTGGTAAGAGCCTCTGTCCTGGAGGTGCACAGTCACTATGTGGTAAGAGCCCCTGTCCTGGAGGTGGACAGTCACTGTGTGGTAAGAGCCCCTGTCCTGGAGGTGCAGCTACTGTGTGGTAAGAGCCCCTGTCCTGGAGGCACAGCCACTGTGTGGTAAGAGCCTCTGTCCTGGAGGTGCAGCCACTGTGTGGTAAGAGCCCCTGTCCTGGACGTGCACAGTCACTGTGTGGTAAGAGGCCCTGTCCTGGAGGTGCACAGTCACTGTGTGGTAAGAGCCCCTGTCCTGGACGTGTACAGCCACTGTGTGGTAAGAGCCCCTGTCCTGGAGGTGCACAGTCACTGTGTGGTAAGAGCCTCTGTCCTGGACGTACACAGTCACTGTGTGGTAAGAGCCCCTGTCCTGGACGTGCAAGCCACTGTGTGGTAAGAGCCCCTGTCCTGGACGTGCACAGTCACTGTGTGGTAAGAGCCTCTGTCCTGGACGTGCACAGCCACTGTGTGGTAAGAGCCCCTGTCCTGGAAGTGCACAGTCACTGTGTGGTAAGAGCCCCTGTCCTGGACGTGCACAGTCACTGTGTGGTAAGAGCCTCTGTCCTGGAGGTGCACAGTCACTGTGTGGTAAGAGCCCATGTCCTGGACGTGCACAGCCACTGTGTGGTAAGAGCCTCTGTCCTGGAGGTGCAGCCACTGTGTGGTAAGAGCCCTTGTCCTGGAGGTGCAGCCACTGTGTGGTAAGAGCCTCTGTCCTGGACGTGCACAGCCACTGTGTGGTAAGAGCCTCTGTCCTGCAGGTGCAGCCACTGTGTGGTAAGAGCCTCTGTCCTGGAGGTGCACAGTCACTGTGTGGTAAGAGCCCCTGTCCTGGAGGTGCACAGCCACTGTGTGGTAAGAGCCTCTGTCCTGCACGTGCACAGTCACTGTGTGGTAAGAGCCCCTGTCCTGGAGGTGCACAGTCACTGTGTGGTAAGAGCCCCTGTCCTGGACGTGCACAGTCACTGTGTGGTAAAAGCCCCTGTCCTGGAGGTGCATAGTCACTGTGTGGTAAGAGCCCCTGTCCTGGACGTGCACAGCCACTGTGTGGTAAGAGCCTCTGTCCTGGAGGAACAGCCACTGTGTGGTAAGAGCCTCTGTCCTGGAGGTGCAGCCACTGTGTGTTAAGAGCCCCTGTCCTGCACGTGCACAGTCACTGTGTGGTAAGAGGCCCTGTCCTGGAGGTGCACAGTCACTGTGTGGTAAGAGCCCCTGTCCTGGACGTGTACAGCCACTGTGTGGTAAGAGCCTCTGTCCTGGAGGTGCACAGTCACTGTGTGGTAAGAGCCTCTGTCCTGGACGTACACAGTCACTGTGTGGTAAGAGCCCCTGTCCTGGCGGTGCAGCCACTGTGTGGTAAGAGCCCCTGTCCTGGACGTGCACAGTCACTGTGTGGTAAGAGCCTCTGTCCTGGACGTGCACAGCCACTGTGTGGTAAGAGCCCCTGTCCTGGAGGTGCACAGTCACTGTGTGGTAAGAGCCTCTGTCCTGGAGGTGCACAGCCACTGTGTGGTAAGAGCCCATGTCCTGGACGTGCACAGCCACTGTGTGGTAAGAGCCCATGTCCTGGACGTGCACAGCCACTGTGTGGTAAGAGCCTCTGTCCTGGAGGTGCAGCCACTGTGTGGTAAGAGCCCCTGTCCTGGAGGTGCAGCCACTGTGTGGTAAGAGCCTCTGTCCTGGAGGTACAGCCACTGTGAGGTAAGAGCCTCTGTCCTGGACGTGCACAGCCACTGTGTGGTAAGAGCCTCTGTCCTGGAGGTGCAGCCACTGTGTGGTAAGAGCCTCTGTCCTGGAGGTGCACAGTCACTGTGTGGTAAGAGCCTCTGTCCTGGACGTACACAGTCACTATGTAGTAAGAGCCCCTGTCCTGGAGGTGCAGCCACTGTGTGGTAAGAGCCCTGTCCTGGACGTGCACAGTCACTGTGTGGTAAGAGCCCCTGTCCTGGACGTGCACAGTCACTGTGTGGTAAGAGCCCCTGTCCTGGACGTGCACAGCCACTGTGTGGTAAGAGCCCCTGTCCTGGAGGTGCAGCCACTGTGTGGTAAGAGCCTCTGTCCTGGACGTGCACAGTCACTGTGTGGTAAGAGCCTCTGTCCTGGAAGTTCACAGCCACTGTGTGGTAAGAGCCTCTGTCCTGGAGGTGCACAGCCACTGTGTGGTAAGAGCCTCTGTCCTGGAGGTACAGCCACTGTGTGGTAAGAGCCTCTGTCCTGGACGTGCACAGTCACTGTGTGGTAAGAGCCCCTGTCCTGGACGTGCACAGCCACTGTGTGGTAAGAGCCTCTGTCCTGCACGTGCACAGTCACTGTGTGGTAAGAGCCTCTGTCCTGGACGTGCATAGTCACTGTGTGCTAAGAGCCCCTGTACTGGACGTGCACAGTCACTGTGTGGTAAGAGCCCCTGTCCTGGAGATGCATAGTCACTGTGTTGTAAGAGCCCCTGTCCTGGACGTGCACAGTCACTGTGTGGTAAGAGCCTCTGTCCTGGAGGTACAGCTACTGTGTGGTAAGAGCCTCTGTCCTGGAGGTGCACAGTCACTGTGTGGTAAGAGACCCTGTCCTGGAGGTGCACAGTCCCTGTGTGGTAAGAGCCTCTGTCCTGGAGGTGCACAGTCACTGTGTGGTAAGAGCCCCTGTCCTGGACGTGCACAGTCACTGTGTGGTAAGAGCCCCTGTCCTGGAGGTGCAGCTACTGTGTGGTAAGAGCCTCTGTCCTGGAGGTGCACAGTCACTGTGTGGTAAGAGCCCCTGTCCTGGACATGCACAGTCACTGTGTGGTAAGAGCCCCTGTCCTGGAGGTGCAGCTACTGTGTGGTAAGAGCCCCTGTCCTGGACGTGCACAGCCACTGTGTGGTAAGAGCCCCTGTCCTGGAGGTGCAGCCACTGTGTGGTAAGAGCCTCTGTCCTGGACGAGCACAGCCACTGTGTGGTAAGAACCTCTGTCCTGGAGGTGCAGCCACTGTGTGGTAAGAGCCCCTGTCCTAAACGTGCATCCACTGCGTGGTAAGAGCCCCTGTCCTGGAGGTGCACAGCCACTGCGTGGTAAGTGCCCCTGTCCTGGACGTGCACAGCCGCTGCGTGGTAAGATCCCCTGTCCTGGACGTGCACAGCCGCTGTGTGGTAAGTGCCCCTGTCCTGGACGTGCACAGCCGCTGTGTGGTAAGAGCCCCTGTCCTGGACGTGCACAGTCGCTGTGTGGTAAGAGCCTCTGTCCTGGAGGTGCACAGCCGCTGTGTGGTAAGAGCCCCTGTCCTGGACATGCATAGCCACTGTAGGGTAAGAGCCCCTGTCCTGGACGTGCAGCCACTACGTGGTAAGAGCCCCTGTCCTGGAGGTGCACAGTCACTGTGTGGTAAGAGCCCCTGTCCTGGACGTGCACAGTCACTGTGTGGTAAGAGCCCCTGTCCTGGACGTGCACAGCCACTGTGTGGTAAGAGCCCCTGTCCTGGACGTGCACAGCCACTGTGTGGTAAGAGCCCCTGTCCTGGACGTGCAGTCACTGTGTGGTAAGAGCCTCTGTCCTGGAGGTGCAGCCACTGTGTGGTAAGAGCCCCTGTCCTGGACGTGCACAGCCACTGCGTGGTAAGAGCCCCTGTCCTGGAGGTGCACAGCCACTGCGTGGTAAGAGCCCCTGTCCTGGACGTGCACAGCCGCTGCGTGGTAAGAGCCCCTGTCCTGGACGTGCACAGCCGCTGCGTGGTAAGTGCCCCTGTACTGGACGTGCACAGCCGCTGCGTGGTAAGAGGCCCTGTCCTGGACGTGCACAGCCGCTGTGTGGTAAGAGCCCCTGTCCTGGACGTGCACAGCCGCTGTGTGGTAAGAGCCCCTGTCCTGGACGTGCACAGTCGCTGTGTGGTAAGAGCCCCTGTCCTGGAGGTGCACAGCCACTGTGTGGTAAGAGCCCCTGTCCTGGACATGCATAGCCACTGTGGGGTAAGAGCCCCTGTCCTGGACGTGCAGCCACTGCGTGGTAAGAGCCCCTGTCCTGGAGGTGCACAGTCACTGTGTGGTAAGAGCCCCTGTCCTGGACGTGCACAGTCACTGTGTGGTAAGAGCCCCTGTCCTGGACGTGCACAGCCACTGTGTGGTAAGAGCCCCTGTCCTGGACGTGCACAGCCACTGTGTGGTAAGAGCCCCTGTCCTGGAGGTGCAGTCACTGTGTGGTAAGAGCCTCTGTCCTGGAGGTGCACAGCCACTGTGTGGTAAGAGCCTCTGTCCTGGACGTGCACAGCCACTGTGTGGTAAGAGCCTCTGTCCTGGAGGTGCACAGCCACTGTGTGGTAAGAGCCTCTGCACAGCCACTGTGTGATAAGAGCCCCTGTCCTGGACGTGCACAGCCGCTGCGTGGTAAGAGCCCCTGTCCTGGACGTGCACAGCCACTGTGTGGTAAGAGCCCTTGTCCTGGAGGTGCACAGCCACTGTGTGGTAAGAGTCCCTGTCCTGGAGGTGCAGCCACTGTGTGGTAAGAGCCTCTGTCCTGGACGTGCACAGCCACTGTGTGGTAAGAGCCCCTGTCCTGGAGGTGCACAGTCACTGTGTGGTAAGAGCCTCTGTCCTGGAGGTGCAGCCACTGTGTGGTAAGAGCCTCTGTCCTGGACGTGCACAGCCACTGTGTGGTAAGAGCCCCTTCCTGGAGGTGCACAGCCACTGTGTGGTAAGAGCCTCTGTCCTGGACTTGCACAGCCACTGTGTGGTAAGAGCCTCTGTCCTGGAGGTGCACAGCCACTGTGTGGTAAGAGCCCCTGTCCTGGAGGTGCACAGCCACTGTGTGGTAAGAGCCCCTGTCCTGGAGGTGCAGCCACTGTGTGGTAAGAGCCTCTGTCCTGGACGTGCACAGCCACTGTGTGGTAAGAGCCCCTGTCCTGGAGGTGCAGCCACTGTGTGGTAAGAGCCTCTGTCCTGGACGTGCACAGCCACTGTGTGGTAAGAGCCTCTGTCCTAGAGGTGCAGCCACTGTGTGGTAAGAGCATCTGTCCTGGAGGTGCACAATCACTGTGTGGTAAGAGCCTCTGTCCTGCACGTGCACAGTCACTGTGTGGTAAGAGCCCCTGTCCTGGAGGTGCACAGTCACTGTGTGTTAAGAGCCCCTGTCCTGGAGGTGCATAGTCACTGTGTGGTAAGAGCCCCTGTCCTGGAGGTGCATAGTCACTGTGTGGTAAGAGCCCCTGTCCTGGAGGTGCACAGTCACTGTGTGTTAAGAGCCCCTGTCCTGGACGTGCACAGTCACTGTGTGGTAAGAGCCCTTGTCCTGGAGGTGCACAGCCACTGTGTGGTAAGAGTCCCTGTCCTGGAGGTGCAGCCACTGTGTGGTAAGAGCCTCTGTCCTGGACGTGCACAGCCACTGTGTGGTAAGAGCCCCTGTCCTGGAGGTGCACAGTCACTGTGTGGTAAGAGCCTCTGTCCTGGAGGTGCAGCCACTGTGTGGTAAGAGCCTCTGTCCTGGACTTGCACAGCCACTGTGTGGTAAGAGCCTCTGTCCTGGAGGTGCACAGCCACTGTGTGGTAAGAGCCTCTGTCCTGGACTTGCACAGCCACTGTGTGGTAAGAGCCTCTGTCCTGGAGGTGCACAGCCACTGTGTGGTAAGAGCCCCTGTCCTGGAGGTGCACAGCCACTGTGTGGTAAGAGCCCCTGTCCTGGAGGTGCAGCCACTGTGTGGTAAGAGCCTCTGTCCTGGACGTGCACAGCCACTGTGTGTTAAGAGCCCCTGTCCTGGAGGTGCACAGTCACTGTGTGGTAAGAGCCCCTGTCCTGGAGGTGCAGCCACTGTGTGGTAAGAGCCCCTGTCCTGGACGTGCACAGCCGCTGCGTGGTAAGAGCCCCTGTCTTGGAAGTGCACAGTCACTGTGTGGTAAGAGCCCCTGTCCTCGAGGTGCACAGCCACTGTGTGGTAAGAGCCTCTGTCCTGGACGTGCACAGCCACTGTGTGGTAAGAGCCTCTGCACAGCCACTGTGTGGTAAGAGCCTCTGTCCTGGACGTGCACAGCCACTGTGTGGTAAGAGCCCCTGTCCTGGAGGTGCACAGCCACTGTGTGGTAAGAGCCCCTGTCCTGGAGGTGCACAGCCACTGTGTGGTAAGAGCCCATGTCCTGGACGTGCACAGTCACTGCGTGGTAAGAGCCCCTGTCCTGGACGTGCACAGCCACTGCGTGGTAAGAGTCCCTGTCCTGGAGGTGCAGCCACTGTGTGGTAAGAGCCCCTGTCCTGGACGTGCACAGCCGCTGCGTGGTAAGAGCCCCAGTCTTGGACGTGCACAGTCACTGTGTGGTAAGAGCCCTTGTCCTGGAGGTGCACAGCCACTGTGTGGTAAGAGTCCCTGTCCTGGAGGTGCAGCCACTGTGTGGTAAGAGCCTCTGTCCTGGACGTGCACAGCCACTGTGTGGTAAGAGCCCCTGTCCTGGAGGTGCACAGTCACTGTGTGGTAAGAGTCCCTGTCCTGGAGGTGCAGCCACTGTGTGGTAAGAGCCCCTGTCCTGGACGTGCACAGTCACTGTGTGGTAAGAGCCCCTGTCTGGACGTGCACAGTCCCTGTGTGGTAAGAGCCCCTGTCCTGGACGTGCACAGCCCCTGTGTGGTAAGAGCCCCTGTCCTGGACGTGCCCAGCCACTATGTGGTAAGAGCCCCTGTCCCACACCCAGCCCTTCTCAGGAGGATCACCCAGTCCTCCGGTGTGGCTGGGGTCGCCCCTCGCAAAGGTCACTCCCTAGGCCCCAACAGCACAGCCTGGCCCCAGCTTCCATTCTGGGGAGGGAGAGGAGCCGCAGACCCTGCCCCGAGACGTGTCCAGGAGCCTGGGCCTCTGCTCGCAGGCCAGAATGCCAAAGCAGGAAGAGAGGCAGCCGGCCCAGGGCCTCGGGCGCTGGAAGGCTTCACGGGCCAGGCCGCCCCACTGCCCCGCTCACCTTCACAGTCACGTCAGCCATGAAGACCAGCAGGCACAGCCCCTCCACAGCCTCGGTCAGGCCACAGGGCGGCTCCCAGCGCAGGGAGCGGAAGCGCACGTCCGCAGTTCTCGTGAACGAGGAAGGGGTCTCGATAAAAGCCAAGGCCAGGATCAAGAAAATGGTGAGGTTCAGGGCCCTGCAGAGGAGACAGACATGGTCAAGCGCAAGCAGCAGCCGCCCCTGGAGCCAGGAGGTGGCCAGCAGGCGACCCAGACTGCTCTGGGGGAGCAGGAGCCAGCACTTCCTGCTCCAGTAACACCAGTCCACCCAGATTCCACGGCCTGGGCTGACCCAAGCGCTCTGGGAAGGAAGCCCCCATCCCCAGGAGCCCCTGCTGCCCACACCTGGGCTCCTCCCTGGGGGAGGCCAACGGCCACCTCTGTGCCCACAGGGAGGGGCCTCCACCTGGCCAGAGGCAGGTATAGCCGGAACAGGAGAGGCCACCTCCCATTAACAAGCAGCCCATGGGGACCTTGCGCTCACGTGGCACGTCCTCACCGTTGGCACGCGTTCGAGTAGTACCAGCGGTAAAGCCTCATGGAGCCGGAATCCATGCGGTGGGAGATGGAGCGGTACTGGAAGTGAAAGGCCACAGGAGGGACGTGAGCAGGGCCCCTTCAGTACTGCGCCTGGGTCCCCACACCACACACAGGCGAGTCAGCTACCCACCTCAGACAAGCCCAGAGGTAGAGACGGACCTGGGCCATCTCGGACAGTCTGTCGGCATGTGGACCGGCAGCGCCAGGTGGCCCCCCGGAAGCTGGGAGGTTTGCCCAGCGCCTGAGAGGACCTGGGGAAGGGCAGGCACAGCTGTGCCCCCGCCTACCCGCGAGGCTCTTCCACGTGCAAGGCCTGCCTCCGTGCCCTCAGTGTCCTCCTCTGGGATGAAGAGGGGCCCAGGACAGGCCCTGACGTGTGGCCAATCAACAACTCAAGGACGCCAGTACCCAGAAAGTCACCTCTTCATAGCGAGACTCCAAGACAGCCCCCAGGCCAAGGCCCCGCTATCACGCTATTCTAACTCAGGCCGGCAAGGACTAAGGGCAAGGGGACTTAGCCGCCACAGAGTCACCACCCACCTGCATGGCGTCTTCAATGAAGACCACGGCTTGGTCAATGCACAGGTCCCACTTGGCCGTGTCAGCTGCGGGCAGAGAGGACGTGTTAAGAAGCACATGGGATCGCATGGCCTCAACCCCCGAGCTGCTCGCGACAAGTCGCCCTCCACCCTGAGCTTGGTACCTGGCCAAGGCAGGCTCCCCACCGGGCAAGGAGTGTGGCAGCACGAGCTCCTGGCCCCAGGCCCAGAGAGGCCACTCCACCCTCAGGACCGCCACTGCCCAGCAGGCGGAGGGCAGAGGACACCTGCCCCGGAAGCCCTGGGCCCCCAGCAGCACGCTGCAGCGCCCCGGGCAGCGCAGGCGCCTCCCGCCCCGTCAAGCAGGGATGCGGACAGCCACCCGCCTGGCTCCCACAGGCACAATATGCGGCGAGAGCCCCAGCAGGCCTGGCAGCAAGGATGACCCGCGACGGGGGTGCGTCCCTCCTCGGCTGCCCAGCCCCAGCCCTGGCCTCCCGCAGGGCCCTGGCGACCCCAACTACCCGATGCACTAACACTACCCACCCACCTCCGTCCTGAGACCACAGAGGGACACTAAGCACCGCCAGGACCCTTCATCAAATACGGAGACCGACCAGAGTCCCATTCCCTCCCGGTCCCTGCCCTCGGGACCAGAAACCCAAGTCACCCCAGGGCGGAGCCCAGGAGCCCCCGGATGCCAGGCCCCTTCCAGCACCAGGTGTCCTGGTGTCCGGGGGTGGGGTGAACAGGCACCACCTGGCTTTGTCCCAGCTCACAGCAGACCCCAGAGCTGACTCACCCCAAGGCAGCCCGGGAGGCAGGGCGCCTGAGAGCCCACCCCTCACAAAGGCCCTGGAGGAGGGACAAAGCTAAGCCTGGAGAGAGGCATCCCACCAGCTCCTCAGACCGGAAGGGACAGGCGGCCAAGGCCCAGGGTGGATCTGAGCCAGGCTGAGGAGGGGCTCACGCCCCCGACAGGCCACCCAGGCCAGGGCCTCAGCACCCCGCACCACGTCAACTGGTTTTCTGGCTGCTGGTCCTCAGATTCTGGGTCTGGTCACTGAGAAGTCTCGTCCCAGCCCTACATGTCAGGAAGGCAGTGCCAGCTGGGAAGCCCCTCAGCTTTCCATGGGTCCCGAGTCACACGCCACCCAGCCTGTTACTGTGGGGGTGGCCCTCTGCCCAGCCGCTGGTTCTTGCTGCTTCTCCACCCTGTCCCCACAATGTCATTCATTGTGAATGTGGCCCCACCAAGCCACCCCTTGGGCTGTTGCCTCTGCCAGGGACACTGCTCCCCAACTGGTAGAAATGGGATCTGGGCATTCACCTGCCCATCCCTGCTGGCAATCGCCTGCCCACCCCACATCTCCCCACCAGACGCAGGTCTACAGCCCGACTTCTCCACGAGTTGCAGAAGGACGTCCTTCTGACCCAGGGAACCACTGACAGGGGCCCGTCAGGTGGGCTGAGCCAGAAGGACCCGATCACAGGGCCCCTGCAGCAGCAGCTCCCTGCCTTGTGGCGCACAGGGGCCATCTCAGAGCCCAGCACAGGGAGGGACAGAGGCAGGCAGGCAGCCTGGCCAAGGAGTTCACAAGGCAAAGACTCCAGGCCTCGTTCTCAACTGCCCAGCCACAGCAACGGGGACAAGAGCCCTCACTGCCCACCCTGCCAGGCTGGGACCTGCAGCATCACGGCGCCCCCACCACCTCCTAGATGCTCCAAATCACACAGCGCTCCTCCCCCAGCCCCTACCACTGCCTGTGATTGAGACTCAGAACGCACAAGCAACTGCCACCGTCACAGACCCAGAAAGGCACCCAACCCTCCAGACACAAAGCCTGTGTCCCCTGAACTGTATCTCCTGTCCCAGTCTGGCAGGGGCTGAAAGGAAGTCTTGTACCAGGAAGCAACTGATGAACCTCTAGGGGAAGAGACAGCGTGGCCAGATCAGCCTCTAGCTTCCTCATCTCCTGTCAGGTACCTCGGGAGCGCCACCACCCCACAGGCAGAGGTCACTATCCCAACACAGTCTGCTCCAGGGCAGAGGAGGAGAAAGAAGTCCAGAGAGGGAAGTGGCTAGGCGGGAACGCCCAGCAGCAACCACAAGTGACGGTGGATAGGTCTTGGGGCCTCTCCAGAACTTCTGTTTCTTCTTCAGTAAAATGACACAGCTCCTTCTGCCTCTGACCCAGCACCTAATTCTCCAGTCTGCGGGGAATGGTGGACTCCACCTGGCGGTGGACTCCACCTGGCGGCGCCCTCCTAGAAATTCTGCAACCTCTGACCATAAACAGGAAGGGCAGGGAGGGGTAGGGAGGAAGAACTGACCCAGGCCCACCTGCAGTGGACCAGGCATGGAATCCCCCATGAGCCACTTGTTGGTGTGCGACCTTGGGTGGCCTGAAGCCTCCTTCTGAGCCTCAGTTTCCCCGAAAGAAACGGGGGGAAGCAGGGGATCAAAGGGCTGCCTCCTAGGAGCCATTAAGGCCACCACAGAAACGCCGCGGTCTGGCCAGCCTGGTACCAGGACCGGGCTGCGGGTCGGCGCGGGCTGCCAGACGCCCTCTTCGCCCGGCTCCTCGGGGCCGGCCACGACTCCACAGCGCCCCGACTCTGCCGGGCTCTGGAAAGGGCTCCCCTGCGCCCGGCCGAGTGGGCTCCGGGAAGCCACGCGGATGCGGGGACCGCGGGACCCTCGCGGGACCCCGGCGGAACCGGCACCCTCACCAGACCCTGGCCGCTCACCAGGACCGACTTGAACGCTGCGGCAAGTGGGCAGCGCCTGCGAGCAGTCGCCGCCACCGCTGTCGCTACGGGCCGGGCCCAGAAGCGGCTTGGACTCGGCTGGGGGCTCCGCCATCCGGACACAGCGCGCGGGACCCGCGGGCGCACCTGCACTGCGCAGGCGCGAGGCCCGGCCCCTGGCGTTCTGGGGGAGGAGCGACCGCACTGTGACGCGAGGGAAGCCCTGAGCCGGCAGCCAATGAGAACGGAGGCCTCAGGCGTGGGGCGGGGCTTAGGGGGCCCGGCGGGGCTTAGGGGGCCCGCCCCTCCGCTGGGACGGGCCTCCTTCCCTCCCCGGAGGGGCAGCCCCTGGGGCTTTAAGGACCTCCCGGGGGCCCTTCCCGGTGCTGGGAAAGTGCTTTCCCTAGGTACTGTCGCGACCTGACGCTGGAGCATCCCCTGGGAACGTTTTAGAAATGCAAATTCTTGGGCCCTCCCAGCCCTACTGAGTCAGGGACTCTGGGGGCAGGCCCAGGAATATGTTTAAACTGGCTTTCTGGGTGATTCCGATGCATGTGAACATTGTGTGCGTGGGGGTATGGGCAAAGGTTCCCCGAAATGGAACTTGAGTTTATCTGTGATAATGAAATTAAAGAAAGTAAACGTGATCTAGGGCAAAGTTTAAAAACACAAGTGACACGCTTGAAAAAAAATTTACAACATATATAAAAAGCGTTTGCAACATTAATATGCAAAAAGCTCATGTTGGTTTTCTATCGCTGCAGTGGCAAATTACCATAAATTCAGGAAAAAACAACTCCCATTTACGTAGCAGTCCTGGCAGTCAAAAGTCGGGGACTGAACCGAGTTCCTGTCTCCAGACCTCCCAGGGTAGAGGTCAAAGTAAAGCCACTCTGGGCTCTTGACATGCAAACTGGGGAAAGGAACTCCCCGTTGTTTGCCGGGCGCTAGCGCTGAAGTCTCCTCCACCCGCCGGCCGTCGCTGGTGGTTCTCAGCTCCTGGGCAGTACCAGATTTCCCGTTGAGGCTTACTGCGGCCCCTCCATCACCAGGGCCAGCACGAGCGTACTGAGGCTTCATGCTCTGAAAGTCAGAACCGTGTGAGGTTCCTCTTCCTTTGGGAATCACAGAGCCAATAAAGGAGGCCAGCCCAGATCGAGCAGCGAGGAAAGGTTTTTTTTCCCTTAGCCAAAGAATGGAAGAAGCAGAGAGAAAAGCTTATGAATCTGTTTCTCCCTCCACGGGGGAGAGTGGACTAATAAAAGAAATGAGGGGGAGGGACAGGCTAATAAAGGGGAGGAGGTCAGGCAGGGCCATGGCAAAGGACTGTCATCCCAGCTACTCAGGAGGCTGAGGCAGGAGGATCACAAATTTGAGGTCAGCCTGGGCAATTCTTCAAGACCCTGTCTCAAAACAAAAAATAAGAATAATTAGGATGTAGCTCCGTGATAGAGCACTTGCCTGGCACCTGCAAGGCCCTGGCTTCCAACCCCAGTACAGCTATAATTAGTTAATTAATTAATTAATTAATTAAAGCACACAACTCAGAAACAGCCAAATATGAGAGACGCCTAGGGCAAGATATAGGAGGGAATTTTCATGACTTTTCTGATCACGCCACCTTTCCAGTGCCTCCATGGATTCTTCAACCTGGAAGCTCTTTGCACGCTGTCATCTAGGGTTTTATAACCCAATTACAGAAGTGACATTCCATCACTCTTGCTGTATTTCTGTGGGTTGGAAGCAAGTAGCAGGTCCAGCCCACCCAAGGGTAGGAGATCATGCAAGCATGATTACCAGGAGCTGGGGCTCCTTAGTCCACTTTGAATTGCTGTAACAAAATGACTGAAGCTGGGTACTGTACAAAGAAAATAGGTTTATTTTGCTCATTATCCTGGTTGCTGAAAAATCCAGAGAGCATGACACAGGTGCCCTGGCAAGGGACCCTTGGCCACCCATTACTAAATGGCAAGGAAGCAGAAGGAGAATTCAACTGCAGGCAGATGGGGGTGAGCAGGGTGGCCTCACTTTATAACAGCAACTCCAAAAATAAAAGAACAGACCACCCTCAATGGCCCCAACCCATGCCTCAACTCTTACATGGACCCCCATGTCCCAGGAGAAGGTGTCTTCAGAGAAGGGTCCCAGGAGTTCCCAGAGAGAAGGGGAAACTCAGCTCAGGACGAGCCGGGTTCTTGGCACACGAGATGGAAAAGAATTTCCATGGGTGCCACTCAGGGAACAGGCAGAACTTTCCCTAGGAGAGCAGGTGCTCATCAGGGAAAAGGCGGACGTCCAAGAGAGCGAGGCCTTTGGGGCGAAGCGAGGAACATGCGTCCAAGGGTGAACGTGGCCCATCTTGGGAGCCCGAGGTGCTTCTGGGGTCCTGGCTCTTCCTTTAGGGGAACTGGGAGGGGGATGGGCAGGAAAGGCGTGCAGGACAGCCTGGCCTGGGGATCCCAGACGGCCCATCCAGAGATCCTTCCATGACGTGACGTGCTCTCCACTATGTGACGCATAGGTCATGCTGGAAAGTCCCCTAAGTCGTAGATTTCTCAAGACGTCATACTTCCCTTTGCTTAGTCTGTTTTTGGGGGTTAATGAAAGTGTAGAGAGCAGACGGATTTCCCAGGAATCTGGCGCTGGCGGGCCTGGGAGACGGAGTCGGGGCGCCAGGGAAGCCTGGAACTCCTGGACTGAGCGATTCCTCGGCCGTCCTCCGAGACTCCACGCTCTGCTCAGGGCTCATTTCTTCTGTCCCACGCCACGTTCGTGAGGAAGGCGCCCCAAACCCCAGTCACCCTCTTAAAGATCCCACAGTGGAGACCGAGCCTGGAACAGGTGGCACCTGACGCCCGGCCACATCCACGCCTAGCAGGGGTCGTCCTACAGGCCTGCCGGTGGATGGCAGGAAGGCCTCGTCCTGACCTTCACCCCGGGCCCCTGAGGTCCGTCCCGGCACAGCTGCCATGTCGTCCCCACACCCACCCCAGGAGTTGAGGGAGCTATCACTCCCCCTTGGCAGATGGGGACACTGAGGCTGGAGGGTAGGTCACCCAGTGGGCCCACCCAGCATGGGATGGAGCAGGGAGCAGAGCCCACCCGGATGGACCAACACCTGCAGCCTTGGGATGGCCGTTGGCCACAGCCCAAGACTTGGTCCTGCAAGCGACAGGCCCAGATGAAGCCTCCAGGCAGCGTCGGCAGCAGACCACCACGCAGACAAGAAAGGCAGTCCCTCAGGGACAGCCTCCTACCCACGCAGGAGAGCAGGAGATTCTGAGGGGACCCTGTCCTCCTGTCCCCCGCCCTCAGTCGCCCCACAGGAAGCCAGGAAGCCACCCACACCACTGGGCCGCACTGTCCAACGCAGCTCTAGGTCCAGCCGTGCACTTCGGAAACTGCAGTGGACAAAGATGTCCTCTTGGTGGGGACACTGACTGGCTCAGCCCAAGGGTGGCGTCTTGTGTCGCCAGGGCTGCTGCCGGAGGTCCCACCATCGACCCTAAGTTTCTCCTCCCCAGGGGCCCAGAGGCTTTGCCACGCTTCTGGGCTCTTACCTGGGTGAAGTGCCCACCGGCCCTGTGTTTTGTCCCCCTCTGTTTTAGAGGCTCCTAAGGGACCAAGCAGGGAAGCACCAGCCCCCGTGCGGGATGGTCACCTGAGATGGAGGAAGCCCCAGGGACGCGCAGCCGCCTCCGCGGCGGGGCCTCCAGTGGGTCCCCAGAGTCCTCGCAGCCTGGAGGGAGCCCTGGCCTCCCAAGGCCCCTTGGCCTCGTCTCCTCCCGGTGCCTCAGGCACCTGCGTTCACGGAGCTGGGCTTCCCGTCCAGCGGCAGGGAGTGGGGCCCAGGGCGCCCCGGTGGGCAGGAGCACGGCTGTCCTCCTCTCCCTCCCTCACCCAGACACGCAGCAGCCGTCCCAGGCAGGACCGGCAGTTTCAAATGGCTTCTGAAATCTTCACGCGGAAGAGCCCTGCAGGTCTGTGGCCCAGTGGACAAGGCGTGGTCTCGACGGCCCCGCTGCCGGCACCTCCTGAGGCCTCCGTTTCCCAGTCCTTAAAAGGAGGGTGGTGGCGAGAAGGGGCGCGTGTGCAGATGGGGCACACACCGCGGGGCCTCGCGCCTGTCCTGCCGCCCCTTCCGCCCACACCCGTCTCCGGTCAACAGCAGCGAGGGGCTTTCAAACCTCAAAGCCTCTCCAGTCCCTGGACCCACTTGGGCCTTGAAACGGCCACTGAGAGCAGCCCAGCAATGAGCCCCCTGCTGCATCTGAAGAAGCCGAGACTCAGGGCCACACGTACTGTCTGAGGGCCACAGCGAGTGGGTCCAGCGGACACCAAGCCAGGCCCAAGCCTGGCCCAAGCCTGGCGAGCACAAAGGCCGGGCACCGAGCCCAGAGCCGGGCGTCAGGGGACACACGCTTCATCCCTGCCCTGGGAACCCGCCCTGGGAAAGGCAGAACTTCCCGGCCAGGCCTGGGCTGCACTGGCTATTTTGAGTCCTCTCACCCGTGACACAAGCAACAAGAATCTGGGGGACCTGGGTGGTTTTCCATGCTGGGAACTGTGCAGCCAGCGGTGGCCGACGGGGAGGTCTGTGGGGTCAGGAGGGTCAGGGTGGGGCAGGACCAGGGGAGAGGCTCTGTGGGGCCGTGGAGAGGTGCAGCCATGCGTGTCTTCTTAAGTCAGGAGGACCTGGGACAGGGCTGGCACTCAGTGGCTTGTGGGAAGAGCAGGAGGGCCGGTAGGGCATCGGGCAGTGGGCAGGGACGGGGGAGCCAAGGAAGGGGTTTTCGGATGGTGGAGACCTCCGGGGACTGTGCAGAATGAGCCTCAGAGGTCTCTCTGCCTGGGGCACGAAGCTGGGGGTTCCCCTGCTCCCGTCCAGCTGCTCCTAGGGCCTGAACCCCTGCACGGAGGACAGGAACCAGTAATCTCTACTGTCCCGCTCAGAGTTTGTCCTCACATCTGTATGCCCGACACCAGGCCAACCCCAGGGACTCTGAAAAAGAAAGTGGGTCCTGCCACGAAGGCACTGACCACGAGTCACACGCAGGCAGTCACAGCGGCTGGGAAGGAAGGAAGCAGGACCCCACCCAGGTGGGCACGTGGAGAGCCCTGTGCTCAGGAGAGGCCGGCTGCAGAGGGCCGGGCAGCAGGCACGACTCTGGTCACGTGAAATGTTCGGGACAGACACATCCCGGGACGGCGGCAGACGAGACAGGTGCCCATTGGCCTGGGGAGGCAGCGGGGAGACCCACAGATGACGGGCAATCGCTTCTTGGGGCAATGAAACCGTTCTAAGTTGGGTTTTTGGTGTTTTTTTTCGTTTGTTTGTTTGTTTTTGTTTGGGTACTGGGGATTGATCCCCGGGGCCTTAACTACTGAGCCACATCCCCAGCCCTTCCCATTTTTTATTTAGACAGAGTCTCACTGAGTTGCTTAGGGGTTCACTACATTTCTGAGGCTGGCTTTGAACTTATGATCCTCCTGCCTCAGCCTCCTGAGCAGCTGGGATTAGGGTGAGCGCCCTGGCACCCGGCTACATTATAAGGTGTGAACGTGGTGGTGACCACGTGGCTTCATGATGTGCCTAAAACCTCTGTGGCAGCACCTCAGGGCTAATTCCATGGTCACTTAGGTCTGAAACCCAGGAAGCAGTGGGGCGGGGAGGGCGGCAGAGCCTCCAGGAGGGGCTGCACCTCAGCCGAGGGCCGCAGGGTGGGGGCAGGCCGTGACCTAAGGGTTGAGGGCCAGGGGAAGGAGAGGTGCAGATCTGGCTGTCCTAAGCACTGAAGGGCTGCCGGGGGGCCCCAGCAGGGACAGAGACAGTGGGGCTTATGCTTCTAACGGCCCTGGGTGGTGGGCGGGTGGGCAGGGAGGAATTAGGAGGAAGGCGGCAGAGCCCCCTCATTCCCAGGGCACGGACCCTCCTGGCAGCTGGGGTCACCTGGCCCACATATGCTCTCAGCCTCAGCCCCGGGGGGCTGGGGGACCTCCTGAACTGGAGTGGTCATTGGAACCCCAAGATGTCTTCGGGGGCGCCCTGCCCCGGGCCATGAGCCCCAGGCAGGGAGGCAGCCCAGGTCTGTCTGCTCACTCCGAGGCTCCTCCAGAGGTGGTACACAGCAGGTGCTCAACAAAGGACCCACAGCCATGGCAGAGCGTGCTGAGTGGAGGCAGTGCTGGCTGGCGTGGGAGCGAGGCTCAGGAGGCTGCCTGGAGCAGGGGATGTTTGAGGTGGGCCTTGGCGGATGTGTAGGAGTTCTCCAGGGGATGGCGGGTAGAGGTGAACCAACAAAGGAACCGAGGCTCCAGGGCTGGGTCGGACTTCAGAAACTGAGGAGGCGCCTTCCTGAGGGCTACAGAGGTGGCTGCCAGGAGCCCCCAGCTCCCGCTAGCTGAGCCTGCACCCTCAGGATGCTCCCTCCCCTACACCTCCTTCCCAGGTAAGGCTGAGATGCCAGGGGCCAGCACAGAACAGAGAGGACTCTGCACGTCCGCCGGAAGGGACTGCAGAGTGGTTCAGACCCGAGGAAGTGCGTTCAACTGCAAGATGGCTCTCGCCATCTCAGGGAGAGACCCTATGCCCAGGCCACAGCTTGCACACCGCCCTGTAGGACCTGCATGCAGAAAGAGGCCCCGGAGACACACGGTCCCCTCTCCTGTGGTCAGGAACACCACGAGCTCATGCTGGGCAGTCTCGGTGGACCAAGAGACCTGGGCATGAGCCAGAAGTCAGCCCCACTCTCCCACAGCCAGGTGCCTTTGGGGAGTGCACGGCCCAGCGACAGGACATGGTGGCCCTGCTTATGGCTCTACTCATGGCCTCTGCAGTCTGGCGACAGGGGCCTGGGAAGGCCCAGACCCCCACACCTCACGCTCTGCTCTTTCCCACTGAGGAGCGGCTCCTGGGGATCGCTGTGGACACTGCAGTTTGCAGGACGTCCCTGCTCCCTTTGGGTAGGTGGGTTCCAGGGCGGCTGCCCAAACTTCCCCAGCAGCGACGGCAGAGCGCCTGGGACAGCAAACCCCAAACCCATGGGTAATGGGCCTCCCTCTGCAGTGGGAAGGACGCAGCAAGGAGGTCAGGCGGCCCTGCAGCAGGCGGGGCACCAGCTCTTGCTGCCAACAGAGCAGAACTCACTCCAGGGCAGATGCAGTGCTGGGAGTGGACGGCTGGGGTGAGTCCAGAAGGGCCAGGCAGGAGCGGGCAGGCAGGCCGACGTCAGCGGAAGGGGCAGGGTGGAGGGTGCGGGAAGTGAGGCTGATGTGCCATCTCGGTGGAGCCGGGGCTAGGAAAGCCGTCCCACCTGCCTTTCCTCCGAAGTGCCCAGGAAGATGCGTCTCGCGGGGAGGGAATGAGCAACGGAAAGAGTCGTCCAAACCAAGACGCCTCCTTCCTTTGTGTGCTGCTAGAACAAACAGCGGAGGCTGGGTGTTTTAAAAAGAAAGGAAACCGGGCGGGGGCTGTGGTTCAGGGGCAGAGCGCTTGCCTGGCACGTGGCAGGCACTGGGTTCGATCCTCAGCCCCACATGAAAATAAAAGCTCCATCAACAACTCAAAAATATCTTAAAAAGGGAAAAAAAGAAAAGTAATCTGCTTCCCAGGGTCCTGGGGGCTGGAAGGCCGGTTGGGAGGCCTGCATCTGGCCACGGCCTCCTGGCTGCCTCACCCGAGGCCGGAGGTGGGAGGCAAAGTGCACATCGGGAGGGGAGGGAAGGGCCAAGCTGGCCTGGTAGAGCCCCTCCCGGGACAGCAGAGCAGATCCTGAACGAGCTGTCTCACTGTTTCCAACACGGGAGCCTCGGGGACGCATTCCGACCTCGAGGACAAAAAGAGGAAGCGGCACCACGGCCCTACCAGCCAGAGACGTGCCAGAGGACGCACCCTCAAAACCCGACCAAAGCTGCCCCTTCACCAGCTCGGGATACTAGGAAGGCATGGAAACAGCACGAATCAGAACCAGGAAACCAGAAATGAAGCAACTGGAGGAGAGGAAAATTTAAAAAGAGGTGCCAAAGCTCAGAAAGGGATTTCAATAGCAGAGGAGACTAATTAAGACACGAAGACAAGCCAGGCACAGTGGCGCATGCCTGTGACCCAGCTGTAAGGGTGCCAGGCTAGCTCAGGTAAGAGCCGCGGAGTCAGGACCCAGACCCTGGGAGTTGGGTAGGAGCAGGCTTGTGGCAAGCAGCCTGCAAACTCGTTTATTGCAGGAAAAACCATACATTTTATAAACTTTTTGTCCAATCACGATGTGCCACGGGGGATCAGACCATCAGGCCCCTATACAGGTTTCCTTGGTAGCACTAGGTCAATTTGGGGGCAGTCATTTACATTCCTAGGTGGTCAGAGCGGAATGCTCCTCTCTGCGAGTTTACACACTTGAGACATTAACTGCTGCGAGCCAAGAACTAGGATTTCTCCCAACACTCAGATACTAGGGAGACTGAGGCAGGAGGATTGCAAGTTTGAGGCCAGCCTCAGCAACTGAACAAGACCCTGCCTCAAAATAAAAAATAAGGAGGACCGGGATGTGGCTCAGTTGTTAAGCACCCCTGGGTTCCATCCCTGGTACGAAAAATGAAAAGAAAACAAAAATGAAAAAGAGCATAAAAGCAGATAATTACTACAAGTAATGGCAAAGAAAGAGACAGACCATGGAGATCAGGAGGGGTTCAAACAGGAAAGAAGCACTGAGACCAAACACAAGCATCGAGGGGGACAACCAGGCACAGAAGACAGCGAGTCATCCCCGGAGGAGACCAAAGCCATGGGCAGACCCAAAGAACAGGATTCCAGAACATCTTCCTGAAATACAGAGCCTTGGAAGACGTGTGAAAGAGCCGCACTGCTCAGTCGGACGCCTGTTGGTGAGGGCGACCCGGGGGGCCAGGCACCGTTTGAGGGGCCGGGTCCGAGGCGCCACAGGACCGCAGACGCCAAGGTCCTCCACACCGACCCAGAACAGAGGCGGAGAGGGCGTGACCGTCAGGGCCCCCAGGACCCCCTCTGACATGGCCAGGACGACCCAGGATGCCCTCCGCGCTGTGGCCCTGGTGAGAGGGGCTTTCGAAAGATTCGTGAGGCCTAAGTCAGCCAGAAACCACGGCAAGGCCACCCCTCACACGGCTCTGCCTTAGCTTCCGCCCTGCCCCGTGCGGAGGGACTTGGCTCTGAGCACCCCGCTGAGTCTCCCCTGGGTGTCTGTGGTGGCCGGCCCTCATGCAAAGTGCGTGATGACCGTCTTCCTGGGTCCTCTGGCTGCAGATGCCCAGACCTGGACTCCTGCACCCTGGACCCCCTACAGCAAGCCCCTGGCTTCAGCAAGACCTAGTGGCTGCTTTCCGGTTGCAGCCCACATGGCAGGGACAGAAGTGGGGCCGGGAGAAGAAAACCTGGAGAAGAGTTCCCGGAAGCTGCCAACTGGCCGACCACAGGCAAAGGCACGGATCCCGCGGCCGCAGAGAAGGGACCCAGGGACTCGCCACCCGGCTGTCAAAACAGCCCCTGAAACCATCACCCCAGGCGCAGGGAGCCAGTGCCACGGGAGCCACGTCCAGGGACCACAGCCGCAGCCACGGCAAGAGACCTGCTGGCGAGGACTCCCACGGGGGCCACGGCTGCACTGGAGGGCCTGGCGGGGGGCCCCTTGTGCCCAGCCCTCCCTGCCGAGCAACACGCCGGGTCGAGACCCGGGGACCATCTCTCCAGGCCTGGGAGCGGCCCCCTCGCAAGGCCTCACAGGCGTCCCCGGATCCATGGGAGATCCCGGCGCTCAGGTCCCGCGTGTGAAATGGCGAGGAGTTTGAGTATGTCCTGGGCTCTCCCTCCCGAGTGTCCCAGATCGTCCCTGGATGGCTGGTGACGGCTTGCAAACTCCATTCCACACGGCTCAACCCGGGTGGTCCTCGATTTGAATAAGCAGCTCACCACACCTGCTGCCTCAATGCCCCACCTGATAGGCCCAGCGGACACCCGCGGCCCCTCGGCCAACGCCCGGAGTTCATCCAGAGCCCCGGGGTGAAGGGGAGGCCGGGTCTCCTTGAGGAAGGACCTGGTCCTGCTGCCACCACTGAGTGTGCACCATCTCCCCGCCTGCCGCAGAGAACTGGGGCCATCATCTGGGACGGGTGGCCAGAGAAAGGAAGTACTCAGATTTGGGGGTGCACCAGGCCTGAGCCGGTATCGACTCCAGCTGGCACGAGTCCCCACAGGAGCGGCAGTCAGAGGGGGCTGGAGAGGCCCAGCCGTGGACGGGCTGCACTCTGACCCGTCTCACGGAGGCTCAGCGGGCGCTGGAGTCACCTGTGACCAGGCCGCCCCACCTGGTCCCACAAAGCAGAGTGAAATAGACAGCTCGGCGGTTGGCAGCGTCCTCACCGTGGCTCCCTGATGGGTAGAGGGGGGCCGTTCTGCAGAAATGGCTAGGCAGAAGCCACCAGGACTGCCTCTCTCTCTCTCTCGAAATAGAAACCAAAAGTCACATCGTAAACTTGGTAAGACGAGTCCAGTTTCATGTGCTCTCCTGGGGCAGGTGGCCCTTGCTTTGCTTTGTTTTGCTGTTCTAAGGATCGAACCCAGGGCGCTCTATGACTCAGCGACATCCCCAGATCTTCTTATTTTGAGACAGAGTCTCACTCAGTTGCTGAGGTTGGCCTCAAACTTGCCATCCTCCTGCCTCGGCCTCCCAAGTCACTGGGATTACAAGCGTGCGCCACCTCACTCGGCTTGGATGTAGTACCCTTAATGGAGAAAATCAACACAGCTTCCAACACCTGGCAATTTCTGTTCTCTGTACTCATTACTGAAAAACAAAAGCAAATGAGAAATGTGTTTCTGCTTTGCAGTGACAGCTCTGACCCTTCACCACCTTCCCTGGGACTTATAGGCTCTCCAGCCCCTCCAGCGTCACAGGTTACCTCTCCATTCCGCAGGACAAGAAGCTGATCCAGGGCACGGAAGGACCCCTTGCCCACAGTTTCCCACCCCCACATACCTTCAGAAAACCATGGTCCACAAATACGACGTGGAAAATTCCGGTAAATGATCCACAAGCTCTCAACCATCCGCCCTTCAGAGTAGCATGCCGAAAGTTCACGCTGCTCCGCCCGCCTGGAACGGGCGCCATCCCTTTGTCCAGCGTATCTGACCTGTGTACACGCCCTGCCCGTTAGTCACTGCTATGACTTGTCCCCAGAAAGCCCGTGCGCTGAAGGCTTGTCATTGGATGGTGGCACAGTCGGAAGGTGGTGGAACCCCAGGATGTGGGGCCCGGGGGGAAGAAGTCAGGACCTTGGGGACGTGCCTTGAGGGCTCTTAGGACGCTGCTCCCTTCCTATCTCTGCCCTGCTTTTCAGCCACCGTGAGGCAGGCGGTTGGCCGCCTCTGCCCTGAGCTCTTGCCGTGCTGGGCCACAGCCCCACAGGCCCAGAGCAACAGGTCAGGCGCCCGTGGATGCAGCCTCTGAAGCTCGAGCCAGGACGACCCTTTTCCTCTATTCATTTCCTCAGGCGTCCTGTCACAGTGACGGAACCTGGCCCACAGTCCCTGCAGCGGTCAGACCCACCATGGTGGCGTCACGGTGCTGGTGTTCAGGGACCCTACAGTCCCCCGCGTCCCCCACCTCACCTGGTCTCATCACACGGACGGGGCACTAACTCACGCTGTCACAGGAGGGGTGAAGTGTCACAGGTGGGAGGTGCGGCCCGCGGAGGGCGCTTGCCTGCTGCCGGGAGGCCCAGCGGGCGATCGCAGGAAGGGCCTGGTCCTCGGCTCCTGTACGGCAGGACACCGTCAGGCCTCTGTTTTATGATTGTCGTTGTTCGTCTTTCGCTGGCGTCGGTCCTCGAGGGGTCTCGGAAGTACCCCTTGGACAGCAGGGCGGCGGCAGCGGCAGCAGCGTGGTGAGGCTCGGGCCTAATGAGCCAGAAGTCACGAACACCGGGGAGACCTGGCGCGACACGGGCGTGTCGGGGCACCTCAGGGACATTGCCAGGGACCGTGAGCACGCGTGAGCCGCCCCCGCTAAGAGGAAGCACCTGCTGCACCAGGCGCCTCCGCCCGGCCGGCGGCTCCCGGGTCTCTTCGGATGCGCGCCTTGGGGTGCTCTTCCGCCTGGTGTCCTGCTCCCCTAGGCTGGTTCTGAGCAGGCGTGGAAGGAGAGAAGGCTGTGGGCAGCCGTGGCACCCTCCAGCCCTGCTGGCCCGGCAGACGCAGGACCCCGAAGAGTCTGGGCATGGGATGGTGTGTGGGCGCCATGGCGGCTCCTGCAGGTGCAGACGGCTGGGACCGCGGAGTGGAGTCCCGTCCTCTTCTGGCAATACGGAGTCTCCTGGGGAGACCCAGCTTCTGCCTCGCTGTTGGGCCTCAGGTGAGACCCAGTGCAAACGGGGGGCGCGAAGTCCCCGTGTGATCCCAGCTGCCACCTCGATCGGTGTCCACCAGCCCCACAGGCTGAGAACTTCCCCACGCGGCACGGCCCCCTCATCAGCCACGCCGGCAGACGTGAGCGGGTCCTGGGGCACGAGCTAATGACGCCCATCACTGCATGGACTCCTCACCCGTGGGGGTCCCTGTGTCCAGCCGACAGAGGAAGAAACTGGCCCGCTCCACATATGACTGTCCAGACAGGACACCGCCCCCCGGGGCAGCCAGCCCTGGTGGCAGGGTGATTGCACGGGGCCACTTCCATCTTCCATGGTTATTTCTCCTAGAAAAATCAATTACAGATTTGGCTTCTCTGCCTCCACACTTCCCCCAGACCCCCCTCCCTGGACTTAGGGAACCTGAGGGATGGCGATCGCCGCCCACAAGCTGACCTCTGGTCAAGGAGCTCCTTTCTCCATATGCCCATGAACACAGCCTCTCTGATGCTGTAGAAGGCTCCCGTGGCCTTTCCAGGGCTGCCGACGAGGCTTTGGGGCCACAGATGAAGCATAGCTTCTGAGCCCGGGCCAAGAGGGAGTCCCGTCCCCCTGGATGTGCCCCGTCCTGATGGCGAGGGAACGCTGGTTGCTAGAGGCCACGGGCCTCCCATGCCTGGCTCCCAGGAGACTGTCTGAGGCCCCCTAAGTTCTCCCCTGCCCCGTGGTCAAAAGCGTGGAAGCCACGGGACCCGAGAGAGGCAAGCCCCCCAATGGCCGGCCCTGCAGGAGCAGAGCTTTGACCATCCCACCTGGCAAGAACCCCCACAGTTCAGGGCACTGTGGAGGGGGCGTGAGGCTGTGTGAGGGAGAGGAGGTTGCGCCTGCCTGGTTGGCACTGCAGGAACAAGCCCTGCTGTGGCCGCACGTGTGTCCTCCCGGCTCAATTGGCTGTCCTTGCAGGTCACTAAGGACACGTCCATCATGGAGACCTCTCCAACCAGTATTCCAGTGACAGAGCATCCGGGGGCCACGGGGGAGGGGTGGACCCTGGGCATCGGGGGGCTGGGCCTCTCGACCCCTCTTCCAGGTTGCACAGGCCGCTGGACGTGGGAGGTGGGCCACCACCGTCCTCCCCACTCAGAAGCTGCACAGGCAGCCGTGATGAGGTGCCACCAGGGCCAGGAGTCAGCTGGAGGCCAGCAGAGGTGGGCGGGGAGACCCCGAGGGGTGGCTGTAAAGGCCCCAGCAGCAAATGACCCAGGGGACCTGACGTCCATCATGTGACGCCACAGGACACGTGTTCCCCGTCCCTTGTGAGGAGGGCTATGGAGGAGGCCCCTGCTGGGAAGGCGGGCAGACGACTCCGTCACCGATCGGCACCACCGGTCCCCGCATTCCACCAAAGGGACCCCTCTGTGGGTTTTTGGGCACTGTCCTGTTCCCAAGGCCACACAGGCAGCCGCAAGCTGCTCCACGGGTTGGGGTTGTCACACGGCCTTCTGTGGGTGGCACTGGGCTGGAAGGGCAAAGTGACCAGAACTCGCAGGCACCTGCCCCAGGTGCCCACAGCGCAGGCGTGTGACTCCAGCCAACCGGGCCGCAGCTGCACCCAGGGGCCCAAGAGGCGTGTCTGCCTGCCACCCCGGGGTTCAGGCCACCGGCTGCCACCCCAGCCCAACAGAAGCCCAGACCCCAGTCCCCAGGGTGCACCGCAGCCTCTGGTGCCCTCCCTCCGGGCTGGATCTGGTCCTCCTGCCTTCCCTCCCCTGGCGATCCACCCGCCCCACACACCACCCTGCTGCGCGCTGTCTGCACCAGCCGATGCCCTAATCTTAGGTGATCTGGGCCCAGGGACCGAGGAGCCTCCTCGACACCTCCAGCAACACTACCACCAGGACAGCGACCATCGAAAAAGCCGGAAATGAGCAGCTGTGGGCAGGACGTGGAGACTGGAGTCCCCATGTGAGACTGGACGGGGAGGGCTGCAGGGAGGAGGAAGCCACAGTTAATGGGGACAGGGTTCCCTTGAGCAAGATGAAGAGTTCTGGGCGGGGGTGGGTCACAGTCCCTCAGCCTGCTCGTGAGCACACCTAGTGCCCTGAACAGCGGTCAGGAGGTAAAGCACGTGGTCATATAAACATGTGTGATTTTTAAAGATCCTGGAATTGGAAAATAATTTTTCATTTGTTTGTTTGTAGTGCTGGAATTGGAACCCAGGTCTCCACCACTGAGCTGCACCCTCAGCGCAAAATTTTTTTAAAAAAATGGCATTTGCCCTCAATCAGTGTGACCTGCAAATGCAACCAGGCACCAGGGAAAGTCCAGATCAGAGAGATCCACAGAGATCCAGTCTGGAAGCTTCGGCTGGAAGTAGCTGCTTCTGCCTGAAAGTTGAGGAAGCCCAGGGCCGCACACACGCCAGGAAAACGCTCTTCCACTGAACACTCGGCCAGCCCGTGTGGCCTCTAACCGAGGACCCGGGACAGCTCAGACGCAGGGCAACTCGACAGTTGAGCACTAGTGCCCGGGAAGACCTCGACAGGTTTTGGTGTGGTCCCCAGGCGTGTTTTATCTGTGCACCTGCACAGGCCTGGACAGAAGTCGGACCGCCATCTCAGTGTTGAGTGCAACCTCATCTCTCACCTCCTCTCGGTTGCTCCCCCAGGTCAGGAGAGGACACCCCACGGCTGCTCTCAGCCCGCCAGGCAAAGGAGCAGGAGAGCGGAGGGTCCCCGAGCCACCCTTGCTGGGGGTGCCCTGGTTGGCAGGTGCCTGTTGTCATAATCACCGAGGAGGCGAGGGCCAGCTGGAAACGAGGCCCCAGAAGAAGGCGGGCCCGCGTCCTTCTAATTGCCTCCCATCCCTATCTCACGTCGCCTTTACCCGCAGCGCTTCCTGGGAACACACCAAAGAAACCCCCAGCATCCCCTCTGAAAAGAAGTCGAGGTGGCGTGCATGCCCAGTGGACAAAGGGCAGATGCTTCGCAACGCGGCCCTCGGGCCCCCAAGCCTGCAAACGGTCTCCCCCACGTGACGGGAGGGCTCAGGACCCAAAAAGAGAGGAACTCAGGGGAGATCTGGAGGTGAGCCTTTCCTCCAGAGCCGTGGTGGGCAGACGGACCCTCCCCGGCCTCCCCTCCAGCCCCCGCCTCAGGCTTGGGGCAGCCACATGGGCCAGCTGCTGAGGTGGTCCTGTCCTCGCAAGGTTCCTAGGAGGAGGCAGGAGCACACCCAGCTTCTGCGTCCCCATGGGCAGGTGCTCCAACCCTCTGGCCACAACCTCCCCATCCCAAATTCCCTGCCTCAGCCCTGCCACATCCTGTCCTGTAGGAAACCTGGTGTGCTGAGAAAGGACAGGGGAGAAAAGTGGGGAGGGAGGGGGAGGAGGGCAGGAGGGAGGAGGGCGGGTGGAGAGAGGCAGGACAGGAACACAGGTTCGGGAGGGTGTCTGCCAGCCCCCCTGGCTGGCTCCCAAAGGCTTGTTGCTGAGTTTGGGCTAAAGAGGTCACAGACCCGGTGCTATGGTGCCTGGGGTCCACTTGGGGCAGAGGAGGCGCAACTGTGGGTGAGGACAGGTGGGCCATGAGCCAGGGCAGGACAGAGGAGCTGCGCGCGTCTGGTCCCACAGCAGGTGGCCCGCGTGAAGCAGGGGCGTGCAGGAAGCTGGCGCTGGGCCACAAGGAGCAGGTGCCCCTGCCACCTTCTGGGGACCTTTTGATGACAGGGCCACCTGGGGGATCCAGGGCATCGTCGCCACCTCCGGAACTTAACCTCACCACCTCTGCAGTCTCTGGCCACAGACAGGCCTCGTCTCCTCAGGTTTGTGCACTAGGCTGTAGTTCCGCCCCCCCCACCACTTCCCTCCCTGTCCAACCCGTAAGTTTCTGTCAGCACATCTGCCACTGTCCTTGCGGCTCAGACCCCGGGTCAGATCCCCTGCTCCTTGGCCTTCTGTTGAATCTCCCACTGCCCCACATCTGTTTCCTCCAGTTCTTCCCCCACAGCAGCTGGTCTTCAATAAATCTGTGTTGAATGAAGATAAGAACGACCAGGTAGGGAAAAGGTGGGTGGGTGGGTGGGTGGATGGATGGGTACACAGAGGGATAGATGTATGGATGGCAGAGAAATAGACGAATGGGAGGAAAGCTGTGCATATGGATGGGTGGGTGGGCGGGTGGGCGGATGTGTGGGTGGGTTGATGGGTGGATGGGTGGGTGGATGGGTGGGTGGGTGGATGGGTGGATGGGTGGATAGATGGATGGGTGGATGGGCAGGTGGGTGGATGGGTGGATGGGTGAGTGGATGGATGGATGGGTGGGTGGGTGGATGGGTGGGTGAATGGGTGGGAGGGTGGGTGGGTGGATGGGTGGGTGGATGGATGGGTGGATGGATAGTGGATGGGTGTATGGGTGGGTGGGTGAGTGGGTGGATGGATGGGTGGGTGGGTGGATGGGTGGATGGGTGGGTGGGTGAATGAATGGCTGAATGTGTGGGTGGTACATGGATGGATGTGTGTGGCACAGTTAAAAATAAAGATCCCTTCTACTAGGAGAGGCAGGGAGAGCACTGGATGGCCAGTGGTGGCCATTTAGAGCCTGAGGAAAGATTATAAAAGTTCGTAGAGCGAAGGACATGTCCCAGTTCCATGTGGGCTGGCCCTGGATTGGACACCCTGGTGAGTGTTTGAGCAGCCCCCACACGGAGCCCAGGGCACAGTGTTCTTGAGGTGAACGAGGAGTTCTGCTTCCTGGGACCGACCCCTTCCTCCTACCACTTCATGAGGAAACCGAGGCCCAGAGGGGGATGTGAACAGCCTGGGGCCATCCCGACTGTAGCTGGCTGGGTTCTCTCTTCCACCCCAGTCGCAGCCCAGCATCAGGGCCGCCCCCTGCAGCCCCAGCCCAGAGCTCCCCACATGGAGACGGTGCTGTGTACTACATGTCAGGGCACCCCAAAATTCCTATTTGAAATCCTGGCCCCCAAGATGGCAGGATTAGAAGATGGAGCCTTCGGGGGTGACTAGGCCCCCATGAGGGTGGAGCCATCCTGAGGGGAGCCGGCAACTCGTGAAAGGCAGCCGGAGAGCTCACAGCCCCTCCACCGTGCGTGGACATGAGGGAAAGCGCCACATGTGGACCAGGGATGGGCCCTCAGCAGACTCCGAGCTGCCCACGTCTGGTTCCTGGCCATCCCGCCCTGGAACTGCGAGGAATGAGTTCCTGTTGTTTATAAGCCAGAGGGACCAGGACCGTGGCAAACAGGACTCTATGGCCCAGGCACAGGGTGCCGCTCCCATCTAGAAGCACCTCTCTGACTTGGAAAGAAACAAGTTTCCATACCAAATAAGGCGGTGGACTCCAGAGCCTCTGCCCACTCCACACAGCTCCTTTTAAGTGTCCAAAAGCAATCGCACTTGGAACTTGCCTGGCTTCGGCCTCCCGGGCCTCCCCCAGCCTCCCCGTGTAAACAAGCGGCCCAGCTGGGCCCCAGCTGCTGCCCTGGGGGAGGCAAACAGGTCAACACCCTGCCTGCCCAGCCTCTCTGGGCCTTGGGTGTGGTCTGTGTGTCCCCAGCATCCCAGAGCCCCCTCCTCCCAAGAGACCCCAGGAAACCAGCTGGGCCATGCAGGCCGTAGCCCAAGGCTCCCTCCTCCACCAGAGGTCTGCGCTGGGGCAGGGACCGCAGACTCCTCCACAGGCAGGAAGCTAGGCTCCAGGCAGGTGCAGGGAGTCCCCAGGCGGTGCCCTGCGCGATGCCCACAGGGGCAGGCCGCCCCCGCCGGGCACCATTTGCTTGTGCAGGGACAGCGTGAGCTCCCCTGGGCTGCCTGGCCATGAGAAAGTTGGCCCGGGGCAGGAGCGTGCTCCCCTCCCAAGTCCTCCCCACCAGGGCTGGTGGCCCACCCTCCGGCTCCCACCACCCGCCCGCCCGCCCCGTTTCGGGCTCGGTGCCCAGCCACTGCTGCGTTCCAGGACCCCCTCTCTGGGGGAGGCTGACTCATCCCCACTGAGCCGCACGCACCAGGCACCGTGGCCGCCAGCGTCCCTGCTCCACCAGGGCCGCGCCGTGATTTTCCACTTACTCCATCTGATTGCTATTAGGGCTGGGAAAGGGAATTCCTGGTTCCGCAAGGCCACAGGGGGCCCCCAAGCACATTCCGGGGTGGGCAGGGGGGTGGAGGCCACCTGGGGTTGCTACAGTCCCTGGGGGGACTCTGCACCACTGCCAGGGAGCCCTCGCCTCCACACTTCCCAGCTTCTCCAAGCCGGCCCCTCCCTCAGTGGAGACGGCAGGGTGGGACCATCCATCCACCCCAAAATGTCCACTGGGAGCAGACCCAAGGCACCAGGCCAGTGGACAGTGGCGTGGAGCTCCCTCTACGGGACAGGACAGGCTCGGGGGCGGTGGGATGCAAAGGAGAGTAACGGCTGGACTCCGGCCGCAGTGCTCAGTGCTCGGGCCAACCTGACGTCATCAGGCAAAAAGATGAGTCCCCAGTGGGGCTCTGGGGGGGCTCCTGAGCGGGGCATTCCTTCCCGAAGCCTCATCGAGCTCGGCCCCTCCTCCTCCGCCCTCCCCTCCCCCTCCTGCCGGGCCTGGAATTGGGTTTGGGGCGGGTTCTGCTTCCAAAGCCATCTCCTCCAGCAGGCAAGGGCTGGTCCTGCACCGAGCTCCGACACTCCGGGCAGCGTCCGGGCTGGCCTGCTGCCCTGGTGGGTCGGCCAGCCGGAGGCAGGAGTCTCAGGAGGAGCCCACCACAGAGGGAAGGCCTCCGCGGACCAGGACAGCAGCAGGTAGCTCCCTGTGTCCAGAGACCGAGGGAGGGGCTCGGGGAAGGGGCTCTGCAGGGTGAAGGCCAGGCAGGGAAGAAAAATAAGGCGGACGTCTTCAGGCAGGGAGGTGGGCACTGTCGGGCCAGGGGCTCCCAGAAATGCCGCCCCTTCAAGCAAGAAGCCCTGAGATGCCAAAGTAGGGCTGTCAACCACCAGACGACCTCTCCCGCCACTCAAGCTGCAGGGTTCTCAGCGACAGTGAGGAACTTGGAGAGTCCCCCCTCCAGTGTGGCCCTGCCCTGGCCAGCTGGCCTCCCCCCCAGCCCCGAGTTGGCCTCAGCAGCCAGCCCCTGCTCTGTCCTCCCGTGGGTGGGGGCTTCCCGTCCCTCCCCCAGCTTCACGTCCAAGCATGCTTTCTGGAAGGGCTAGAGGGAACACCCAGTGGGCAGCGGCCCAAGAAAGGGGAGAGGTCTCCTCAGCTCCCATGCACACGGCCTTCTGCCGGGGCTGAACCCGGGTGAGGAGCGGCTGCACAGCCAGCCCCGCGGTGGACAGCCAGGGTCACGGCAGCAGCCACAGGAGGTCAGGCAGATGGGTCCCACCTTCTCCCAGGTTGGCGGAGCCTGGTGCGGTGTGCTCCTCCACTGGAACCTTCCTGAGCTGCTCTGCCAGGTCCCGTCCCCGTGCATAAGCCCGTTGGATCCAGCCTCAGTAGGGACCTGGGTCCTAGAGTGGGAGGCAGGCGCTTTCTGTGGATGGCAGCAGCAGGCCCCTTTGTTGGCCGGTGCCCTCAGGCCCAGCCAGGGGAAAACAAGAGGCTTTGGTCCTGGTGGGCTGGGGGTGGGCCAGGTTGGAGGAAGCAGACAGGTGGCCCAGCTGTCCTTGCTTGGAAGGGAGGACAGGTGGGGGCTGGGCTGGCAGCTTTCTGGTCAGCTTTGGCGGAAGCCAGTTCCGTCCTAACCCAGATCAACACGCAGCACACGCACGCACACGCAGCCTTACACATGTCACACACATGTCTTTAATATGGCCCGTCTGGGCTTCTAGATCACTCTCTGCATCAGTGAAATCACTGTGCAGTGACTGGTAGGACGAGGACCAGATAAGATCTGTCAGCACGCTGGGCAGGGAGCCCTACGGCATGCCAGGCTGCGTGTGCGCAGGCCGGCCCTCTGCCCCGCTCCAGCCCGGCCAAAGGGAAAGGGTGAAGCTTTCCTGGGCCAGGGCATCCCTCAGGGGAGCTTAGGGCCTGGACCTGGGTGTGGTGGGCTCTGGAAGGGCCATGGGAAAGCGGGAGCAAGGGAGGAAGCTGGGGGTTGCTTACCTGGGGGGTCTGGGGTGCCGGCAGGGGAAAGCCTGGCAGGCCCACCGTGGGAAGCAGGCAGCCTGCCGCCCGGCTGTGGGACAGTGGTCCACCTGGAGTCCAGGTGGTGCCCAGAGGCGGGGTGAGCAAAGACACATTCCCCAGCACCGAGAGCACGGGCTCTGCGTAGCACCGCACGGGCACCCAGGGTGCTCCACCCCAGCACCCACGGCCCCCACTGAGCACATGGGCGCCCACCAAGCTCAAGGGCACCCCCAGCCGCCTGGGGGCAGGAGGGCAGCAAGTCCTGAACTGGGCACAGGCCTGGGACGGCACTGGGCCCTCCATACCCCTTGGCACAGCCTTGGTACTCGGGGTAGTAGTGTCACCACCTGATCCTGGAGGCCAAGGGTTAAAGAAGGGGCGGGCCACTTGCACAGACGGACACCATTTGCAGCCAATGACTTGCAGCCCAGCTGGGGCTGGAGGAGAGGGGGGGTGGCGGGTCCCAGGCAGCCGGTGGAAGGAATTTCTGGGGAGTGGAGGCTACTGCGCTGCCCAGCAGCCCCTCCAGGGAGGGGAGGGCTCCAGTGGCCTGCAGCTGGGTCGTGCCCCGCCTTTCTCCACTCTCGACCTCAGTTTCCCCATTTTCTGAGGGGAGTAGCTTGCCTGCAGAGACAGAGATCTGGTCAAGGGACAGGTCACTTTTAGCAGACACAGGCGGGATAGACCCATGAGCCGTGGTGGCCAGGGTGGACCAGTCTCCTGCAGGGTGGCTCCTCCCCAGCTGGTCCCCCTCCCAGGTTCATTGATTGGCAGTCTGAGGCTTCCCCTCCCCCAGCCCAGAGCACGACCTCCTGGCTGGTATCCACAGCAGCTGCGGCCTGACAATAGACAGACACCTGCTGCTGGACAGCAACCCCTGGATCCTAGGTCACCTGCTAGAGGGGAATGAGGGCCCCTGCCCCATAGCTGGTAATGAGGACCACACCACATGAGGGGTGTAGGTGGGCTGGCAGCTGCTCAGCCAGCATTAGGTGAGGCTGGGGTTGGTCATGGGGTGCCTTCCAGGCACCTGTAGGGGAAAGACCAGATGCAAGGCCCAGACAAAGACCCCTCCAGACATGATCTGCCCTGCACCTCACCAGCCCTCCCCTGGCCCACGGCGGGCCAGGACACACGCAGTGCTCAGGAAACTGTGAGGCTCCCGGAAACCTCCCAGACCAGGTGCAGAGGGGTGAGGGGGCGTTCCCCAGGGAGGGGCAGGGGGCTCCAAGGGGCCCCAGGGGTCTGCATGAGGGGTCCACCGGCAGGAGGGGCTGTGCTCGCAGGACGAGCACTCTAGACCCCAGGAGGACAGTCCCCCAAGCCCTTCCTAGGGAGCTGGGTGTCGCCTTTCCCTCGAGGTGAGAGCCCTGGGGCTGGGGAACCCGGCTGGGAGGTGAGGTGGAGGGCATTTCCGGAGGAGCCAGACCCCCGTGCCCTCATTTCACTATCTCCCTGGGCTTTTGCCAGGTGCCAGGTGGACGTGCCGGCCGGTGAGCTGTGAGCAGGAACCTGGACTCACCCAGCCTGGCGATGGCTGGGAACTGCTCCTGGGAGGCCCATCCCACCAACAGGGACAAGGCAAGTGCCACCAGGCAGAGGCCACTGGTCTGCCAGAGGCTGCCCCCCACACCCTTCCTCCCAGGCAACTCTCTAGGTCTGCTCTGGGGTGGGCATGGGGCTGGCCCTGGTCACCATCCCTAGGATCCAGTGTCCCCTTCAGTGAGACAAGCACAGAAAGTCCCATTGCTGCTGACCCTGGGTCGTCCTTGGCCAGTCGTGAAAGGTCTCATTTCATCCCTTCCCTGCGGAGGGGGCAGTCACCATTTACCATGGCCAGGGCCTGCCCGGAAGGCCTGTACACTGGCCTCCGGGCGTCCCCGGTGTCTAGTGCTCCACAGAGCCGTGCCTGAGACTCCGACAAGCCCTTCAGACTGACCCACCTCCTCCTGCCCTGCCCCTCCCCTTGAAAAGTCTGGAATTTTCTTCGGAATCCTGGGTAGGACACTCTCGGATTGGAAAGACCCTGGAATCAAGCAGTTCAGCCTCCTCACTGAAGGAAACCGAGGCCGACCCCAGGGTGATGACCTGCCCCCTCCCAGCTCCTGGGGTCCCACCCCTCGTCCTTGCCCCTTTCTCTGCTCCCCACTGGGCCCACTGTAAAGTGATGGCAGCCCAGGAGACTGGCTGGGCTGGGGGGTGTCTCCAGAAGTCCCCGGAACAGAGACAGCTCTCGGGGAGGGGGCAGGCTCCAGAGCGGGAGTTTTACAAGGCCTCGTGTGGCTGGGAACAGCTCCCACCCTGTGACTCAGCCGGCCCCCCTCCCCTTCGAGGAGGGGATTACAGGATTTTTCCAGCTTGCAAGAGGCAAGAGTGCTCTGACATGGCTCTGTCCACCCGCTGTCCCCTGCGGTCAAGTTCCCTCTCAGTGGCGGGCTGGTCTTCCCTGGACCTGTCTGTCCTTGCTGAGTGGAACTCCCAAGACATCCCCAGGAAGGGAAGCAGAGCGCAGCTAACAGTGGGATCGAGTGGTCAACAGAGGCAGACAGAGCTCTTGCTGTGGCTGGTGGTGACCCCATAACGACACGGCTCTGACCTCCAGGGGCTCCCGGAGTTCTGCCAACACCGTCCAGTTCCTGTTTGCAGAATCCCTTGAGGGGGCCAGGCCAGAGAAGCCCACCCTTGGCTAGGGGACATCAACAGCAGCTTCTCAGGATCCTGTTTTCTGCCAGAGCCCTCTGGAAGATGGCAGAAAGGGTCCTTTGTTTTGTTGGAGAGTCCTGAGTGACAGGCATGGACACCAGCCTCAGGGAGAGTGCTGGGATGGATTGATAATGTCTGCAGGGGTGTGGGGAAGGGAGTGAGTTTCAGGAATGTGGTCAAAAACACCCCTGGTGGGCTGTTTGGCTGGCCAGTGATTTTATATGTCCACATAGAAAGATCAGGGTGTTTAGTGCTACAATCTAGGGTTCTGGCGCCTCTGAGGAGGGGAGAGGGGGATGGGCCCCTCCACCAGCAGGTCCCCTGACACCCACAACTGGGTGGAGCACAGCAGGCTGCCCACCTTGATCAGGATGGGTGCTCTTGAGTGCCCACCACTCACCAATGTCTGGAACCTGGCTCAGCCTTGTGCACTTACACACCAACCCAGGCACCAGGGACAAGGCTGATACTCCTTCTAGCAAAACCTGTTGTAAAATATGAAAGTGCTTCCTATGGCCACTGCCCCCTCCCCAGAGACCCTCTGGGCTTTCCCACAATCCTGGCCCAGCAACGGGCGCCTCCTCTGATCCCAGTTCTCCCCGTCCCACCGAGAGACCAGGTCCCGTTCCCCTCCAAATGTGGAGGTCAAGTTCCTCTCCACATTTTTTTCCTTACAACTGATTTTATTTCCTTAGAAATAAGTATTTTCACCTTTTAGTCCTGAAACATTGCAAGAAAATTGCCAGAACAGGAGGGGACACGCCCACAGCCCTTGGCTCCCTCCCTACACTGCTGACCTTGTGCCAAATGTGCTTCCTCTCCCTGTCCCCCAGAATCACTTGAGAGTCAATGGCAGACGCCAAGTCCCTATGCCTTCAACGTAGCCAGACTGGCCTGAGAACCAGGCTGTTTCCCTGCATGCCCAGAGCACACCTCCACACCCATGATACAGTACTACCGACCCGAGCTGCAGCCCGTGTCCTCCAAATGTCCCGACGACATGCTCGGTAGCAGTTGCCTGCGTCCAGTGGATGCAGGCTCACAGCACTGCATTATGGATCTTTAGTCTCCATACATCCAGAAAACGCCCTCCATTCTCCCTTATGCTGCATGACGTGCATTTTGGGGAGTCTGTTCTGACGGGTGGGAAGCCTGGAGTGCTCACAGGGGACTGAGAGCTGCCATGTCCCTCCTGGAGGCCTGCCCCTCAGTGCTGCTGGCTCTGGGCTCGGGAACAGTGTGAGCCTCGGGAGGGCTCCTCCTGCTGTTTGCAATCAGAGCCAGTGACCCTACAGGCCCTGGACCCAGGTGTCTTGTGGGGACCCCGCAGGAGCTGCGGGAGCAGGTCCACTGCGGGGGGCAGGGGCGCAGCCACAGCAGTGTCTCCCTGCACCCCTGCAGATGTGTCCCGGCCTGAGCGAGGCCTCGGAGCTCTACAGCCGGGGCTTCCTGACCATCGAGCAGATCGCCATGCTGCCCCCGCCGGCTGTCATGAACTACATCTTCCTGCTGCTCTGCCTGTGCGGCTTGGTGGGCAACGGGCTGGTCCTCTGGTTCTTCGGCTTCTCCATCAAGAGGACCCCCTTCTCCATCTACTTCCTGCACCTGGCCAGCGCCGACAGCGCGTACCTCTGCAGCAAGGCCCTGTTCTCCCTCCTGAACGCGGGGGGCTTCCCGGGCGCCTTCGCCGACTTCGTCCGCAGCGTGTCCCGGGTGGTGGGGCTCTGCACGTTCGTCAGCGGCGTGAGCCTCCTGCCGGCCATCAGCACGGAGCGCTGTGTGTCCGTCATCTTTCCCGCCTGGTATTGGCGCCGGCGGCCCAAGCGCCTGTCGGCCGTGGTCTGCGCCCTGCTCTGGCTGCTGTCCCTGCTGGTCACCGGCATTCACAACTACTTCTGTGTGTTCCTGGGCGGCTCCGGGGCGGCCTGCAGGCACATGGACATCGCCCTGGGCGTCCTCCTCTTCCTGGTCTTCTGCCCGCTCATGGTGCTGCCCTGCCTGGCCCTCATCCTGCACGTGGAGTGCCGGGCACGGAGGCGCCAGCGGTCGGCCAAGCTCAACCACGTGGTCCTGGCCATGGTCTCCGTCTTCCTCGTCTCCTCCATCTACTTGGGGATCGACTGGTTCCTCTTCTGGGTCTTCCAGATCCCGGCCCCCTTCCCCGAGTACGTCACCGACCTGTGCATCTGCATCAACAGCAGCGCTAAGCCCCTCGTCTACTTCCTGGCCGGGAGGGACAAGTCACAGCGGTTGTGGGAGCCTCTCAGGGTGGTCTTCCAGCGGGCCCTGAGGGACGGCGCCGAGCTGGGGGAGGCCTCGGGCGGCTCGCCCAACACGGTCACCATGGAGATGCAGTGCCCCCCTGGGAATGCCTCCTGAGGGGCCTGAACAGGGGAGCCCAGCCAGAAATGGACCCTGGCCCCCAGAGACCCTTTGCCACTGGACAGGAACAGGGCCTGCCTTGGTGCCCATGTGGGAGGAGGGAGAATGATCTGGCTCAGCCCTTCCTGCCTCCTTCTCCCAGGGCTGGAGGCCCTGGGGGTGGCCGAGAGGCTGAGTGGTCACCAGTGAAGAGACCCTGTGACCTGCAGGCCCCTCAGCCACTCTGCCTCAGTGACCCATTGTACCAAAGTCGCCCCCATGTGGTGGGGTCCCTCCTCGCCCAGGCTGGTCAGCAAAGGGGTGGAGGTGGCCACAGCCCTGCCACCTCCTGCCCTTTGGCCTCATCCCCGGTGGTGGACTGTCCTCGAGATGCCAGCCCCAGGGTGGAGCGTGAGCGGATCTGAACCAAACGGTGCTACCGAGGAGAGGTGTCCATTCATCTGCCTTGCAGCCAAATCTTCCTGCAAACAACATCCCTGTCCCCTCGGTGAGACATTTGGAGACTTTAATGGGGGAAACGCCTGGCCCTGGAGCCCCTCGGGACAGGAAGGACGGCCCTTACTAACTCTGTGCCCGGTCAACCCTGGGCAGCCTCCTGAGCACTCTGTGTCCTCCAGGCCACTGTGGACCATATGGGCCGCTCCTGGACCGAGTCCCTGGGCTCCAGCCCCCGCCCACCCAGAAATGGGCTCTGGCTCTCTTCTGGCCCCTGGGGACTGGCACCGTGGTGTCCAGCAAGCAGTGGCCCCGTGTAGCCAAAGGACTTTCATAAGACAATGAAATGTTATCAATAAACATTTGTATCTCGCAGCGAGGCGGCCGAATGCCCGCGGTCCTCCCTGCAGCCTCTGCCTCCCACGGCGAGGACAGCCAAGGGCAGGGGGAGTGGCCAGCCCTCCCTGCTGGCTCTCCTGAGCCATCTGCTCGATCCTCCTGCTCTGAGCCTCATCCTCTGGCTGGTTCTGTCCTCCCTGTGGCATGCCGGCCCCTTTCCTGGTGGGTCGTCCACTTGTCTGCCAGAGGGAGTGACCGTCCCGACCCAGGAAACCTGTTTGCGGGTACTCCAGTCCAGCCCTCTGTTGGCTGACACTGTCCCTTCCACAGGGGATGTGGTGGCCCCACAGGGCTCCCTGGAGTAGGTGGCTGCAGCGCTTCCTGCTGCTCTTCTCTGCCCTGACCCCAGGCAGGGCTGGCCCTGGTGCCTGGACCTCTCTACGTTCCTCCCGTCGGCCAGGAGCCCTCGGGGACACCACCTGGGCCAGGCTGGAGGGCTGCTCTCAGGGCTCACTGAGCCCCACATGAGGACATCCTGGGCCCCTGGTCTAGCCTGGGACTCTCTTTGGGGAAACCTGACGGGAACTTGCTCACTCCGAGGCCGGAGGAGAGAGCCAGGGCGGAGGCATCAGTGGCCCGCCAGGAAGCGTAGCTGACGCAGCAGGTCCCTTCTCTGGGACAGCCAGGAGCCACTGAGGAAGGCGTGACCAGTGGGCCTGCCTGCCGGCACCTGGCGCCCCACCCGCACGCCCTGAGCCTGCTCTGCCTTAACCTGGGGGACGTGGTCCCAGATAGAGCTGACCCCTGCCAAGTCCAGGTGCCTGATGGCCCGCCCCCAGCCGCCCAACTTGCCCTTCCCGTCCACTCTGACCCTGGACTCTCTCTGCTCCTCTTTCTCACAGTCCTGTCTGGGCCTCCCAGCTATGAGCTATGGGAAGGAGGAATCTGTGGATGGAGGGATCTGCGGTTCCAGGGTCTGCGGGTGGGGAAGGTTCTGTGTGCCACCTGCCCTCACCATGCTGAGGCGGAGCACGGGGTGGGCTTCAGGAACAGGCTGGTCCAGGCTCTGGGTCCTTCTGCTGTGCAGATCTTACAGTCCTGCTAGGGAGCTGGGCTTTCCTCCCCCTCCACCCGCGGCCCTGGGAGGAGTCCCTGCCCCTCCCAGATCCCCTCACTTTCTGTGCTAATGGCACAGACAACTAAAGGAGTGGGTGCGCCAGGCCCACCCTCCCATCCCTCCCATCCCTCCCTGGGTACTTAATTATTAAAGTGGCTGGAGGAGCCAGGCCAGGCGCCAGGTCCAGCTGCCCCCAGCTTCCTTCTTTCTGGTGGACGGCCAGGTGTCCTGAGTCGTGCAGATTTCTGTCCTGACACTTTGGAGCAAGGCCGTCCACAGCAGAGTAGCATGGTGCCCGTGGAGGAGCTGCTGGGCTGCCCGCTACCCCCAGACCTGCTCCTGACCTGCTCCTGACCTGCACAGGACAGGGAGCGGCAGGGGCGGGCAAGAGGGACAGGGCCCCACTTCCTGCACCCACCATCTCTACAGAAATAAGCAGGAAGGCACACTGACTTAAGATAGCACAAGAGATGGACAAGGACAAATTTGAAAGGTCCAGAGTCTCCAGGAGGCAGAGGGCTGCTACCTACTAGTTGTGGACCTCAGGCTTACTGTGCCTCAGTTTCCTTGGATGCCACTACACAGACGTCACAGGGCTGGCCTACCTGTGTCCTTGCCCAGCACACCCTGACCAGGCATCAGGGCAAGGGCGTGGTGGGTAGAGGGGAGGACGCGGGTGGTCAGTAGAGGAGAGGCACAAACAGCCGTTCCAGGCTCTGGTCACCAGGGCCACAGCAGGGCCTGGGCCACAGCTTCAGGTAGGTGCCTGGTTTAATTTTCACGGCAGGGCCACACGGGACCTGCTGGCAGTGCCAGCTGTGAAAGGTGGGGCTCACCGATGGCATTTCTGACCATGGTCAGCCACACCAGGTGGACAACCATGCTGGAATCCCACCACCGCCACCCAAAGTGTCCCTACAGTGGCTGTCCAGTGGCCCTGCAAGCTCTGGCCTCTGACCGTGGCCTCTCGGTCAGCAACGCAATGGCAGTTGGATTCTGGAAGATGCCTGAAGTGGACATGCCCAGCACAGCCCCAGGACAACCCAGGATGGCAGACCTGGCTGGTTTCCACAGTCGACGGAGGCCGAGGGCAGACGTGGCTCAGGTTCAGGCCGTCGGCGACGGAAGCAGAGGGAGTGGAGGTGGGGAGCCTGGCAGGCAGCAGCCAGTGGAGCCGTGGTCTCTCCTCTCCCCTGCGTCTGACTCAAGGACTCGGGGACCTGCTCCCCACACCCTGCCCACTGTGGTTTTCACGTAACCTCAGTTTCACATTTTATGCCAGAATTTTTAAGCCCACGGTCTTTTCACATCTGCATAGCTTGGTTCAGAATCCTGAGGCACCGTGTGTCCTTCCTCCAGGAACCGCGGCTTCTCTAGAAGGCGGGTAGAGAGGTGGGTCCAGTCTCTCACTGTTGGGGAAGAAGCCCAGGCTCAGGTCAAAGTGCCCCTCGACCTGTGAGTGACCAGCAAACATTGCTGGAACCTTCCAGAATCAGAGCCCCCAGTGCACCAATGCAAAACAGGCCACTCTAAGCCAGCAGGGCAAAGTCCATGGAATTAACACTCACGGAAAGCCCTGCTTCCATGAGTCAGACCTCCAACACGAAGTTTCCTGGCAATCCAAGAGAAGGCTCACCTACGCAGGAGAATTAAAAAAAAAAGTCTCATTAATTCAGTCAAAGCGTCATTGACATGCAATAGGATGTAACCATTTAATATATGATACACACGAGTCTCTGATCGGAGGATCTGTGCCCCTGGCATCAGCAAACCAACACACAGGAGGTGTTCATCCCCCGAGAACATGTCCACCCCACCCCAGAGCTTCCCGTCGCCAGCGGGCAGTCAGTCCAGCGCCTGTCTGGCCTCACCCAAGGCAGCATTCACCTCTGCTTCACGCTGCTCCCGCTTAGCATCCCGGGCAGAGGTGTGCCCCCTATCAGCCAGGAGTCCTGGTGGCAAGAGCCCCGGATTAATCAAGATGGGGAGAGGGAAGGTGGGAGTGGGCATGTGTGTTGAAGGGAATTTATTGACTCACATACCAGAGAAAGGTAATAAGCATATACTTAAAAAAAAAAAAAAAGAAAAGAAAAACTCCCACTTGGAAGAGGAAAGAACAAAAACAGCACCCAGTGGTTCTTGGCGGTAGCATGTTCTATGCTGGACAGGACACCGTAAGCACCAGTAGGTCAAGGAAGTCCTTGGTCCACCAACCAGCAGGTAGCCTGAATCCAAGATGGCCCCTGGTGGTCACGCCCTTTTGAATTCACGTCCCTCCCTGGATACACAGGTGACCTGCTTCTCATCAGTAGGATACAGCAAGGTGATTGAGCACAGTCTCTCCCCTACTAGCATTAGTGCAGCCAGCTGCTGTGTGGGGAGCTGCCATATTGGAAAGGCCCTCATGGCAAGAAGTGGGAGCAGCCTCTGCCACCAGCCAGGCAAGGTACTGAGGCCCTCAGTCCAGCAACCCACAGGGTTGTACCGTCCACGACCACAGGAGCTTTGAAGCAGCTCCCTCCCTAGGGGAGCCCTCAGACACACCAGCAGGGACCACTTGGTGGTACATGTTCAAAGGCCAGGAGACAGCCCCAGGAGGAGCCCTGGTTGGCAGGTTTGGAGCATCGGACAATGTAGACTTCTTGACCTCTTTGTAACTCTTGGCCTTCTTGCTTTGGGTCAGTTTCATGAGTTAGTAACAAAATCCACAACCCCTCTTTGATTGATGATCCTTGAATCTAAACCTCAGCCTTAAGTACACCTAATCAAGATCTTGAAGTCAGCTATCCCTCTTGGCTCAGCTGAAACAGCCACCTTGAGACCTCGGAGCTATGAACATCAACAGTTGTGGGAGCGGGAAAGCAGAGCTGAGCCACCTCCTGACGCACATGGCCCACCACAGAAAGTGGGGCCAGTGTCATCCCTCAGGACCCAGCAGGTGCACATCGCAATGCAGGTATTTGCAAATGGGTGGCTCTTCTTTCTAAATAGTTCAGGTATGGATGGATCCAGGTGTCCAAGAACCCAGAGGATTCTGTCAAACTACCAGCCATTGACCAAGACGCGCGAGGATCTCTGTACAAGGCACTGTTCTGGGCACAAACGGTACAAGAGTCCCACAACCCCTGCCTGGGGAATGCTGCAGCCTCCTGAGCCTCCTGTCTCTGTCTCTGGGTCCAAGATCTCCTGTTCTCAGGCTGCGTCCGCCTCCTGGAGGCAAGGTGGGCACAGGATAAAGCTCCTGAGCAAGCCCTGGCCATCACTGTAGGGTCAACTCCCCGGGCTGTCCAAGCAGACCAGGGCCCCAAGGCACCTCTGTTACCAGGTTCCACACCTGGCCTCCCAGCCCTTCCTCCACTCACATCTGTGTCTAAGCCGCCTCCCACACCGAGTTCCCCTTCCTGGGCGGGCCAGCCGGCCAGACAACACAGCAATGGCTCCCGGCCCTCCCAGGGCCTCCACCTTCGCTGCTCCACACACACCTTGCAGGCCGGATGGCTCAGGTGAGGCACCCGCCTCCATCCGCCCTGAGGAGCCTCATTACATCAGGATTCTTCTCTCACCTGGTGGGAGGTGCACCGCCTCCCTCCCATGCAATCTCTGGTTCTCAGTGGAGTCAGGAGGCCAGAGAGGGATATGAGCTTCCAGTGAGGACTCTGGGGCTCAGGAGTCCCCCATCTCACTGGTGGCAGAACTCAAGAGTGGGAAGAAGACTCTGGACTCTGGGTCCCAGGCTCTTTCTTCCCCACCTCTCAGCAAGCAGAGCCTGGGCGAGTCCATTAGCCAGAACGTCTCTGCACGCGGCAGTCGGATGAACCTAATGGCCTTTCCCAGCCCACAAGAGCCCCCATTCCCACTCCACAGCCCCCGGCTCCCGAGGTGGGGCCTGCTAATGCCCTGAGGTCTTCAGATGGCCAGGAAGGGGTAGTCTCCCACTGCTCCCTGCAGGCCCCCAGCCTCACCGCCACGTCCCCCGGGCAGGGAGCAGGCCCATTAGCCCTCAGCACGTCCCAGCCCAGCTCTGCTGCAGCCACGTGGGAGGCAGGGGCGGGGCGGCAGTTCCTGCATCTATAACAGCTCCCCGTCCCCCCGCACTCAGGGTGGCCAGCCTCGATGTGCTGGGGTCCTGGGGACAGGGCTCCTGAGGCGAGGGCAGCGAAGACAGCCAGGAGCAGGCCTGGCCGATGGGGCAGACACGGAGGGCTCAGGCCTGAGCAGAGAGTGACAGCAGGTCTGCTCGGGACCTGGGCCGCGGAGAGCTCCGGGGCCTCCAGGGACCAGAGCCAGGAGGCTGACGCCCTTCCTCAAGGACCAGCGCCACGTCCAGGGGCAGGTGAGAGGCAGGCTTCTTACAATCTGGGTGAAGTAGGACAGCATGGTGGTTAGGGATGGTGTCTCGCCACCCACTAGACCCAGGGCAAGCAGGCTCGGCTGGGTGTCCTGGGAAGGTGTCTCAGCCTCTCTGAGCCCTCATCTCCTAAGGAAAGCAAGGCCAATAAACCCACCTCACAAGGCCCTAAAGTCACGTGAGCACATGACACTGACCCTGGTGCCTGTTGCCTTGGAGGTGATGGCAGAGCAGGGACAAGGTGACAAGGAGAGCAGAGTCCAAGGAGAAGAACCCCAATCATGTGTCTCCAGAACAGAGGCCGGGAGATTCGGGGTCCCCAGGGGCGAGTCAGCAGATCTCCTTCTTTCACACTTGCATGGCTTAGAGTGAGTGGATTGGCATCTGTGCGGTTTATAACGGTGGAGCGTCCGAGGCGAGATGGACGACATGGCGATCGTCCTGGTGTGAAGAACACCGCTGAGTCTGTAGCAGAAGGGACAGGCGTTTAGGGGCAGGAACAGAAAGGGCAGCCCAGGGGACCCTGTGCAGCCAGACCGGCATGAGGGCAGAGCGTATGTGTTAATTTATTTTTCATTAGAGGAGAGTTTGAACTTCAGTGCCTTCTCCAACAGAGAGAGAGAGAGAGGAGGGAGGGAGGGAGAGAGAGAGAGGGAGGGAGGGAGGGAGGGAGAGAGAGGGAGGGAGGGGGGGAGGGAGAGAGAGAGAGGGAGGGGGAGAGACATGGAAACGGAGGGGGGGGAGGGGGAGGGGGAGGAGAGGGAGAGGGGGAGAGACATGGAGAGGGAGGGGAGGGGGAGGGGAGGGGGAGGGGAGGGAAAGGGGGAGGGAGAGAGAAAGAGTGCAATTGAGATCGCAGTGAATCTTAAAATTGGGCTCATTTCTTCATCGAAAGTGGAAGAAATAGAAAATCCTTTTAAAATCAGAAATATGTTGAACTCAGCGACAGGGAATGGAAAGAGTCCACAAACACCCCAAAGGGCCAAACCCCAGAAGAAAGCAAGGACCCGCCCAGGTAGGAAGCCCGCGCCCGAGCCCACAGGTGCACTTCCAGGCCTGAACGGAGGTGGCCTCCTTCCCTGCCGCCCCCGGCAGCTCGCTGGCTGTTTGTGGCTGAGGGCAACTGACGTCTGTGAGGACGCCTCCCAGCTCCCGTGGGGACAGAGAGCAAGCCTCAACCCAGCTCACGGAGCCCCAAGGGCAGCCCAGGGGAACCGTGTGACCCCAAGACTCCTCGGACACTCAGCAAGTGAGTCGAGTGCTCACCCTGAGCTGGGCAAGGCCCCGGGCTGGACCCGACCCCCAGCTCCTCCAAGAGGGCGCTGGGAGTGGCCACCCGGCCACAGGAGCTCCTGCCACCCTGAGGCAGCAGGGCCGGCACAGGCCTGGCTGCAACTCCTCTCCTGTCCCTGTCCAAAGTCCCCACAGGCAGCCACGTGGCCACGGCACTTGGCTCTCCTCAGAGCACCCCCTTCTCTTGAGATCCCTACTCCAAGCGCATCTGCAAAGAGCCATTTCCCAGTAAGTGCCCGTGAGCAGGCCCTGGAGCAGGGCCGTAGCTTCCGGGGCCATGGTTGACCCCTGCAGACGCTGCCTGGGTGCCAGGCAGTTCACGGGCTCCCTCCATGCCGTCGAGTCTATTGCACATTTATGCCTTGCAGGCGTGGTGCCAGGGACCGTGGACAGACAGCCACAGCCGGACCCTCGCTGGCCTGCATGTGCACTGCCGAACTGAAGCCTGTCGGTGGGGACCAGGGAGGGAGGTTTGGAGTGACAGGGCAGAACAGCGCTAGGCTCCTGGCTTGGGGGGCGGGGTGCACAAACACTTATTGAGCGCCACAGCGTGCCAGACCCTGAGGCAAGGACAGCTGAGATGCCCACCTGCACCTGGGCCAGACCCGCTCCTGCCTCACAGCCTGCTGCCTGCAGCACCCGGGTGCTTCCCAGCTTGCGGCCAGTTTCTCTGTGTTTCTCCATAAGTCCATGGTTCTTATTAGAAAAGATTCACAGTGTCGGCTTCAGTTAGGATGAGGGCTGCTCTCTCTCTGGAGCCCCCCAAAGCTCCCTTCCTCCAGCCCCAGGTTCCAACCTCCCATCCCCTTCCCTGAACAGGAGGGTGCTGGGAAGAGCAGGTATCCTCCATTCGTGCGCCCGACCGCACCACTGGGCTCCCGGCAGGACCCTGGCTCTGCTGGGTGCGGGTCCCTTCACCTCTCCTGCCTGTCCTCTTCACCTGTCCCTCCAGACCTCACTCTCCTGTCCCCAGCCCACTCACACCAGCAGCCACCACTTTCCCTCGGCCCCACGTTGGTGCACAGAGCATCCAGGGCTCTCTGCAGGTGAGGGCTGGCCCCCCAAAGCGCCCACCCAGCCCCTGCTTGCTCAGTCCTTCAGAGCCACGTAGGAAAGCCCTGGTCAGCCTGCCAGCCTCCAGCAGTCTCTGGAGCAGCCTGTGCGCTTTGCTCCTGGAGTGTCCCCCGCAGACACCGCCAGCAGGGGGCCGAGAGCAGGTCTCTTCCCAGCACCTCAGCCCTGCCTGGAACAGCACCTGGGCACACGTGTGTTTCCCAGAGGAGCTTCCTAGTGACACTTAGGGAGAAGCCCATGTGCCCCAGGCCTCTGACCCTCACCAGGCATCTCTATCCTGTCCAGGCACCCCGAGCAGGGGTGGGAGGAGACGGGGATGGATGCTCCTCCCACGGCCCCCACCCCGGCAGAGGGCTTCCAGCGTACCTCTTAATCTGGCACCTGAAGGGACGTGCATTCACCAAGCCCTGCCTCTGGCCCAGGGACCCCACGTATGTGCAGATGACCAAGAGGTAGCCACGGGGCTCCACAGACCAGACTGGGGTTCCCGCAAGCTGGAGGGGGCGGGCGCCCGAGGCCCTGTGGGAGGAGCCCGAGGCCCTGTGGGAGGAGCCCGCTCCACTCACCAGACCAGCACCGCCCCTCCTGACTGCTATCCCTCTCCGCAGAGCTCCCGGGAGCACTGGCCAGGGCCATACCCCGCTGGTTACGCCCCGGGGAGGCAGGGAAGTGTGTCAGCTCTGTGTCCCCCTAGAGGTGTGTTCGTGAGGACGGGGTTTTCGCCACCCCGGTCTTGCCAAATGTGTGCTGAGGGTGCAAGGTACTCATGTGCGGCTGTGTGTGCACCGTGCGCGTGCGCGCGTGTGTGTGTGTGCCGCATACACGTGTGTACACATGTTGTGGGGGCTACATACGTGTATATATGTGCACATACACTGTGCCATACTCATAAGCTGCCACTATGTTATATACACTGTGCTGTGAATTATATCTACTACATCTTATGTACTAAAAAACGGCTATTATGTATGTGTGTGTGTGATCCACAGACTTAGGTCTCTAATGAATGTGTCCACGTGTGCCTGGCTTATTGTTTAGATTGTGTTGAATGCCAAGCAGCGGCGTGGCATTGCTGCGAGGGGCACCCTGGCGGTGGGCACTGTGCATTGGTAACCGTATCCGCTGTGGCTACAAAGAAGTGCCGGAGGAACCCTTCCGCCCCGCCCACTCCAAGGAGCACGGCTGAGCATGGAAGGCAGGGAGGGACGACTCAGGCTCCGCAGGCCCCAGCTGACACCCATGGCCCAGGAGCCTCAGCTGCGGCTCCAGGGGCTTGGGGCAGGGCCCGGAGGGTTCGCGGGTAGGAGGTGGTCCGGGAGAGGCAGAGTGGGCGGCAAGCTGGAGCGGCCGCGGCCTCAGCTCTGCACACTTGCCGGGCGCAGAATCTGAATTGGCAACCGCTGGCCCGACACCAAGTCTCCCAGCCAAGAGACGAATCCATCAAAAACCTGCTCCTGGACCCGCGGACCCTTTCAATTCTCAACAGAGGCTGATGCCAAGAGCACGCATGCCCGCGTGGGGCTCCACCGGAAAGGCCTGCTACCCGGGAGGAGATGCCCAGCGCCCGCAAAGCACAAGGGACCCTGTGAAAACTTGATATCAGCTTCAATGGACTTCACGCTTTTAAAAAATATGAAGGACACCTCTGCATAAAAGGCAGAAAGCACCACTACCACATGGGGATCTCGAGTTTGTCCACATGCAACAGGTCTTCAAGGGGGACAAAGAGAAAATGACCCAACGGCAATCATTATGGACCAAGGTTTACAGCAGAGGAAAGATTAGGATAAAAATACTTCAAACAACACAACTGCGAAAGCTTAATCAAATACGCACATAAAGAAAACAAAAATCCACCACCTACTAGGCTACAAAGTAAGTCTCAACAAATATTTTTAAATGACATTATCTACCTCAGTGCAGTAATGTTAGACACCAACAGAGATAGCCAAAATCATGCTTTTAAAAATATATTTCTGTATGTGAATCTATAATGTATGTAAATTTACATTGAAATTTTAAATATTTAAAATAGTTTTACATTTGAAAATATCTACCTATGAAGAACCATAAAAACACTGCATATCTAAACTCATGAAACATCTGTGGAAATAGTTGGTGGTATGTTTGTAGCTCTAAATACCAGTTATGAAAAGACAGTTTGGGCTCAGTAGTGCATGCCTGTAATCCCAGCAACTCAGGAGGCTAAGGTAGGAGGATTGCAAGTTCGAGGCTAGACTAAGCAACTTAGCAAGGTCCTGAGCAACTGAGAAAGACCCAGTCTCAAAATAAAAATAAAAAGGGCTGGGGATGTGGCTCCATGGTTAAGTGACTCTGGGTTCAATCCCTGGAACCAAAAAAAAAGTCTTAAAATCTGAGTTAATTAACTAAGCATTCAATCCAAGGAAAAGAACCACAAGGAAAGCAAAAAATATGGTAGAAATAAAATACAAACTGAGGAAATGGGAAGTGGAAAAAAAAAAAAAAAAACATAGACACACCAGCCCCTGACAAAAGTGTATCTGGCAAACCAAGAAAAAAAAGGAGAAGAAAGTGGAGGATGGGGAGGGACAGAGCTCAGCTGAGTCACGTTGAAAAGTGCCAATCAGGAAACCAAGAAAAGAATTAAAGGAAAAGACGTGTGCACTGACGCCGACAGTTAAGTCTGAATAGACCTAAAACACTGAAGACGCTGGATCTGTAGTGCTGCTTCAAAGCCACACACGTCCTCTCCACTCACAGAAAAATGCCCAGCCAGATGGCTTTACCTTCTGTCGCGCTGTCAAAGAAAGATAATCCTTACACGACACAAATCGTTCTAGAGGGTGGAATCACAGGGTGATCTCTCTGGCTCGTTTATGAAAACAATATAACCTTACAACATTGAAATTAAAACAGCCAGGGATAGCACCAGAAGGGCAAGCTGGGGGCCCGTCTCACTGATGGACAGGGCTGAAATGACTCCAAATAAAATCAGAGTGAACTAGAAAAGAGAATCCAGGAAACTATAGTGGTTTATCCTGGAAATAAAAGGGTGAATAAATGTCAGAAAAAACTCTCAACATGTATTCATTGCATAAACAGACCAGGACGGTGACCTCTGAGAGGGTCACAAATGTGAGAGGCAAGTCCTCCAATGACCCTGGCTTTCTGCCTGGAAGTGCTTTCTGGACAGGAGCACAGGATGTGGGAGAAGCCAGGTAGAGCATGAGTTGAAGATTCAGAAACCATACTTTGGGTAGCTTGAAGGGCTGGAATTTGTGAGTATCAGAGGGGAAGGGGATGGGCTATCCAGAGGAAGAGCTCCAAAATTCTGCATAGGAACCCCCCCTTGAGTCTTTGGCTGAAAACTAAACTGTGTTCAGGACAAAGTGACATGAAACTGGACCAAAACCAACTATGAATTAGCTGTCAGCTGAACAATTCCCAGAGCCCACACAGGGCCAGGAGAGCTTCAAGTTCTGATAAACCAGAGCAGAGCGACTTCACCCAATGTCTGAGGCACTCAGGAAGAAGCCCAGAAAAGCCACCTGACTAGCCACTTTAACCAGCTCTAACAAAGCTAAACAGGTCTCAAAAAGATCACATTCACCTTCAGCAAATTAAATACCCACTAGAAGAAAGCCCGCCCCTTTTTCATAAAGACAAAAAAATTTAGAAACATTTAATGATGTCAAACAATGTCCAGAATCTAGTCGAGTATCACTAGACATGTGATAAGCAGGAAAAGGGGACCAGAACCAAGAGCAACATTAGGAAATTTAAAGAGACCAGGAAATGGCAGAGATGACGAGATTAGCAGGTAAGGCGTTTTAAAGAGTTATAAAAAACACCCAGAAGTTTAAAGGAAAGTATGAACACAATAAAGAGAGAAACAAGATATAGTTAAGAACCAAATGCAACTTTTATACCTGAAAATATAGTATGTGGAATAAGTAGATAAAAAATTATAAACCCTCAGATCCCTGGCAAGCTTGGCAAACACTACGAACACAAAGGAAACCACGCCAAAGGCATAGCATATCTCCATGCCAAACTGGTGATAAAGAGAAGACCTTAAAAACAGCCAGAGAAAAGAAAATGAAAGATGAGAATGACTGGGCGATCCTTTGCAGAAGTTATGCAAGACAAAGACCATGGACTAACATCTTCGGAGTCCTGGAAGTGGTGGTGGGTGGCGATTAACCTAGAATTCTTTATCTAGAGGAAAGACCCATCAAAATCAGGGTGATGCCAGGCAGGGGAGCACGCCCGCAATTCTCGAAACTTGGGAGGCTGAGGTAGGAGGATTGTGAGTTTGAGGCCAGCCTAGGTATATTAGCAAAACCTGTCTCCAAATAAAAAATAAAGGCCAGGAGATGGCACACACACCTGTAATCCCAGCAAATCAGGAGACTGAGGCAGGAGGATCACAAGTTCAAAGCCAGACTCAGCAACTTAGTGAAGCCATAAACAACTTAATATGACCTTGTCTCAAAAAAAAAAAAAAAAATTAAAAGTGCCAGGAATGGCAGAATGAATCAAATAACATTACCCTATGTAAATTTATAATTACACAAATGGTATGCCTTTATGCCATGTACAGGCAGAGAAACAACATGTATCCCATTTGTTTACAATAAAAAAAAAAAAAAATCCAAAAAAAAAATCAAAAAAAAAAAAAAAAAAGTGCCAGGGATGCGGCTAAGTGGCTAAGTGGCCCTGAGTTCAATCCTCTGGACCAAAAAATAAAATTAAAATTAAATTATATAAAAAACGAAAAAGGCTTGGGGAGCTCAGTGGTAGAATACCTCTGGGTTCAGCCCTCAGGACTGTAAACAGACAGGAAAAAAGAAAAGAGAAGTGGAGGGGAGGTGACACACCACATTCAAAAATTAATTCAAACTGGATCAATGACTTAAAAATAAAAGCTAAAATCATACAATTATTAGAAGGAAACATGATCTTCATGACCTTGGATTTGGCAATGGGTTCTTAGGTGTGGCACCAAAAGAAAAAAGATACAAATCAGACTTCATCAAAAGTAAGAGTCTTTTGCACCTCAAAGGATGCCAGCAAGAGAGCAGAAGGTCAACCTACTGCATGGGAGAAAAATATTTGCATCATATCTCATAAGGGTTTAGTACACAATTTACAGAGAACTCTAACAACTCGATGACAAAACAACCTGATCTTAAAAACAGAAAAAAGTTTCCGATCAGATATTTTTCCAAAGATATACACATGGCCAATAAGTACATGAAAGGAATTTTAACATCATTAATTAATTTATTAGAAAAATGCAAACCAAAACCACCATGACCATGCCACTTTCCATAGACACCCACTGGGAAAGCTACAATCAAAAAATGATAATGACAATAACAGTAAGAAAATCGGAGCCTTCATATATCGCTGGTGTCCAGTTTACCCATGGGGCTGAGTGGCAGTAAGAACTCCCAGGGTGCTGAGTGAATGAGCTAGTGAGTTAATGGTTGAGTGCATGGACTGACAGGACCCACCCAATGCCCATGTCATCAGCAAGCCTCTTGGACCTTCAAACTCTGCCCCAGGTCAGCTGCTCTGACACCAGCATCAGTGTCCGCGCTGGTCTCTCAGTCTCTACTCTTGAACTTCGAAACCCATTCTCCATCCAGCATCAGCGTCCTCACTGGTCTCTCAGTCTCTACTCTTGAACTTCGAAACCCATTCTCCATCCAGCAAACTCTGTTAAATCATTTGTTGTCAAGATCACACTTCCTGACGGGTCTGGTGGTGCACGCCTGTGAGCCCAGCTATTCAGAAGGCTGAGGCAGAGGATCACAAGTTCAAGGCCAGCTCTGGCAACTCAGTGAGACCCTATCTCAGAATAAAAGACCTGTGGGTGTAATAATGTCTCAAAATAGAAGGACGGGGGTGTAACCCAGTGATAGAGCACCCCTGGACTACAAAAAATTACAGTTCTCATGCCAGATATGGATTGATGTAGGGAGGATGTCAAAAAGCAATAAGTATTTCTAATCCTATTCTACACATCAGAAGTCCAATAAAAACTATAAATAAAAAACTCATTATGTATAACTATAACTATAAAATGATTTAGTATCAGCAAAAACACTCAAACAATATCTAGAAATTAACACATTAAAATGTGTAAAACTTTTGTGAAGAAAATTCCAAAGTTATTTTTAGTTGTACTTAAGATTGTAAGAAAAGATCCAAGACCAGAGAGACGGTTCCTGCCATGGACACAATGACTTAGTATTATAAAGGTGATGAATCTCCTTTGTTGTCATCTGTAGATACTATGAACTTCCACTGAAAACTTAGACTTTTGGGGGAAAATTTTTTGAAATTTGCTCTGGAATGTATAAGGAAAAATTAAGATTTACAAATGGCTCCTTCAATTCTGAAAAAGAAAGGCAAAGAAGGGAGATTCATACCAGAAAATAAAATGACCTATCACAAAGCCATATTAAGAAGAAATGTGGAACAGACAGGCAAACCTATGCTATAGAACAGGAGAGAGAAGCAGTACCATGTATAAAAGGGAACTTCGTCAGCTTTAGAAAAATGATAGACTCTCTGGGAGAGAGCGTTAACAAACCTGGTCCATAACGTGGAGGAAAACCCAAGTGGTCTCCTATTTTATCCCTCAGGAAAAAATAGATTCCAGTTGGATCCAAGTCAAAGTCAGAAAGGGAAATACTCTAAAAATATTAAAAGAAAATATAAGAGAGTATCTTTTTCACCCAGGGATATGAAATAACTTAGGATCCAAAAGGTGTAACATTCAAGGGTGGAAAAATGTACCTAAGAAGAAGTATCTCTCTCCACCAATTTCACTACAGGTAAAGATGTACATTTTAAATTATTTATTAATATCTCTATTTATATAGTTATATTTTTTGGCGAGCCAACCAGGAGAAAGCCACCATAGTAAAGAGAGTTCTCAGACAAAAACACCTACGATGTCTAAATGCAGGAAGGGATGAACAAGGAGAAATCCAAATGATAAACAACTGCTGCAAATCAGGAAGGAAAGGAAAGGAAACCCAGTTGGAAAAGAAGAGGTGGCTGATATGAACAGGCATTTCAAAGAAGGTGAACCCAAAGGCTGTCAAATGTATGGACTGATGTAACCGGAGGAGTACAAGTTAGAGCACAGAGATAACCCTTCATAACCCTTAGACTGGAAAATAGAGAGATGTGCGTAAACCCAGTGTGGGTGAGGACGAGGGAAGTGGGCCTTCCTGCCCTGCTGGTGACAGTGGAGCATTGAGCAGCCATTCAGAAGGGAACCACCAACATAAGTGAATTAAATGCTCGACCCTAGGACCCAGCAATCCCACTCTGGAACATACTTACCTCAGGAAAATTCTGAGCCTTGTCCAACAGGAGACCCATGAGGATGCTCAACACAGTGTTCTTATGATAACGGGAATTTAGAAGCAATCTGAAGATGCACGGTAAGTAAAATGGGGTCAGTGTACATCATGAAATGTTGCCTTGAAGGCACAGCCACCTGGATATATCCTAAAAACATTATTGAATGGGAAAAAAAAAGCATAAATTCTGAGTCACGACATTTATGTAGATTTAAAAACACTGATGGGCAACCACCCTATTTTGAAGGATATGTAAATGTCCTAGGCTCTGTGTTAAGCAGATAGAGCAGACATGGGTCAGGAGGGAAGCTGGGGTAGAGATGAAGAGGAAGATAAGTAAACAGGCCATGGTAAATGGAATGAGGGCCACAGTGCACCTCAGATCAATGGGTGAAACCAATCCTACTCTTTGCCCCTGAGATCTAAATTTCAAAAAATTAATATGCAGGATTCAAAGATTACAGGAGAAAAAAATGACACCTCAAGAGAGATACAAGAAGCAGGTGAGGGGTTGGGGAGATAGCTCAGTCGGTAGAGTGCTTGCCTTGCAAGCACAAGGCCCTGGGTTCGATCCCCAGCACCCCCCCCCAAAAAAAAAAAAAGAAGCAGGTGATAAAAGCCAACCCCCCTTGATGGTCTGAAAAATAATCGAACTCAGAATAGAAAGGACCTTAACCTGAGCAGGGCCTGTAGTGCAACCTGGTGTCCATTAGGGCGGAGCTGAGGGCTGATTCAGGCTGAGCGGGAGCCCGGGTGGGGGTCACGGGCAGCTGCCCAGAGAGCCTGGGATGAGAGCTCAGAATCAGAAATTCTGGGGGCAGGAGCTCCTGGACATCCCCATGGTCCAGGCCACCCAGGATTTCACACGGGTGCACGTTCCTCCTCCAGGGATGAACCAGACTCCGAACAGCAGCTGGAACGCAGAGCCGGGGCTCAGCGGCTCCAGGGGCCGCGCACTGCGGGAGGTCTACCTGGCTGCGAGTGCCCTGGCCATGTTCGCCTGCGTGTGCGGGGCGGCAGGCAACAGCGTCGTGGTCTGGCTGCTGAGCGCCGGCCCGCGCAGGACCCCCTTCTGCGTCTACATGCTCAACCTGGCGGCGGCCGACCTCCTCTTCCTCCTCTGCATGGCCTCCGAGCTGAGCCTGGAGACCCCCGCCCTGGCCGACAGGTTCGCCGAGGCCTACGAGGCAGTGAGCCGCGTCAAGTACTTCGCCTACACCACCAGCCTGAGCCTGCTCACGGCCATCAGCACCCAGCGCTGCCTGGCCGTCCTCTTCCCCGTCTGGTACAAGAGCCGCCGCCCGCGGCACCTGTCCACGGCCGTGAGCGCCCTGCTCTGGGCGCTGTTCCTGCTCATGAACCTGCTGGCCTCCGCCTTCTGCAGCAAATTCTGGCAGCACAGTAAAAGCCAGTGCTTCACGATTGACGTGGTCTTGAGCACCCTCATCATGGGGGTCTTCACGCCCGTGATGACCGTGTCCGGACTCACCCTCTACATCCGGGTGCGCAGGAGCGCGCTGCTGCGGCGCCGGAAGCCCCGGCGGCTGCTGCTGGTCATCCTGGCCTCGGTCCTCGTGTTCCTGGTCTGCTCCCTGCCCCTCGGCCTCTACTGGTTCGTCCTGTATTGGCTGCCGCTGCCGCCTGAGGCCGAGCTCCTGTGCATCTGCCTGGCGCGCCTCTCCTCCGCCGTAGGCAGCAGCGCCAACCCCGTCATCTACTTCCTGGTGGGCAGCCAGAGGACCCGGAGGCTGGCCGAGCCCCTGCAGGCCGTGCTGGGCCGGGCGCTGCAAGAGGAGCCAGAGCTGGAGGGGAGGGAGACGCCGTCCACCGGGACCAACTCGGGGCTCTGAGTGGCCACCTCTCCTCCCGCCCAGGCCCGCGTGTGGCCCTCTGTGCGGCCCTCCGTGCCTGCTGCCCAGGACCGCACTTGGGCTTCCTGGCCCAGAGCTGTTCCAATCCCTTCCTTGCAAACCCGGCTGGCCTGCCGCAGGGGACCCCAAAAGCTCCGCAGCTCATGCCAAAGCCCCCCACCCGGGCCACACGGCTGGATCCCAGCTGGGGAGGAGGGACTGCCTCCTGCACAGCCCACCGCAGGCTGTGCACCAGTCCTGTTTCAAGCTGTCAGGGAGGCGTCTCTGCAGGCGGGGAACAGGCACCTCGGGGGTGTCCATCTCTCTGGCTGCACTCTCCCTAAGCCGGCATCTTTGTCTACCTGCTGGGCAGTGCCTTGTGTGCCGTGCAGCCCGCCGGTCCTCGGGCGCACGCTGGGGGCATCCCAGCCCGTCTGCAGCCAACAGCCCTGCCATCGCTGACCCCTCTCACCAGAGGGGGCCACGGGACGACCTCGTCCCCTACTGGACCCCTGACCTGAGCTGGGGACTGCTTTTCCCCACCACCCCTGGCCCCACAGCGGGCCTGTCTGCTCTCCTCCAGAGGCCTCGCTGCCCCAGGACCAGGGCCAGGCAGGGGATGCCGGGAAGAAGATGGCCACTGAGACCGAGCAGACAGCGTCCCCTCAGTGGGAGGCCAGAACTGAGAGCAGCCCTGGGGGAAAGGGTGGGGGACGCGGAGGTGACCAGGCCCCCCAGAACTGGTCACAGGGGGCCAGTACCCCTGGGGGCTCCACGAGCTAACGCACTCTGGCATGGCTGTTACCTAAAGGATCAAAGACGTCGGGTGCTGGCCAGCACGTGGGTGTGCCAGCTGGTCCAGCCACGGCAGAGAGCAGCGCGCCGTGCCTCCTGGAGCCCGGCAGTCCCACCACTGGGGGGCCATCCGAAGGGAAGGAGACCCAGGGTCAAGAAGACAGCCACAGGGCCCGGCTGGGGCGCAGGTTCCCTCCTCAGCACCCGAATACAAGGGTGTGTGTCCGTCCACCACTGAAGAAAAGTAGCCGCAGCCCATGCGCCTCACAGGGGTCACGGGAGCCCAGGGCTGGACCCCACCTGAGTCCAGACGATAGATGGGGAAAACGTGGGTATGCACCGCGGACGAGTATCCAGCCATGGAAAAGGATGAGACCCTGTCACTGGGGACACAGGGATGGCCGGAGCACACCGTCAGACCCAGAGAAACAAACACGCACGTTCCCACCTACCCCAACGGAAAGAAGGCCACCTCACAGGGGCCGGGGGCAGAGTCGCACCTGCCGGGGAGGAGGACAGGGAGCAGGACGGGGGGGAGACCAGGATGGCTGGTCGGCGGATGCAAAGTTACAGCTGGGGCTGGGGCCGGGGCTCAGTGGTGGAGCGCTTGCCTTAGTGTGTGTGAGGCCCTGGGCTGGAGTCTCAGCACCACGTATAAATAAGTGAATAAAAAAAATCCATCAACATCTGAAAAAAGTATTTAAAAAAATTAAAGCCGAATGGTTGGAGCAGGTTCTGGAATTCCATGCACAGCAGGTGACTGGGTAGATAAAAATGTGCTGTGTACTTCACAATAGCAGGGAGGAGATTTTGAAAGTCTCACCCCAAAGAAACGATAGAAGTGTGGGGGGTGGAGATGCTGGTCACCTTGCCTGGATCGTCACACGATGGACATGTATCTTTTCCCACCTCCTGTAAATGTGCACAAGTGCTATGTGTCAATTAAAAATAAACAAGCAGGAAAAGGACTTGGGTTTTTCTGCCCTGACGGGTCTGTGCAGTGTGTGGCCCCGAGAGCGGTCCGGAAGCCCCTGTTCCAAACCAAGCCAAGCCTTGCCTGCCGCTGCCCCCGGCTGTCCCCCTAGGAACGCCTCCCGGAATCCCTTTTGGTTGTCAGGACAACCGTTCGCCATCTCTCCACCCGGCCCCCATGGTGGCTCCCAGTGGCCTCGGAAGGGGGTTGGGGCGGGGACCCTCACACAGCCTGGGGAGAGGTGGCCAAGAGGGAGAGCCTTGCCTTGGGGCACCCAGAAGACGGAGGGCAGCCTCGTCATCCTCAGTCCCTAAGCCGGGTTGGTCCCCATCAGAGTTCGGAGAGTAGCAAGGGCTGCAGATGCCACAAGGGGACTAGAGGGCCCTAGAAGGGAGAGGGAAAGGCCGGGGCGCTCCCTGGAGGACCAGGACCAGAGACCAATGCGCCCGAGGGCCCTGCTCCCGGGGTGGCCTGATGCCAAGCCCCCTCCCCGGCCAGCACCCTCGGCCCCCACCTCCTCTGTGAGTCCCGCTGGCCATCAGGAGTCTGAGCCAGACAAGGCAGGGGCAGGTCTGGGGGAACCGCCAAGGGGCTCGGGCACCCGCCCGGGGCGCGACGGCCTTCCCCAGCGTCCTGGCTGCCTCTTTTCTTACCTTTTGGGGTATTGCGTTATTGAGGAACAAAGAGGAAGTGCAGCGAGAATGGACTATAAACAGGGAGAAGGTGAACTTCGAAATCTAAGGACGTTAGTCTTTGGAACTGAGAACCAAACTGTACCAAAAGCAATCCACTGGTTAAGGCCAGAGAGCCAGCGGCAGTAGGATCGCAGCGAGCGGGTGATCAGTGGCGCAGTCAGCCCCTGGGTCCTAGGAACAGACGGGACCATCAGATTTCTCGCGGATCTGATGTCCGTGAAGGGGACTTAAAATCATAAACCTCAGGGCGGCCAGCCCATCCACAGACAGCTGGCCAGGGGCATCGAAGGTCAAGACCGCTTCGGATTAATCACTACGAGAAAACGTGAACCCCGGAACGCTAACCGCCAACATATGGGGGAGAAAGAGAACTTGATAGAGGTTTTCCCAGATTTGAGACAGCCCCACCAATGTCCAGGACGTTACCAGCAAGGAATTCGTGAAGTAAAGAACATTTTTAAAAAGTACAAATCTTGGGGCTGGGGAGATAGCTCAGTAGGTAGAGTGCTTGCCTTGTAAGCACAAGGTCCTGGGTTCGATCCCCAGCACCCAAAAAAAAAAAAAAGTACAAATCTTGACCAACCATGCTTTTAAATTTTAAATTACAATTCAGTTCTCCCTGTGAAAAATAATCAAAACCATTGACAAATGAAAAGGCCTTCAGAGGGTGTGAGGTTAAAAGGGTAGAGAAATTCATGGGCTCTTCTCTTCCCTTTCCCGGGTGGAACCCAGGGCCTGGTGTTCAGTTTGCCTATGGCTGAGCCCCACCCCAGGCCCATAGGTGGTTTCCTGTATGTCGCATTATTTGTGGTATTTGTCAGGTTTTAAAAACCAATCACTTGTTGTGATTCCTTGTCTCATTCTAAATAAATATTTACTGTTGAACCCAATTTTACATTTACTTTTTTGTATACTTTTCCTCAAAGTACCTCTCTCCCTTTCTCTCTGTCTCTCTCTCTTTTTGGTACTGAGATTGAACCCAGGGATACTTAACCACTGAGCCATATCGTCAGCCTTTTTTAAAATTTTGAGACAGGGTCTCCCTAAGTTGCTGAGGCTGGCCTTCAACTTGTGAGCCTCCTGCCTCAGCCTCCCAAGCCGCTGGGATTACAGGTATAAGCCATGGTGCCCAGCAGCACCCACTCTAGTCCTAGGTCACACAAAATTTATCCCTGGGTGGAAAGAGGAGGAACCCAATTCAAATTCCAGATGGACCCAGGATCAGCTGGGGATAGCTGGGCAGTGGGGCTACTGTAATAGCTGGTATAGCCCAGAGGCTGATTGATTGGAGGGGGAAAGCAGCCCTCATGATGCTCTTCCGCAACCCTGGGGCTGGAACATCGCTGGGGCAGGGCTGTGGCGCGGGGTGCACACTCTCCCGGCCCTGGGTGCTGTCTCCAGCACTGCAGAGCCACAAGGCCTTGCGGGAGTCACAGCCTGGTGGTCTGTTATTCAGTCAACAAACATGCCTGGGCCCTTGAGGTGAGAAAGGCCTTGCTCACCAGAGACTGCACAGCTGTCCTTGGAAAAAGAGATATCAGGACATTCTCCCCGGAACGTGCAGGGGGAACCCACCTGGCCCAGACTCGCCTCGGACTTCAGGCTCCCGGAACCTGAGAGAAGGAGTACCTGCCGTTCCCAGCCTCCAAACTCCAAGCTCGGGTCCTTCGTTAAAGCCTGAAGACTCCCTCCCTCCAGAGAACTGAACATGACACAGTGGCCAGGGAGAGGTGTCCCTGGCCACTTCTGACCCACAGAGGGTATCCAGAGGGCTCCAGGCTCAGGCAGCACAGTGGCTCCCAAGCCTGCTTCAATGAAGGTTGTCTTTTTATTTTTTCTTTAAGTCAGACAGGCTTGATGGTGACCCAAACATGCACACATTACTGTCATTTGAGCATAATGCAGCTGTTCTGGGGGCAAGTGAGACACTGAAGTCAAACTGGATAAAAGGGAAGAGGAACTTCCTGGTTCTTGTAACTAAAAACTTCAAACATGGCTTCAGGCATGGGTGGATCCAGGTGATCAGACGGTGCTACCAGGAATATTTCTCTCTTTACTGAAGCTCGGATCTCCCTGTGGACTTGATCCTCAGGCAGGTGCTCACCCTTGGATGACATAATGGGTTCCCACATCTCAGGTTTCATTTCACCAGAAGAGGGTGGCTCCTTTTCCTAAGTTCGTACCATGAAGCTCCTGGGATTGACAGTTGCTGGACTGATTGGACCAAGTTCTCTTGGACTAGACTCGTTTAGCTTCCCCAAGGTAATCAGGGAGCCGAGCACACGCCTGTGGGGCCAGCAGTGAGGTCAGAACCTCCCACCAAGAATCACCTGCGGCTCATCTCTGTAGCCAGAGGCCCCGGACCTTGGCAGGCCAGGGCAGGGGCTTGGCTGGTGGCCAGCTCCCTTGAAAGCTTGGTCACCTGGTGGCACACGCACATTCCAGCATCGCCAGCTCAAAGCCAAGGCCGTATGGAGGGCAGGTCCTAAATCAGCACAGGGCCACAGTGCTCCTGCCAGGCTGCCCCCGACCCTGCCAGCCAGCGGGGCGGTGTCCTGGGGTGAGACTCTGAGGAACCGGCTGGAACTCGCCCTGCGAGCACGCCCAATCCTTTACACTGCCCACAGGTGACGGTGGGGACAGGGAGAGTTGACTGACAACCAAGAAAGTCAGAATGTCACAGGTCCTTCCAACACAAGGTGGAAGGACACCCCATTCGCTCAGAGCGGGGTGACGGGCGATGACTGTCCTGTCATCCCACGTCACAGGAGCGGCACGTGGGCCATAGCTTGGTCGCCACGAGGGCCCACCTCCCGGCGTGCGTGGCTGTGAGCTTCCTCATGGTGCGGCTCCCGGGTCTGCGAAGGGCACCGCACCCGGCCTCAGTGTCCACGCCGCCACTGAACTCCTGGCCCCGGTCCCGGCCGAGGGCACGGATGGCTCCCACGGCTGGGGCACTGTCCGGCTCCTCGGGCAGGAAGCATGCACTGGAGGGGCCCGTGCGGCTCAGCAGGGACTCGTGGCTCCGCGTGGGGTCCAGGTGACTGGAACCTCAGCCCCTTGACCTGCGGACCTGGGATGGGCGGAAGGGGCCCCTCCAGAGCTCTCTCCTTCCCCTCTTGCAGGTGCAGCTTCCGGGATGCTGGGGCCTTAACTCGGGGACTCAGAAGCCTCTGGAGCTCCCGTCTTTCGCCCACTGCTCGGAGGCTCCGCGGGGGAGCAGAGTCCCCAGTGGTGGACGTCGCTTTGACTGGACTGAGAGAACGCTCTTCCAGGCTGCGGTCCTGGGCAGCTGGCCCCGTCCTCCTGAGGCTCCCGCTTCTCAGAGGAGCAGCTTCTGCTTCCTCCTGGGCGGCAGCCTGCGGGCAGTCCCGCCTCTGATCCCGCCAGGCAGTCTGCCGCCCCTTCTGATTGGCAGGTGCACAGACACCGGGGTTCCGTCCCCACACACCCCCACACTGGAGTCCTGACCCCAGAACCTCAGAGTTAGCATTTGGAATTAGGAGAAGGGTAGCAGCATTGAAATGGGGTCCCTCCGGTGGGCCCTAGTCAAACTGACTGGGTCCCCTAGGAAGAAGAGAGGAGGACACAGATCGCACATGGGACAGCCTCGCAAGGACCCAGGAGCTGACAGAAGACGGAGTGGGCTCAGGAGGGTCAGCCTGGGCTCAGGAGGGTCATTTGGCCTGGGGCTCAGGAGGGTCAGCCTGGGCTCAGGAGGGTCAGCCTGGGGCTCGGGAGGGTCATTTGGCCTGGGGCTCAGGAGGGTCGGCGGGGGCGAGGCCGCATGTTAAACCAGCAGCCGGCGGCTCTGCTGGAGGTGGCACTGTGGCCTGCTTTGAGGGCACAGCAAGCTTCTATTTATTCAAAGTAAAGAAAGCCAAATTGAAAGAGCAGAATATTTTTCTTCCTCTGCTTTGATGGAACCGAGCTGGAAAACACTGATTCATGGAACTTGGCCCCGAACTTGTTCCCACTCCAGCGCTGCTGTTGATGAGCACGCGGGGACCAGCGTCTCCGTCCGCCCGCGGGCTCTGCAGGGCGGCTGTATCTTGGAAGCCAACAGAAGACGTGAGGTCCGGCTCCTGCGGGGCCGGGAATGTTCCCTGGAGCCGGTGACTCGGGAGCGGGCTCTGGCAAGTCCCAGGTCTGCGCTCCTCTGACCTGAGTAAACACCACCGTGAGGCTGAGGCTCTGGTCAGGGTCCTGGGCCGGTGGAGGTGTCACAGTGGACTGTCCACTTACACGGTAGCTCCTCCTGTCACTGTGGGAGGGGCGCAGACCAGAAGCACGGGAAGGAGGCAGCGCGGGTCCAGTCCTGGCCGTGGCTGCGGGGCGGGGGCGGGGTCTGGGATCTGCTGACCGCAGGTGGACGGGATGCCCCTCCCCCGCCGGCATCTCACCCCGGCTCACGGGGCTGCCGCTTCATCAGGGGCGCCGCTGCCCCAGCCTGAAACGTGGTCCCGAAAGTTGCACCCACACCGATGCCCGGGGCCTTGAACGTATCGGGAGGTGCTTCGGGGGAGCACTCCAGCCGTGGACAGTAAGGAAGACTCGTCCTCCACCTCGTAGGTGGGCTCACCGATCCACTGAGGCTTGGTCAGAGCCAGAGGGCGGAGGAGGGTGGACCTTCTTCCTGAGTCCTGCCCTCTCTCCGCCCTTGGACCTTGGGCCTCCTGGATCTCAGGCCTCTGGACTCAGACCGTCTCACTGCCCCCTCCACCCTGTTCTCCAGCCTGCAGATGGCAGATTACCGGCCTCCCTCGCTGCCTGAGTCACTTCCTGGGACAGGCAGCTTAGAGAGAAGCACCACTGGCCCTCACTGTCCAGGAGCCCTGACAAACCCACATGCTGTCAGGAGAAGGGTCTCAAGATGAGATTCTCACCCCGGGTTATCCTGGGGGGACCTAATCCCATGACAGGTGTCCTAACACGACACACTGAGGAGAGAGACAGAGAAGGCTGAAGCCAGGTGCCGTGGCACATGCCTGTAATCCCAGTGACTTGGGAGGCTGGGGCAGGAGGATCGCAAGTTCAAGGCCATCCTCAACAACTTAGTGAGACCCTGTCTCACTATAAAAAGTAAAAGGGGCTGGAGATGCAGCTTAGTGGTACAGCATCCTGGGTTCAATCCTCAGTAGAAAAAAGAAAAGAGGGAGAGAGAGGAGGCCATGAAGATGGAGATGGAGGGAGAGTTGGGGCAGCCGGTGAGGCGACAGAGGAGGCCAGCACTCTCGGCTGCAGGTGCAGGGCAGGGAGGGAGCCCAGCTGGATGGAGGCTGGGAGCTGGTGACCATTCTCAGCAGGACCTGCAGATGGCCAGGAGGGGCTGGGGCGTGAAGCAGGAACTCCTGGGCCTGACAGGCTGGAAGGCAGAACTACTGGACAGCTGACCACACAGAGCCGGGCCTGTGGGTGGCCCGCCATTGCCACCTGGGAGATGCTGACCCTCCAAACAGGCACCCAGCCTTTCCACTCTGTGCCAGGTCCCCAAGTTACCGTCTTGACTGTAAACGAAAGCAGGCTGGGGCCTTAGAACCAGGGGCTTCCCTGCCAGCCGCCCAGCAGAGAAGGGTTGGGTTTCCAGATGGAGAGAGGCGCAGAGCAGGCCAGGGGAACGCGGGGAGGGAGGCGGAACTCCAGGAGGTGACCGGCCACTGCCCGGCGGGCAGCCCCTAGGGTGCTCACCTGAAAAGGGGTCGCCCTCCCCGAGGAGCTGGGCTCGGGTGGGGAGGAGACCCAGCAGAGGGCAGGAAGGGGCGGGGACGACAGGGACGATCCTGGAGGACACTCGGCTCAGTCGCAGAAGGACGGACGCCACGGGATGGGAGTCAGGCCCACAGAGACAGGAGAGGAGGCACCGGGCGGGGCAGGGGAAGCCAGGGCTCTGGGGCAGAGCTCCTGTCTGGGAGCCGGGGCGCTCCGGGGTGGACGGCGAGGGCAGGGTACGCGGGCCGCCACTCAGCGGTGCACTTGGACGTGGGTAAAGGGTCGCGTTTTCTGTTAATCGAGCTTGACCACCATGAGGAAGGGTCAGATAGCCACGCAGGAGAGGCCACCCGAGGAAGAGAGGGGGAAAGAGCTGCCCTGGGGCCTCGGGACTTCCATTTTGGAGCAAATCTGGAGAATGTGGCTTTGGGTCCCAGAGACGTCCCTGTGCACCATCTGGCAGCTGCTCCCATCACTGAGCCTTCCTGCTGGGCAGGCGGCCGGCCAGGAGCCAGTGTGGGAAAGGAGCGCTGTCCCTGCCCCTGCAGGCTCCCCTCGGGCTCCCTGGAGGCTCCTCATACCCAGCCCGGCTCCCCAAGGCTCCCACGGAGGCGGCCGCGGGCAGGTGCCAGCAGAGCCCTGGCAGGAGAACCCCAGGCAGGCCCAGGGCGCGCTTTCTGCCTCCGGGGCAGGGGTGGGACTAGCCCCAGGGGGGAGGCCCGCGGTCCCCGGGCTGGCAGAGTTCCCCTGGCAGGCTCCTCGGCTCCCCCACCCAGTTCCTCGCCTGCAAGGTGGACACAGTCCCGCCCTGTCCCCTCCCAGCTGAGCCACACCAGGAGAGCATCCCGCAAGCAAGTGCTCCCTGCCACAAGCAGGCCATGGGGACCCGGCTGGCCACGGCCACACGGGCCAGGAGAGACGGATGGACAGGGACCCCTGCAAACGCAGCTGGTCTGGGGGAAGGGGCCAGAGTGCACAAGGTTCGGGGAGGTGGGGCTGGTCCTGGTCCTATAATCGGCCTGGTGGCCAAGGTTGCCAGCGCCTGACTCCAACATGGACCGCGCAGGTCGGCACACCCGAGCCGCCCGCCCTGCATGGCCCTGCGGGGTCAGGGAGGGGAGGGACCGGGGACCCAAGCTCGGGGGCCTGGCCATGGCGAGGGGCGGCCACATTGGGTGTGCTGGGGTTCACGTGTTGGAGCTTGGTCTCTGGCGTGACCCTGGGGAGGTGCTGCCACCTCGGGGGATGGCCCTGGCGGGAGGGCTCGAGGTCCCCGTGCTGCCTCAGGAGGGATGGGATGTGAAGGGGGGCTCTTGGGCCTGGTTAGCTCTGGAGAGAGGTCCTTTAAAAGAGCAAGCCCAGCCCCTCCCACTCTCCCACTTCCTGTCTTGCCGTGTGAGCTGCCCTCTCACAGGCTCTGCTGCGAGGCCACCCACCACGTGACACAGCAGTGGAGCCCTCGGCAGAGGTGGCACCAGTGTTTGGACTTCCAGCCTCAGAAACCATGAACCACATCAACCTTTTTGGGGGATAAGGCATCAAGTCTCAGGTGCTTTCTGGCAGGACAGAAAGGTGACATGGTCACCTGGCGGTCAGTGAACATGGACTCTCCCTCCCAGAGCCCTTCTCAGGCAGATGTGTCTCCTCGGGGACTCCTTCCTAACCTCCAGCCTCGCCTGCTGAAGCAGCCCTGTGGACAGAACCGCGTGGGCCACCTCCTTCCCACAGTCACATCTGGGCCCCGCCCAGCAGCCTCCCTGACCCAGCCTCCCGGCCCTCTGGGCTCCCGGTGCGAGTCAGACCCGGCCCCTGCGGTGAAGCACATTCCTGAGCTCTTCCCCAGCTCCCCCAGCCTCCTGCCGCCCCATATTGGGCAGGGGGACGTGGGCAGGGGACTCACGGGTGGCAGCAGCTTCTCCAGGGAAACTCCTTCCCCAGGTTCCCCTCGATCCCCAACTGCCTCCGTCTCTGGGGACTCGGGGCGAAGCCTCAGGGGCCGTTTCCTCTGAAGAGCTGCACACGGGGTGCTGCCTTCTGCAGCCTGTCACATCGAGGCCAGAGCCAAGGAGGCCACCAGCAGACCGCCGCTACCAAAGGTCGGCAGAGCTCCTGCGGGCTGCACTGGGCACTCGGGCTCCTGCTGGACATCTTGCAGACCTTCGTCCTCCTGTGTTTGAATTTGGGCAAGTGAAGTCCAGCGGGCGGGGAAGTGCCTTGACGTGGGGCCCAGCTGCCCACGGGCCTCCCGAGGTGGGGCCTCTGGCTCCACTGGAGATGCTCTAGGGCGCCTCTCGACGACTTGTCTCCCTGGGCTTCTTCTTGCCCACGTTGACTGTTGGTCCCCATCACGAGGGGTTAGGGGGAAACTTAACCGACCAGGGTGTCTGGAGGTGGGGCCTTAGGAGGTGACGGAGGTTGCATGGGGTCACAGGCGTGGGGCCCCAATCCCAAGGACCGTGGCTTTGGCAGCAGAGGAGAGAGCTGAGCTGGGACATCCTTTCTCCCATGTGATGCCCTGCACCACCGGGGACTCTGCACCAGCAAGAAGGCTCTCCCGGCTTCCCAGAAGAGTGAGCCAAATAAGCAGACCCAGCTCCCACCGCCCGCTGCAGGGCCAGCCTCACGGCCCTTGCCCGTGGTCAGGGCCAGCCGCTGGGCAGCCCCTGGCCCCTGGGCAGCTTTCTTGGGGAGGCCAGGCCAGGTAAGGCGTCAAGCACTGGGGCAGGTCCACCCCTGCCATGGGGCCAGGGAGCGGGAAGGCTGAGGACGGTAGCGGACTCGGCTCTGGCAGGGAAGGTCGAATGCGGCTCCTCGGCCTCCATTCCAGGATTATGAGGAACGGCCTCCTCTGAGGTCAGACAGTGCAGAGGTCAGCAGAGCAGGCCAGGCAGGCCAAGGGCAGCTGAGGGGCCTCCAAGCCAGTCCTCCAACACAGACCCGCCAGGGGAGAGGACCACGGAGTCCCAGAGCCCAGGGCAGGTCACAAGCCCATCGGCCGCCCACCTCCTCCCCTGGCCTCGGCTGACCATCTGTGAAATGGGGACGACAACCCCGGCTTGAGGGCAGTGGGGGGGGGGGCGGGGGCCTCAAGTGGTGAGCAGGCCCCTCCCCACACACCTGCCTCCCAGGGGCAGAGGTCAGCCAGACCCCAGGCCCAGGCCCATGGGAAGGTGCCAGAGAGGCCAGGCTGAGGCCCGCGGTGCGTCTTCCTCTGGCGGGTCAAGGGTGCTTGTGGTGTGTCCTTGTGTGGGAGCGACTGGCGCAGAGCGGGGGCCCAGGCTGGGGCCAAGCCGGACCGTCCTCGGTGTGCAGCCCCTCCAGCGCCCAGAGAGTGGGCAGCACGGGGGACCAAGCTCCTGTTCCTGGGGCGATTAGTGGAGACCTGCCACCTAGGGTGCTGGGGCTGGTGGCCTCCAGTGTCCCCACGTCCCCACCCTGACGACCAAGGCCCCCCTGGTTCTCGCAGCAAACCCGGAGGGGGCCGGAGGGGACTGGGGCAGGGCCGACTCAGCACCCTCCTCCCAGGAAGCGGGCGCTGGACGAGCGGGGGCTCTGGGTGGCACAGGCGGGAGGCGCCCGGGCGGCCAGTGGGGGGCAGTCCCCAGTGGCCCACTGTTCCCACGCTGCTCTGACGCTCCCCGCATCCCTCGCACCTTCCGAGAGGTCAGTCCCCGAGGCCCTCCCATGTGGGCACACAGGAAGTTGGCCAGCGAGCGGCGGCAGCGTCCTTCTCGTGCAGGAGAAGGCCAGTGGGTGTCTGGCTTCCGGTTTGCACGCTCTTCTGGGGAGGGCTCCCCTCCCACGCCGACCTGGGGTCCCAGGCAGAGGGGCGACTCCGCCAGGCCTGCACCCAACCCCGCGGCCTGTGCAGAGGAGGCCTGGGGCCACCGCTCAGTAAGACGGCTCACCAGGAACTGGCGGCAGAGGGGGGCCTGCAGCAAGCGACCCCTCGGCGGCAGCGCGTAGAGAAGCGGGCTCGGTCTGGGCTCGGCCACCTCACGGCCAGGGAGGGAAATGGCCGGCCTGCCCGGGTCCCTGCACACAACCTGAGTTAGGGGCGGGGGAGCCCTGGGTAGCTGCTAAAGCCCCTGGGAGCAGCGGGATCCGGCCAGAGGAAACCACAGCATTCCAGAAGGCTCCTGGGGAGGGGCCGGCTGAGGAAGGAGCGCCCAGGGCCAGGGAGCTTACTCTGTCCTCAGGGTGGTGATGAGAGGGTCAGGGCAGAGGAGAGACGGCCGCCCTGGGTCCCTCCCAGGCGTCTTGGTCTGAGGGGTGCAGCTGCACCTGAAGCCCCTGCTCGGCCCTCCCAGAGGAGTGCGGGCGTGTGCAGGACCTGGGACGCAGGCAGGGGAGGCCACAGGTGTGTGCAGGACCGGGGACGCAGGCAGGGGAGGTCACAGGCATGTGCAGGACCGGGGACGCAGGCGGGGAGGCCACAGGCGCCCCACTCTGCCATCTAGGGAGGTGTCCAGACGCCCACCCGGCCACGCCCTTGCTTCTCTCTCCTCACCCAGGGTGGCTCCATAGCCTCAGGAGGACTCTACCCATGGGCCGGCAGGCGGCCACAGCTGCTCACGTCCACCTGTGCGACTGTGCCCAAGCTGGAGGAGAGGGAGCTGCCTCCACGCATCAACAGAGCGGCGAGAGCAGCACCCAGGACTCTGGCCCAGAGACACCACCCGCTCCTGCTTTGGGGCCCCACCCAGGCCCCTGCCCCTTCCTGTCCCGGCACTGAGTGGTCACTTTACTGGCCAATAGTGTGGGCCAGGCATGGGGCTGAAGGAGGGCGAGACCCAGCGAGGGGGATCATTTAAGTCCTAACGGCCAGGCCTGGTGAGGGGACACACACCTGTTATCCCAGCGGCTCGGGAGGCTGAGGCAGGAGGATCACAAGTTCAAGGCCGCTGCACCCCGCTGGAGCACTGGGAGAGGGCCTGGGCTCTGGGGGAAGGAGCAGGGCCCTTGGGAAGGCCGGTCACCCGCCAGTGCAGAGACTGTTCCACAGGCTGGGTATGCACGCTGAGGCCAGCACAGGTGACCCGCTGAGAGATGGCCGCCCGGTTCCACCATCTGAGCCGCACAGATGGCCTGCGCAGGGAGAGTGGCCGGGCAGGGCCGCGGCAGCCAGTGAGGCTGCACCGACTGCTCCTCCCGGCCTGAGTGGCGGCAGAGGGAGGCAGGACAAGGTCGGGGCATCTTCTACAGGACCGCAGGGCGGGGGTGGCTCGGAGGGGAGGGGCACCGAGCCATGGAGTCCATCAGGAGCAGGCAGCCCAGACGCAGACCGGGAACGCGCCTCTGCAGTGTGCACAGCGCCCTCGGTGACCACCACCACACTGAGCCAGCGTCCCAAGAGACACTCCCTGACCTCAGCGGGTACCCAGCACCAGCACAGACCACGCATACAGCAGGCATCTAATACATGCTTGATTATGTAAGAGGAACACTCCCTCATGTTGGGCTCCATGGGCAAGGACTCCGTGGAGCACGGGTCTGAGCGCCCAGGCGCGTGGCTGTGGCTGAAGGAGCCGCGTGAGGGCCGTGCCACCTGCGCCTCAGGGCTCTTGGCATCCGTGTCTGAACAGTCCAGACGGGAAGAGCTGACTGAAAACCAAAGCCCCTGCAGGAAGCGGGTGCGTGGTGCTGACTCCCCTGGGCCCCCCGAGTCAGCCTCGGGTGCCCGGGAGCCGGTGGGAGGGCCGCCCCCCGGAGGGGCCACGGGTCTGAGCCCACACATAACAACCCCCTTCTCCAGATGCTTGACCACATCTGCAATGTCCCCCTTGCCACGTGGGTCTCAGGGACGAGGACGTGGACATCACGCTCTCCTGTCACATGGGCTGCCCAAGGGACAAAACCTACAGACAGCCATGTGCAGAGATTTCCCAAAGAAAGCACATCCCTCCCGGGAAGGGGACAGGGAAGCCACCGGTGACTCAGCCGCCCCCGCAGAGCTTCAGCTCTTAGTGCTGCACCCTTGAGAACAGAAGGTCGAGCGCTTCCAGAAATACAGAGAAAGTGAACGCGAGGGACCAGATGCCACAGGAGGAGAAAGGAGTGCGGGAGCAGGCCGCGCCGCCGAGGTCAGGCGGAGCTGGTCCCGGTCTGGAGCCATCAGTCCCAGCACAAGGAGGGTCGGCGAAGAGACGGTCTCGCAGGGACCTTCCATCCCCTCCTTCTCCCACGGCCACCGACGGCAGAATCTAAGAGAGGTTTCTCAGCCTTAGGTGATCGGTGGGAGATCAGGACAGTACACAGAAAACTCAGCAAATAAGAAACATCGAGGCACTCGTCAACTCCAGGAAAAGCAAAGGGCTGTACATCACGCTCTGTCCTCCATCCCAACCGTGAGCCCGTGTAGTAGGGTCACCTGGGAGGGTGGCTAGGGGAAGGTCATCTGAAGGGAGTGGTCTGAGGGCAGGTCCAACTGTAGCCCTGTGCCACCAAGGACTGGTCCATTCCCAGCTCTGTTCTGCCCTGGGGTTGCTGGCTTTGGTCCATAGTATGTTTAGTCACCGGGTCTCTTAGCGGGTGGTGTCAGAGGAGTAGACTGCACCCAGATGCTGGGACCAGTGCATCACCTCTTGGGTAAATACAACCATCAGATCAACTGGCACCTGCTGAGACAGACCTGGTCAGCAAGAAGAAGTGCCCAGCCCTGCCCTGGGCAGCGCCTATCTCTGCCACAGTAAGGACGAGGGGCTCCCGGGGTCAGGACAGCCTTCCCAGCTCCTGCCCATGGCACGGGTCCAAGGGAGGGTCCCCAGGAGTTCGGCAGACGTCGCAGTCTGATGACGACCATCCTGACATCACTGGAAAATCCAGAACCCGCCCCGCCTGCACTGCCCGGGGCGCGGACCTTCGGCAGCCTATGTGGGTCACGCGTGAAAGAAGAGTCATCACAAAGGACATCTGGGAACCCTTTCCTGTGCCCTAGGTCACCCGTCCCTGAGCCAAGAGCCAGAAACACGCAGACCCTCCACGTCCTGCCCCCCACGCGGGGCAGGCAGCAAATTCCATTGCTCTAACTCAGGAACACGCAGCAGCTGCCCCCGCCCCACACAGTTCTTCCTGGGTGACCACTGTCCCCCTCAGACGCCGTCTGCAGGAGGTGGTCACCAGGGAGGTTTTTCCAAAACACACACGGAACCTACCTCCCCCTCCTCATTACCCACCCCACCCCTCCCACCACCAGACCCAGGCCCGACTCGGGGGAGAAGTGGAGGACCCCAGACCCGCTGGCTCGGGGCCCTCGGGAGCGGGTGATGGGCTGGAATCAGGAGGGCGCCTGAAAGGACGCAGGACAGAGTGGCCAGGCTGGGGAGGGTGTCAGTGCTCCAGGGGGGCAGTTTCCACTGGGAAGACGAGAAAGTGCAGCCAGTGGACAGTGGGGGTGGCACGGGGCGGCGGGACGCCCACCAGACCGCGGACGGTGCCCTTGGGAGAGTCCAGGTGGCGCTTCCATGTGACTCGCGTTGCGCGACAGTTAGGGAAAAGCAATCTGATACCAAGTCCCACGTGCTGCCCGGGAAGCACCCGGGCTGTGGGGCTAAACGCAGGCCTGCCCGCTGCAGGGGTGGAGTGGACGTTGGCCCTGGGCCCGAGGCCCCACGGGCCAGGCTCCCCGCAGGAGGGGTCGGGAGGCACAGACACAGCCGCCTGGACCCCCAGCGCCACTCCCTCCTGGGACAGCGGGCACCTGCTGTGTCCAGAGGAAGGACGAAGACAGACAAGCCGCAGCCCCAGCTCCGAGCGAAGCGTGGTCCCCGAGTCCCGGGCACGGTCCTCCTGCTGCCGGGGGGCAGGGGTCTGAGGGCAGCAGTGCCGAAGGCCGAGGAATGCGGATCAAGACGCTGCAGGAAGAAGGTGACACCTGGTGACGCACCAAGGACGCCACGAGGGGCTGCAGAGAGCGCCTGACACGGGGCGCGACGGAAGGTTCTGGAACACCGGGAGCACTCGTGGTGGATTCTAACCCAAAGAGAACGTTGAGATGCTGAGGAGCATCTCTGGAAGGAAAGCAGGCGCGGAGACAGAGGGAGGAGGAAAGAAGGGCGCGGAGGAGGAAAGACGGGCACAGAGGAGGGGGCGCCTGGGAAGGGGCTCCGCACTCGCGCCTCAGGCACTTCTCCAGAGGAGGCTCAGGGGGGCCTCGGCCCGCCTGGCACAGCGCATGCAGAGCACGCTGGACCCGCAAGGGGGCTGGCACCAGAGAGGCCAGCGAGGACACACAGGACGCACAGAAGGCCTCCAGGTTCGAGGCCCCGAGCCACCACACAGCCCTCCACTGCCGGAGGACGCTCGGCAGAGGACGTCGGGGACGAGGCACAGCCGAGACCCGGGAGGAACCCAGGGCCCGGCCTCGATGGACAGACGGAGATCAGCCAGTAGCCAGCCCACCATGTGGGCAGCAGCAGGAGCCTGGGGCCACTGTGTCATGTGACGCAGGGCGGAGAGGCAGCACGTGACCTCGCACACGTGGAAGGGGGACGAGGCCTCATGGGAGAATGCGGAGGAGGAGCAGAGGCTAGTCAGGGTGGAGCAAGGGGACTCAAGCTACGGCCAGCCGGGGATAGGGCTCCGGGGCTCTGCGGCATGCAGGGTGACTGCAGAACAGCCAGAAGACAGGGTGGCGAACCTTCTCCCTGCAGAGAAACAGGTGCTGAGGAGGTGGGAAAGCAGCTGCTGTGGTTCTGCCATTATGTGTTGTGCACAAGCCCCCAAATAAACACTGGCCCCCACTCCCATCCTGACCTCACAGCCCACCCATGGATGTGACCCACGGTGGGAAGCAGACGGGGCTGGGGGTGCAGCTCAGAGGTAGAGCACCTGCCCAGCTTGCTGGAGGCCGGGTGTGGTTGGCCCACACCTGTGATCCCAGGGACGCGGGAGGCTGAGGCAGGAGGATGGCGGGTGTGAGGCCGGCCTCAGCAATGTAGACAAGACCTGCTCAAAATAAAACAAAATGGGCTGGGGTGCAGCTCAGGGGTAAAATGCCCCCGGGTTCAATCCCCGGCACTGGGGGACAGAAAGGCAGACGTCCTGGGCACCACAACACTGAAGACCTGCCCTGGGCCAAGGGGGCCAATGCTGGAAGTGGGCTGTGTGCTCCTGCGGTCCACTCTGCAAACCTCGCCTGGAGCTGCCCAGTCCCTTTCCCCGCAGGGCAGGTGGGTCCCCTGGCAGGGAACAGGGGGGTGGCAGTTCAGGGCTGCATTTCCAAGGAGCCCTCTGCGCCACCCTGAATCGCGGGCCCTGGCACTCCAGCCCATCCACCGGGTGGGTCAGGACAAAGGGCAAGTTCAGCGGGTGCTTCTGGGAGGGAGGCCCTGGGGGGAGGTCGCAGGCGGGAGGCGCACGGAGCCCTGCGGGGAGGAGGGGCAGGCGGGCTCGCAGCCTCTGCCTTCACACGCCTCCCTCTCTGCCTCCTGCAAGGACACCTGTCACTGCTCGCAGGGCCACCCAGGCCGAGACCTCCAGACAGAAGAACCTCTGCAGGGTGCCCTTCCCAGCAAGGTCGCTTTCACAGGTCAGGACGTGGACATGTTCCGGGGGCGATCAGGCTGTTTTGGACGTGGTGAGCGTGACATTAAGTATCCCGTGGGAACGGGTACGAGAAGTCAGAGCTGACCATCATCACCTCCACGTCACCAGCAAGTAACTGGCATCCAAGCCAAGAGGCTGGAGGCTCGGGTGTGGAGTCCAGAGCAGAGTCCCAGCAGGACGCTGTGGGCTCACGGGGACCCCCGCATGTGGGCTGAGGGCAGATCCAAGCAGACATGGTCTCAGTTGGAGACAAGGCGGCTCTGGGTCAGTCCCTCCTGGAAGCCAGCTGCCAGCCTCTGAGTCTTGTGTCCCCCTGAGCTCTGTCCACATTCCTGAGCACAGAACCCATGAGCAGGATCAATGGCCGCTTTGTGCCTCGGAGTCTGGGGAGCGTGTTATGCAGCCATAGCAACAGCACAGCCTCCGCCCGGGGTGAGTCAGAGCCCGCCCCGCGACCTGCTCCATGCTGAACCTGGCCTGCACCCCACCCCAGGTCCATCCAGCCGCCCCTGCGTTGACCAGGCCAGGACCCCAGCAGGTCGCAGCCCTGGTCCCGGCTGCCTGGCTTCCGTCTGCTTCTGGCGGGTTCCCCTGTGAGCACGGCCACCTGCTCTCAAAGCTCCCGCGCAGGCTGCGGATAGCTGGGCGGAGGCGGGGCAGGGCCAGGTCACCTGGACCAGCCTCCCTCTGAGCCCTGCGGGGGGGCTGTGGCTTCAGGGTGGACGCACATCCGTGGGCGACACCGAGAATCTGGACGTGGTGCTTGACTGAGAGCTCAACAGGCGGTGCTGGACGCCGACCTTCACAGGAAGGCCAGCCGCACACAGGAGTGTCGCCTCGGAGCGGATGGGAGGCCGGACAGCAGAGCTGACCCTGCGCAAGCCCAGGAGAAGACACAGGTGAGCTGAGGTCTCTGCGGGCAAGAGGGCACAGCCGTGGAGGAAGAACCTGCTGGGCTGGGCTTCATGGAAAGACAGCGAGGCGAAGAGGGACGCGGGGACAAGGAGATGACCTGTGGGCGCCAGGCAGCCAATGAGAGGCTGCGCCCAGGCCGCAGAGGGAGCACCTCGGGAACAGGACGTGACCACTCCGAACGGGCAGGGTGCCGCAGGGCCCCAGGCCTGCCTCAGTGAAGTGTCCAGTCACAGCGCTGAGAAAGGGAAGGGGGACGCCAGCAGGCTGCCCCCGAGAGGACGGTGCGGAGAGGCCTTTGGGTGCCCGAGCCGGCAGTCCTGAAGGAAAGGCGAGCTCGCGCTAGCAGGTGTGCCTACGCCCAGTGGCCCGGCCGTGGCGGCCAGTGAAAATCGGCCACGCTGGGGTGCAGGGCAGCTGCCCCCGGGCCGGCAGGAGGGAAAGCTGCACAGCTTCCTAGACAAACACACGCCACGTGGGACCCAGAAATGCCCCACCCAGGGCCACCCAAGAAAAATGGCAAGGGACGTGTCCACACCAGTCTGTGAAGGCGGTGCTCACGGCAGCCCCAGGACGTCCACGGCCAGGGCGCGTCAGCCCACGGCAGCAGATTGGGGCCGAGCCATGCGCAGGACGCCACCCGACCCGAGCACGGCCAACGGCGGGTGCGGGCCGCCAAGGAAGGGACCCAGCCCAAGGACAGGAGGCCAGCCATGGCCACCGGGAGCCCCGTCACTGCACTGTCCCTCGTGACGGGTGGGGACTGGGCCTCAGTGAGCTGCACCCCCAAGGAGAGCAGGCGGGTCCGTGGGGAGGCTTGGCTGCTGGACGGGGCAGGCGGCCAACGACGCAGAGAAGCAGGACTGGGCAGCGCGTCCTGGGACGCTGAGAGCTGGCCACACGTCTGCCCGCCGTGAGAGGCTGCTCCCCTGATGCACTTCTCCGCTCAGAAGTTTCCAGACCAAATAAGGCTGCCGCTCCTGCCACCTCCTGGCTCAGAAGGAAGCTCCTCCTCGGTGCCAAGGCTGGGACGTGGGCTGAAGCCTCCCCGCAGCCCGGCAGCACCCAAGGGAGACACAGCGGGCTGCGGCCAGGCTCGGCCCTTCCACGGGAGCCTGCAGGCCCCGGGCGCCTCACCACGGCACACCACCGTACGTGTGGTGGTCCACCAGGGCCCGCACTTCCGAGTCACCGCAGCTTTGCAGGACAATGAAGACAGTGGTAGCCAACATGCTGGCTCCGGCATGGCCACTGGGCCTTTGCACATGACTGACTTAACCTTCAAAACCACCAGGTAGGATGGTCCTGTTACCATCCCGTTTACAAACAAGGAAACTGAGGCACCAGATGAGGAAACCTGGGAAGGACCCAGCTCTGAAGCCAGGGACAGCAACTGTGCTCATGACCCCTCACCACCAAGGGGACACATGGGCAGGAGTCCTCAAGGGACCCTCACCTCCAGGGAGCCAAGGTAACCCGCCCCCTCTGAAAGGGCTGCGGGCTGCAGGCCACTGTCCTGAGGTCTTGGTGCTGGCCGAGGAGAGGTCCCTCTGGGGCTGACCTGCCTGCCACACCAGGGCACCTTCCTAACAAGATCCTGGAGCAAGGACGGGCTCCTGGTGCGGCACCTTCAGCTCGGACTCCTGAACTAGCGACAGCCACGCACGGGCAGCAACCAGGGGTGAGGGACGGTGCCCGAGTGGGCAGGCGGGCGTGATGGCCATGGGCCCTGCTGTGACCACGCCCCTCCCGGGCGGTGACCACTGCACCGCACACTCCCACTGGCTCGTTTCCCTGATCCTCGGCAGCACCAGAGGCGGCGACTGTGCCCACGACAGAGAGGAGCGAGCGGCGGAGAGAGGACGAGACCGGCTGAAGCCAGAGGGTCGCATCAGACCCGGGTCCTGCCCACCCAGAGCTCTTCCCGGCAGAACAGCCACAGGAACAGAGCCTGCCAGAGGGACGGGCTTGGAGGGGGGCAGGTTCCACACGCCTGCACGCCAGGAATGCACGCGCCCCAAAACACACAGGTGTGGGCCGGACTGGACCAGCAAAGACCTCAGCAGCGAGCGGCAGAGAGCCACGGCTGAAAGGGGGACTTACCAGTTCCGGCACAGGGAAGGACGGATGGGAGGTCAGCGCGGCTGGGTCCAGGTGCTCAATGTTCTCTCACCCTCATTTTTGGAAGCTTCTCTTTGGACTCCTTCCCTCCCACAGACGGGCTTCCCCAGGGAGCGCGGCCACCTTTCAGCATCCACGTGTGCAGCCCACTGCGGACCTCTTCACTGGCCCTCCGTGGATCTGGACCCATCCCTGGGTCTGACCTTACAGTGGCCAGAAGGGTGATTTCACCCCCAAGCTGAGGAGGCACGGTCTCCAGGTTCAGACAGGAGCGAGTCGCACCCCAGCCCGTGCACCCCACAGCCCTGCACCCCCTTCTGACGGCCCCCCACCCTGCGCACCCCACAGCCCTGTGCCCCCTTCTGACAGCCCCCGACCCCTGTGTACCCCACAGCCCTGCACCCCTTCTGACGGGCCCACACCCCGTGCACCCCACAGCCCTGCACCCCTTCTGACGGGCCCACACCATGCACCCCACAGCCCTGCACCCCTTCTGACGGGCCCACACCATGCACCCCACAGCCCTGCACCCCTTCTGACGGCCCCCCCGTGCACCCCACAGCCCTGCACCCCCCAGCCCTGCACGGAGGCTTCGCTGCGCGCCTCCTCCTCTGAAGCGTCTCCTGTGTAGACGCTCCTCCTCCGTTGCAGGGACAAGCGGCGCCCTGAGCCGTCAGGCCCGGCACGTCCCTGCCCTGGTCAGGGCTCGCTGAAGCTACTGGAGGTAGCCGTGCGCGGTGGCACCGTGATTCCAGCCACTCAGAGGCTGAGGCAACTTAGCAAGACCCCGTCTCGAAACGGTTTCCAAAGGCTGGGGAATGGTGCGGTGGTCGGGCGCCCAGGAGGGCCGGGGCGCAGGGCGGTGGCCGGGCACGTGGGTTCACTGCCCAGCAGGCCAACTCCTTTCCCAGACCACTGCGTCCCGGAGCCACTTGCGAGCCAAGAAAGCAGAACCCGAGGGCAGGCCCAGGCTGGGATTCTGGGCCTGGGCAGGGTGGAGAGGGTGGCCCACAATGGCAGAAGCGGAGCGGCCATGAGTGACCCGGCAGGGAGGGGCTGAAGAAGGGACACTGGGGAGAACGACGCACCAACCGCCAGGCTGCCGTGGGCACCTCGGGCCTTGGGGAGGCTGCCTGGCTGGGGGCCTGGGATGCACACGGCACCTAGGGCGGGAGTGGGTCTGAGGAGGCAGGAGACACGCCTCGAGGCTGGGTTTCCTCACCGTCTACGAGGCTCGACTTTCCAGCCGGGCTTGCACACCCACCGCCCGGCTGCCTGGGGTCACCCACACCCTCGAGGTGTGGTCAGCTCATCCCAGTCCAGGACAGGGACACCTGAGCCAGGAAGGGGAGAACGCTCACCTCAGACATAGCAGACGTGCTGGCAACCGAGCGTGTGCTTTTATTTCATTTTTAAATAGCTTATATGCCTTTGAAACAAAAATCTGGGTCTGAAATATATCCAGTGAGGTTCTCGCAAACAAAACAGTTGGAGAGGTCAGGGGCGGGTGCTCAGAGGGGCTCTGATCGCAGGCGACACAGCAAGGCCGGCGCTCTGGGACGGCCCTCCCACGAGAGTCACCCGGCAGCAGCCGTTTCAGCCAGTCCCAAACCCAACGAGAGGAAGGGCAGGAAAGGCCAGGAGTCTTCCTAACCTGACAGGTGGCCCTGGGGTCGCTGCAGGCACGGGAACAGAGGGCAGGAGGGAGGGACACAGCAAGACACAGCAAGCCTCTCCAGCTGCGCCCAGCACTGCAGCCGCCAGCCCAGAAGAGGTACAAGTCACTTCAGGGACCTGCAGCTGTCCCAGGTCAAACCCAGGAAGGCCTGCGCCCTGCCGTCCCCACCTGTGGTCACCCGGAAAGCTCATCCCTGGGGTCCACCTTTACCCCAAGCCCCGCCCCGCCTGGGCCGGGCCGTGGAGCACGGGCCTGTCACGTGCCCCTCTCCTTCCTCCTGCTCGTCCTCTGGCTGCTGAGCTCCCCCAGCTTCTTATCCAGCTTCCTCTGGAGCTGAGCCCGCCTGGCTGGATCCAGGGACCTGTCCTTGGCCCCGCTGCCTGCGTACAGGACTCCTTCCCGGCTGATTCTCTGTCGGGCGTGGGCTCGGGCCTTCTCACCACAGCCGTGGACCTGACGGGGGACATGAAAGTCAGGGTGGGGCTGGCGGGGAAAGAGCTGCGGATCTGCTGCCTGAGGGCTTGGGGACCTCGGGAGCCCATGAGGCCCGGACAGGCCCCCTCTTCCCCACGGGTTCGTCCTCCACCCTGGAGGCTAGAAGCTGCCAGGAGCGGGCAGCAGGCAGGAGCCAGCTGGGGGTGCGTCAGAGTGTATGGACTGAAGATGGTGGCCCTGCCTGGCCACGCGGCCTGCAGCCACTTCCCGCCTCCAGCCTCCCCTTCTCCAGGCCCCACCCTGCCTCCGCCTCCTGCCTCTCACCTGGGGTCTCAGCCCGCTGTCTGGCTGGTGCCCACTGCCACCAGGGCTCCTGAGAGTGCTCAGCACACAGCACGAGCCCCGTGATGTTCTCGCTCCCACGCGCCCCCCAGGCCCGGGGCCCCAGGACCTGCCCTGCTCTGGCCCCTGCTCCCCACGCCTGGCCCGGCCTCCTCATCAAGTCATGCTCAGGAACACAGGGAAGGTCGCCAGGCCACCGAGGGCCCTGGACCACAGATCCCACCTCTCCACCCCTGCAGGGAAGCGGACTGTCCCACTGCAGGAGCCAGGGACGCGGGGCCAATCCTCTGCCCAGAGCTCCCCCACCATGGCTGTGACTCAGCAAGGATGGCCTCCGACCTCCTCGGCCCCAGGTGCCCACAGCAAATCTGTCCCCTCTGACTGTTTTAAAGAAAAGCACCCTCGGGGCTGCTGGCGCTGGGAGCAGCTGCCAGGAGCGGGCGTTGGGCCTGGGCCGGGTCTGCCCAGAGTGGGCCCTCCCGCCGTAGGCCCAGACCTCGGGCAGGTGGTGGCTGAGGCAGTAGCGGCGGCCGCAGAGCTGGCAGAGCTGGCCCAGGGTCACGACGCTGGCGGAGCACTTGGCATGGGCGCAGGTGCTGTCGGCCTTCACGGCAGCCGACACCAGGGCGTCAAAATCCTCAGCCGGTGGGGGTGGGGCTGGGGCCGCGCGTCCTGCGGGGGAAGGTGTCACTGAGGCAAGCGGGGAAGATGGACCAGAAGGCTCCCCTGGGCGCCCACCCCAAGCCTGTGCCTCCTGCTTCCAGCTTTGGCACAGCGTGCCAACCTGTGCCAGGGGACCCACCGTGTCCAGGCTGCAGGGCCTGCTCGCCCTTGCTCCTTGCTGAGCCAGCGGCTGAGCCCTGCTCCAGTCACATGCAAGCCCACGCCGCAGGTGGGAGGCAGGCCAGACCTCCAGAACACGCTGCCAGCGCAGAGAGCCCCCAAAAGGGCCCTCGCCCACAAACCTCTCTGTAGGCAGCGCCCCCAGACAGACCCAGGCCAGCATGCAGGGCCGGGCGGCAAGGTGCCCACGGCACAGGCACAGGCCCAGGCCGCCACGCCAGGACCCTTGACATTGGTGACAGAGGAAGAAACACGGGTGGAAAGGCCCAGGCCGCACGTGGGCACGCCCTGGAGAACACGCCTGTGCCACAACACGCCTCCCTCAGGGACACCCAGCCGGGGCCCGCTGGCTCGGGCCACCAGGCAGCCTGCCTCCACGTCCCTGCGCCCACACTGTTCCCTACTCTGACGGTGGGTGCACCATGACCGGACTCCAGGGCCAGGATGGCCGGCCTCAGAGGTGGGCAGTGAGAAGACTGACCAGCCAGGGCCTACCCCCAGGGCCTGGTCTCGGGTGCTGCTCTCACCTCGGCCACCTGTGTGGCCCCTCCTTCCCTGATGCCCAGAGGCAGGGCTGTGTCAAGGTTCGCCCTGCTGTGCTCACGTGTGGTCCAGTGGCCACCCAGTCGCGAAGGACAGCGCTGACCCTTGCATTTCCAGGGAGCACTAACTTGGCCTGGGGAGCCCCACACTGACCTTGGCTCCCTGCTCCCTGCAACACCCCTGATGGCACAGGTGTCCTTGGGAGATGCAGGACGTGCCGGGCAGCAGAGTCTGTTCAGGCCAGTGGAGAGGAGAGGGCAGAGCCCAGGGGACAGCCTACTGTGCCCTGGTCCCACCTGAGCCTCCTCCCTCAGCTAGCAGCTCCTGTGGCAGCTGTGGGACCACAGCACTACCCAATGCCAAGGGCACGGCCTGTGCAACCCTGGCCAAGGGGGTAGCCATGGCTGGCTCAGGCCACCTGCGTCTGGGCCAAGTGGGGGCCTGAAGGAGCAGCCAGCACTCTGGAGTGGACACAGCTGCCCAGGACACCGTTGAAACAGTGGGCACGCGGGGCCCCTCCCAGCAGGGCCTGGCGCTCCCTCCAGGGCAGGGCCAACCGGCTTCAGGCAGCACAGAACGGTCTCTCCTCGCTGGAAGGCCGTGCCTGGAGACTGGGCGCACAAAGCCTGGCCCAGAGCTGCTGGAGGCGGACTGTGAGGTGGCCTCAGCCGCTGCCTCCAGCTCTGGGAGGCTGCTGCTAGATCCACGTGAGCTCACGCAGCTTTGCTCATAGGCACTGAGCCACCACAGGGAGAAGACTCCCGTCATGACCCTGCTGAAGGGACGTGGCTGTGACAGGCGGCCCCAGAGGTGCCCACAAAATCCAGGCCTGTGCCAACCAGTTTTGGAAGCCTGTGCCATGCACGCCCGACCAGCTCAGGGGCCAGGCCACCCAGTGGAAGGGCCCTGGATAGCCAGGTGGGAACAGCATCCCCAGGACGTGCAGCCCAGGACCTGCCACTGCCTTGGGACCCTCGGGGGACGGCACACACCACCCCCAGCTGTGGTAAGCCCATGCATGCCCCTGCCTACTGGGCACTGCGTGAGGCTCTGGGACAAGGTGCCCGTGACAGCCACTGCCCCAGGGGAGCCCAGGCTGGGGCTGGAGACCGTCGCAGGCACAGTGCCACCCAGACCCGACTCAGAGGGTGGCAGGGGTGGCCGGGGACACGGCACCTACAGTCCCCAGTGGCCGTCACTCACCCTTCTTCTTTCTCTCCTCCGGAGCCTTCCGCAGCCCCGTGCCCACGGCAGGCTGCCCGCCGCTGGCCGGCTGCTCCTGGCCGCCCTTCTCCCTCTGCGGCCTCTCCAGGGGCAGCGCCTTCGGATCCGGCGGGGCCTGGCTGTGCTGCTGCCCCAGGGGCTGCGCGGGTGGGGAGGCGGGGCGGGGGGCTCTGCCCTTGCGCACGGTCACACACCGGGCCCTGCCCTCGCCGGCACTCTCGTGCCTCAGCCCCAGCTCCTCGGCCATCTGGTGGATGCGCAGCCTGTCGTGAGACGTCAGGGACGCAGGAAACGTGAGCTGCGTCTCCTCGCTGGCCAGGAACTCCTCGATCGCGGCCCGGAAGTGTTCCGCGCCTCCTGCGCCACCTGCGGCCCCCGGGCCCTCGCCGTTGAGGCAGGGTTGGGGGCAGTCTTCAGGGCCCCCGGGCTTCGGGCCCCGTCTCCTGCGGCCACGGCTGGCAGCCTGCGGGCGCCCCTCCTGGGGCCCCCGCCCAGGCAGCGTGGCTGAGGAGGGGCCGCGGGGCTTGGCGGCCCGGCTGTGGCTGTGGCTCTGGGAGCTCTGGGAGTAGTTCTCGGGGACAATGTCACTGAGGTACTCGAAGGCGGTGCGCACCTCCCCGTGCGCCGTGAAATGGTCCACCAGCGTCTTCAGAAAGGCATGGCTGGTGACGGTCCGGGAATCGCAGACGATAGCCACGTGGCGACGTGCACGGGTGACGGCCACGTTGATCCGCCGGTCCTCGGCCAAGAAACCCACCTCACCTGCGGAGGGAGGGCCGGGAGGCCCCATTCGGGCCCTGTGGCAGTCCCCAGCCTGCTCCCGCCGCGCCTGCCCTGCGGCCGTGGGCTAGTCGCCACTGCCTGGCTCCAGAGGGCCAGCCGCGCTCTAGCCCGCACTCCTGCGGGGCCAGACTCAAGACCTCCCAGGACGGCCCTCGTCCTTCCCTCCTCCTTCCCTCCTCCGTAGCCATTTCCAGCCCCTAGTGAGGACGCCTCCCCAGGTCGCTGGCTAAAGCTGCCCCAGGCAGACTGCACACTGCCTGGATTCCAACCAACCCAGCCACACGGAAACCTGCCCCGAGCAGTGACCACCAGGCCACCCCGCCCACCCGCCCAGCCACCGCCCCACTACCTGCTCCCTAACCGCACGCTGGGCTCCCTCTGCCTGGCACACACGCCCCCACCCTCCAAGCTACCAAGCGCTCCTCCCGGAAGCTCTGCTCAGATGCCGCCTCCCGGACACCTGCGCCTGCCCAGGCTTCGCTGACCCGAGGGAGCCTCCGGAGCCCTCCCTGAAGCCCCCGTGGTGGCTTGCTGAACGTGAGCTTCCCAGGGCAGCCGCCGCGCTGTAGGGACAAGCAGAACGCACACTCCCTTCGGCGCTAACCCGCAGGCCTCCACGGGGCCTCCTACCTTTCCGGTTGGACCTGACGAAGGACAGGACCACAGCCTCCTTCTCCCGGCCCTGGAAGCCGTCCACAGACCTGATCTCCAGCTCGGGGTGCCTGTGCGCGAGGCTCTGCCTCAGCAGCTCCACCTGCAACCCGAGCGGCGGAGCCTCAGCACACCGAGCAGGCGGGCCTCGGGACCGGCCCCCAGAACCGCCCGCCCAGGGGGCCCGCGGGAGCCCAGGAGGCGGCCCCCCACAGGCACACAGGAGGGCAGACAGAGCGGCTCTGTCGAGCACGGTGCCCATCACTGGTCCCCGTCATTTTTTCTGGCTCACGAAGCCACCAGCCTCAGAAGGCTGTGGGACACCGTGAGGAGGCGGGCAGCACGAGCTTCCCAGGTGGTGGCCCCACACAGACCACAGGGGGCCACAGGGCGGGCACGTGACCTGGGCCCGAGATTCGGCCCTGGCTCTGGACGGCTCTCCTGCCAGGACCGCCGTGGAAGGCAGGGTCTGTGGAGGCTGCCGGCCCCCTGGGAGGCTGGCCTGAGGACCAGGCCGACACTGCGGGAATCAGGCCAAGAGACCAGCAGGGCAGGCGGGGTGAGGCCTCTGCAGACGTCCTCGGAGCCTGGGTCCAGCCACGTGAGCTCCGGGCCACTCAGTCACGAGGGCCGCTGTCACCCTTCCCTTCCCTCTAGCCTCTGGGTTGGCTGAGTCCCAAGGGACAGGGAGGGAAGGCCCTCGTACCTGGAGGTTGTAGGGCGTGATGACGGCGATGTCACCCGCACTCACGCCAGCGTCCACCAGAGCCTGCACGTGCAGGGTGACCAGGCGGACTTCGCCTGGGAGGGAGGAGAGAGAGGGCACTCAGCACCAACCCATGGCACATGCCCTCCAGCTGCCCCACAGGGCACGTCCTGGGGACCGACCCCGGCCACGGGCCTCCAGGCCTAGCCACAGGAGCGAGGGACGCTGGCTACCCGCCCTTCACAACCACAGTGACAGTGGCCCATCAGCACAGCGAGGAGCAGGGGCTGCCTGCGCTGGCCTTCTGGGGAGCCTGGGAGAGGTGGCCACCATGGACACCGTGACCAACGCACCATCCTGCCCGCCCCTGGGGAGGAGCAGCCGGGCTGCCTCCCCAGGTCCCAGCAGGAGCCTACGCCCCCCACTCAGCACCTCTGGGTGTGAGGCCAGTCGAGGGGACAGCTGGCCCTGGCCAGCCAGCTCACCCGGGTTCCCCCTCGACTGGTCATCCTCCTCCAGCTCCAGCAGCCCACAGCCGGCGGTGTCCACAAGCAGCAGGGGGAGGCCCGTCTCCTCCGTGTCGGCCACGCCCGGGAGGTCCCTGGCACACAGGTGGGCAGGACAGTGCTGGCCTCCCACAACAGCACAGCCCTCCCTGCGGGAAGCACAGGGGCTGCCCCTGGGGCTGCGCTGGGCAGCAGGAGCATCAGACTGGGCAGGCCTGGCCCAGCTCCTGGGCAAGGCCACGCTGCCTTCTAGAAAACCAGCCTGAGCGAGTGGAGCACTAGGATCAACTGGGGCAGAGGCCGGCGGAGGGGACCACTCACCTCAGGAGGTGCCCCGCCACGGAGGGGTGGGCTGTGAGCTGCCCGCCGTACAAGGCCTCCGAGGCCCAGCGCATGATGGCCTGGTGCATGCGGTACTGCACGGTCAGCATCCGCACTGCTGCCGCCCCGAGGTCCTCGGCCAGGCGCTCCATCAGGCTGCGAGACAGCCCATCCTGCGCTGCCCTGCACCCAGGCGGGGACAGGAAGGAGGCCCTGAGTCCCAGAGCCCACCGCGAAGCACGGCGAGGGCAGAAAGACCCCAGAAGCCTCGGGCCCCGTGTGGCCTGTGGTTCCCCCCTAAGAGGATGTGTGGGATCGGCATTCGGGCCCCAGGACATCCCAGAATGTGTCCCCTTATAGGACCAGGGGAGTCTGCACACAGGGAGGGAAGGATCCTGGGTTACCCTGCTGATAACCAGGGCCAGGCTGCAGGGAGGCGGGAGGGCCAGAGCCACAGGAGGCCGGGTGTCAGACACTTAAAGACGCCATGCTGCTGGCCTGGAAGACAGGGCCGCGCTGCGGACTCCTGAGGAAGCAGCCCTGCCACATCTCAGTGAGTTAGGGAGGCCCATTCTGCACCTCCAGAACCGCGAGGTCATAAACCTGTGCCATCAGTCACCACGTCACCACCAAGCTGTCACAACAGGGACAGGAAATCAGCACAGACACATTCACACCATCTCTCGTGTGCGCCAGCAGCAAGCAGACCACCATCCCACCAGCAGCCACCCTGCTGGGCACCGCATGCGAGTCAACTCCACCGTCCTCACCTTGACCTTATGATCCCCACCACACAAAAGGAGAGTGAGACCAGAGAAGTCAAGGCACTAGACCGAGGCTGCCCAGCCAGTCAGCTGCAGAGTCAGCACCCACTGGGCCACCCGGCTCTGAGCCCACCCCGACCCCCATGACACGGCTTCTCTCCCCAGGCTGACAAAGCCGAGGGGAAGTGCCCAGTCACTGAAAGCAGACTGAGCGCCTCCCTCTGAAATCCAGACGGCCTCTGCCATTAGCTGAATCTTAACCACCACTCCCACCAAAGAAGTGAGGCCCAATGACCATCAGCCCTGAAAACGCTGCAGGCCCCACCAGAGTCCCCGGAGAGCCCCGGCTCTCTCCAGAGACACACAGGGTTCCACTCCCCTGTGTCGCCGCCCGCGGCAACAATTGTGCAGGTATTTATCGGAGGAGCCTGGAAATAAACTATTTTTCCTATATTCACTAATTCATAGAGGAAGAGAGACCCTGAGAGAAAGATAGGCTTTGCTTAGAGGAAGAGAAACTTTGCTTATCAGGAAGAGAGACTTTGCTTAGAGAGAAAGTTTTAGAGAAAGAGAGGCTTCTACGCTTATCAGAGATCTATTTCTTCTTAATTCTGCTGCTTCTTAAAGGTGCATCTATCTGAGGTGCTTCTTTTTAGAGGTGCTTTCTATCTGCTTGCCGCTTCTTCTTCTTCCTTTCTGCTAATGGCTTCTACTCCACTTCTTTCTGCTAGCTGCTGCTCTTACTCTCGCTGCTGCTTACTGTCGCGCCCCCGCCCACTGCCCGCTTATATTCCCTCCAGGAGGCGGACGGCGGGGCCCGCCAGTTGCAATCAGGCGAGGAGCCAGCTGCCTCATCACGGCAGGGGTTAAAACGAGCAGGCCCAAGCAGGCGTGCTCGGGAACACCTGTGCATGCTTTGTGCGCGTGGACTTAACTGAATACGGCCAGTGATAAATCACCTGAGTGTGCTTATGTTAATTAACCTCCCCACCACCGATGTGATCAGGCGCCATTCTGGCTGGCACAGCCCCCAACACCCCTGGGGCAGTTCCAGACTGTCCCCTGAAGGCTCCCTGGAGGACGATCCCCCTGCAGAGCACTGGGCCTCCGTGCTCAGCTTCACCCGGATCCCCACACCCCTCCCACCTGCCAGCCCCCACAATCCCCCAGCGCCCCCCACCTGACACGCCCTGGGAGGGACATCAGATCCCTCCCTGGGCACCCTGGCCTGACACCGCAAGCCCTGTGCATCTTCCTCTGGCCTTCAGCTCCAGGCAATCAAACTCTGCACGGTGAGCCACGATGGTCCTCAGTGGCAGCCTGGACCAGCCCCTCAGAGAAGGGGCCCCGAGTGTCTGGAGGAGCCGCGTGCCTGGGCGGCCTGGCTGGACGTGGCCCTGCCTCCCCTGGGCAACTCTAGGTAGGAGAAGAGCCGGCAAGCTGACAAGCCTGGCACCGGAGTGACCCGTGCAGAGAGACCAAGTAAGCCGCGGGAGGACCCCAGGGCAGGTCCCCGAGGAGGGCAGGGCAGACAGCACCTCCTCCACAAGCAGAGCCTGCCTGGGGTCACGGCACCTGCACTGTGGCCTCCACAGGGAGAGACAGGGTCCCCTGCACCTCTGGGTCCTCAGTCCAGGGCGCCCACCGAGCCTATGCTGGCTGTGACCGAGTGGCTCAGCGGCCAGCAAGACCAGCCTGGAGTATCTCCCGGCTCCACCAAGCCACCTGCTCACCCCACCGGGCATCTCAAGACAGGTGGGCAGCAGGGACACACAGGCCCTGGGCCACCCCATCCCTGCCAAGGAGCAGTCTGAGGGATCAGCCACGGAAGCAAGCGAAGGCAGCAGCACAGCAGGACTGCAGGGGGAAAGAGGAAAAGGAAGCCTGACCCTGGAGGACGAACCCAGGCTTCCCACTGAGCCCGGCAGGTGCCAGGGGCACGGCCTTACCGGTGAGAGACTATGGTGGGCGGCAGCTGCTTGTGGTCTCCAGCCAGGATGCACTTTCTAGCCTTCAGCAGCGGGATCCAGCAGCTGGCTTCGAGGGCCTGGGCGCACTCATCAATGACCACCACGTCAAAGTGGTTCTCAGGCAGCAGCCTCAGGGGGCCGTCAGCAGAAGCTCCTGCTCGGAACAGAGACCCTCAGTCCACAGGGTGTGGCTGCAGCTGGCCCAGTCCAGCCGCGACCACAAGAGAGACACCCCACCAGCCACCTCGTCGCCCAGCCTGGCCTAGAGCTGTGTGCGACAGGCCGACACGCTGGAGTAAGAGCCTGGGAAGGGCGCCAGAGCTGTCCGGTCCCAGCCCAGCAGTGAGCGTGGACTCAGCCGCAGCCATTCTGACCGCTCGCTGACGCGAACCACCCCTGGGAGGCCTCCCTGGGTCTGCAGACCACGCTGCGGCACCTTCTGAGCGTAAGGCTTTTCTCTTGGACACAGAAAAGTTCACCTCTCCTCCGTGTTTCAACACAAACCCTGCTCGGCTGCTCCCTCCAGGAGCAGGGGCGGCAAGCAGGAGCCGGCCCTGCCCGGCCCTGGACCTCCGCGCAGTCCCGTCCCTGAGCCTGCCTCCCTGTCTGCAAATGAGGGCGCGCCACTGCCTCATCCGACTGTCCCAGAACGAGTGGCGAGCACGTGACGCCCAGGCAGAAGGCGGTTCTGTCCACGCTGCTCCTGCTCTTCCCCGGCCCGAGTGCACCAAGCTAAAGACACATGGGGGACCTTACCACGAAGACCCTTCCTGAGACTGACTGTCCAGAGACAGTGGGGCACCCGGCTACACAGGACACAGAGCTGCAACTCGCTTCGGATCATTAAGGACATGTTTAGATTAAGCACGTGACTCCGTAGTGCACACTTTTTTTCTTTTTTGGGGAAGGGCGTTCTGAGGATAGAACCCAGGGCCTCGAGCATGCTAGACTAGCCCCTGGGCCTGACCCTTGCCTGAAACCAGACGTCCTCATGGACACACCCAGTTCCAAAACCAACCAGGAGGGTCCTGAGAGGCCACACGGGTTTCTGACCTCTAGCAAGCTCTGTACTCAAGCCAGAGGTGTCAGTGGAAACGGCAGAGTGACAGCCTCCGTGGACTCCCCTCCACTGCTGCAGCCCATGGTCAGCACCGGCTCTGCCAGGCCCCTGGACATTCACCAGTCCTCTCGGCAGTACAAGGAACATTCATTCCAGAAAAATGGCAGAGTCTCAGCACAGTGGCACGGGGCAGTTCACTCAACCCGCGCCTAACTACCCTCCTCACGCCCTGCGGCCTTGGAACCGGCAGCCTGCAGCCATTCCTGTGAGCTCCCATTCCCAGAGACTGCTCGGCCGCACCTGCAAGTTCCCCGGCAGACCCCACGCCAAGAACACTGGGCTGTGTCCCACGCAGAGCCAACAGCCTTCTCCTACGGCTCCGTCCCTGGCCCCGGGGCAGCGGACAGCAGCATGATCAAACGTGCAACAGCCAGCACGCTGTGCACGGGCCCAGAAAGGACTGCAGACCCCAGGCTCCGACCCTGGACCACTTGGGGTTCGGCACCAGCAGGAAGTAAAGACCGAGAGTGTAAATGGCCTGGGTAAGTTAGGAAGCGGGCCCTCAGCAAAGACGTGAGATGGCTCCACGAGGTCAAGGAATCTCGGGTCGCTAGCTGGCCACCAAGCTGAGGAGAGACTTTGGTGGCCACAAAGGACAAAAATGCGGACTTTAAGAAGCAGTTAAAAAAAAAAAAAGTAGTAGTTCAGAGAAGCAACTAAACAAACTTCAACAAGCAGCAGCAATGCACCGTGGGGTGGGGAGGAAACTAGTTTCCAGAGTTGCACATTTAAATTCCACAAAAAAAATTACAAGACATGAGAGCCAAGGAAGTATGGCCCATACACCAAGAGAAGCCATCAATAGGTCGAACCCAGAAGTGGGCCTTACTGGACAAAAATTTCAAGTATCAGCTTTTAAATATGTTCGAGAAAAAAAGGGAACCAAATCTAAAGAAAGAAAGTATGAGAATCTTATCTTACCAAACAGAATACACTGACACGGAGGGGAAAAGAATTTTTTAAAAAACAACCAAATAGAGACTCTGGAGTAGGAAAGTACAGCAGCCACAGTTCACTAGCGGCCACAACAACCTGCGCAGAGGAGGCAGGCGAGACCGCGGTGCAGCCTGAGGAACACAAGAAAACGGTTCAGGAAGACAAAGCGAGCCGGGGACCTAGGGGGACACCACCAAGCACACCAATGTGTGCGTGACGCCAGAGGAAAATAATGGCTGGAAACTCTCCAGATTTGGTGGAGAACATTAATCCACACATCCAAGAGGCTCAACAAATTCCATACAGTTTTCTCAAAGACACCCACGCCTAGACCAGACTCTGCATCACAACGAAACTGTCGAAGACACAAGAACTACCCAGGGAGGCTTAACCACTGACACTGAGCCACATCCCTTCTATATTTTGTTTAGAGACAGGGTCTCACTGAGTTTCTTAGGACCTCGTTAAGTTGCTGAGGCTGGCTTTGAACTCACAATCCTTCTGCCTCAGCCTCCCGAGCCACTGGGATTAGAGGTGTGCCCCACCACACCTGGCAACACAGACTTTTGTCACACACAAGTGATCCTCAATAATATCAACAATCAATTTCTCAGAGGCCAGCAGGCAGTGAGATGACATAATCAAAGTGCAGAAAGAAGACTGTCAACCAAGAATTCAACCCAGCAAAACTACCCTTCAAAACATGAAGAAGAAAATTAAGACATCACCAAATAAAGAAGAGCTGAAACAATTCATTGCTAGCAGCCCTACCTTTACAGAAATACTAGTGTTCTTCAGGTTGAAATGAAAGAACACTAGACGGTACCTCAAATTCACAGAAAGAAATAAAGAGCACCAATAAAGGCAACTACAAAGGTTAAGTATAAAAGACAGTTGTGAATTTATTTTGTGCTTATAACTTATTTTTCTGAAACTGATCTAAAAGCCATCTGGATAAAGCAGTAACCATGAGGCCTATGAGAGCCTGCACTCTGACCCTCAGGGCAGCTGGTACCAGACGGGCTGTAGCCAAGAGACCCGAAGCAGCCCCAGGACCCTGGCTCCTGACGTTCACACCTTCACGGTCCCTTCCCCTTGAGTGCAGGTGGGACCTGACGCTTGCTTCTAACCAAGAGAATATGGCAACCACGAGGAACAAGCATATCCTCAGCATTACACAGGATCACGACTCTTCTTGCTAGGAGACTGTGTCCCTTGCACTCTCCTGAAGAAGAGCCACGTAGTGAAGTCTACTAGTCAGGTTTTCACTGCTGTAACCAAAATACCCAACAAGGACAACTCAGCGGAGGAAAAGTTTACTTTGGCTCAGACTCAGGTCTAATCCAACGGCCAGCTCACCGGGCCCATGGTGAGCAGAGCATCACGGGGGAGCACTGCTCCATTCACGGCAGCCAGGAAGCAGAGGGAGAGCAGAGGGAAGGAGCCACAGGAAAGACGAACCCTTCTGGGGCAGCCCCAGTGACCCACCTCCTCCAGCCGCACCCCACTTGCCTACAGTCACCAGTCCGCCCATTCAAACTAGGATGGACCTAATCTAATAATAATCTAATCGTCTCGTCCTCGAATAATCCTGCAATAAGGCAGAAGATTTTGGGGGACACTTCCTAGCTAAACCATGACAGGAAGGCCTATGGGGCAGGGAGCTAAGAGTGGTCTCCAGCCAGCAATCAGCAAGAAACTCAGTTCAGCAACCCACAAGGAACTGAGTGCTGCCAACGACCACGTGAGCTCAGAAGCAAGGATGAAACTGCAGCCTGTGAAACCCCGAATGGAGAACTGAGTAAGCCGTGCCTCAACACGTGACTCCGGGGGTTGTTTTAAGTAGCTACATGTGTGGTAATATTGCTTAGCAACAATACAGACCTCGAACACAACAGTCAGGCCTGAACCCCAAAACAGCAGGCTGACAGCATTCTCCAAACCACCATGCGGTACAAAGCACTGTGACACACAGCTACTCAAGGGGGACATGGAGGGAATGAGCCTGTCATTTATGACCCAGATGGAGTAACAGGAACTATACTCAACACATACACACACACAAGAAAAGAGAAAATCTGAAATAACACTGGACAAAGGAGGTGGGTGAGCCCAAGACTGCCTCAGCTTTCCACCTTGAGTCTCCAGGAGGCAGCAAGAGGGCTGGGAAGACAGGCCCAGCCTAGAGAACCCCCTGCATCAAGGAGACAGAACAGAGAATTTGCAGAGGCCGATGGAGCCAAGGTTCCCAGGGCAAAATACCAGAGAGAAAACCCCAGAGAGCTATCTGCAAAGAGACCACCTCAGGAATTCAGCTGAACACAGATCAGCATGTGCTTAGGACAAAACTACCCAAGGCCAGGGAAAAGTTCATCCAAAAATTAGAAAACAGTGCCTAGCACTCACATGAGGCTGGGTGAGTCTAATCCCAAGAGTCAGAAAATCTTAGGACTATGGCAAACCAGGCAGAGAACCCAGAAGGGTCTTGCTTCAACAGTGGGAAATATTAACACTGGACCAATCCTGCTTCAGACCCCAGCAAATCTTAAAAGCAGAACCCAAAAGGCCAGGTATGGCGCACGCCTGTAATCCCAGCAGCTCAGGAAGCTGAGGCAGGAGGATCCTGAGTTCAAAGCCAGCCTCAGCAACTTAGTAAGACTCTGTCTCAAAATAAAACTAAAAAGGGCTGGGGATGAGGCTCAGTGATTAAGCCCCCTGGGTTCAATCCCCAGTACCAAAAAAAAAAAAAAAAAAAAAAAAACAAAAGGAGCACTCTATTAACTTATTGCTCCCCACAATAAAGCTCAAGAATATTGATAATAATACAAAAATACCCAGCATGCAAGAAGATAAAATTCCCTATGTCTGGCATATGAAGAAGCAGGAAAATACAACCATATAAGAATACATAATTGAGGGTCAGGTTGTGGCTCAGTGGTAGAGCACTCACCTAGTGTGTGTGAAGCACTGGGTTCGATTCTCAGCACCACAAAAAAATGAATAAACAAAATAGAGGTATTGTGTCCATCTACAACTAAAAAAAATTTTTTTAAAGAATATATAATTGAAAAAGACTCAAGAATGCAAAGATAACAACTAGTAGTTCTAAATCTAATTTTTCAGTCTCAGATGAAATTAACAGAGAGGACAGAGTAGACACAACAAAAGAAATTCATGCACTCAGAAACAGCAATCAACAGGAACAAAGTTTTAGCTATATAAGATGTTTCCGTTTAGGGCTCAGGTGTAGCTCGATGGTGTGGTGGAAAATAGGCTTAACGTGTGTAAGACCCTCGGTTCCACCCCAAACACCAAAAAAAAGGTGAATTCTAGAAATTCCCTAGCCAGCATTGTGCGACAGCTGCACATACTACATTATGTACTTTGAAGACAGAGCTCATGGTAAGCATTCTCACCACAATTTAAAAACAGCAGTAACAAAAAGGCCAGCAAAGGAAGCATGAGAAACACGGTGGGCACCCACCATCCCAGCAACCCAGGAGGCCAAGGAGGGAGGGTCTCAGCAGCTCAGTGCAACCCTGTCTCAAAATAAAAAGTCAAAAGAGCTGGGATGTGGCTCAGTGAGAGCAGCCCTGGGTTCAATCCCCAGGAGCAAAAAATAAATAAACGAATAATAGGACACAAAAGGAAAAACACAAACATAAGAAAAAAAAAAAAAAAATCAGTGAGCTATAGGGAGATCTCAAGCAAGGAAACTGGACTTTCCCAAACACACGAGACAGAGTGAAAGGTCTGAAGAAGTCACGGTCAAATGGGGGGACACAGGGCTTCTCAGAAACACTCACGCCTGGACGCTGCAGCTGCGGAGCACCGGGCAATGGTCAGGCGAGGATGCTACATCCCGCAGAAACCCACTTGGGCCGCAGGCAGGGTCAAGGCGCGGCCAGAGTCCATCAAATGCAGACTCGCCAGACTCGGAGTGAAAGGGAAGGGCAGCCATGGAAATCCGGGTCCAAACTGGAGGAACAGAGCCCAGGCGGTGGCCCCATGGGGAAGCACAGACGATGCAGAAACTGACCTCTAAGACGGTAGGAACATGTGCGGAAAAGTTTGGGACACACGTGTAACATGACGAGAACAGCATCCACATGGGAGAGCAGTCAGACCTGTTATGAAGGTCTCACGCTATGTGGCACATGGTGGAAGGCCACAGGGGGACTCCGCAGTCAATCAAGCAGCACCACAGCCTGGGAGCCCCGGAGTTATGACAGACACAGCTGAGACAAGAACAACAGCACGGAAGAAGGTGTCCAGTCGATCCAAAAGAACCGAGAGGAGGAGAAAGGAATGAGGAACAAACGGGACAAACGAGAGAGCGCAGAACAAGAGACTCACAGCCACCACGGCAAGGCCAACACTCTGGACACCACCACAGGCAGAAAGCACCAAACCCGACAGTAAAGCAAGACCAAGGACACAGCCCTGCAGAGAGCACACCGACCGATCCCCGTGAGCTAGAGAGACTGAGAGACGTCTGGGAAATTCCACTATTCAGAAACTCATGACACACTTTCAAAAAAAAGAAACTAGGATTTCAGGAAGATCAGAGAGCAAATCAGCATTTTGAAATGAATGGAAATGAAAACACTAAATTTCAGAACATGTGGGATACCACAAAAACAGTAGCTAAATGCTTACATTAGGAAAGAAGAAACGTCTCAGACCAACGATCTGTTCCCACCTTAGGAAACTCAAAAGCCAAGAGCAAACTAAGCCCAAGTAAAAAGAAAGAAAAAACAATGAAGTCACAAAACAGAAAACAGAGATGGAGGAAAGTTGCAGCAGGTCCTGTGGGAAGACGGATCACCTCCGGCCAGAGGAGCAGGAGGGAGGGGGCATGAAGACCACCCCGCAGGGACGGAGGCGACAGCGGCACAGCCCTGCAGGAGCACAGTGAACGGAGTTGCTCGGAAGACAAGACGGCGGCCTCCTGAAAGGCACAGCGCTCAGGAGGAGCGAGCCGGATCCGCCCGCTCAGCAAGGAGCGGAGTCCAGTCTCCGCCCTGAGGAACTCCCAGGCCAGAGGCCACCAGCAGCTGGGGAGGGGGCGCCGCAGGGCCACAGGGACAGCGGCTGCACAGGGCCCGCCCACCTGTGTTGGTGGCCAGGACCACGCTGGCCAGCCGGAGGCTCTCCACCATGGCAGCCTCCTCCCGCTGCCTCAGCTCCTTCCTCAACAGCTTGATTTCGCTCCGGAAGTCACTCCTCTCTCTCTTATCCTGGGTCTTCTTGGTTTTCACCTGCAAGCGGAAGCGAAGAGAACACAGTGACTCCGAGGTGACTGCGCTGCTCTCGGGGTTCCAGGCTGCTTTCATCCCCCGACGGTCCAGCTCCGTGCGCTCCTCAGAAAGCAGGAAAGGCTGAGGGGCCGCCGAGAGGAGCCGCCCGGGCACCGTGCATCCCACGCACAGGGAGCAGAGAGGGGACCGGGATAGCCGCCCTGCAGGGCACCTGCTCTCCCAGGGTGGGGCCTCGAGGACCAGCCCACGCTTTCTGAGGGATTAAAATCAACGTTTCAGCCCACAAAACCACCACCTGATCCCACCGACTCTGACATTTCACGATAAGCAGCTCTCTCCTTACTGGAGTTTTGGCGCAGTGAGGCCGTGTTCTCCCGCCTAGTTACAGAGAAGCCCAGCCTGAGGAGTATCCATTCCAACAGGCAGGAGGACACGAGGCATCCACAGCGGACAGGACGCGGGGCGCCACGCCTCGTGTTCCCACCTGCCCCCGCCCCGCGCCCACCTCCACCAGTACGCAGAGCTGTCCGGCTGCCCCGGGGCAGGGCCCACGGCCTCCTAGCACCTCCCTGCGGCTGTCACTGCCCAGCAAAGAGGACGCCGAGGAGGTGTCTGCTGAGGTGACAAACGCAGGCCAGGGCGAGACTGAACCAGAAGAGCAAAGGGCGCCCCTGCTGCCCAGCCCAGCCACCAGGAGTGGAGGGGGAGAGCAAGCCGGATTGGGAGGCTCCCAGTATGTTTAGTCTTTCTCTTCAGCTGCCTTACTGCCGGCCCAGCGCTCGCAGGTGCCGGGGACCCCGAGGTAACGCTTTCTTTATTAGGGTTCCTCACCCCAGATCAAATACCAGGAGCAGCTGAGTCCCTGCTAAACGCCAAGCATAGCTCCCAACCAAAAACAGGCCGTGTGGAAAAAGGGAGGCTGGCGGCTCAGATCATTAAACAGGTGGACGGGGCGAGAGGAAACCAGGAAGAGACCCGGTCTCTCCTCCAGGATCAGGGACGCACCAGGATCTGGTCGATGTCCTTCCTGATGTCCGCCACGATCTGGGTGCTGTCGCTCCGGGCCAGAACCGCGTCCAGAGAGTGCTGCTGAATGGATTCCAGCAGGCGCGCGGGGTGCCCCAGGCGCACGACCCGCTGCTTCCAGTGCGCCAGACGCTCCACCAGGTTGTCCACCGCGATGTTAGATGGGGCACAGCACAGAACCTGGGAGACACACTGCAGTCAGGGCTTGGCGATTTCTAATCAAACCACCCGAGCCTGTACTATAACAAACAGGAAGGCGTCGGGTCCGGAGGAAGGAGCAGAGCATGCAACAGACAACGCTAGAGCAAACCAAGCCAACGGGGTGGACAGGGAGCCCCACAGCACTGCAAACCAGCACTGTCTGCGCACCTGAACCCAGACCTGCAAAATGCGTTAGTTGGGCGGGCACGATGGAGCACACCTGTATTCCCAGCTGCTGGGGAGACTGAGAAGGAGGATCACAAGTTCAAAGTCAGCCTTGGCAACTTAGTGAGGCCCTAAGCAACTCACTAAGAAGCTATGTATAAATAAAATACAAGATAGGTCTGGGGATGTGGCTCAGTGGTTGAGTATCCCTGAGTTCAACCCCTAGTACCCCACCAAAAAAAAAAAAATTAGTCATCAAAGCACCAAATGTGTCGTGGGACTTACAACCAGGCAGAAGAAGGCCCTAAGATTTACCGGCGCACTGAAATGACCAGCCATCGAATCCCCAACCAAGCCATTTTTTATCATCTGACAAAACAAATGGGGAGTCTCTCTGATGAGGGCGAGCTTGCTTCTAGAACTGCAACTCTGCTGTCAGGAGCAGGAGGGTGGTCCCCACACGCCCACCACCCTCCTCCCCCACCGCTGTGCAAAGGCACAGATGGCCCAGCCTCACTATGCACACTGGGCCCAGGGAACCTGCCCCATGTGCTGGTGCACACCTATAATCCCAGCTACACTGGAGGCTGAGGCAGGGAGACCACATCTGAGGATGGCCTCAGCAACTGAGTGAGGCCCTTTCTCAAGATAAAAATAAAAAGGGCTGCGGATGGAGCTCAGTGGGAGAAGGACCACTGAGTCAACCCTCAGTATTGCACACACACAAAAAGACACCCAAGTAAAGCCACCAAAGCAGCTCCTCAGTAATAAGCAATCTTTTCTTGCTCATTTTGGAACAGCTACAATGACGCCCATAGGAAACCTTGGACACGGGTTTTAGCCAAGTGACAGACGCTTGCAGCCCTGAAAAGCGGCAGCTCTGCTAGGCACACCTGTGATCCCAGCCACCTGGGAGGCGGAGGCAAGAGCATTGCAAGTTCCAGGCCAAGACCTGGTCTCAAACTTTAAAAAGGGCCGGTGGCTGGTGCTGGGTCACTTGCCCAGCATGTACACACCCTGGGCTGTCCCCAGCCCTGCAAGAAAACAAGGCAGCAGCTCTGCCCCATCCATTCTGGCTCTGCCACTCACTGCCGAGGGACTACAGCATGTGGCCTTGTCTCTGGGTTTCCTCGCCTCGACCTGGGCTGCTGACCATCCCCAGCACGCAGGGTTCAGGGCACCTAGAAGGCTGTGGGTGGGAAGTGGCACCAGTGCAGGCTGACCCAGGAATGGCGACCGTTACCACCCCGGTTCTCAGGACCACGCTGCCACATGCCAGGAGGGACTGCTTAACAAAGCCGTCTGTGTCCTCAGGTCCACCCTGAGTCACAAGGACGCAGAAGATGAAGACCTCTGGACCACAACGAAGGCAGTGACGAGGGCATGTGCTGGCGCCTCCGGCACCTTGGAAAGCCCACCTCCCGCGCCAAGGGTCCAGCCAGCCGCACAGCCCAGCACAGGCCTGAACTCAGGAGCCAGGGGCCTGCAGCAGCCGGCGACGGGAGACCCCTGTAGCGGGGAGGGCTTCTGGGGTCTGAGGGGCACCGTCCACACAGGCGCTCCTCTGTGCTCCCTTGACCCCAGGGGCTATGGAAATCAGAAAGGGCCCCCCAGCCTGCAGTGGCACGCACGAGAGCATGGTGCCTGTGTGTGTGGTGCTGGGGACTGACCCCAGGCCACTCTACCCGAGCTACCGCCTCAGTCCTTTTTAATTTTGAGGCAGGGCCTAAGTTGCCCAGGCTGGCCTTGAACTTGCAACCCTCCTACCTCAGCCTGCTGTGTCTCTGGGATAACAGGGATGCGCCGCCACACCCAGCTCCAACCTTTGCTCTCTAAATGCCCACAGAAGTTCCTGACCAACGCCACCAAGAACCGAGTCTGGGACCCCGCCTAGCACCCACTGAGCGTAGCCAGGGTCAAGAGACCGCGCAGAGGAGGAGCCCTCACCTACCTTTAAGCCTTGCTTCACAGCCTGAAGGATTATTTCGACCAAGGTTGTGGTTTTCCCGGTGCCAGGAGGTCCGTGGATGATGGCGAGCTCTTTCTGGGACAGAGCAAATGAGACGGCTTCCTTCTGGGAGGGGTCCAGTGTGGCATTGTAGAACACCAGTGGGTCTGCAGAAGGAGCAGCAGGGTCAGGGCCCTGCCCGGTCGCCCGCGTCCTCCTCGGGGCGTGCACATGTCGCGCACTAGGCCTCCCGAGGCAATGCAAGCAACAGAACACTCCACTGTTTACCAAGGACTCCCCGAACAGGCCACGGCTGCTCAGGTCCAGGCTGCCGGGGCTGCCGTGCAGTGGCCACTCTATGGAAAAACCTGCCGCCTCACTGTCTGGGGTAACAGGCAGGAAAGAAAGGTTCTGGAAATGTGTTCATTTCTACCATCTCAGTTCCTTTAAAGTGGTAATTACATGACAAAAAAAAAAAAGGGAAAGAAAGAAAGAAATGCTAATGAATTCCAGGGCAGTGTTTCTGTTCTAGATCACAGAAGATTCCAATGACTAATAAGCCTCTTAGGATTTCCGCCTGTGTGTTCACCTGTGCCCAGGGCTCGCTGCCCTGTGCCTGCCGCAGAGCCCTCAGTGGACACGCACACTGAGCGTGCAGTCGGAGGCATCAGCCTGCACTTGGGAGAACAGCATGCGTGTGAAGCGGCCCGGTGGGGCGTGGGCAATGAGCCACCCCCCATCCAAAGTTCCCTGCACAGTCCACTACCCCATGCCAGATCCTCTTGCCCTGGACAACACCATAATCAAGACACAGGTCCTCAAACAGAGTGAATAAGCCATGAATGGTGGAGCCCAGAGGCTCAGGAGGCTGAGGCAGGAGGATCTCAAGTACAAAGCCAGCCTCAGCAACTTAGCAAGGCCCTAAATAAGCCTAAGCAACTTAGTGAGACCCTGACTCAAAGTAAAAATGAAAAGGTCTGGGGACCTGGCTCCATGGTTAAGTGCCTCTGGGTTCAATCCCCAGCACTGCAAAAAAAAAAAGAAAAAGAGAACATAGTAAATAACTGCCTGGTGGGTTTCCCGCCCATGGTAGCCCTGCAGTGAAACAAAGTACCGCTAAACTATGAATGCTTTCAGACTCTTCGAAGAACAATGAGGAGGGAAAGGGAACCTTTACAAACAGCACGCCCGAGGGAGTGCCAACTGAGGAAGTGCGGGCGGCCCCGGGTCGGGCTTTCTGTTTGGTTTTGTGGCCCTGGGGATTGGACCCATCGGGGCTGCACCCTGAGCTGCACCCCAGCCCTCGGTAGTTTTTACTCTGAGATGGCCTTGCTGAGTTGCCCAGGCTGGCCTGGAACTAGGGTCCTCCTGCTCTGAGATGGCCTTGCTGAGTTGCCCAGGCTGGCCTGGGACTAGGGTGTCCTGCTCGGGCCTCGGGAGTCACAGGGGTCGCAGCATGCACCACATGCCAGGCAGCCCTGTTCACAAAGCCACTCGACAACGGAGCTGTTAGCAGGGTATGAAGACAGACAGGAGCTGGGGTGTGGCTCAGCAGGAGCGCGTGGGCCAGGCAGGCGCAGGGTCCTGGGCTGCAGGTGACCCTGGCACTGGACCCGACCAACGCCATGGCCTTAAAAATGGAAAGAAGTCCTCCATCTTAAGCAGCGCTAGCGTGCAAGCGGCCACTTGACGAGTAAATTCCTACAAAAGTGAGGTTCTGCAAGAGCACCCAAAAATACCGCCACCAAGCTCAGGGGAGGGAAGGTGTTGGAGCGGGAGAGGAAGGCTGAGCACAACCTGAGGAAGGGGAGCCAGAGGGGGCCAGAGGGGGCCAGAGGGGCCAGGGTACCAGAGGAGGCCAGCAGGGGTCAGAAGAGGCCAGAGGAGGCCAGAGGGGGCCAGAGGGGGCCAGAGGAGGCCAGCAGGGGTCAAAGGAGGCCAGCAGGGGGCCAGAGGAGACCAGAGGAGGCCAGTAGGTGGCCAGAGGGGGCCAGCAGGGGGCCAGAGGAGGCCAGCAGGGGGCCAGAGGGGGCCAGAGGAGGCCAGCAGAGGGCCAGTGGGGACCAGAGGAGGCCAGAGGGGGTCAGAGGGGGCTAGCAGAGGGCCAGCAGGGGCCAGAGGAGGCCAGTAGGTGGCCAGAGGGGGCCAAAGGGGGCCAGAGGAGGCCAGAGGGGGCCAGCAGGGGGCCAGCAGGGGGCAGCAGGGGGCCAGAGGAGGCCAGAGGGGGCCAGAGGCAGCCAGCCCGCCCCACAGTCCCTCTTCCCATGGCTGCTGGGGCTGGACCCCGGCCAGGCCTTGAATGATCCACTTCCCCTGCTTATGTTCCAGGTCCCCACACCTTACTCTTATAATCAGAAATAAGTCACCTTAAACTTAAAGGTTGATAGAAACACAAAGACTCTTAGAGCCGAGATTTTCTGTCAAAACTTGCTAAGAAGCATAGAGCAGGACCCGTGATCCCCCACCTCCACAGAACTGGGCGGCAGGGAATCCCTACACCTCAGAAAGACCCCGTGACACCAGAACACGAGTGAACACTGCCAGCGCCACAGTCACTGAGGCTCTGAGGGACGTCGGCTACGGGCACGTCTCACACTCAGGCCTGCAGTCAGACTGTGCTTGGCAACTTTAGCAGCAATTAAAAAAAAAGTTCTCACGTATGTCGCCGGCAGGGCTGGGGGGGGACCCGTGGAAGAGCAGCTCGACGAGCGGGGACGCCGGCCCCGAGTGGTACTTCTTCAGCGCCACCAGAGCCCTGCAGGGAGAGACCACGAGAGCTGGCACCGGGCCAGCTGGGTCGCTCGCTCCCAGGAGCCCGGCTGCCAGCCACACTCACGCTCTCAGCCGCTTGTACGTGACGTCATTGGCGAGCTTCAACAGCCTGTAGCAGCTCTCTCTGACCAGGTTCAGCTGGAGATCCTGGGACTCGTCAAAGGCCACCGTGACCGATTTCTGGGTGATGCGGGTCAGGATCCCGGAGGCCAGCTGAGCACCTTCGTGGGCAGCATCATACAGACCCACAATGTCACCTGTGAAACCCAAGCCACACTGATTCAAAACTGGAAAAAGCTAGACACTGTTTTGTGTGACAAATTCCAGTCTGTCTCAAACATGAGGCCTTGTTTCTCCTTCTGCCCTTGCTCCGTGCTGGAGGCTCAGCCTCCCCTGCCCACAGCCCAGCCAGTCAGCCACTGAGACTCCTGGATGGAGACCCACAGCCTCCAGCTGGACCAGGCACTGAGGGGGTGCAGGGCTGAAGCTGCCTCCACAGCCCCAAGGAGGGCGGGAAGATGGAGCGAGAAGCCAAGTCCCGCAGCCTCCACCTGCCAGCCCGACACCCAGCACAAAGGGCACGAGACCACCCGCGCCCGGAGCTGCCCCCCAGCAGGCGCCCCATCACCTCCCACTCCCACCCCACCCTTCCGTCCAGCCAGGACCCCAAGAACCACTGGGCAAGAGTCAAATCAAAACACTGCCCCCACAGAACAGGGCAGAGAGGCTGAGTGCAAAGGACGCCGCCACAGCGCCCCCTTCAGGTTCCCTGGGCTGCGGTGTCCACGCAGCACCCAGGGACGCCTCAGGCAGCGACTTCTACCTGCCCTGCTTTCTGACAAGGCTGGGTGAGCTCCGCAGAGCCTGCCTGGCAGAGAACGGGGGGGCGTCCACAACTGCCCACCCTGCACACACGCCATCTGGACCAAGGCCAAGGCCGCCCCCTATGACAACGGTCACCGTGACTCCAAGACTGTCCCTGTGTGGCAACAGTCATGGGTAACCAAATTTTCTGGTAGCTACATTAGAAAATTAAAGAAAGTTGAGAATGATGCCAGCTACTCAGGAGGCTGAGGCAGGAGGGGCGCAAGTTCAAGGCCAGCCTCAGCAACTTAGCGAGACCCTGTGTCAAGATAAAATAAGAAGGACTGGGGACGCAGCTCAACAGTGGAGCACTGGCTGGTATGTGCAAGGCCCTGGGTTCGATTCCCCACACTGAAAAACCACGAGACCTCAAACATGAGGCCTCTGTTTCTCCTTCTGCCCTTGGTCCGCGCTGCAGGCTCAGCCTCCCCTGCCCATACCCCATACAGTCAGCCTTCTTTAAAATTTTTAAAGAAATAGTATCTTAATTAACCCAATATATGAAAACATCATCATTTCAACATGCAATTAGCACTCACAAGAATTACTCTCAAGATATTCCCTTTTTAACAAGACCTTCAAGGTCTGGTGCACACCGGAGGCAGAGAGGGACCACGGGGGGCATCTCAAGTGCTCCACAGCCAGTGGCCAGGGACTCCTGCTTTGGACACTGCAGTTCCAGACAACCAAAAAGCTCAGACCATGGCCTTCTGAAACGAGCTCCTCCCTGCCCAGCTTGGCTCCACCTCTGCGAGGGCACCAGCAGCACGTGGGCACCAGCCCCATGTGCCCCGTCTGCATCAACACGCACCGGAAGTGAAGCTGTTGCTGGGAAGCGCTCCGGCAGAGCCGCAGCGCCTGGGCTCCAGGGTGACCAGCAGCCGTCCATACAGCCCAGTGCGCTGGCTGGACACCTGCAGCTTCAGCAGACACACGCCCCGGCTCTGGAGCTCCTTCAGGGAGACGCTCTCCTGCCAGGACCTGGAAGACACCCGGTGTCGAGGCGTCAGTATGTGACCTCACCAGTTTCCACCTCCACCCACAGGCAGCACAGGGACGGAAGGCAGAAAGGCCCGCCCGCGCGCTCCTCTGCCCGGGAGAACGTGGAGCCCGCCCCGCCCAAGCCTGCCCTCCCCTTCCTCCAGGGCAGCTGAGGCCAGGACCAGAATCACAAGGCAGCCCCTCCACAAGGCCCTCAGCTGCGCCCCTGCCTCCTTCCCCTCCGGGTGCTGCCTCTGTACTCGGTGCTGTGCTCCTGACTTGGAGCAGATCAGGGCGGTCTCAGACAAGGCTGTGGGTGGGCACCGTGCCATTTTACAGACGCAGTGAGGAAGACAACCTGCGAAGTCCACCAGCCATAAACGTAGGAGAGGGGACTCTACCAAGGTCTCGGCCAGCATGCTCAAAAGCTTCGCCAACAAATCCTGCCAGTGGATGGGTCTGACGGGCGAGTCTGGAGGCAGGCTGCCTGGCTCCACGTTAGCCAGGGCAAGCTCCACCTCCCCACTCAGTCTCCCCTTGCACAGGACAAGAGTGCCGGTGACCTGCTCTACTGGGCTGATGCCAGGCACTGCTCCTCTTGCTTCAGGCAAATGGATCCCAAGGAACAAGCCCTGCTCTCTGGCTGTCCACGCCTCCTCCAGGACCACTCCTCCACACCACCCAGCCACTCAGCTGGTACTTTTCTCAGGCTGAACTCAACACCCCTCCTCCAGGAAGCCATCTGATGTCCTCCTAGGGCTCCCCAGCCAGCAGTGACCAGGCTGGTTGGGCAACAGGTGGTTCCTGGCCGAGCTTTCTGCACACACACAGCCTCCACCCCACCTTCCTCACCTTCGTCTTTGTTTGGGTGGGGAGCAAGGGCTTTTGGGGTTGGCCAGGAAAGGGAGTCCGGGAGCACGCATGTGCCTGCCCCAGGTGACTCCATGGTGTGCAGAACAGCAGCTCTCAGGCTGTGCCTGCCCTGAGTGACTCCGTGGTGTGCAGAACAGCAGCTCTCAGGCTGTGCCTGCCCCAGGTGACTCCGAGGTGTGCAGAACAGCAGCTCTCAGGCTGTGCCTGCCCTGAGTGACTCCATGGCGCAGAACAGCAGCTCTCAGGCTGTGTCTGCCCTGGGTGACTCCGTGGTGTGTAGAACAGCAGCTCTCAGGCTGTGCCTGCCCTGAGTGACTCCGTGGTGTAGAACAGCAGCTCTCAGGCTATGCCTGCCCTGAGTGACTCCGTGGTGTAGAACAACAGCTCTCAGGCTGTACCTGCCCTGAGTGACTTCAGGGTGTAGAACAGGAGCTCTCAGCTGTGCCTGCCCTGAGTGACTCCATGGTGTAGAACAGTAGCTCTTAGGCTGTGCCTGCCCTGAGTGACTCCATGGTGTAGAACAGCAGCTTTCAGGCTGTGCCTGCCCTGAGTGACTCCATGGTGTATAGAACAGCAGCTCTCAGGCTGTGCCTGACCTGAGTGACTCCATGGTGTGTAGAAGAGCAGCTCTCAGGCTGTGCCTGACCTGAGTGATTCCGTGGTGTGCAGAACAGCAGCTCTCAGGCTGTGCCTGCCCTGAGTGACTCCATGGTAGGCAGAACAGCAGCTCTCAGGCTGTACCTGCCCTGAGTGACTCCATGGTGTAGAACAGGAGCTCTCAGCTGTGCCTGCCCTGAGTGACTCCATGGTGTAGAACAGTAGCTCTTAGGCTGTGCCTGCCCTGAGTGACTCCATGGTGTGCAGAACAGTTCTCAGGCTGCGCCTGCCCTGAATGACTCCATGGTGTATAGAACAGCAGCTCTCAGGCTGCGCCTGACCTGAGTGACTCCATGGTGTGTAGAAGAGCAGCTCTCAGGCTGCGCCTGACCTGAGTGACTCCATGGTGTGTAGAAGAGCAGCTCTCAGGCTGTGCCTGACCTGAGTGACTCCATGGTGTGCAGAACAGCAGCTCTCAGGCTGTGCCTGCCCTGAGTGACTCCATGGTAGGCAGAACAGCAGCTCTCAGGCTGTGCCTGCCCTGAGTGACTCCGTGGTGTAGAACAACAGCTCTCAGGCTGTGCCTGCCCTGAGTGACTCCGTGGTGTAGAACAGCAGCTTTCAGGCTGTGCCTGCCCTGAGTGACTCCGTGGTGTAGAACAGCAGCTCTCAGGCTGTGCCTGCCCTAGTGACTCCATGGTGTAGAACAGCAGCTCTCAGGCTGTGCCTGCCCTAGTGACTCCATGGTGTAGAACAGCAGCTCTCAGGCTGTGCCTGCCCTAGTGACTCCATGGTGTAGAACAGCAGCTCTCAGGCTGCGCCTGCCCTGAGTGACTCCATTTTGTGCAGAACAGCAGCTCTCAGGCTGTGCCTGCCCTGAGTGACTCCATGGTGTGCAGAACAGCAGTTCTCAGGCTGTGCCTGCCCTGAGTGACTCCATGGTGTGCAGAACAGCAGCTCTCAGGCTGTGCCTGCCCTGAGTGACTCCATGGTGTAGAATAGCAGCTCTCAGGCTATGCCTACCCTGAGTGACTCCATGGTGTGTAGAACAGCAGCTCTCAGACTGTGCCTGCCCTGAGTGACTCTGTGGTGTAGAACAGCAGCTCTCAGGCTGTGCCTGCCCTGAGTGACTCCATGGTGTGCAGAACAGCAGCTCTCAGGCTGTGCCTGCCCTGAGTGACTCCATGGTGTAGAACAGCAGCTCTCAGGCTGTGCCTGCCCTGAGTGACTCCATGGTGTAGAATAGCATCTCTCAGGCTATGCCTGCCCTGAGTGACTCTATGGTGTGTAGAACAGTAGCTCAGGCTGTTCCTGCCCTAGTGACTGCATGGTGTAGAACAGCAGCTCTCAGGCTGTGCCTGCCCTGAGTGACTCTATGGTGTGTAGAACAGTAGCTCAGGCTCTTCCTGCCCTAGTGACTGCATGGTGTAGAACAGTAGCTCTCAGCTGTGCCTGCCCTGAGAGACTCCATGGTGTGTAGAACAGCAGCTCTCATGCTGTGCCTGCCCTAGTGACTCCATGGTGTAGAACAGCAGCTCTCAGCTGTGACTGCCCTGAGTGACTCCATTGTGTGCAGAACAGCAGTTTCAGGCTGTGCCTGCCCTGAGTGACTCCATGGTGTGCAGAACAGCAGCTCTCAGGCTGTGCCTGCCCTGAGTGACTCCATGGTGCAGAACAGCAGCTCTCAGGTTGTGCCTGCCCTGAGTGACTCCATGGTGTAGAATAGCATCTCTCAGGCTATGCCTGCCCTGAGTGACTCTATGGTGTGTAGAACAGTAGCTCAGGCTGTTCCTGCCCTAGTGACTGCATGGTGTAGAACAGTAGCTCTCAGCTGTGCCTGCCCTGAGAGACTCCATGGTGTGTAGAACAGCAGCTCTCATGCTGTGCCTGCCCTAGTGACTCCATGGTGTAGAACAGCAGCTCTCAGCTGTGACTGCCCTGAGTGACTCCATTGTGTGCAGAACAGCAGTTTCAGGCTGTGCCTGCCCTGAGTGACTCCATGGTGTGCAGAACAGCAGCTCTCAGGCTGTGCCTGCCCTGAGTGACTCCATGGTGCAGAACAGCAGCTCTCAGGTTGTGCCTGCCCTGAGTGACTCCATGGTGTGTAGAACAGCAGCTCTCAGGCTGTGCCTGCCCTGAGTGACTCCATGGTGCAGAACAGCAGCTCTCAGGCTGTGCCTGACCTGAGTGACTCCATGGTGCGTAGAAGAGCAGCTCTCAGGCTGTGCCTGCCCTAGTGACTCCATGGTGTGCAGAACAGCAGCTCTCAGGCTGTGCCTGCCCTGAGTGACTCCGTGGTGTAGAACAGCAGCTCTCAGCTGTGCCTGCCCTGAGTGACTCCATGGTGTGTAGAACAGTAGCTCTCAGGTTGTGCCTGCCCAGGTGACTCCATGATGTGTAGAACAGCAGCTCTCAGGCTGCACCTGCCCTGAGTGACTCCGTGGTGTGCAGAACAGCAGCTCTCAGGCTGCACCTGCCCTGAGTGACTCCATGGTGTGCAGAACAGCAGCTCTCAGGCTGTGCCTGCCCTGAGTGACTCCATGGGTTGTAGAACAGCAGCTCTCAGCTCTGCCTGTCCTGAGTGACTCAGTTTCCAGTTTTCAGGCTGTGCCCAAACTGTTATTCCATTATGTCAAGCAGTAGTTTGCCATGAGCTGCTCTGTTTTGAATTTAAGTGCTGAGGCGGAATGGCTACACTCCTTGTTTGTATAACTGAACAACCTCCATCTGTCTGGCACAAAGTGATGTTAATCATGCTAAAAAGAATGACCACCCATGAAATATCAAACTAATCAAAAGCACTTGGATGCACAAGCATGTCAAACTCACATGGGAAAAACCAGGTCCATGAGCTATGGAGCACACCAGACCGCCAAGCCCCTCCCTTGAGACCCTTAAAAGGAGGAGCACCCCAAGACTGGACACAGTGGCACGCTGACCCCATCATGCCTGCTCGCTTGTGATGAGCCTTATGCAGGAAAATCTCCATAGCAAGGAACCTGGGAATCTGCCCTCGGTCTTTAGCAGAGCGCGGGGCCTTCTGCCCTGAAGACCGTGCAGGCCCACTCCAAGCTGCCACCCAGCAGGCCGGACTGTGAGACGGCGTCTATTCGGACTTGGGCCTAGAACAAGCTCCTGCGCTCTGACGGCTCTGCGCCCGAGCTAGTTCTGGGGCCGGTCCCTTCTCTTACCTGACCACCTCCTTCCGAGCCCTGCGCCTTCCTAACCCGGTGCTAGCCTCTCGTGGCTGCACCTGTAACCGTGGCGTGTGCTGCGTGAATGCGTGTTAGACACCAGAAGCTGAGGCTGGAACGGAGGGACCTGCGCGTGCGGCGACCCTGGGCGAACCGCCGCCGCCAGAGCCTGAGCCGGCGACTCTGCTGCCACCCGCAGGTGCCTCCGCTGAGGAAGACGCGCGTGTGGGCTGTGGGTGACGCGGCTGGCTCCCCGGAGCCGCCCCGCGGAGGACCGGCCGGCGCCGCCGCCTACCTGCGCTCTTTCACCTCCGCGTCCCTCTCCAGCTCCAGTAGGTCCAGCTGCTTGGTCACGAAGCTCTCCACAGTGGCCGAGGCCATGGCCGTGCTGCTCCGGGCCCGCTGCCTCACAGGATCCGCGTTTCCGGCCGGGCTGTTGCGTCGACGCACAGGGTCCGCGCCGCTTCCACTTCCGCTTCCGGCGGAGCCGCGCGAAGATGGCGGCGGCCGCGGCGCTCACGGGCAGCTTCGGGCGGCTGGCTTTGGCCTGCGGCCGCAGCATACTTACACCCTCGCGGCCCGGGGCTGGTGAGGCCCGCGCGACCGGGTGCAGCGGGGGGGCGGCCCGGGAAGGCGATCGCCCCTCGGCTCCGAGTAGGCCCGGCGTGTCCCCTCCGTAGCAGAGCCGCGCAGGGCTCGAGAGCTGGTGGCTTGCCCCGGCGGCGCGGAGGGGACAGGCGCTGCCCGGCCCCGGCAGGCCGCGGGCGCACGGGGCGCCGCGGAGCCCGAGCGGGGGCGCCCGCGCGTCTCCCCAACATGGTGACAGTGCTCTCTTCTTCCCGCAGCCTCGCTCGGGCCCGCGGCGCGGAGACTCAGTTCGCAGAGCCCTTCGTTTCCACCAGGGTAATAGCAAAATGTGGGTCTCGTGACTCTCCTCCTTTCCTCAGCAGGACCGTCCTCACGTCAGAGCGTCCCACGTTTGAGTGTTCGAGAATATTTAAACCTGAACTTTTTTGGCAGAGTTTTTCTCGCGCCTTAGGTTCGGTCCTCAACTCAACAAAATAGTGCTCAGAACATTGAGCTCTGATAGCTGCAGTTTTTAAAAACGACAGTTGGCGGGATGCGTGGTGCACGCCTGTGATCTCAGCTGCTAGGGAGGCTACGGCAGAGGATCCTAAGTTTCAGGACAGCCTGGGCAACTTAATGAGACCCTGTCCCAAGATAAAAGGGATGGGGGTGGACTAGAGCACCCCCAGGTTTGCTTCCCAGTTGGGGACGTGGAGAAATGCATACATAAAGATATGCCTGTGTCCCCCAGTATTCTCAGCAGCAGAGATAGATGCTCTTTGGTTCTCTAAAGAAACTGAAAAACTGAAACTGAAAATAGGAAAAATTCCAAAGTGGCATTTTACTAGAAGGGTCCATCTCGAATGTGAAATGTCCTGGCTTTCTTTGCCAGCCCTCGTCTTCCTGTGTTGTTTTCTTTATGACTTTCTGTGCACTGTCACACCCAGTTGGGAAGATGAATATCACACAGGGCAGAGACTTTTAGAAACCCACTCCTACCAGTTCCTCAAGGTCATTACTCAGCCACACATGGTGATGTGGTGTTCCTGGTACCTCTTAAACCAAGCGGGGTGGTCCATTCATTTCAGATTTGTGTCAGGTTTCCCTGTGCCCTGTCCTGTTTCCCATGGAACGGAATGCTTAGAACTCCCATGTTACTAGTGACTGATTAGCCGCTGCTCATTGAAATACATCATAGCTCTCAGGGTATGTAGGAGATGCCCCTCAGTTTTTTCCCAAAGAGGTGACAGTCCTCAGGGCAGTGTTGCTGTTGCCCAAGACCCTCTTCCTTTCCATAGCAAGTTTACACACACACACGCCCACACAGCCATGCAACTCAGCACCCAGGCCTGTCCTGTGCCTATGAGAGGACAGCTCACCTTGACCTTGAGTGCAGCATCTCTGCTGGGTGCACTGAGGATGTGAGGCCTGAATCAGACTCATCCTTGTCCTTCCTGACACTTAGAACATGGCTGTTTCTTGGGGATTTCGAGCTGCCTTTCATGTGCATATCATACACATTTATGAAATGTTTTCACAGGTATGTTCCTAAAACGTCCCTGAGTTCACCACCATGGCCAGAAATTGTTCTTCCAGACCCAGTTGAGGAGACCAGACACCACACAGGTAAGTGTGGTTTTGACTTGCAGGGAGTCAAAATGAGGGGTGGCACTCAACACTGCTCTGCCCAGCAGTCAAGGTGCCACTGCCTCAGAGCAGGGTTTCACATCCCAGGTGCTCCAGGGCATAGCGTGGTGTAAATCCTTATGTCCATCTTTTTTGGCAGGAAACACCAAAATTTTAAATGCTCATTCATAGCCAAGCACAGTGGTGCATGCCTGTAATCCCAGTGACTCAGGAGACTGCGGCAGGAAAATTAAATTCAAGACCAGCTTGTGCAAATTTTTTTTTTTTTTTTTTTTTTTGCGCTGCTGGGGATCAAACCCAGGGTCTTGTGCTTGCAAGGCAAGCACTATACCAACTGAGCTATCTCCCCAACCCCAGCCTGTGCAACTTAACAAGACCCTGTCTCAAAATAAAAAGGGCTGGGAGTGTGGCTCAGTGGTGGAGCACTCCTAGGTTCAATCCCTGGTACCAAAAAAAAAAAAAAACCAGACACCCACCAAAATGTCCACTCATTTCGCACACAGCCCTGGAACAGCTGCTGTGTGGCAGGTCCTGGTACCTGCCCTTGGTCCCACACTGTCTCCATGGTTGGCGGACACTTGGGTTCAAGAGCAGCATTCTCCCCAGTCTGAAGAACAACACTGATGAACAGAAGTGCGACTAGAGAAGCACTCAGGGTGCGGGGAGTTGCAGCAGCCCAAAGCCCACATCAGGAGGGGACGCCATGGCTCCCACCGCTGCCACAAGGGAGCCAGAGCCTCAGTTTTCCAGAAAACTGGAAATCTACCTTCTTGAATAGAATTTTCTAGTATTTTAAAGTATGTTTGAGATATTGCACAAGATAGCCAAGCATGGTGGTGTGTGCCTGTAACCTCATGAGTGGACATTTTGGTGGGTGTCTGTTTTTTTTTTTGTGGGGGAGACTGAGGCAGGAGGATGGCAATTTGGAAGCCAGACTCAGCAACTCAGCAAGACCCGATCTCAAAAAAAGGCAGGGGATATAGCTCAGTGGCAGAACACTTGTCCAGCATGGGCGAGGCCCTGGGTCCCATCAACAGCTCCACAAGGAGAAACAAAGGTACCGTTCAAGATGAATACAGTCTTCCCCAGTGTCTGGGGCCTGGGCTCAGGACTGCCTGCAGGTCTCGGAATCCTCAGGTGCTCAAGGCCCTTGTCTGAAGTGGCAAAGGATTTGCTTGTAACCGGCTCCCATCCTCCTGTGTATTTAAGTCATTTCTAGATGACTGAAGATGTCTGATGTAATGTAAATGCATCTCAGTTGTTCTGTTATTTAGGGAATAATGAGAAGAGAAAAGGTCTATCACGTGTTCAGTACAGATGCAGCTTTTTCCCTGAATTACTGCAATCTGAGGTTGATTGAATCCATGGATGTGAAGGACTGACTGAATTCTGCCCTCACAGCCAGGCACAGCTTCTGGCTTACCTGTCTCCAAGACAGGAACTGTCTCATCCATCCTGTGTGCCCAGCCATAGGCCACACAGAGTCACTGTTCAGAGCAGACTGCGGGGTCTAGGGCACTGTGACCCGAGTCCAAGTCAAGGCTGTGAAGACGACAGAAGGAGTCAAGCAGGGGAGGCATGGGTGGAGTCCGCCTGCCCCGGGATGTGATTCTGGGTGTTCCTTGTTGGAAAAGGCCCGTCCTTCCCCTCTTGGGGTTTGCCACTCCTTGCCCACTGCTCCTTAAGGAACAGGAGTGAAAAGATGAGGGCTCCTCCCACCCGGAGCTGCAGCCATAGAGGTGGGTGTGCTGAGTGCTCAGGCCAGAGAACCACAGGAGGCAGTTTGGTCCTGCCGTGGTGTCTGGGGGCATCACCATCTCTCAGCCCCACATACCAAAGTGCCAGTGCTCCTGGGAGCCGCTGGGCCCCTGCCTAGCGCCTGTGCCTACAGGTGAACAAGACAGGATCAGGCCACCTGCAAGGAGCTCCCCTCACCAGGTGCTGGCGGGATACCAGGTGCTCCGCATTACCCTGCAGTGGGACCAGGTGAGGGTGGGGCCAGCTGGGCCTTTCCCGTTGGGGTGACTGCCACCCTCTTCCCCAGACATCGTGAGGAAGGTGAACGAGCTGATCGCTACCAACCAATACGGCCGTCTCTTTGCTGTGGTGCACTTTGCCAGCCACCAGTGGAAGGTGACTTCCGAAGACCTAATTTTAATTCATAATGAATTAGACGTCAAGTGTGGGGAGAGGATTCGATTGGAGAAGGTAAGGCTGTCAAATTTGTATATTCAGGAACTTGCCACCAAATACGCAGTTCCTCCTGCGGGTTTCTCACTGAGGAGTTCATCCGTTCTGAGCAGGCCAGTGAGGCCACAGTGCAGGGTGCCCGGGGCAGGGGACAGGGAGGGAGGGCAGTGCCTGGCGGTCTCAAGAATGGATCTCCACAGCTGCTCGGCCTCTGGTGAAGTACAGGCTCCGTGGAGGTGGGGTGGAATGCTGTCTGGCATCAGCTTTGGCTGCTGGGGTGGTTCCAAGTCTTTGCCTGGGTGCCATGCGCCTTACCACTACTCAGGACAGCTGGTCCACCAAGGTGGCTGAGCGCCTCTAGCCTTAGTTGTAATTTGGCTTGCTGTGTTTGGGGCATTTGCTTGGTTGTTGCCTTCTCTGCTTATAAAAGTATAATGGCTGCATTCGGGTTCTGTCTGGGTTGTCTGCAGTACGGGCGAGTGACTCAGGGCCTCACATGCTAGACAAGTGCTCTGCCACTGAGCTGCATCCCAGCCCTTTGTATTTTTAATTTTGAGACAGGGTCTCACTAAATTGCCAGGCTGCCCTTGAGCTTGGGATTTTCCTGCCTCACCCTCCCAAGTTGCCAGTATCACAGGCGTGTGCCAGCACACTCATCTCTGACTTACAATACCTAGTACGACGGAAACGTGTGTAAGTAGCCATTCTGTTGTATTGTTTAGGGAATAATGACAAGAAAAAAATCAAGAATTCAATATAGACACAATTATTTTTCCAGATATTTCAATCCACAGTTGACTGGATTTGCCTCTGCTGATGGACCCAAGTATGCTTTGCTTTACTTTGGAATATTTCATATTAACCAAAAAATGGTGGAAAGCGCCACCTAATGCAGATTGTTTTGTACGGCTTAGGAAATCCAGCAGCAAGAAATACTTCATGCTTAAATTAGTTCAAAACATATCTTTGTTGTCATGATACATCGCTCATTGGTGTTCTCAGAACACATTCTGTCTTTCCACTTTCGACATCGCACACCTGGGCCTTCCTGACCAGCGAGGTCTTCCAGCCTCCGGGGACGACGCCTCTGGTCTTGGAATGCAGAGGTGCTCTCCCCGCAGCCCCCACGTGGCCATCCCTGCATAGAACGTGGCTGCCTGTGTGCAGCTTTGCCGTGCAGAAAGCACGGCTGGCCTGTCTTGGCATGTTAGCGGCGCTAAACTGCCCCGCAGACGCTGTGGCACGGTCGTTTGCTTTGTAAGGGGCCCGGGGTGCAGCCGTGGCAGACCCCTGGACTCGAACACGGGAAACCAACGTCAGAGTTGAGGTGAAGTTCAGATGAGGGCGCAGCAGTTGTCTGGGGACCTGACGGTTGCATCAGATGGTCAGCCTTCCTGCATGCGCTTCCAAGGGCCCAGCATCTCCTGGGCAGCCCCACCTGGCTGTCCAGCCCACACTGCTTAACGCTTCGCATCACTAGCAGCGATTCCAGGTAGCCAGTGCTCCCCGCCTTCTGCAGGGCCTTCAGGTCAGCTCCTGTTCTGGTGACAGTGACAAGCCAGTGGCTGATGCTCCTGCTTATCTCTTTCAGGTCCTGCTGGTTGGAGCGGACAACTTCACGCTTGTTGGCAAGCCACTCCTTGGGTAATGCGACGCTGAACCCCAGGGCTGGGGTGCGGGCAGGATGGGTGGAGTGGCCTGTGTGCCCACTCGCTGTCATCGCTGAACACAGCATGCTTCGTCACTGTCTGGTGTTCCATGTCTCATGAGGGGACATCCAGCCCAGTCTGCTGGCCCATTCGTCACAGCACCTAGGCCTGCAGATCTGTTGGAAGCCAAGTGTGGGACAACCTGTAGCAGCTCTGGCTGCTTGCTCGGTGGAGGGAGGAGGATCAGGTTCGAGGCCAGCCTCAAGACCCAGCAGAAGACAGAGCAGGGGCTGGGGACAGGGCTCAGAGGCAGAGCCCTTGCCTGGCACCCACGAGGTCCTAGGCATGATCCCAGCACCACAAACAAAGTAATAATAACAAAGTAAAATGAGAATGAGAGTGACACACTGCACAGAATGTTCGGTTTGTGCCTTTAGTTTCTAGGTGTTTCGGGCATGTTGCTTTTTCTTTTTTTTAATTATTTTTTTTTTAAGCTTTTAATTGTTTACAGAGTGCATTTTGATTCATTGTACACAAATGGGGCACATCATTTCGTTTCTATGGTTGTGCACAATGTCGATCCACACCATTGGTGTGATCACACATGTACACAGGGCGGTGATGTCTGTCTCCGTTCACCATTTTTCATACCCCCTCCCTCTCATTTTCTTCTATGTATTCTAAAGTTCCCCCATTATTCTCGTTCCCCACCCCCACCCCCATTATATATCATCCTCCACTTATCAGGGAAAACATTCTGCCTTTGGTTTTTTGGGCTTGGCTTATTTCACTTAGCATGATATTCTCCAATTCCATCCATTTATTTGCAAATGCCATAATATTATTATTCTTTATGGCTGAATATTTTTTTTAACTTTTATTTTAGCTGTTGGTGGACCCAAATACCTTTATTTATTTTTATGTGGCACCTCACACATGCTAGGCAAGCACTCTTCCACTGAGCCACAACCTCAGCGGGCATATTGCTTTTATAATCAGGAAAGAAGATAAAGTTTTGTTTTAGGAATTTGACTATAAAGTGTTAATAAAATTTTTTAAATAATCAGAAAAGCACATGGGGACTGGGCTTTGGCTCAGTGGTAGAGCCCTTGGCTGCACAGGGGAGGCACTGGATTTGATTCTCAGTACTGCGTATAAATAAATAAATAAAGGTCTATCAACAAATAAAAAATATTTTTAAAAGAATTTTTTTTCCAGAAAGACACTTGGTTGTTTACTTTGCTTCTAGAAAAGACCTTGTTCGAATCGAAGCCACTGTCATTGAGAAGACAGAATCATGGCCCAAAATCAACATGAAATTCAAGAAAAGGAAAAACTTCAGGAAGAAAAGAAGTAAGTGAGGGGGTGTGGCCTGCACCCCACCCCACCCAGCCCCGCCGTGGTCCTGGTCGTCCCAGGCTGCCCTGGAGAGGCCCCGCCTGCCCCGGCCAGGGTGCACAGCTGAGCCCCGGGAGAGCATGGGCCGGCCTCGGCTTGGCAGTCACAGCAGCCACTGAGGTGTCACCTCCCCTGACCGACGCAACCCTAAGACCCCACTCGACGAGAGGGACACCAGTGGCATCTGGGGTCATGTGGAACACTGGAGGCAGGACCACATCCCCCATGGAGAGCAGCTGGAGTTGGCCCCTCGGTGGGGCATCCTCCCACCTGCAGGGAGCCCACGGGCGCGTCTCCGGCTGTGGCAGGACAGCGCCATCCCAGGAGCCTCAGCGGGGACAGACCTTGGCACTGTCTGCACACGCTGAGTGCAGAGTACAAGACGTCCCGAGGGAGCAGAGTGAACCCAGGGTCCGCACTGTGGCGGCCCCTGCAGGAGGCCGGGGAGCAGGCAGTGAGGGAGTCGGTGGGCCGGTGCCGCTGGTAGGCAGCTGGTCAGGGCGCGGGCCAGCTTCAAGTGAGCTAGTCAGGCGGTGTTTACTGTACCAGTCCTAGCTTCAAGCCGGAGCGTGCCCGTGCGCCGCCGTGGAACCCAGCCTGTGCCTGCCGACGCGCCCCAGCCCCTCCTCCAGTCCTTTCACAGACCTGCTCGGGGCAGCCGAGCGCAGCACCCTCTGAAGGGGGTTCCAGAGAAGGGCCGGCAGGGGTGTGAGGTGTCCACATGGCACGGAGGCTTCGCGGGAGAAGGGAAGTACTTCCGAAGGCTGGAGTGGGGAGAAGGGGCAGGGAGGCCCTGCAGCTGCCTGGGGAGAGGCCCAGGGCAGTGGCCACCAGAGGGTGCTCAGAGAAGGGCAAGGCCCCGGCCCTGGATGCCCATGGGGCAGAGCTGTCAGGGTGGCTTTGGCACAGGTTGGGGGAAGTGTTGAAGCAGAGCAGCTGTGGACAGCCAAGGGGACAGCAGCAGGCGTCCTGCAGGGACAGGAGCTTAGCCACAGGGAAGGCGAGTTGCCACCAGAGGCTGTGGTGGTGAGGTGCAGGCAGGGTGGAGGCCCCGTGTGACCTCATAGGGCACCACCTTGCCCCATGGTCAGTGGGAAGTCACCCAGGGTGGCAGTCAGGCTGGAGGAAGTGGGTGGCCAGGGGTCAGGACTGTGCCAGGCTCCTGCTGAGGGCGAGCCAGAGGGCTCCCAGCAACAGAGCTGGTTTCCCTGCACCTGGCATCGTCCCCGAGCAGTGGATAGCACCACAGGGCTTGGGATGGCCAGAGTCCTGGCTCTAAACGGTGTCACTCGCAGCTCTGTTGGGACAGTGGTTGCTGCTCAGCTGCCAGCAGCAGGGTGTAATCGCATGTCCTCATGGCAGAAGCCTTTTCTGTCCCTCTGACGCTCCCAGGTGGCCACAGAGTTAGCATCTTTTCCCTCATGGGCCAGAGCCACAGTGGACATGGGGCAGGAGTGGACACTCTGCCCTGAGGCCTCGGCCTTCCAGCTCCACTCCTGCTGACACAGCCATGGGGCAGCCAGCAGGGCTGGGCACAGCTGAGGCCTGCTCCAGGAGGGCAAGCCAGGACAGAGCCCCACGGAGGGGCAGCAACGCTGGGCGTGCCGGAGGCCTGTGCCATAGCTTATTCGTGGTGGACAGCCTGGTCGAGCTGTGACGGTGTCTTCCGTCTCTTCCAGTCATTGTGGTCCCGCAGACTGTCCTCCGGATCAACACCATTGAGATCGCTCCGTGTTTGCTGTGATTGCCAAGCCAGCGTTGAGCCAAGTACCAAGATAAACTCCCGGCCAACGGGTGGCACGTGCCTGTCGTCCCAGCGACTTAGAAGGCTGAGGCAGGAGGATCCAGGTTCAAGGCCAGCCTGGGCAACTTACCAAGACACCGTCTCAACATAGAAAGAACTGGGAATGCAGCTCAGTGGGGGAGCACCTGGAACCCAGTACTGCAACAAATAAAATGGAAACAAACTTGTTTCTGAGGAGACCAGGCGTCTGCTGTGGCGCGCAAGGCCGGGCGTGCCTGGAAGGGGAGGTCTGAACTCGCGTGCGTCTCCCTGAGCCGGAGGGAGCCCGGAGCTCGCGCCTGTGTGGAGGGAGGCGAGTTCCCAGCAGCCCCGCACCCACCGAGGTGGGCCTGGGGACACGCCGAGATGACGCCGAGGGCAGGGGCGCAACCAGGGTGGGGGGACATCAGACACCCTTCCTGGCTGTTGGCCGCTGAGCCCCACTGAGCCCCTCCTCAGCTCCTTTTGCCTCCTGTGGTCCAGCAGGAGGCGCCACCAGGCAGCGGGAGACACTGCATGCAGCATGATGGCGGCCAGGAGGGCAGGGCAGGCCGAGGCCCCGGGGTGCAGGGGGACAGCCCCTTCTGGGGACAGGAGGCGTTCTGGACTTGACCCTGACAGCTGCAGGCTAGCTGGGAAGTCTCGGGGCTGCCCAGGTTCCCTGCTGCGAGGGTCAGACAAGCGACTGGGGGGACCTGCTGGCAAGCTAGTCCAGGCAAGAAGGGAGGAGGCGGTGAGCCCGGAGGGGGGCGTGGGGGATAGGGGGGCTCCCGGTGACCCCAGGCCGTCCTCCAGCAGAGAAGCCAGGCCTTTTAGTGGCACAGGAGAACCTGTGATCCAGCTGGCACTGGTTTCCCTCCACGTTTCCCAAGCGCCCCAAGAAGTCACCCTGAGCTCTGGACATGAGCAAACAGGCCAGCCTTCCCGCGAGGACCTGTGCCCGGGCACCTGCAGGTCACTGCCCTGCTCATTCTGCTGCGCCCCGTGTGAGCAGCAGGGGCAGTAGTCCTGAGGCCCAGCTCCTCTCTCCTGGGGAGCCTGCCGCTCCCACTGACCGTGGTGACACGGGCTGACCAGGGCAGCTCACCTGGTGGAATGGGCCCCCTCCAACCAGCCACTTCTGGAAGTTGCAGTAAGCTCCCGAGGCCGTGGCGCATGCTGCCGGCCCAGCGCCTGTCTCTGCTGTCCTTGCTCCTCCAGACCGCACACCTTCCCTTGCCGGGCCCACGGACCCCGGCTTCTGCCACCAAGCGCCCAGCCGTGGCAGAGGGATGAGGGGAGAGCAGGAAAGGGAACTGCGGATGCAGAGCCGCCCGGCAGCTAAGCACCCAGATGGCCGCTCCTCAGAACCAGCCACATTCCCACCTGCCAATGGGAGTGATTCTGGAACCTTCCACAGAGTGCTTTGAGGGCTGTCTGAGCAAAAGCAGCGCTTGGGGCTTGGCAATGGCAGCTGTCATGCTACCGCGGAAAGGCGCTGAGGGCCCAGCAGCCCTGCCACTGGGGGTTTGAATCTCCCATCCTCGCTCGCCAACCTTTGTCCAGATGGGCCACACTGGTTGCAGGGGTCAGCTGTGGCCACCCTCACCCTGTCCCCTTTGGTCCCTGAGGGGGCAGGAATGTGGCTGCCTGCCCATGTCACCTGTGCCAGTTTGTGACCCTGGTACGTTTGAGCCTGTGACCTTGGGTAAGCCACACAAAGACCCCAAGTATAACACAGAATACCAGCACGACCTTAGTCATTAATAATTAGTCTTATTAGTTTCAGGGTGGTCTTAATGAGATGAGGAAGATCCAGCAGCTATTGATCGGGTCTCTAGCAAGGATGGGCTCCCTGGACCATCCTCCTGAGCAGAGGAGCAGACACTCTGGCCAGTGGCAGTCGGCAGAGCTGAGGTGGTGTCCGATGTTCCAGCAAGGTGCCATCTGCTTCTCTTCTCCATTTCCTCCTACCATCAGCTGCAGACAGAGGCCCTCCTTCGGGGCCCCAGGCAACTGGTCATAAAGGTCAAGACTAGCAGTACCTCTATCAGATGTCTCTGGAAATGACCTCGGAAAAACAAAGGTCACTCCATCAAGGCATCACTGTAAAATGAAGTCGGATTGTTCAGGGGTGCCACGCACCCCGTGGGAGACAGTGGCAGGTGCTGCCCAGGGCCTGGGAGCGAGTGGGCCCCAGCACCATGGGGACCTCTCCTCCGTTTCCTGGGGCTCCTGGCACTGTGAACTGAGAACGTCCTTTAGGTTCAGCCGGGACAGCAAACATGCTGCTCCTCCAGACCCCTGCCCAGCAGCCTAGTGAGGGACTTGGTGGCCTACCCAGGGAGAGACTGCACCGAGGGAGGCCCGGCAGCTCACCTCTGGCTGCACTTGGGAGCCCTCTGCGTGTCCTCTGTGAACCACGCTCCTGCCGCAGCAAGTCCACCCATTCCCAGGGCTCACAAGCCCATCAGGTTAGGCAACGTGGCTGATGTTCTCCTTCCAGGGTTCCTGGCAAAGCTCCGGGTGCCCTGGGGATTTCCTGAGCGCCTGGGGTGACTGTCATTCATCATGAGCCCCTGGTCACACCTGAGTCTGTGCTGGTCAGGTGACTTTGAGGGGGCACCCAGGCTCAGCATGGGGCTCCTCAGCAGAAAATCCAGCATTGCCCTGGCTGCCCACCCCCGGGAGGGAGGAGGCTACAGCGTAAGCTCCGCTGAGTTCTATGGAAACTCTCCAAGGGGAGTTTGGAGGAGCTCCCGGGCTCAGCTCCTGGAGGGGCAAGACCAGGGAAGTCCTGGCCCCTCACGTCCAGCCCTGCGCCCCTCGTCCTTGGCTGCTCCTGAACTGTGTGCTCGTAACAAACAGCGGACAGCAGTGGAGTCCACCCTGAGTTCTGTGAGCCGCTGAGCAGACCAGCCAACCTTAGGAGGGGCTGAGGGACCTCGCCTTCCAGCCAGCCACTGGAAGGCGCTGAGGACGGGCTGGGATTGGCCCCTGCGGGGGTCAGGCTTGTGGAACTGTGTCCCCCCCGCCCCCACGGCCAAGTCCCTAGGAAGTGATTTAGCTGTAGGATGGGTTCTTGGGTGGCTCAGTGGGGACACCCACGTGTTGGTGTCAGAAGCATCCTGTGAAGGAACAGTGATCTCTCAGGCTTTCTGGAGCACCCCTGGCTGTGGGAAACATGGCCCGGAGGCAGGACGAAAGAGCACGCCAGGAACCTGGTTCCTGGGCAGCCACTTGGTCACCCGGGCGTAGCACCGTCCGTGAGGTCACTTCCAAAGGTGAAAGTTGCCATGGAATCTAGAGGTGACCCAACTCCCGGGGAGGTGACTCACCGGGTACATAAAGAAATGCAAGGGCTGGGGTGTAGCTCAGTTGGTAGTGTCTGCCTCACAAGCACAAGGCCCTGGGTTCAATCCCCAGCACCAGGGAGAAAAAGATAACAGGAAATGCAGACTGGTCAGAAAGCAGCGCACCCTCAGCCCCGCAGTCACTCTTCCAGGGAAAACTGAAGCAAAGGTAAAGGAGCACCCGGGCAGGTCGAGGCTGGACCACACCCCGAGGCCAGGGAGTCCATGCACACGCGCTGGCCTTGGAGCACCGCCCCCACCCCCCGGGAGAGATTAGGACAGCAGAGGTGCACCAGGACTTCTAGTCGCCAAGGTCCCCTGCGCGAGGGCCAGGAAGAAGCGCTGGCACCAGAGGGCAGGGTATGAGGGGCCCTCGCCATTGGCCGAGGTGCGTGTGGCTCTGCAGAGCCTCGGTGAGGACACTGTGGCCGAGCAAGAGGCGGCTGGAGCGCCGGCTGGGGGAGGCCTGGGCTCCACCCCAGCACCCCCGAACGAGGAAACGAATAAACGGGTCACGAAGGAGACTAACTGAGGGACAGCGTCTGGGGACGATGCTGCCCAGAGGAAGAGCGTGTGTGGGTGGAGGCAGGAGCGGTGGCCGCACATGACGCGGCACGGAGGAGGTTCCAGGGCCCAGCCAGCCTGGGGCGCCAGACAGAGGCCACCATGGGTCTGTTCACCCTGTCAGGCAGGACTGTCCCCTTCCCTATCAATGCCAAGTGGCTGCCGAGGCAGGCCGTGTGGGGCCAGCTCTACGATGCCCCAGGGTCCCCAGCAGAATAAGCCATTTCCGGCCCACGGCGAAGGCGCTGGCCGGGGCCCTCGCACAGGCCCCACGTGGCGCCACGGCTGCAGAATAGAGCTGCTTCCACCCGGAAGCTGTTGAATGTGCCTCTGCTTCCCCCGACCGCGGTGAAACCCAATACAGGAGAGCGGGGACAGGCAAAGGGGGCGTGGCAGGTCAAAGGGCAGGGTGGCCAAGGCAGGATCCAAGCTCCAGGCCAGCCTCAGTGAGGTGGGGAGACCCTGCCTCAAAATAAAGAACTTTAAAGGGGGTATGCCTGGGGGCCCAGCTCCACTCCCAGCACAGGAAAATGAAAGACGTGGGTGAATAAAGCAGAGACGGACAAGATCAAATCAGACGCTGCACCAAATGGTTACGAGCACAGGGACGGCCACCTGAGTGTGGCCCGGGGACCATGGTCTTTTGCTCTGTTTTGTGATGCTGGGTTTGCTGGGGATGGGGTGGCTGAGCTGCACCTGCACCGCTGGATCCCTTACGACAAAGTAGCAAAGCAGCCCTCCTCTGTCTGTCCGGGGAGGGTCGGGGCAGCTGGAGGCCCCAGGGGTGTTTCTCGGCCGGGTTGGGCCCCTCAGTCAGTGGCCTCCCAGCTGCCAGGCTCCCCACCACTGCCGTGTTGAAAGGCAGTGAAGACCGTCACCCCGGGCCCCAAACCTGATTCACCGGGCAGCGTGGGAGCCAGCCCTGAGCGGGTGCTGTGTTCCAGGTCATCGTAATGTGGTGCTGGGACGGGGAAGGCCAGCTGCAGAGCCAGCCTCTCCGCTGACGGTCAGGGGTGCTTCCTGGGACTGAAGGTTTTGAATAAGTGAGGAAGCGGAGGTTTCCTTGAAAGCGGTCTCTACCCGCCTCGCGGCTTTCTCCCCGTGACCCCGAGCAGATTCTCGCCGCATGCCTCCATTTCCTTATCTGCAAGGTGGGTATACAAATGGTACCCCCCTTGCCTCGAGTGGGGGGTGTGCAGGGCCCGACCTGGCCAGCACTGTCATTGTCATCCTGATAGTGATTCTCAAAGCAGAGGCTTTGCAGCACGCCGATGGCTTCTTGCCTTCCAGGAAACGCTCTTTCAAAGATGAGCAGTGAACACCAATGGAAAGGGACAGAGATGTGCCGTTCCTGCTCTTAACAGCAGACTCGATGTAATGTCAACCCGTGCCTCTAAATGAGAACTAGCATTTCACAGCTTTCCAATATCTGACGGAACTGAAGAGAACATATTCTCCTGGCGGGCGAGCCCATACTCCCTCCCTCTGCGCACAGGCTCCCCGCCGGCTGAGGCGTGGAGCCCTCCCTGATCCCATGAAATTACCCCACCCTCTGCCCTCTCCCCGTGAGTCCGCATGTTCTGTCTGCTCCTCCCCAATTACTTTTTTTTCAGTACTGAGGATTGAACCCAGAGACACACAACCACTGAGCCACATCCCCAGCCCTGTTTTTATTTTCAGACAGGGTCTCACTGAGTCGCGAGGGCTTCTCTAAGTTGCTGCGGCTGGCTTTGAAGTTGCAACCCTCTTGCCTTAAGACTCTGGAGTCACTGAGGTTACAGGTGTGTGCCACGGCGTCCAGCTCAAGTTATTATATTTTTACTGTTACTATATACCTTAGTCCACTTTCTGTTGCTCTAACTGAATAACACAGACCAGGTGATTTACAAGGAAAAGAAACTTCTGGAGGCTGGAAAGTCCCAGGTCAAGGGGCTGCGTCTGGTGAGGGCGTTCATGCTGGTGACTCTGCAGAGCCTCCCGGTGATGCAGGTATCATGTGGCAACACAGACCAAGGTCGTGGCTCAGATCTCTCTTCCTCTTCTTATAAAACCACTAATGACACTCGGGGACCCCACCCTCATGATCCTCTAGGTCCAATTACCTATGGCCCCGCCCCCAAACCATTAACATGTGACCTGGGAATTAAATTTCAACTTGGGTTCTGGGTGGATAAACACCCAGATCAGAAACAGCATTGGAGGCGCTCAGCATTAGGGGTGTCATCCATGTACTGCTCACCACGCCGAGGGCTTCCTGGGCTCTCCTGGACCCCGCGCCACAGTTTGGCAGCCGAGCAGGCTTGGAGCCCCGGCTCACTCCCTACTGCACGTGTGACGCAGAGCAAATGCTCTCGCCTCCGGCTTCAGCTTCCTCCTGGGGCAACAACAGCAGGGCCCCCATCGAGTGCCCTGTGGCGTCTGCTAGTAGCCTCATCACCCAGAAAGGGCACAGTGACCTGTCCCTGGGCACTCTTTTTTTTTTTTTTTTTTAAATACTTTTAGTTGTTGATGGACCTTTATTTTATTCATTTACTTATATGTGGTGCTGAGAATCGAACCTAGTGCCTCACACATGCTAGGCAAGCACTCTGCCACTGAGCCACAACCCCAGCACCCCGGGCATTCTTGATGCTTCTCCAATACCTGGATCTACTTGTCTGCCGGTCACCTTGGTAAAAATCTCCTCCTCCTGGCCTGCAGGAGCCTCCGTCTTTAAATGAACGATATATTATAATTATTCAGGTAGAGTAAGGGCAACAGAACCAGGTGCCTGGTGGACAAATTAATAAACAGGTAATTACAGAGAGTGCTGAGGACAGACACAGCAGAAACCGGTGGAGAGGGACACAGAGCCAGTCCCTGAAGGCCAGCAGGCAGCGCCCTGCTGCAGAAGTGACGGGCAGTGATGCCTGGCGTGTGGCAAACTGGGAGCAAAGTTCCCAGCCAGGGGAAATAAAAGGCACAGGTTCTCACAGCTTCGAGCAGCAGGAAAGAGCTCAGCGCATGATAGGAACTGTGCTGAGTGGAGGGAAGGACAGGTGACACAGTGGCCAAAGAGTGGCCGCCACGCAAACCACTCCAAGTCAGGTCAGCTTGATGGAATAGACTCTCCCTGGGGTCAGGAAACTCAGGCCACGCTTCTTGACACGCCTGGGCTGACCCCTCTGTTTAGGGCAGCACCTGAATAACTCGGAACCCACGTAAAACAAGGTGAAACCTGGGGCTGGCGTCCCCAGCGGAGCCCAGCCAGGGTGTCAGGCAGCATCCGGAGGCTCCAGCTCCCGCTGAAGCTCAGGCCTAGAATGTAGCACAGGACCCTGGGCACAAGCAGAGTGGAGCGCGCCTTGCTCCCAGCCTGCATGTTGTCCACACAGGAGCCTCAGACTTCTCACTGAGTCTCTGGATGCTGCTCACAGCCACCCAGGTGGAAAGCCACAACACAGGTCCCGGACTGTGCCTGGCGGGCATGCTGAGCTTCTCTTTCTGCTGGCCTCAGAGCCCAGGCGCTGCCCCTCACCCCCGGAGCCACGTCCAGGGCCTCCGGTTAACCAGGTCTGGGCCTCAGGAGGGCATGTCACAGCCCCCCACCTGAGCACCCAGAGTGGACAGAACCCTGGTGCACCAGGGCTACACAGCCAAGGAAGTCACCAACCGGACATCCTGACAAAGGGTGATGGGCTCTGTGGCCCACACCTGTGATCCCAGCAACCGGGGAGGCTGAGGCAGGAGGATCAAAAGTTCAGAGCCAGCCTGGGCAACTTAGTGAGACCCTGTCTCAAAATAAAAACAAAAGAGACAGGGGATGTGACTCAGTGGTAGAGGGTCTCTAGGTTCAATCCCAGTGCCCCACCCCAAGGGAGGGACAGAGGGTGGGTGTTACGGCTGATTTGCTTCCCTTGGTTCGGAGTTGGAGCGTTAATCCCCAGCACCTCAGAATGTGACTTGGTCACTGCAAACACGATTAGCTCAAATGAGGTCGCGGTGGGGTGGGGCCCTGTAATCCAGTGGCCTTCTCAAAGCAGGGATTTGGACCCAGAGACACACAGCAGGGAGAGTCTGGGATCTGCCAGAGAGGCCTGGGGCAGGTCCTTCCCAGGGCCTCCGCAGGGGCAGAGCCCTGGCCACCCTCTCGCTCCTGGGCTCCTGGCCTCCAGTGCTCCAGCCACTGTTTAAACCAGACAGCAACCCAGGAAACCAAGAGGGAGGTGTGAGGCGCGGGGTGACCCCCAGGCCCAGTCACCAGCCCGGCTAGCTTGTGGGCACCACGCAGGTGCAGTCTGCTTTCCTGGAGACCTGCTCCCCCTTGCCCTGGTGGCCTGCCCTAGCTCAGGGCCGCCTCAGGCAAGCCTGCACAGGAAGGGCAGGCCCGACGCAGCCCGCGGCTCTCCTGCCAGCCTGCACAGCCGGAGCTTTGTCCCAACTTGGGCACTGGTTCCAAGAAGAAACTTGCACCAGAGGACAAACCTAAATGCTCTCGTCAAACACCCTGAGGGCAGCAAAGAGCAACTAAGAAATGACTACCACTGGGCGAGATCCCGCACGCCTGTCATCCCAGCTACTCAGGAGGCTGAGGTAGGAGGACGGCAAGTTCCAGGCCAGCCTCAGCAACTTAGTGAGGCCCTGTCTCAAAATAAAAAGGGGCTGGGGGCATGGCTCAGTGTTCCAGTGCCCCCGGGTTCAACCCCTGGCACCCAAAACACACTTACATTTTTTAAAATAAGCAACTGTGATTATTGTTACTGGTTCCTGTCCCAGTAGCTTTGGTGACTTCTGACCCCTCGCCTGTGAAAACCATCAACACCGGGTGGGTCAGCGGAGCCGGGAGCCTCTGGTATGGAGCAGGTACGTTTTGACCTCATCCTAATCACACTCTTTGGTGAAGGGACGTCACTCTTCAGATGTCGGGAGGCCTAGGGTAGCTCAGGAGATCAACAGGACCCTCAGCAGTTCTTTCTGCAGCCCTCCTCCCTCCCAAGCTGGCCACCCCGCCAGGACGCCCCCAGCCTCCCAGTAACATGACTGACCCTCCCTCCCTGCGTGTCCTTGAGCCCACGGTGCTGAGCTCAGCCTGTGTGTCCCTCCGCAGCACCACCTTGCTCCATCCCCATCTCCTCGGCCACACAGGGCCAGTGTGTCCCTCGTCACTGCGTAATCATGCAGGCCAGTGGCCCTGCCTGAGCCTGCCCTGCATGCCTGACGCGGCAGGGACCACACACACCCAGGATCCCCGGGGTCTTTCCGTTCTGGGGAGGCCGAGCTCCTGGAAACAAGGATGAACCCCCAGCTTCTGGGTCCTGCACAGAGCTTGGCCCAAGGCCCCGCTCCAGACGTGAAAGGAACGCGGCCAGTCCCTGACCTGGGCCAGGGAGCACAGCTGCGAGGCTGGGAGTGCTCCCCAGGCTCCGCCCCAGCCCTGCTGCCTCTGCCCCATGGCCTAGGACAGAGCCCTGACCCCTCCGCCCCCTCTCATCTGCAAAGTGAGCATCACAAGAGCAGACAAAGCCCTTAGAACCGCAGGAGAAGAAACGAGCTACTGCAACAGCGTGAAGCGCAGGAGACAAAGGGAAGAGCCAACGGACCGTGAGGTGATGAGGGGCATCGCGCGCGCCGGTGTTTCCCACAAGTGACGCTCATGAGAAACATTTAATAACACGAGGGACCACGTTCCCCAGCAGGGGTCCCAGCTCTGTCCCTGTGTCCCAGCAGAGGCGGAGCCCGTGGCTGGAACAGGCTGCTCTGAAAACAGTGTCCGGCACAGAGAGGCGACCATGCTGCATAATTTTATCATCACTCACAGGCAGAGGATACTTGGAACTGAGGCCAGCTGGGGAGCGGGTGGCGTGGAGCTGTTGCCACGGACAGGTGTCACCTGCACAAGCAAATAAATGAGACGCGCAAAAATATTCATTTTCAAATTCTAACTTGGCACATAGTCTCAGATGCCAACTCCTGGGGTCTCTGCAGAGGGGTGTGGACTTTGCAGGCGAAGGATATGCAGGGAAGAAGAGGGGACAGAAACAGCCCCAAAGAGCTCAGTGACTCTGGACGGACGGGGGTGTTCCTGGGGACACCAGGCAGGATGCTTTCAGAGGGCAGAAGGAAGAAGCCAGGGAAATCTACCCCAGGGAGTGACCATGACGGAATGAGCAGAGGTGTGCACCTGATGCTCAGAATGTGCCCCCAGCAGGAGACTCACTAAATACATTATAGCATAGCTATAATGTGGACTGGAGTATTATGCAACTGGTAAAAAGGACCAGGAGACTGTAGACAACACAGGAGGCTCCCTGGAACTCCCCACTCCATGCATGGCCATGCATCCTCCTGGAGTCCCAGTGCAGGGCAGTGAGCACTCTGGACAGCTCTCAGTCCTGATGCTCTTGAGGTGCAGGGTGAATCCTGGAACATTCTGTCCACAAGTGACCAGAACAAGCCTTGTGCGTCTGTGTCTCCCAGAGGTTCCCCTGGGGCTGGGTCTTCACTGCCAGCATTGGTGACCTGTTCAACAGTTACCCAGTCCTACTGTCCTCTCCTTGCTGTCTCACTTCCCCGCCTTCCACCCACAGATTTGGGGTCCTCTCCTACATCCAGAACTTTCCCTGAGATCCTTGTCTTGTGTTTGGTTTGGGGGAACTCAATTTGGAACCGGCTGTATTGACACTCAGCCCTGACGGCCTCCTAAGAGAAACCAGAAGTGACAGAGCAGCACGTATCGGTATATGTGTGGCTGCTGAAACACACACTCCATTTACAGGCATTCCCCAGCCTAGGATGGTTCTACTAGGACATTTCGGCTTCACAATGGTGTGACACAACTTGATTTTTAGAAACTGTGCTTTGAATTTTGGGGGGTGGGGAGTACCAGGGATCAAACCAGAGGCACTTAACCACTGAGTCACATCCATAGTTCTTTTTATTTATTTATTTTTTATTTTGAGACAGAATCTCACTAAATTGCTTAGAACCTTGCTAAGTTGCTGAGCCTGGCCTTGAACTTGTAATCCTTCTGTTTTAGCCTCCTAAATCGCTGGGATTACAGGCTTATGTCTGGGTGCCCACTATGTGCTTTGAATTTTGAATTTTGATCTTTCCTGGGCTCTTGATACTTTCTCCTATGTAGGCTAATGTACTTGTGCTGAGCACAGTTAACCAATTTTATCCCATGGTCCCAGATGTGGAATACCTACAACACCTTAAATGAACAACAAATGTATCACTTACAGTAACTAATATTTGGATATCTATTACATACACAGGAGTGAAAACTTGAGAGTTAATGGGTTAGGTATGTAAGTCTGAGCCATGATATTCAGTAGGTCAGGGGAATTAAATACATTTCTGAGGCACCGTATTTTCAACCTACAATGGGTTTATTGGGACTCGCCATCACACACACACCAAATATATATATACATATATATGTGTGTGTGTATATATATATATATATATATATATATATATATATATATAAAAGCTGGCTTTGAACTGGCGATCCTCCTGCCTCAGCCTCCGCTGGAGCTGCTGGGATTACAGGCCTGGAACAGCACTTGCAGTAGCCTACCCCTTTAAAAATGTCCGCATGGGACCCAGGCAACTCAGTGCGATCCTGTCTCAAAACAAAATCAAGACACGGGGATGCCGCGGGGCGGTGAGCGCCGGTCTCGCAGCGCCCGAGCCTGGCTCATCTCCAGCACGGGAAGAAAAGAAGAAAAGCAGACTCGAAATGAGAGTGGGCCCACGCTGCCCAGGCCAGTGACCACAGGCCAGTGACTGACAGCGCAGGAAGGGCAGCCCGGGCGGGAGCGCGAGGATCGGAGGGCTCCGTAGGGCCCAGCGGCCCCGGGACAGCGAGGAGGAAGGGCTGGGGGTCAGGACCCGGGACCACAGCCGCCCGGGCCTGGCGGGGTGCTGGCAGCGCGGCGCGCAGAGCTCCCACGGGCCAGGGCTCGGCAGGTGGCGGCCTTCCCCTGGAGGCCGGCGCGGGCCTGGGGCACTGCATGGCGGGGCGGGGACCCCGCAGCCTTTCCTCGAGGGCGCCGGGCCACAGCCCAGACAGCCGTGCACCCGGGACCCTCCCGCGCGCTCTTCCCGCAGGCTCCTCCCACCTCCTCCGCGGTCCCTCGCCGCCACTGGGCCTCGCAAAGCGGGGTCAGCGATCCCCACCCTTCCCGGGAGAGAGGGGAGGCCCAGGATCCGGCGCAGGCTGGGAGGGCAGGGCGGGTCAGCAGCGAGGGTCTGTGCGAGTGTGAGCGCGAGGTGTGTAGGTTTCTGTGCTGCCGGATTGAGGGCAGCACCTGCCCCCACGGCCGTCCACCTTACCTGGTCACCATCACACCAGGTCGAGGTGGAGCAAGACCCCTCCTTTACGTCTGTCCCAGACCCACCTAGACATTCCCCTATGACTTCTGGGCAAGCGGCTGCCATGCATGTTATCACTCGATATCTTAAAATTTTTCCCACATTTTTTAAAAAATATCTTTTAGTTGTAGATGGACACAATGCCTTTATGTTACTCATTTATTTTTATGCAGTGTGGAGGGTCAAACCCAGTGCCTCACGTGTGCCAGGCAGGCACACGACCACTGAGTCACAGCCCCTCCCTCACTTTGTAAAATACCTTAAAACCCACTTTACCCAGATCTGTGTCATTATGGCTATGCAATCCTGGCCTTGATGTAACAGCTACTCTGTGTGTGTGTGTGTGTGTGTGTGTGTGTGTGTGTGATCACAAACGCTGGGGTGGAACCAGGGCCTCGTATGTGCTAAACAAGCATGTCACCACTGAGCTGCGTCCCAGCCCCAGACACTGCTGACCAGCACACACTAACGTCTCAGGCCAGCTATGCTGTCATACAAGGTACCTGAGTCTGGTAACCAGTCAACAGCAGAAATCTATGCTTCACAGCCCTGGAGTTGGGTGTCTGAGACCAAGGAGCCAGAAGAGTCAGTGCCTGCTGAGGACTCCTCGCTGCCTCCTCGCACGGCAGGAGGGCCAGGGACCCTTTGTCAAGGGTGCAAATCTCTTCCAAAGGTCCCACCTCTTAATACTAACACCCTGGGGATTGGCTTCCCACACAGGAATTCTGAGTGAACACCAACAATCAGGTGATAGCATTAAATAATACCTGGCCTGAAAGTTTAAAAATGCATTTACGTATCCCCCGAATCATGTCCTTTGTCACCCATAGTGCCTGGACAACAGTGACCCTGGGGATTGAGCAGAGGTGGGTCTAGTTCCCTCTCCCTCACTGGCCTGCTGAGGGCTCTTCTGTTTTCTTTGGTTCATGCAGTGCTGGGTATTGAACCCAGGGTCCCACACATGCCAGGTAAGGGCTTTGGGGGGCCCACAGCCTATTCTGGTCAAGACTCCACCAAAGTTCTGTGTGCTGAGATCCAGTCAAGAGGTAGTGTTGGTTCCTTTCACAGCCACAAAAGTACCTTTCCGGAAAGAGCCAGCCCTTACGTCCAGGCAGAAACACCTGAAACGTGTTTGGAGAATGAGCCTGCGTATGCATACACGAGACAACTTTCTGGAAAAGAAACCAATTGAAAAGTGAACGCGGTCCCCTGCACACCTCATGACCAGGCTTTGGCAAGTTACTGCAGATGTCTGGGCATTCCAGACCTCTGTTGGAACTGTCGAGAAAGTCACCAGCCACATGGGGAAGATGATGCCTGAGGATGCTCATCCCAGCTGGATCAGAAGCAGTGAAATGGATCAAGGTGGATGTCCACTGACGGAGAGCCACCTGGTGAACAGGAGGCACGCACCGTCAGAGGCAGGCGCACTTGGCCTGGGGCGAGGGACCAAGGGGCTCAGAGACAAGGAAGTTTGGGGAATGGAGGTGTCCACTACGCAGGTTGTGGCCATGGCCTCGCAGGTGTAGACAGACACCGAAACTCCAAATACATGTAACTTACCGTATGTCAACTCCGTCTCCATAAAGGTTTGTGTTTTGTTTTTTTTAACTGCACAGCGGCCTGAGGGTGGCTCAGTGGTGGAGTGTTTGCCTCGCGGGCCAAGGTCCTGGGTTCCATCCTGGGACTGAAGTGGGGGGGGGGGAGAAGCAATCATTAAAAATCCTGCTTCAAAAAAGTTAATGAAATGGCGAATGTTACTATTTCAATACCCATAAAGTGCAGGGAGAGGGGAAAGGACCTCACAGAGCCATTTGGAGGATATTTGGCAGTGAGCAGAACCACGGGCGGCAGCTACACATCTCCTGGGTAGGTCTCCTCGTGTCAGGTGAGGCCCACAGCACGCTCCAGACTCCACGGTCACCTCTGGGAACACATCCCTGACCTCTGGTAGCTGTGGTTTGGAGATGACTTGGTGTGGCCCCCAAATGTTCATGTGCTGGGGGCTCGGTCCTCAGTGCAGCAATGTAAGAGCTATGGAACCCTTAAGAGGTGGGACCTGGGGGAGGTGGCGAGGTCGTGGGGGCGTGCCCTCAGAAGATTCAGCTTGGGGAGTGAGCGTCCTTGGGGGTCAGTGGGTGGAAAGCATGCTCACCCCACACAACTGCCCCCTTTTCTTGTGGTACTAGAGAAGGAACCCAGGGCTTTGCCCATGTTAGACTGGTGCTCTAGTACTGAGCTGTTCCCCAAGAAGTGACTGCCCCTTCTGCATGCAGCTTTTTCCCTTCCTGACCTCTTTTCTATCAAGTACCCAGCTTCAGGTATTTTGTTATAGTAACAGAAAATAGCCTAACACGCTGGTGGTCCTGCCCTCCTAGGAAGCAGCAACATTTGCTCAACCCTGGGGACCCTGACTCCCGTGCCATCTTCATTTGCATTTCTGTCACATCCTCATGTATGACTCTTGCCTGCACACATTTAGGTCTCTCTGCAAGGGTCACCTCCTCATATTGGGCTTCCAGACCATCTGACCCAAATTATTCCTTCCAGGATGCAGAAACACACCCAGCATGGCTTTTGGAAAAAAGAAGAAAGTTGAGATGTATTTGAAATCATACCTAGGATAAAATCCAAATGCATCCAAGTTTTAAATGTAAATTCTGAAAGCATAGAAGTACTAGAAGGGAAAGGAAATTTTCCTTTTACTCATAGAGTGGGGATGATTTTATCTATGGCACAATATCCAAAGCCATAAAAAAAAAAAAAAGATAGCACATTTGACTACAGAAAAAAAAACTTACATTAAAAAAAAAATAATAAGGGGGTTGTGGAGATAGCTCAGTTGGTAGAGTGCTTGCCTTGTAAGCACAAGGCCCTGGGTTCGATCCCCAGCACCCAAAAAAAAAAATCCTCCCCCCAAAAAAATAAGAGGGCTGGGGCTTAGTGGCAGAGCGCTTGCCTCGCATGTGTGAGGCACTGGGTTCCATCCTGAGCACCACATAAAAATAAACAAATCAAATCAAATAAAGGTATTGTGTCCATCTACAACTAAAAAGAATTTTTTTTTAAATGAAGAGCTGGATTCAGTGGCACACATCTGCAATTCCAGCTGTGTGGGAGGCTAAGTTCAAGGATGGCAAGTTCAAGGCCAGCCTGGGAAAATTAGTGAGACCCTGAGTCAAAATAAAATGGGGGGGGGGGAACCCCAGGGGAGCTGGAGTGGGTAGTAGAGTGCTTTCCTGAGCACGTGCGGACCAGTCATCCTCATGGGAAACGCAGCCCAAAGCCACAGTGAAACACCCTCACGGCCCCTGGGTGGCTGCAATCAAAACAACAGGTAAAGCAAGAATTCAAAAAGCCAAGGTCTCAACGAGGATGTGGAGGGGCAGGTCCCTGGTGCAGCTCCAGGGCTGCCGGGCTGGAATCACAGAGCTGTCCTGGAGAAGCTTGGTAATTCCTCAGGACAAAACGCAGGGGTCCCGTAGGTCCCTGCAACCACACTGCAGAGACCCCACAACACGGGTGCACAAAGAGCCTGTGTACAAAGGACATTATCTGTGACCACCACAAAGTGGGGACGAGCTGGGAACGAGCCAGACAGCCACTCAGAGGTGGCGATCACACTGCACCAGGAAGTGGAAGGCGTCGAGACACCCGAGCACCTGGGTGGAAATGCCGAGTGAGGGAAGAACGCCCGCTCGGGACTGCGCACTGCCCTGTGAGATCTCCAGAACAGGTAGGTCCCGAGCGGCGGCCTGGCCGGGCGCTGGGGAAAATGGGACGTGGCCCGGATGACAGGTGGTTTCTTACGGGTATCGCGGAAACATTCTTTTTTTCCCCCTTTATCTGTCTTTGCGGTACTGGGGATTGAACTCAGGGTCTCGCACACGCTAGGCGAGGGCTCTACCACTGAGCCACATCCCCCGTCCTTTGGCACCAGCTTTTAGTGAGACCTTGTGAAATGGCCCTCTCACACCTGGCTGGGGGGACCATAAACCAGGACGACCCCCTGCAGGGTGCGCTGGATAATTTCATGTATTCATCTGACTGGGCTGCAGGGTGCCCTGATTCTTCTTTTTTAATTTTTTTTTTTTTAGTTGTAGATGGACAGAATGCCCTCATTTTATTTGTTTATTTTTATGTGGTGCTGAGGATTGAACCCAGCGCCTCACACGTGCTCGGCAAGCGCTCTGCCACTGAGCCCCAGCTGCAGCACCGGTGCTCTGATTCTTGGTCAGACACTTTTGGGAGTGTGAGGACATTTCTGGATGATTAACATTTAAGTCGACAGACCCAGCAAAGGTCGTCTTCCCTGGTGCGTCGGGCCTTGACCAATCAGCTGAAGGCCTTGATAGAGCTACAAGGCCGGCCCTTCCCAGGGCAAGAGCCACTTCCTCCTGCCTGGCAGCCTTGGAACTAGGTGTCTGTCTTTTCCTAACATTGGCGCTCCCTGGGTGTGGAGCCTGCAGACCTTCAGATGCAGCGGTGGCGTCTTGGGACTGGCCAGCCTCCATATGGCGTGAGTCAGCTCCTTACAACCTCTCCTTTATCTGTATCTAGACCTACATATCCTGTCAGTTCTGTTTTTCTGGAGATAAAGTACAGACGACAACTCCATGATATAGCCACACTGTCTGCACATGGCCTTGACCCGCGATCACAACCCAGAATCTGCTCTACTGATGTTCCTGCAGGTGGAGAAGTTGACCTTTGCACAGACTTATTCATTGCAACCACGTTTATTGGAACAAAAGACTGGAAACCCCCACGTGCCACAGGGGACAATGAATTGTGGTAAAATAAAACCATACGACGGAACACTCTCCTCTGAGCAATATATAAATAAAGTTCAATGACCAGGAAGCTCTGTATTTACTGAAGGGGAATGTCTCCGAGACGTAAATAAATTAAAAGAAGGTGGGCAGGGTCAGAGCATGCTTTTCTTTTCTTCTTTTTTTTTTTTTTTTAACAAGAGACACACATGCATTTTGCTTATATTTCCTTAAGCACATTCTAAAAAGATGCACAGGAGACTATCAGGTGGGGCAAGGGCGGAGGAAGGCTTTCTTGGTAGAGGAAGGCTTTCTTTTTGCCTGGGAATGGAACCCAGGGCTCATGCATGCCAAGCATGTGCTTTACCCAAGCCCCAGCCCCAGCCCCAGCCCCAGGATCCTCTGGATCCTTTTTTTGACACTTGAACCTATTCATGATTCAAACATATTTCTCACACACACACACAGAAAATGTCCTACCTTCAATATACTCCCCTACTCCATGCCAAAAAGTTACATGCATTATCTCAATTAATCTGCTTAATAATCTTGAGCATCAAATGAGAGGAACATGAGGAGTCCTGACCTGAGCCTCGAATGGTGGAATTTCCTGGAGAGAACCACACACTGGGAGACTAGGGCATGTCTCAGTTCATGCTACAGATGAAGAAACTGAGGCACAAGTGCCATGAAATTCAGAGAAGAACTGGAGTCTGAAGCCAGGAATTTGGCCCCCAAAACTTACTGTCACATCCTCTGCCTTCACCAAGCTCCTTTCTGCTATGTGTGTTTAATATCATCATCTCTTGGATCAGGATCACAACACCAAGACATAAATGCCAAGAAATCCTGTGGATGGGTGAAGCTGGTCAGGTCTGGGAGGGGGGGCTGCCGTGTGGCTCAGGGCCTAGCACACAGGAGGCTCTGGGTTCACCCCCAGCATTGAAAATGATAATAATAACAATAAATAAATAAACAAAAAATGTAAAAAGCGACACTAGATTTTCTGAAGGGGAGCAGCTATCAGGCCCTAGCTGATCATCACCTACAGAATTTCAGGCTCCATAACTGGCAAATGTCATGAGGGGTAAAATGGTAGGAAGTTGGGGGCGTTGCTGGATGATGAAGCTCTTATACAGCAATCGCAGGGCCCTAAGGAGATCCCCAGCATCAAGGAAAATAAAAACAAGGTCAGGCTGCTGGTGCATGCCTGTAATGCCAGAGGCTGGGGAGGCTGAGGCAGGAAGATCCTGAGTTCCAAGCCAGCCTCAGCAAAAACGAGGTGCTAAGCAAATCAGTGAGACCCTGGCTCTAAATAAAGTACAAAATAGGGCTGGGGATGTGGCTCAGTGGTCAGTGCCCCTGAGTTCAATCCCTGGAACCTAAAAAAAAAAAAGAAAGAAAGAAAAATGGAAGAAAGTAGAAAAGATTATTCATATTCCATATGACTTTCCTTTTATAAATGTGCACAAGAAGTGGGGGGGAGTCTTAAGTAGCACGGACAAAAGACAAAGGAAATACAGTAAAATGTTAAGCGGATAAAGAGATTCCAGGCAACTGTACGGAGCTTTGCTTTATGGCTCGGAGTTTCCTGTTTTTCCAGAGCTCTTCTCGTGGTCTGCGAATGGAATGACCGGGGCTGAACCGCCGCCCCGCCGGCGAACACCTGCTGCAGCCCCGCCCAGGCTGGGGGCCCGGGCGTCAGGGGCGGTGGGCGGGTCCGCTCGGCCGTGCTGCAGTGTAGACCTGGGACCCGGGGCAGGGAGCCGCGCCGCAGCGGAGCGCAGGCCAGCGACGAGGAAGGGCTGGCTCCCGGTGCGGGGCGCACCGGGCCTTTGCGGAGCTCCGGGCTCGGGGACCGATCCCCCTGGCCGGAGGGCAGTCCCCCCGCCCCCAACCCCGCGTGGGGCCAGGAGGCGACTTCACACCCGACCTGCGGGATTAGCGCCTCTGTAAGGCCGGTGCCTCCCGCAGTCTAACTCCACTGCCGCAGCGACCTGCGGTTGGGCAGCGGGTTCAAGCCGCGGCGGAGACCGCAGCCCTCCCCCAGCTCCCTCCTCCACCTGGAGCGCAAAAGAGACCACGTGCGACCCTAGACGCCAGCCCGGCTACCGTGGGCGCCCAGAGGAGCGGGAGAAGCCGGGGACATCCAGGTGCCCGCTACCCGCTGCCACTGTCTCCCGGAGGGAAGGGCCCATGCAGGCAGGGAGGGGCTGCAGCGTTTGGACCGTCCATCTCGTTTCTTGCAAGAAAAACCATTCGGCGGAACGGGGCAATGGGGCGTTTTTAACTTAAACTTCGTCCCTTGGCCGCGGGTCGGCTGTTCCGCCCCAATTCCACCCACGCCTCTGCCGCAGGAGACTGTCGCTTCCTCCACCCACCCACTCCCACTTCCGAAATTCCCCAGCTTTTCCCAACTCCCTAAGGCCAGTGCCCTCCAGGAACGAATTGGTCTATCTGGCGGGAGGTGACACCTACCCAGTTCCCGCCTGTCCATTGCATGAAAGTTCTGGTGGACTCAGAAATCCAACCCTACGAAGCTTCAGATCTGGAGTAGGGAGGGAGGCGCTGCGGTCCTCAGAAAAGGCAGTGTCCTGGGAAAGGGATACCAGAGCCAGGAATGGGTTCTGGTGTGCTCCACCTCCCCTCCTGGCATCTCATCCGCAGCTGTGCACGCTCACAGGCAGGAGTGCACGAGAAGACACTCAGGGCAGCGAGTGCCCAGGGCAGAAGGAAGTGGAGTGAGGCCTGGGTGGGGGCAGCTCGAGTTCCAGAGGCGGATAAGCACAGGCTGGAGCCTGGATGCTCCCCCTGGTGCAGGTCTTGGAAGGTCTTGCTGGTCTGTCCAGAGTCAGGGCCAGCTTTGCAGGCCTGTGATGTGCAGCCACACAGGGCCAGAGCTTAGAGGGTTCCATGGTTGGTTTAATGCTCTGCTGTCACTGTCTGAAAATTCTTAATAGTTTTTGAACAAGGGTCTCCTCATTTCATCTCATTCTGCCCTGGCAAGTTACGTAGATCTGTCTGCCTGGAGGCCACAGGACGCAAAGGTGTTGGGACATGGAAGGTGACCATGAAGGAGGAGCCAGTTTAGAGGTTCCTGGGGGCAGACTTGGAGTTGGGGAGAGGACCTGGGAAGGACAAGCCAGATGGAAGAGCACCAGGCAGCTAAGCCTGTAGTGTCCCCCTCCACCATCCCCCCACCAATTCATCCATCTGTCCTTCCATCCATCCATCCACCCATCTATCCATTAATCCACCAACCCACATACCCATCCACCCACCAATTCATCCATCTGTCCTTCCATCCATCCATCCACCCATCTATCCATTAATCCACCAACCCACATACCCATCCACCCACCAATTCAATCTACCCATCTGTCCATCTATCCATCTATCCTTCATCCATCCATTCATCCATCTGTCATTCAGCTAATATTTCTGAGGCCCTGCTGTGTATCACGCTCTGGTTTGGAGGGTCCCATTTTCATGAGCTTCTGTTTCCTTGAATACACAAACCAGTCCCCAACCCTTTTCCCACCCATACTCTGTCCCACCCTGCTCTTTTCACACGAGTCTCTGTTTATGTCTTGCTTGCTTCTCCCGCTAGGATGCAGGCTTCTGAGGGTAAGCTCGGGCTGATCGTTCTACTCCTCCTGAGCCGCAGTTTCTAGAACTCATAATTGTAGGTCTCAACACATAATTACCAAACAAATGAAGGAAAGAACAAATGAATGAATCTGGGTAAGACCAGCATTGGATTCAGGTCTTTCCAGGCCCCAGGTACTAAAAAGATTCTGGCAAGTGCCTTGTTGCAATTGGAGAGATACACATCAAACTGGAAAATAAGAATTAAACAAGTCCACAAAAATTCTGATTTTCCCTTGATGTCTGCTTGCTGCTTTCTTCAGAAGATGCCTTGTGCACACTCTTTTTCTCCTTGTGGTGCTGCTTTGCTGGTAACTGAAGCTGGACTCCTGCTGGTGGGTAACTCAGCCCAGAAGCAATCAAATCAGATCATTTCTGGGTATGGGGAGGGAGGTCCTGACAAGGCTGGGCAGATCGGTATGGAGAAGCCAGTGTGTTAGGGTGGGGACCAAAGGAGAGCCAGTGGCAGGCCAGGGCCAGAATCTGAGCTGGAACCAGGGGCAGATGAAAGGGAACCGGAAGGCATCTGGGAACAGGTCCAGGAGAGGCGAGAGCCAGGGCCAGCAGTGACACCCAGTAAATGACCGAGGGTTCCCCGGAGGAGGCAGGCAGCAGGGAAGTGCAGCAGGGAGACCCATCGGGATCTGCCTCTGGGAAGGCTGCAGGGGACAGTGGTCACCCTCTGGCTTCAGGACCAGTGAAGCTAGAGGAGATGCTGGATAAGATGGAGCCAAGGTTGGATCTGGAGACATGAGTGTCTCCCAGATAGGGTGCCTTCCACTCAGGACCTCTGGGGACCTCCCATTCTCCATCACTCACTTTTAGCTTGTGCCAGGTACCCAGCAGGTGCTCAGTAAGTGCTTTAGATGTGAATGAAAAGTGATGGGCTCAGACTTGCGAGGAGTTTGCCAAGGTACAAGAGAGAGATTGGAATAGTGTCAAGGAAAGAAAAATAAACTCTCTGGCATTTTTGTGGCTGGTAGACCAGGGGTAGAAGAGAGAGGGGTCTTCGAGCTAAAGAGAGTTGATTTGGGCTGGCTCAGAACTTCTCTTTTTTAATGACATTTTTAATTTGTTCTTTTAGATATACATGCCAGTGGAGTGTGTTTTGACATAATACACATACATGGAGCACAACTTCCCATTCTTGAGGTTGGACATGACGTGGAATTGCACTGCTCGCGAGTTCGTATATGAGCATAGGAAAGGGATGTCTGATCTCTACTGTCTTCCCTGTCCCCATCCCCCTCCCTCCCTTCATCCCCCTTTGTCTGATCCAGTGAACTTCCGAACTTCTTAGGAACAGGAGAGGAGCTGGAGATGGGGGCTTAAAAGTTCTTCCACCCACAGGAGAAGGGACCATTGTTTGACCCTTCACAGTTCCCCTTTATAATCCAGTGACCCCAGCGGGCTGTGAACCCAGCTGCTCAGCGGCTGAGGCAGGTCGCAAGTTCAAGGTCAGCCTGGGCTGGGTAATTTCATGAGACCCTGTCTCAAAATAAAGTGAAAGGGCGGGACGTGGCTCCTGGGCAGAGCGCCCTCCCCTGCGTGCACCCGCGCGTAGGAAGGAGGAAAGAGAATGGGTCAGCCTGAGCCCGCCTCAGCCTTTGATTTCTGGCCCTCACAGGCCTTTTCTGAAGGAAAAGGAAAATACTCACATTTGAACTGAGGGCAACAGCTTTTGCGGACAGAGAAAGGTGCTGTTCAAACTGCGAGTCTTGAGAAAACTGGGCCCGTGGCTTCCTGAGTGGCCTGTGCCAGCCCTGGGGGTTCACAGGTATCCCCCAGTCTGCCGTCACAGCCCCTCCTCACTGTCTGTAGAACACAGCACAGAGGCTGCGCTGGGCCTGCAGAGGCCAGCTCAACCCTGTTCCTGCAGGGTTCCTCCAGCCCTCACAGAGCATCAGCTCTCAAAATGGCTTCTTGCTGGCCACACACCTGTAACCCAGCTACTGGGAGGCTGAGGCAGGAGGATCGCCAGTCTGAGGTCAGCCTGGGCAACTTGGTGAGGCTCTGTCTCAGAGTGTGAAAAAAAAAAAATCTTGGGGTGTAGCTCAGTGGCAGAGTGGTCACCCAGCATAAGTGAGGCTATGGGTTCCATTCTAGTGCCGCAAACGAAGGGCTGGGCTGTAGCTCAGTGGCAGATGCTCACCCAGCATGTGTGAGGCTATGGGTTCGAGCCTCAGCACCACATAAAAGTAAATAAAATAAAGACATTGTGTTCATCTACATTAAAAAAAAAAAAAAAAAAGAAAGAAAAGAAAAAGAAAGTGATTTCTTGCTCTCATACAAGAGAATGTGATTTGCCACAAGGTAAAAATGTGACTGAGGCAGAAGGATAGTGAGTTCAAAGCCAGCCTCAGCCAAAGTGACGCACTAAGCAACTCAGTGAGGCCCTGTCTCTAAATAAAGTACAAAATAGGGCTGGGGATGCAGCTCAGTGGTCAAGTGCCCCAAGTTCAATCCCCAGTACCAAAATTTAAAAAAAGTGACTGAAATACAATGAGCCCATGTCAGAGATTTAAACTCCAATGGCAAAGCAAGTCCCAGGAGGATCTAGCAGCTGAGCTGGAAGCTCTGGAAGATGGCAAGCTGGAGCACACTGCCTCGGAACTGGTTAATGTCCTATGGGGCAAGAAACCGTGGCTTTGGGGAATACATTTTTTTTTGTATTGACCAGAAATTCTTCAGGCTTCTCACGTACCTTCCTAGAGCCTGTGGCGTTAGTCAAAGATCCATTCCCCTAGAAGATGAGCTAATCCTTGGATGGGTCTGTTAGCCGGTGGAGACTTTGAGGACATTCAGACAGCCCTCTGCCCTGCTTTCAAGTTCTAGATGGTTCTTCTTCTCCATGTGGGGCAGGAGTCTATAAGTGTGCTTCGGAAGCTCCCCGACTGAAATCATTTACCACTGGCATGTGCGTGTGTGTTTCTGGGAGAGGGATCTGTAGCTGTCATCGGGCTTTCAAAGGCTCAGGGCTCCACCCAAATTTAAAAGTTATAATGACTCAAGCATAACCTGCCCGCCCTTCTCCACCTGAGCCTGCAGAGGGGGGAGGTTTGCATCTTGTCATGGAAGGGTTTTGCCAATGTTCCTCTGGGGGTGCTCAGACAACTGCTAAAAAGTGCTAGTGGAGGTTATGTCCACTCTGTCCCTTGAAGTCCCAGTGACCAGCTGCCTGCAGTGCCTGCACATCACCCTGGGAAGCCCACTCTCCAGGTAGGCTGCACTGGTGGGGGCCACAATGATGACTTCCGAATTATTCTAGCCATTTTAAAAAAGCCTCAAGCAGGTCCGCATGTGTCTGAAATTAACCGTGTGGATCACCACGTCCAACTCTTTTGCTCTCAGCAGTCACCGTTCTTATTGATCAGCAACCAATAACTACCTATGGATCATAAACTCCAGCTCTGCCTGGGTCTGTTTCTGATTAATAAACAAGGACTACACAGGCCCCTCATTAATTGTTCTGTTTGTACACAGAAGTCTTTAAAACATGGGCTCCAAGGAGGGAAAATAATGATCGCAGCTGCTGCACGTATGGCGCCTACTGTGTGCCAGGAAATGGTCTAAACACTTCTCATCAGTTACTCGTGTCCTCCTCCTCTGCAAGGCCCCGGATGTGGTAGCGCCCATCTGGGAACCCATCTGCTAGGGAAGCAGAGGTAGGAGTTTGAAGCCAGTTTGAGATAGCAAGACCCTATCTCAAAATAAAATAAAAGGGGCCAGGCATGGTGGTGCACACCTGCCAGCCCAGTGACTCAGGAGGCTGAAGCAGGAGGATCACAAGTTTGAGGACAGCCTCAGTAACTGGCAAGGCCTTAAGCAACTTAGTGACAACCTGTCTCAAAAAAAATAAATAAATAAAAAAAGAGGGGCTGGAGATGTAGCTCAGTGGTAAAGCACCGCAGGTTTCAATCCCCAGAGGCAAATAAATAAATAAATAAAAAGGGCTGGGATGCAGCTCAGGGTAGAGGGGTAGAGAGCTTACCTAGGATGCATGAGATGCCAGGTTCAATCCCCAGTACTGCAAAATAAATAAATGAATAAATAAAGCAGAAGAAGATAGTGATGAGAAGGTTGCCAATCTGTGCTCCTGCCCAATGCCCTCTTGGTGAAGAAACTGAGACCCAGAGGGGACAACAGAGTGGCCACGCAGCTGCTCCTGGCCTCTGCTCTTGCTTCTTGACTGTGCAGCTTCCTCAGGAAGGTGACCCCTCTGATGTCAGGGCTGTCAGGGTGCTGGGCACTGAGCCAGGTGCAGAAGAAATAGAGGGGGTCCTTGCCCTAGAGGGGATGGGGAGGGCGTCTGGACAGGACGCCAGCTCCGAGGTCCCTTGGTGTCACCCAGCTGTGGGCTTGGGGGCCCCAGGGTGGGCCTTCTGGGTTAGGAACGCATTTTGTTGTCAGAGTGCCTGTGGCACATCCTCTGTCCTGCCTTCTTGCATCACCGGCTTTGTCCTCACGGGCCCCTGGTGATGCTGGCTGAGCAAACATCTCCTGACGTGGAACTGCCACTATGTACTCAAAACCAAGGTTCAAGTTCAGGGGGACTCAGGTTTGGGGGAAGTGGGGAGGGCAGCACTATGAGATTACAACATTGTTTCTTATGGGACCTGGGAGTTGATTTCCAAAAAACCTGACTTTGGGATTAGAAGCTGCCAGCAGCACTGGAGGCCTGGGGAGCCTGGGCTGAGCTTGCTCCTTGCAGGCCAGCAGTTTCCTAGCAGCTATTTTAGGCGGGGCACTAGCATTGCACTCGCTTTAAAAAAGAACACTTGTCTTGTAGCTCAGTGGTAGAGCACTTGGTACTTGCCTAGGCTGCCCCTATCCTGGGTCATAAAAGAGATCAACAAACAAAACCGAACACAGAAGCACATCAAACAAACACCCTCCCCCAAAAGAAACCCCTTATTCTTTAGAGATTCATATTCAAGAATTAATAACAAAACAATAGGATTTCTGGATTTGTTTTAAAATAATCAGTGGGAAACTGGGTGTATTGGCAAGCATCTATAGTCTCAGCAGCTTGGAGGCTGAGGCAGGAGGATTGCTTGAGCCCAGGAGCTCCAGGACAGTTTGAGAAACACAGTGAGATCCCAGGTTCAAAATAATATGAAAGAGTGGAAGTGGGCAGGAGTCATGGCTCAGTGGTAGAGAGGTGGCCTAGCACAAGTGAGGCACTGGGTTCAATCCTCAGCACCACATAAGAATAAAATAAAAGAAAGGTATTGTGTCCACCTACAACAACAAAAAAATTATTTTAATAAGAGGATGGGAACATAGGCATATACTCTCAGTCCTGGCTGGATAACTGCTGAACCTGAGTTTTGGTTGTATAGATCTTTATTACACTATTCTCCTTAATTTTTTAAAGGCTTGAAGTTTTTCATAAAAAGACACTTTTAGAAGAAAAATCTTAGTGATAAAAATATTTCGTGCTTCTTTTAAATTTCCTTATTCTTAATAAAAAGTTTTCACAGTAGGCACAATATTTGATTAAAACTAGGAAAGAGTTCAAAAAACAAAAAATGTCCAACAGAGCTTGAGAAAGATTTTTAGTTTCTGGAACATTTTTGGTCCCCAGGGAACTCAGGATGAAGACTGGCAGTCCCCAGGGTCCTGGTTCGCTGACTCTTTATTAATAGCCGTCCCGGGTGCTGCAGTCTGCGGAGAGCAGAGCCGGTGTGGACCGCGGGAGCAGGAGGCCTACGCAGCGGGCCCGACTCGGGACCGCGCCTCCAGGCCCTGACAGGTGAACGCGGCGCCGCCGCGCTCCCACGGACTGCGTCCCTGCGCCCGCTCCAGCCTCGCCTAGCCTGCGGGTGGCACCGAGGCGGCGCGCCGGGAGGGGCGCACCGTCAAGGACGCAGAGCCTTCGCAACAGACAGGGCACAGGGCCAATCCGAGCGGGGCGCGCAACAGAGCACTGAGTGAGGGAGGAAGTGACCTTGGGGCGGGGACCTGCCAGCGCTGGGGTTCCAGGGACAGGACGGAAGGGCATTTGAGGTGAGCGGCACAGTCCAGCTTTCATGGCGCAAGCTGCAAAGGCTTACGAGTAGGGAGCGGCGAGGCGAGGAGGGCAGATGCAGTTGTGCCCTGGCCCAGACCACCTGCCTTTTGGGGCGCAGAAATAGTCAGGGGCCAGGCAAGAACCAGTCGGGGAGGAAACGTCCAACTTCAAGTCTCAAAGAAATGCAAATTAAAACCACGAGAGATTTTCCCCGTTCTTTTCCTCTTTTAGGATTGGCAAAGATTCAAAGATCCATCATTGGAGTCGAGGTCCACTCCCACGCGCGGATGGAGGAGTGGATGTTAGGAGACAGATGGGCAAGTGGCACCCTGAAGTCTCACTTCTAGGGATCGGTTCTCCAGGAGAACCAGGCGCTCAGAGATGGACGCCAACGGCTGTGGAGGTTTTACTTGTATTTGCGATGGTGAAGCGGGAGGCCACTCAATGTCCTTTGGAAGCCGGTCGAATGCATCACAGCAGATGGTCTAAATAAATACTGCACGGCCGGTAAAAGAAGCAGGTCGCCCATGTGTCCCCTCAGAGAACTATGTCCACGACATAAGCGAAGTGAAAACTACAGTGACCAACGTATCGCCGTCCCTTCGCCTGAAACAATGAGCCCCGGAATACGCAGCAACAGTTAGCTGCGGCGGGGGGCGGTGCTGCGGGAGGGCTCAACCCAGAACTTTCATTTTCTCTTCTAAACCCTTCAGCGTTGCGGCCGCAAAGGAAGATGGAGGCAAACGCGCTTCCGTTACCAGGAGCGATGGACCTCTGAGAGGGCCAGGTCTTTGTTCATAAAACCAGTGCATTTATGGAGCAGCTGCTGTATGCAGAGCCCGCAGCCCGAGCCCAGGAGCAGGAGGAGCCGGGGGAGGTGTCTCACGCGGCGGGTGTCCGCTCTGCCTCCTCCTGGCTGTCCGCTCTGCTCCCTTCCCCCTAACCTTAGATGCTTGGCATCAGCTAGACGCCCGGCCCCTCTCCGGAGGGGTCACTCACTCTGCACTCAGCTCGTTACTCGCTCCTGGCATCTACTGCGTTCTTGACGCTGGAATAGTAATAATTATGTTTATTTGATGTGGATGGAACTCAAGGCCTCGCACATGCTGAGCACGCGCTCTTCCACTAAGCTTCACCCCTAGCCCTGAATTGTTGTTTCCCCAGATCTCCCCCAAGCCCCGCCAGAGAGGCATTTTTGGCCCAGTGGATGAGGAGGAGCCCATTAGCGTGCTGGCCCCAGGGGAGAGGTCCGATTTGGGGCGTGGGCTCACTTCTCATTTCTAGCCGTGTCATCCTGGGCAAGTTAGTCATCCTTATTCTGTCCTGACTCCTCGTCTCTAAAAAAGGAGTGGGGGGTAAACAGCATCAGCCCCGCAGGGGTGCCGTGAGGATCCCGGGGCAATGCCTACAAACCGCGGGCGTAATAAGCCAGGCACCGCGCTAAGGTGTGCACGGCCGCCCACCTTGCAGAGGAGGAAACTGAGGCCGGCGAGGCGAGGAGTCCCGTCCCGGACCGGTCCTGTCAGAGGCTGCGGTGGCGTGTACGCGCGAGCCTCAGTTTCCTCACCGCCCCCTCCCCTCGGCGCCCCGCCCCGGCCCGCCGCCCCGCCCCGGCCCCGCCCCCGGCCCGCCGCGCGCCCCAAGCCGCCTACCCGCCCGCGCCGCAGCGGGGCAGCCTCAGCCAATCGGCGGCGGCCGGCGTCGGAGCGATCTGCCTCGCCCGCGGCCCTCCGCCCCCGGCGCCCGCTCGCCGATCGCTCATTCCGCCGCCGCCGCGCCGCTGTCCGCCGACTCGGTAAGGCCCGGGCGCGGGCGCGCGCGGAGAGGGCTGCGGCGCCGCCCTGCGGGCCGCGGCGGACTGGGCGGGGGGCGCGCGAGGGCTGCCGGGACCCGGGCGCGGGGCCGCCGCGGGGCGGACGCCGGTGAACCCCAGCACTGTCCTCGGACGGCGGGGCTCGCGCACAGCTCCGACCGGGGCGCAGCTGGGCCCCCACCCTGCGCAATGGCTGCGGTCTGGGGTCCGCCCGGGGGGGATGCTCGGCCCCCGGCACTTGGCGGGACACCTCCGGCCGGGGGCCAGTAGCGTTGCTGGCCGGTGTCTGCCGTCGCTCTGTGTCTCCGGCCGGCGATTGGTTTGGGTCTGGGGCCCGCGCGAAGGCCGGTCTGCCGCGGCTTAGGCTGGAGTGGCAGAGGGAGGGATGCTCTGCTCCCGGGACTTGGCGAGATGCCTCCGATCCGGGGCAGGTGGGGCCACCAATTCCTGTCCCCTTTCCCATTCGGCGAAAGAATTGGGTCTGGGGTCCATGGGGTTCGGTCAGTCGGCGGGCAGGTAGAGTGCGGCAGCGGGAAGGATGCTCCGTCAGGACACTCGGCGGCTTCCCTCCGCCCCCTCCCCGCGTCCGACCCCGCAGCCCCTCTCCCCGCGCCTATCCCCGCCCGGGGCAGTGCAGCCGTCGGGACACGCCCTTGGCGCAGGGACTCCCGGCGCGGTGCAAGCGCCCGGGTGAGCGGGACGGGGTTCGCTGGTCGGGGCTCCGACTTCTGAGCGCACCCCACCCTCCGCTGTGCGTTGCTGGGTCAAGGGCAGGTGGGTGCGGAGAGGTTGCCCAAGGTCGTGCCAGGCCTGGAGGCGGCCGGCCTGGGAGGGTGGGGGGCGACACGTGACCAGGCCTCGGCGAACTTGGCCCGCGAGCCCGACGGGGCCGTCGGGCCCTCAGAGCAGCCCCCAGCTCCGCACTACGGTCGCGGCCAGCCAGCAGCCGGTTCCTTTCGTTTTGTTCGGGAAGGCCGTGGGTCAGCGGCTTTATGATGTAAATCGGTGCCTGGCTTTCGTTAAAGCCGAGGGCAACGGAGAGGAGGGCCGATTTTTTTTTTTTTTTTCATTACAAGAGTTAAACATTACAAGTAATTACGAGGTTAAATACAGAACAAACTTAATATTCCCAGCTCCAGACAGGTTTTTGGTTCCTCTCTACTGCATGAAGTAAAATATTCAAGGGCAGATTTTAATAGGAAACTAGTAACTTTGTTAAGTTACCAAACAAAATGAAAATGAGTTTCACCTTTTGAAACGTGTATTTTGTTACACTATTTTCTTCCACTGGAGTTTGGTTTCTGGTCCTTCCAGATATTCAAGCGTGTTTATTTCCGTCAAAACCACAAGCTAAGTGAATACACAACGGCTGAATGGCACTGGGCTTCCATTTGTGCCAGCAACATTCCCCTTTCCGAATTATCGAAGATCCAGCTGGCCGAGTAAGGAAGTCAGAAACGTGAGGACTCTGGAGCTGATGACAGCTCTGTGGTGGAGGCCAGTGTACGTTGGCCTGGGCACCATCAGTATTCAGAGTTGGTTGATTTGGGTTGATTCTGCCTCAGTACCAAGAGTCATTGGGCTCTTTTTCACATGTAAATTGCTGTTGGCTTCCTACAAAGCATTGCTTTGCACTTGAACTCCATCTTACAGACGCTGGAATCAAACAGGGCCAGGTTTTAGGCGTGCACATACTTTGTATTAAAAGTGGCATCATGCACAGGCCAAAATAGCCTTTCGAGTTTGTAGTGAAAACAAGCCACCTAACCTGGAGATGAAGGGAATTAACCAGCGTTTCTTCCGCTGCTGCTGCGTGCTTGGCTCTAGCCCCGGACCAGTGGTCACCCAAGGGTCAGGACTGGGTCTCCGAGGAGTCTTGGGGCGCCGCCCGCGCTTTCCCAACCCTGGCCCCCTGCGTGCTCATTCATAAAAACACCGTTAAATTTTACTTGGGCTTCGCAGTGAACCCCTTTCAAACGCGCTCTGGGCTTGGGTGGGCACAGTGCCAGGCTGCTGGTTTGCTGGATGCGGCATCTGCTATCTGACAAACGGAGCTCGAAACTATCTAGAGGCTGAACACAGCAGGGCTCGGCCTTCCCACGGAGAAGTGCATTGCGTTTGGCCTGCTGTCGCTGGGGTGGCAACGGCAATGCACGCCTGCTCGCTCCGGAAGGTCTCGGTGGGCATGGCCGGTGGAACAGGATCTGAGCGCCGGGACGCGCCAGTCCGGGGGCGGGGCTCCGGCTAACCTTTCCCCTACTTTTCTCAGTCGTCACGTGACGCCCGCCCGGGGGTGGGGGAAAGGGCGGGGCGCGGAAGCCGCAGTCGCTGGCGGTGCCCTTCCGAGGACGCGCTCCAGGCGCTGTAGTGAGCAAGTTGCAGGAATCTAAGGGCGGTGGGAAGGTGGCGCCTGTGGGAGGCAGAGACGTACCCGCTCAGGCCCGGGGCCGCTTCTGCACTTTGATCGTTTGCATTTTTTGCTTTCGTTGGAAAAATGTTTAGTCACTGTGCATGGTTATTATTGGCAGGCCAGAGTTCTGTGACTGGTAGAAGCCTGAACTTCCCGGAAGAATTGGTGCTTTTAAGAATAAAATGGTGGTTCCAAGGTGAAGTGTCTTTAAGTGCAGCGCCTCCAGGCCCAGCTACTCCGGAGGCTGAGGTGGGAGGATTGCTTGAGCCCAGGATTCATGACCAGCCTGGGCAACAGAGCCAGACCCCCATCCCCTCAAAAAAGAAAAAAAGGAAAGGAGGGGGTGGAGCGGGGTGTAGAGCACGTGCTTAGCATGCACGAGGCTTAGAAGAGAACAAGATTCTCTGAGCTTGAACCAGGCCTCGGGTCTCAGCCGTCTTAGGCTGGCTATGCCCGTTTGATCTTCTCTTGCAAGGCCTTTTTTTGTTTTAAAAATGAGCAGTGCAGCCACATGGTGCACAGTTCAAAAGGCACAAATGGGAACAGAGTGCTAGTAGTAGCCTCCTCACTGCACACCGCTGCCGTTTCTAATTTTTTTGATACATAAATTGTCCAGACTGGTTTGTTTGAAAAATATCTATTACCTAATACAAGTAAGGAATATGTTCCACATGTTTATTTCAAATATTTGTTGCTGTTTGTAACCTTCAACTTTAACCCTGTGCAAATACTGAGTGGACACTGGGTTCCCACAGGCTGAGGCCACGTGCCCTGTTTGGGTAACGTGGCAGGCCTGTTCTGAGAAAGGCTCACCTTTGCCTTTCTTTTTGTGTGGGTTGTGCTGACGTCCAGGAATGTTTTTGAAAGTTAATAATGAAAGAGACTCTGCTGCTGGGGCGATGGCCACCTTGGCAGAGTGGGATGTTGGTGGCTACTGCTCTGTTGCTGAGAATCACTGGACAGGGAGCTGCTTAGGTAACAAGGAGAGGAATGGGACATACTTGCCATGCTGGGGGTTTGTGGCACCCATTCCTGGAGGGTCGTCCCCTAATCCCCCACCTGTGGTTGGGACTCTAGTCCTGCTCCTCCTGCTTCCTACCTGACTCCAAAACCTGCTGTCCTCACTTTCCATGGCCCAAGGCAGACCTGCAGGTGTTGCGGCTCCCTCTGTCCTCCAGGGGGCTGCAGCCTCCCAACATCACGGGGATCCTTTGGGGGCACTGAGTTCTGTTTGCACCCCGGAAGTTCCTGAGAGGGAAGCAGGGAGTGGAGGGAGTGGCTGGGCCCTGCTCTCAGTGGACCTTCCTTCATGTGGTCAGGACTCTTGGACCTGAGACCAGCAGCCCTGCTCCTGCCCCACACTGAGGCACCAGCTCTTCAGTGACCCTCTGCCTCCACCAGGGCCGGCTTCCTCTGGGGTCCTGGGGCTCTTGGGCACTTGCCTTAGGCAGACATTCTGGGCCATAAGCACCATGAGGATGGGGGCATAGGACCATTCCCTCTCTTTATAATCCCTCACCCCAAATTAAAAAGGCGACACATGTAGTAAAGGCAAACACCAAGTAACTTGAATGTTAAGGCACTGTCACATGCTGACTTTGATTTGTTATGAAATTATTATTCTTTCATGTAAAGATTCACCTCTCATTTTCCAAGTGTCAGCTTCTTTAGTGTCCTGAAAGAGTCCCGCTACCAGGGGTTTGCATTTTCTCCTCCTTACCATGCACCCTTTCTGTGAATTGGGGACCATTGAGGTCTGCTGAAAGAAACCCACTCATTGCTGGAAGCTGAGTGTCCAAGTGAGAAAAGAGGCTGTGGCATCAAATGTGGCATTGAGGTTGGCCGCGCTGGGGAGCGTAGCAGCATGCAGGTCTGGGAGGGCCGTGGGCAGCCCCAGGCTCCTGCCGAAAGGTGCTCAGCGCGTTCTTGTGTTGAAGATATAACGTGTGCGTGAGCACTCAGTTCTGCCGTTTCTGTGTGATGGGTGCCCGCGTGGGCCCGGGACAGTGTCTGAGAGCAGATGACATTTGTGCAAGATCCTGTATCCAAGGAAGTGGAAGAGATGGAGCTCCCACCCAGATCTGTATTGTCCCTCCCTTTTCTACACAGCTCCCCAGATCGCTGGGCAGTCAGAGGGACACCCCAACACATGCCTGGCTCAGACTGGAGGTAGCTGCAAATTAGAATGAGCATTTCAGGGTTTTCATTCGGTCATCTGCAGGATGGTGGTTCTGCCCCTGCCGTCCCACTTCACTTGAGTTCGGAGAGGCTTCAAGGAGAGATCAGACGTGGAAAGAGTTTTGAGCGTGTGAAATTCTGGTAGAACCAACTTGACCACGGCCGTACTTTATGACGGTGTGAAAACGATACATGTTCAGTAGGAGCTGCACTTGGCGTTTGAACTTGGATCTCCTCCCAGGCTAGTGATAGGTGGTATGATGCTTGCGATCCTGGGCAGTGGCAGAGAGCCACAGCTCCAGGCAGCCTGGCTATGACAGGAGGAAGAGCTGGGGCTTTGCGGAGCACTGTGTTGTGGAGCAGCAGGCCGGGATTCCACACTTGTTCTACTTGCCAACTTTCAACCTGGGGTGGTCTTATTGGGCATTTCTGCCCAGTTTATTGGAGCCGCCATAAATACAGGCTCTGGCGATCAGTGTCGGATCTGCTGGTGGTGTTACGGATACCACTGTGCTCTGCACACAGTTACACCTTGGGTGCAAAAGTGAGGCACGTGTAGGAAATCATCCTTGTGGCTTTGGGGACATTCGTGAGAACAATATCCTGTTAGAGACGTTTGGGCGCTCTCATTTTTTTTTTTTTTTTTTTTGGTACTGGGGGTTGGACCCAGGGGCACTCGACCACTGAGCTACATCCTCAGCCCTTTTTAAATTTTTAATTTTGACACAGCTTTGCATGGTTGCTGAGGCTGACCTTGAACTTGTGATCCTCCTGCCTCAGCCTCCCAAGTCCGTGGCCGCTGCATCTGGCTGGATGTTAGAACTGTGGTCCTACATGGCTTTCCTCCTTCTTTTTGGCTAAGATCACATCTCTGTGTATTTATTTGATTGACCGTTTCCTGTTGAGGTGTGTCCTCTTGTTGAGGCCTGAAGTTGAGTTGGCCTTCTTTCTACAGTACTTGGGTGGGTGGGAGCTGTGTTGTTTCCAAGAGCTGTTGACGAAAAGTGATGATTCTGTCTCTTCTCAAGGCAATGGACCCATCCTATTGGCCCTATAAACGTGAAGGGTTTTCTGTGGCACACATCACTGCAGGAAATTCACTGTATGGTCACTTTAAATAATGCAAATGTTGAATGCTCAGTCATGAACCTTTTGCAATGGAAGTTCCTTGGTGTGGTTTGGACGTGGCTTGTCCCCACCAAAACTCAGGTAGAAATGTGGTCGGTGTAGCTTTGGATGTGGGGCCTTCAAGTGCACGTTAGCCTCTCTTATTGGACTGGATTAATTCTCATGAGAGCAGATTGTTATAAAGGGGGTCGGCTCCTTCGTCCCCTCCCTCCTTTCTACCTGTGCCCATCCACCACTCTCACAACCGCCCTCAATGTGATGCCATCCACCATCATCCATGACAAATTCCCCAGGCTCCAGAACTGTGAGCCAGCTAAGCCTGTATATGAATTATGCAGTCTCAGGTATTCTGTTATAGCGATGGAAAACAGACTGGGACATTATTCACCTCTTGTGCCTGAGACCCACTCAAAAACATCAAGTGAGTTTTGAGTCTCACATCCTTGTCCCTCAGGGATATCCGTCAGATTTGGGGAACGATGTTTTTGTTGGTGCATGCACTTATTTACTCAAGAAGTACAAGGGCACGGTTACAGCGATGCACATCTGTGTGAGGAAGGACATTCTTGGGCGTGTAGGGGACGTGTGCCCACCTGCACCAGCGGGCAGGAGCTGGGGCTTAATTTTTTCTCATCATTGCTGGTTCCCCTGCACCTGACTTCAGAAGAGGCACGAGCCTTGCTGCACAGGCAGGCCAGTTCTGGGGGAAAACCCTGGGCAAGTGTGGGCTTTCCAGAATGTTCCTGGTCCTCTTCTTGGAGGTCTTTGTGTAGCAGTGAAGAGGCCAGCCTGAGGTGCCACGGGGAGGTCATGACTGGCATGCTCATGCCTTCTCCAGGTTGGGGCCTGGGCTGCAGGCTGGAGCTAGCTTTGTCCACTGCAGCAGAGCCCGGGGTGGTGGCTACCTGCTCCATGCGGAGGACATGCCCAGGTAACTGCCTCCGTTTCACCACAGACCCACCTGCGGCATCTACGCCAGTCTCTCCAGGCAAGGCCCGCGTGTCATCTCATCTCTGCTTCCTCCCTGGGAGGGAGGCAGGCCTTTCCCTGGGGCCTGGCCTGGCCACCGCCTGCGGCTGACCTTTCCTGGGTGACGCCCAGCACGCTGTCCACTGCTCGCTGAGGTAGGTGGCTGGCGACTGGCTTTTGGTCAAGGGTAGAGCCCGCTCCCGTGTGCCTGGGATTATGCAATTCTAGCGGGAAGGCCGGGGAACTCGGATAGCCTGAGAGCTGGCAGCAGAGGTGTCTGTAGTCACCGTAGTTTTACTGGCGTCTGTGATGCCTCGTTTTGGTTACAGGGGTGACCTAATTCTGTATGTGTTGTAACTTCAGGAATCTTAAGTAGGCCTTGCGTAGCATCCACCTCTTGACCTTGGTAGGTAAGAACATGCCCGTTGGAGATGATTCTCTGCTCCCCGTGGGCTGGCTGTGACACTGGGCACATTTCTGACATCTAAGCCTGAGAATTTTCCATTTTGTGGGGCGGCAGTAGTAACCTCCCTAGGGTTCTAGGGAGCTGCTGCCGGTCAGATGCACTAATAAAAAATATACCAGCGTCCAGCATACGCCAGGCAGTTGGTAAAAGGAACTTTCCGGTCCTTTTTTTTTTTCCCCAGTCCTGGGGACTGAACCCAGGGCCTCATGCATGCTAGGCAAGCAATCTACCGCTGAGTTAAATCCCCAGTCCCCACTTTTAAATATCTAAAAAATTTTGAGACAGGGTCTCACTGTTCTGTGGAGGCTGGCCTCGAACTTACAGTTCTTTTCAGCCTTCCAGTGGCTGGGATTACAGGTGTGTGCCATTGCATCCTGATTGTTAAAAGCACAGAAAAATCCCCCTTCCTACCTGTTTTTCCCTCTACCTCCCCACCACTTATCTGTCTGCACTGTCTGCTGACTACCAGGCTGTGTCGAAACACTTCCGCCAGCACGGAATTTATTGACATAATCCGGTTGCTGTAAAGACCGTTTTCTTGGAAGCCTGTTGTCCTGTAGCAAGTTTATTGTTTGATTCATGGACCCCGGCCATTTCCACATGCTGCCTCATGCCGACCCTTCCCCTCCTTCCCACCCGGATCTTCAGGGAGAGCAGCGGCCACTCTGAGAGGACCAGGTCTCCTCCTGGAGGCAGGGGACCTGGCTCGTGGAGGGCCGGTGCCCACGTGGCCAGGGCCAGGACTCCCAGCCTTGGCTTCTGAGGGGAGAGGTCCTTGGTGAAGAGGAAGCACCATGGAGAAAGGAACCAGTGACCACGTTCTAATAGCAAAGTACCCAGCGTCCTGCGGCCGAGGCTCTGGCAGGCAGCCGGGGAGGTCGCCAGAAGGGAGACTGCTGCTGGCCTGGAGCAGGCGTGTCCTCGTGGCTTGGTTCACCGAGCAGGAGGGTGTTCTGAGGAGCCACTGGCTTATCTTGGGAGATCAAACTCACTCCTAACTCACCAGCGAGGGCAGGAAAACCTGCCGTGTGCCTTGCAGGGCTCTTGGACTTTGGGCATGTGGGTTCAGGGTGGCCAGGCCGTGTTCCTGGGTGTGGAGAGGGGCGCAGCAGAAGCAGGCCATGGCGGGGCCTGGCGAGGCAGAGGTGACCAGTGAGCCCAGCGTGGGCGTGCGGGGATCGGGGACCATGAACTCTGGGCTGGAGGTGAGAATTTTTAAAATCATGCTAAGTAGGTCGCGGTGCTCAGGCCGGCGCCTGTCTGCGTCCGGGTGGCGCTGAGAGCGGATTACCGTAAGGCGCTTAAGCGCTCTGTGTAGACCTCACCTGCGTCTCTCCTTTGCCGGCCGCCGTTGCGCACGGAGGGCCTGGGGGAGGGTGGGCACCCAGGTGGGTTCCAGGCAAGGCCGTGTGTGCGCTGCTGCTCAGGTGGGGTTCCGGTGGGCGATGCCCACTCCACGCAGCCGCCCGGGGCGCGTGTCCACTGAGGGCCGCCCGGGCGTCGCCTGCTTCTCAGAAGTGGTTCTGTCCTTGCGGTGAACACAAGCACGCTGCAGCGCCACGGTGCCGGGCCGGGCGGCCTGGTGATGAGTTCCTGAACGTCTCCGGGAGCTGGGGGTTGCTGTCGCGGCAGCCACGGCTGAGCCAGTCGGAGGGCACAGGGCAAGGAGTGGCCTTGTGTCAGGAACAGTCCCTGGAGGGCCATTCCTGTGCCACCTGGCCAGACCTGCTTCTGGGGAGGAGCAGCCAGCCTGTTTGCCCCGAGGGTGCACCCGCTATCGCTCTGCTCCTCTGGTTGGAATTCTGGTCCAAAGGCTGGAGTATTTCTCCCGCGGTTGCTTAACGATTCCAGGGCACAAGTGAAGGGCAGCCGGAGGTCGGGCCCTGGCCCGCCGTCTGCCTGTTGTTTCTTTTCAGTTTTCATTTCCAGTGTTTATTTGTTCTCGCCCGGAGCCATCCTTGAACTTGGGTGCAGGTGCACACCCTGTGGTGCCCTGGATCCTCTGGTCGCACTGAAACCTTGTCCCTGGGGACACCACTTCTTTCAGAACCGGGGACTGCACATGGGCTATCCCCAGGGGTGACGCGGACAGCCAGTTGAGCAGGACTCCTGGGAAATCCTGGGGGAGGGGGCCTTAGAGGCTGGACCCAGGCTGTGCCAGGCGGGGACGGGCTGGGGTGTGGGGCACTGGTGGGCCAGCGTGCCTCCCTGCCGCAGCAGGAGCTAGGGCCTAGAGGAGGGGGCAGGGCAGGGCAGGTGGGCGCGTGCTTGGCGAGGCAGGCAAGGCTGTGGGCCAAGTGGGAGAAAGGCCTGGGGAGGGCACAGGCCTGCTGGAGGGTGGGTGGACTTTCAGTCTGTGAGATGCCCCTGGAACATTGTGCTGGCTCCTGGAGTCGTGGGCCCTGGAGGAGGGTCCAGCACCACAGAAGCCCTGGCGAGGGCCAGCCCCGTCTCTGCACCTGGTGACCTCAGCCAGGAGGAAGGAGGAAGTGGGGGTGGGCCACTTCTCTGGGTCCCTGTGTGCCCCAGGAAGTGGGGCTGGTGTTGGAGGCACACTGCACTGGGCACGGCAGAGCCCACCGCTGCCGGGAGGTGGTGAGAGAGCGTCCTGCAGTGTCTCCCAGGAGCTACGGCCTCAGGCGCCGGAGGGACAGAGAGGGCCGGCCAGCGTAGGTGGCCAGCATCCAGACACAGCCGGCCTGCCTGCGGGAGCGGCTGGGCCGCTGTCCCCAAGGGCCCTTCCTTTTTGCTGTGCTGACACGGGGCCATGGCCACGGTGCCAGCCTGGGCAGGGTGTGCCTGGGACTCCAGGGAGGGGAGCACGCGGGTGCCCTGGCCTCCTGCCTTTGCTGAAAGGTGGCCGGAGGCGGGGAGGGGAGGGACCTGCAGGCAGGTCAGACAGGGACGACCTGTCCCCAGGCCTTGAAGCTGGGAGAAAGGCGCGCACTGCAGACGGGAGAGGGAGGCAGCGTGGGACGGGCAGGGTGGCTGCCTCCTCCGCTGACCTGTGGCCCAGGCTTGGTAAGCCAGCTGCCTGGGAGGGCTCGGCTGGGGGGCACCGGGAGTCCGTCCTGTGTACAGTGGGCCTGGCTTCATGAGACGCTGAAGGTGGCGATCTAGTCACAGGACACTGGACACTGGGCACAGCAGGTGGGGCAGCAGGACGGGTTGCTGGGGGTGCCTGCCACCACTTTTTCTGAACCCACCCCCTTAAATGATGATAATGCTCCACCACACACAAGGTCACTTGCCGGCTCCTTGTGACAGCGAAAAGGTGAAAACAGCCCCCAGGGAGGGACATGGCACACTCTGGATTCTGCAGCCCTGGGCATGGGGCAGTAGGGCCAGAGCTGTGTGGACAGACACAGAGGCACCTGCAGCACAGAAGCAGTCTGCAGGGACGTGAGTGTGTGCCAGGGCATACACACAGGGTGGCGGGCAGCCCGGACCCTCAGCGTGCGCGGGGAAGGTGAGCCCAGTGTTGGGGAGCGCGTGGGTGTCGGGCCTGGTGTCCCCTGGGATTCCCCGTTCATAGCTCCAGGAGCGTCACGGAGGAGCTCTCTGTCCTGCTGTGTCTGCAGTGGCATGGAGCATTCGGACAGTCAGGACTGCTGTAGGGTCCAGGGCCGTCCAGGGCCCTTGGGGATCCTCCCTGAGGTCCTTGCCTCTGCCAGTGACTTACTTTCTCCTGCCTCGTCCCACCCCTCCTTCCTGTGTCTGGTTCTGCCCGCTCCTAGCTAGTCTGAGCCCCGTGCCCAGCAGCTGCCTCACCTGGCATGGTCTGTGTGGGGTGACTCTCCTCAGCGGCGCCGGGTCTGCAGTCCAGCACCTGGACACAGACCAGCACGTGGGAGCTGCTGATCCCTTTGCTTTGAGGATCCCGTTTGCTCTCAGTGTTTGAGAGCGAGCTGGCTGGGGGGCAGGTTGGCTTTCTGTTGGCAGCGATGTCCCAGAGCTGGAAACCACCCTGCTACCCTTCACTCTCCCAGCAGGGAGCCCTGTGCCTTTGAGGGCCCGGGGAGGCCAGGGGAGTGGGCGCATGACTTTATGGGGTTCCCTTCCTGTGTGTTTCTGTTGGAGGAAGAAGCCCCTCAGTTTTAGAGACTTGAGGCACCCTCTGGCCCCATGTTGGCAATGAGGGAGGGGCTGGACCCAGAGCCTTGGGGGGGGGGGTCCCTTTGGCTTTGCAAAGCTGTGTCACGTGTCGCTGTGGCTACTGGGTCTGGGCCACTTGGAGGTGACATGGCTGCCAAGCTGTGTGCACACCCACCTGGATGAAATTAGGAGCTGCAGGTGGCAGGTAGAGTCCCCTGGGCAGGCGAGGCCCCGGAAGAGGAAGGGGTGTTGGGGGCTGGGCCCGGGGAGGCGGGGACGGGCACACAGGCCAGACTCCTCTCCTCACTCCCAGGCGGTGCCTGGGCTGCTTGTGGTGGGATGGATGGTGTTTGCCTGCCGTGGGCAAGCTGCTCTGCTCTCGTGTTACCCCTCGGGCTCGTGTGGGTCTGCATCTCTCCCCGCTGTCCCCGTATTGTCCCCTGTGCAGCACGGCTGGTGCGAGATGCCTGCTGCCCTCCCGGGAGGCTGGCGCCCACAGCTGCTCAGAGCACCCGGGAGGGGCGGGCTGGCCGCAGTGGCTGCTGCTTTCCCTCCCTCGCGCGTTCCAGGAAGCCATCAGGGACAATCTCAGAGTGCAGAGGACAGGCCGCGGCTGGACCTGCTCGCCGCTGTGGCCACCTTCACTGACCCACGCCATCCACCCCCACCCAGATCCCAGATGGTGGCATTTATCAGCACCTTAGTAGGCGTCGACGGGAGGCAGGAGGGTGAAAAACTAACACAGGACCGGAGGACAGCTGGGACGCGAAGCCCGGTGCCTTAGTGCTGCCAGGGCACCGTTGCTGTGCGCGGGTTCCTGGTGTGAACGGGCACCGCGGTGGACGCCCCAGCCCCAGCTGTGCTGGAGGTTGGCAGGTGGAGGTGTGCGGGCGCCGAGCCCAGGCAGCTGTATTGAGTGACTCATGTGCACACGGTCCCTCCCGAGGCACCTGCTTCCGTAGGGTCACGCCAATTGCCACCATCACCACAGTCGACTCTGGAACTTTGTCATCACCCTGGAAAGGAACCCTCTCCTCTGCAGCCACTGTCCCTGTCCCCACCTGCCCCAGCCCCTGGCAGCCCCAGGTCCGCCTCTGTCTCTGGAGCCTCACCCGTTTGGACGCGCCCTGTCAAGGGGACGGCCGCCGCTGCCCTTTGAGACTGGCTTCTCACCCACCTCGGCTCTGGGGCCTGTCAGCCCTTCGTTGCTCTGGCCCGGCGACCCATGCCGGGGACGTGCCACGCTGTCTGCCATTCCCTGGTGGGAGTCCCCGGGCTGTGTCCCCTCTTCCTCTGTCGTGATGACGTGCTGGGGGCTCTCACTGCCAGCTTCTTGTGTCTTGGTTGTCTTGCGGTGCTGCCCATGGAACCCAGGGCCTTGCGGCCGGCCATGAGCCTGGAGGCCAGTTCACGTGCTGCTCTGCGCGCCACCTCTGAGGGGTTGGCTGCTCCTCCGCCTTCCTGCCAGCAAGCGGGAGGGTGCTGCCTCTCCACAGCCTGGCCAGCTGGGGCTCTGTCCCCTGCACCCCATCCACCGTGGTTTTCACGTGCTCTCCCTGGCGGCCACCAGAGGCAGCGTGACCATCACAAATGACTTTAAGCAGGGGGTGTTGAAGGGGTGGAGGGCGGGGCTTGCGCTCGTTAAATTTGCACGTGGAAATGGGCGTGGTGGTGCACACCTGGGATCCCAGACTGGCGGGTGGGCGTTGAGGCAGGTGGGTGGCAAGTTCAAGGCCAACCTGGGCAACTGAACGAGACCCTGTCTCCAAACAAGACGAAAGGGCTGGGGATGCAGCCCAGTGGTAGAGCACCCCTGGCTCAATCCCCGTATCACCCAAGAAAAAATAAACCCTGTGGCTCCGCAATTGGCCAGGCCGCGAGAGCCAGCGTCCTCCTGCTGCGTGGCACGTCGGCTTTGTCAGAGGCCACGCAGGTCGCTCCAAGCTGAAGTTAAGCCAGGTGCAGTGCCACCTTGCCAGCTTGTTCTTCCAGGTCAGAGCAGGGCTCGGAGGGGCCTCCACCCAAGCCCCTTCCTCACTCTTGCCAGATCCATCTGCGTCCTGGGATTTCTACCCCTGCCCCCGGCGAGATTTCTCAGCTCCCAGCCCGTGTCCTCTGCACACTGAGACTCGTCCCTGGCTGGGAAGAGATGGCCAAGCTGTGGCAGGAGCCAAGGCCCCGAGGGGCGTCCCCTCAGCCTGTCCTGCCCCGGTGCCTGGAAGCCGGCCTGGTGGGTCCTCCTCCCACCCACTGCCACCACGCAGGACCAGGCCCACCTGCGCTCCCCTGCACAGGATGGCCTCAGTGTTGTTGGCCTCACCTCCCCCTCGGCCTCCTTACTCTCATGGTGATGGGGGTCTCCAGAGCAGAAATGGGAGCAGGCGCCCCTCCTAGAAGCCCTTAGTAGAGAATGTGGCTGCCTCGTAGGAGCTGCGCCCTTGACCCCAGCTGCCTACCCTTGACCCAGCTGCCTGCCCTTGACCCAGCTGCTTGCCCGTGACCCAGGCCTCCTGTCCTTGCTCACTGGTCCCAGCTGAGCCACCTGCCTTTGGTCCTGAGGGGCTGCTCCTGGTTGTCAGGGTGTCCTGGGACTCCTGGCCAGCACCCCCTTTCCTCCCTGCACCCCAATGCTGTCGGGCATCACTTTTTTGATCATTGCTTGCCTACTCTGCTTCTCTGGGGTCTGGGCCCCTGATGGCTGCCTGCAGAGGGTCCTTCTGAATGATCAAGTCCAGGCCTCTTGAGCACTCACGGACACAGGGTCTTTTCTGTGTTCTGACCAGCTGAAGACCAAGCCAGCTGAACCTCCATAGGTGGCATCTTGACACTGTGATACCTGTTGGTTTTCATAGGTCCTCCTTGTGGTCCTCAGCGGGTCTCTGCAGGCTCAGCCAGCACCAGCAGTCACCAAGCAAAGAGGGTACACCCCCCACTGTAGCTCTTACTATGGCTCTTGATGGTTTTTCCCTTTTATTTTTTTTTTAATAAAATTCCGTTTAGTGCTTTGTGGTGTACAGCTTGGGAGGAGACGGGAGGCCACGCCCACTCAGAAGCGGGGTAGCAGGAAGAGGCAGGGTCTGCTGGGGACGTGAGGGGAAGAGGTGATGCTCCTGGGTGTGCTCAGTAGGCAGTGTAAGAAGAGGAGCGAGGGAGGGTGACAGACCATGGTTCCCTCCCTCTCCTCCTCTGTCTCTTTTTATTTGGGTGCTGGGGATGGAACCCAGGGCCCTCTGCATGGTGGGCTAGTGCTCTACCTCTGAACCACATCCCCAGCCCTTTTTATTTTGAGATGGTGTCTACCTATTGCCTAGGCTGGCCTTGAACTTGGGATCCTCCTGCCTCAGCCTCCAGATTCAGTCGCTGGGATCACAGGTGTGCACCGCTGCACCTGGCCCACCAGAGATTTCTGAGGGCTTTTCCTTAGGCCACCAGGGAGCTAGCCGAGCAGGCCATGCTGGGGCGGGACCAAGTGCTTCCTGATGGCTGGACACAGGAGGAGGCAGAGCTGTGTCCTGTGGCACGTGTTCTGGAGGATTGTGCGCGTGATGTCCATGGAGTCTGTGTGGTGCCGCTGGGAACCTGGGTCATTTCTCTGAACAGGGGCAAAGGCATCTGTGCAAGAAGACCAGTGCAGGGCCACCATGGCTGCTGGGTGGACGCTCGCCTTCTTCTCAGCCACTTGCGGGGCCGGCTGGGAGAGAACCTGTTCCTGCCATGCTGGCCGCTGAGCTGCCATTGGCCTCTGTGTCTACCAGCTGGGCTGCAGTGCTGGAAGGGGCGAGGGTCCCCAGGACGGGCAGGGTGCAGGGCTGAGGGAACACTGCCATCATCATGGGCCTCTCAGCAGAGGCCGTAGCTGTACAGTGTCAGATGCAATGAGTGTCACGTGTAGGGACAGAATTGGATCTGTTCATGAAAAGTGTTAAGTCCGCTAAGTGGGGAGGAGGGAAGTCAGCGCTCTGCCCTGAAGCGGAGGCTCTTCCTGGCCTCTAACGTGCTCACCTGTGCTCTCTGTCCCCTCCACCAGGTAATCTCCAGAGATGGCGGAGGCTCACCAAGCTGTGGCCTTTCAGTTCACCGTCACTCCCGACGGCATCGACCTCCGACTGAGCCATGAAGCCCTTAAACAAATCTGCCTCTCGGGCCTCCACTCCTGGAAGAAGAAGTTCATCCGATTCAAGGTTTTCTGATATTTACGTTCACTTGACACCTGGGAGCTTCTGTCCACATGCTGGTGGAGAGTCAGTGTGTCAGACTGGTAGTCAGCGTGGCGTTTGTGCCCATTCGTGGGACTCGGGGCTCAAGGAGCCACTTCACGGAGATCCGGGCAGGTGGAGTTCTTGACGGCATTCTGAGCGGCAGGTGGAGCTCACCGGCTCCCCGTAGGACAGTGGGGCAGCCGGGCTCAGAGGCGAGTGGCTGACCTAACAGTTGCCGTCAGAGCCAAGACTAGGACCCACATCTGTCCCATGCTCTGAGGCAGAATCCTGTATGTCTCGTTGGGAAAAGATTGTTTCCAAACTTCAGCGAGTTTAGTAGCTTGCCTTGCTGATGAAATGTTCACCCTGAAGCCCTCGGTGCAGACCCCAGCCCGGTTCAGTCCACGTGTCCTCAGGGACGGTCATCTGAAGAAGAGGGAGCTTGTCCCTTTTTAAGTAGGTGTCTTGTTGGTCACCAGTTTTTGTTTTGTTCTCCTTTGTGGTGCTGCAGATGGAACCCGGGGCCTCGAGCGTGCCAGGCAAGCGCTGTGCCACTGAGCCGCACTCCCAGCCCAGTTTCATTTATTTAAAAATTCCATAGAATCAACGCACGTTTGAAAACATTCAAGCCAGGGCAGGGAGCCAGGGGGCGTGCAGCCTGCCCCCCACCCCGTCCAGGGCGCGATTCCCTGGCCGCCTCCCGTGAGGGTGGCTGTTGGGAGAGCCCATGAGCTGGAGCAGGTGGCGGCCAGTGAGCTGCAGAGCCAGGCCTGCCGCACAGATGTCCCTGGCTCCAGGTGGTGCTCTGTCCAGCGCCCTGGAGCGGGAGGGCCGCCTGTGGGGGCAGCTGAGTGTGGCACACGGATTCTTGCTGAGAGCTGGCAAGAGTGGTGCAGGTTTACCCACGTAGGACAGACCCAGGGTGTGTGGCCAGCCCCCTCATGTGCTTCATGAGGACAGTGTCCATACCAGGGGCCACCAGGGCTTCTGCAGGCACAGGGCCTCAGTGTGGCTTTGGGGCTGGGCAGACTTGGTGAAGAGGAGGCATTTTATTCTAGCACCTTCCTCCTGTGGGCCTTTGCAGATCGATGGTGCTGGCACGGGGGGTGCAGAGCACCTCAGACCTTGCCGGAGGTGTTGTCCTCATTCTCTGAGTCACACTAGTGCCTTATTAGGTTGCGTTAGGGGGAGTTTTTCTTGAGGTGCTGGGGATGGAACCTGGGCCCTCGCACCTGCTGGGCACGTGCTTGCCCCCTGAGTGACACCCCAGCCGGAGAAGGTCTGTTAACTGGAGGTTTCCAGACAGACAGCACCGTGGTGAGAGGAGGTCCTGACCCTGCCACTCTCCTAGTTTCAACAGTGATCGGCATTTTGCCAGTTTTGTCGCATGGAATTTCTCCCCTCAATGCCCCCTTCCGCCCCGCCCCAGAGTATTTTCTAGCAAATTCCGGACATGGAGCAAGGGCTCCTGGGGCACCTTGGGAGCAGCACAGGGTGGTTTTACAGCTGGGGTCTCGGGCATCCTGGGAAGTAGCAGGTTGGGGTAGGACTTCACAGTGGCCCAGCAGGTGCCATGAGCCACTCTAGGTGGAGCCTGGGAACCCGTATGGTGAGCTAGTGCGAGTCGGGTGTCCTGGGGTCACTCTGGGGAAATAGCTGCAGGGAAGTTTTTGGCTGGGAAGTCGAGGAAGGGAAGAGACTGGATGGGGTGGAGCAGCTGGGCCTGACCCGCTAGTGTGGGGGCTTGGGTCGCCACGGCTGCCCCCCTCCCAGGCTGCCCCCCGTCCCGGGTGCAGTGGGGGTGGTCCTGGGGACCTTGCTGACGCTGGCCTGTCTGTCTAGAACGGCATCATCACCGGCGTGTTCCCCGCGAGCCCCTCCAGCTGGCTCATCGTGGTGGTGGGCGTGATGTCGTCCACGTACCTCAAAGTGGACCCCTCCCTGGGGATGATCGCGAGAATCAACCGGACCCTGGACACCACGTGAGTGGACCTGCCGCCCGCGCGGCGTAGATGGCGCTGTCTGCGCTCCCGTTCCTCCTCCCTTCAGACACAGGGAGGGCGCTGCTCCCGCGCGGGAAGCGGTAGCCGTTGCTCAGCGGCTCTTGCCGTTTCCTTGGGGTCCTGTGGTCTTTCCTCTGCAGACTGGGGTGGGACAGGTGGCAGGGCCCCAGGCCCCAGCCCAGCAGTGGCCATGCCCAGGGCCCCCGGTGGCCTCACAGGGAGCGTCTGCCCCAGGCCTGGTTCCCAGCATGGCCGCCACTGTACATTTGGGGTCAGCGCAGCCCCGGGTTCTGGGTTCCTGGATCGATTGGCTTGGGGCACCTGGGCACCTCGGCCGTTAGCTCCCTTTGGAGTGGATTGGTCCCCGGGGAGTCCCCGTCACCCCTGTACTTGGAGTCATAGACCTTTCTAGGAGCTTGAAAATAGGCTCCGCTCACCAAGAGGTAAGACCCAGCTTGGCCTGAGTCTGTTTTTGTTCAAAAAGTCTCTTGGTGCCTGGGGTGGTGCTGGGTGGTGGGGTTTTCTAGAGCGCAGTGGGTGCTTTCCACACGCATTTCTTTTCCTTTCTGTGGTGCTGGGGCCCCGAGCCAGGGCTTCATGCGTGCTAGGCAAGCGCTAACCACTCAGCAACAGCCCAGCCCTTGCACACGTTCCTCAGCCACCTCTGGTGTTTATGCCCAGTTCCCAACAGGGTCCCGACCCCGTGTAGGGTCTCCAGGTCAGTCCCTGTGCTACAGCGACCTCCACCCACAAGGAAGCACTCGAGACGGAGGCCCCAGGGGTCCCAGAATTCAGACCCGGCTCTGCCTCGTTCTGAGGCCTCTGCTTCCTCCGGGGCCCCTCGGCGCCTTGCCCTCCCCCCAGAGCCTCCAAGAGACGGACAAGTGCCACCTCTGCCTCCGTGACATCCGCATGCTCAGGCGGGAGCCTCGCCCCTGAGCGCGGCTCGTCCTCGCGCTGGAAGGCCCTGCGGCGTCCGGGAAGGTCCCCGGCTGCCTGCGCCAGGTGTTCCGTCCCCTCTGCAGTGCTGGTTCCTGCGACGAGCTGTCGCTCTGCCCCGGGGCCAGCAGCTGTGTGCGGAAGTGCCTAGCCTCGCCGCCTGGCCGTTGTCCCCTCAGACAGGAGTCAGGCAGCACGCTGGCTAGGCGACTCGGGCTGGGCCTGCGCCTGGACCTGCCTAGCGTGCACCAGCCCCGGCTCCGTCGCAGGGATGACCAGGGCTGCAGGCGGGCAGTCTCAGCGAACAGCTGACTTGATTCCGATGACAAAGGGGCCATTGGTGTGTTTAGCCTGACGGCGTGGCTGTCCCTAGGATGGTCTCCGTGGGGCCCCGGCTCCTGGCTCAGGGCTGCTGCTTTTTTTCCCGAGGGGTCTGTGCAGGGGTTGGCCACGCCCTGCTCCCTACGCAGGACACTCGGAAGTGAGCAGGCGGCCGGGGGCTGGCTCATGCCTTCCCAGTCCTTTGGTGGACACACGCCTGGCCTGGACCTGACCAGCTTCCTCATCTGCCAAGGGACTGGGAAGCCGTGGCAGGACCCGCAGTCATCTTTGTCATCAGAAAAGCAGGTGCAGACCTGGTCACCGCGGCCAGCCCTCCTCCTGTCTTCCTTCCAGCCGGGGCCGTGGCCCGTGGACAGCTGGCCTCCACACGTTGGGCCTGACCCTTGTCCTTTCACGCTGCCCCGGGGTTAGACACTTGCTCTCTTGGGCGACGCTCAGACCTGGATTCTGTTTAGAATCTGTCAGCTCTTTAAAGGCTTTTGTAATCTGGGTCGTTATAAGATTTGTTTCTTGGCCCCTCTGAGCCTATTTTGGTGAACTGGGTCATCCCTGGTCCAGATTTAGAAAGGCCAGGCTGAGGGTCAGCATCTTCCAGCCTCCAGCACTGTTCTGGAACTCTCCTGGAGGGGAGCTCCAGTGTCCCCAGGCTACTGCTATTACTTTCTTGGCAGTGCTGGGGATCGAACCCAGGGCCTCATGCTTGCTAGGTAGGAGCCCGACCACGGGGCCGCACACGCTGCCCAGGTTGCTTCTTTCAAAGTGCAGTTCTGTGTACGTTGTGGGTGTCGTCTCTGTGCTTCTCCATCCTTTGCAGCCTCACGAGGAGCATGTTCTTTAAAGGAAAGCTTTTGCCATCCAAGTACATCAGTGTATGTAGACAAAAATTCTGAGCATATTACTGAGTGCAGTGGTGCACACCTGTAATCCCAGTGACCCAGGAGGCTGAGGCAGGAGGATTGCAAGTTTGAAGCCAGCCTCAGCAATTTAGGGAGACCCTGTCTCAAGAAATAAAAAAAAATGACAGGAATGTAACTCAATGGTTAAGCACCCCCAGGATCAATCCCTAGTATTAAAAGAAAAAAAAAAAAATCCTGAGCATGTCATTTATTGACTTATGCTAAAATACTGTTTTGACTTTTGTGAACTGAGCCACTAAAACAGCAAGGTAATACTTAGAAATCTAAAATGTAAATTATCCTAAGATAACTTCTTAAATTCTTACATCTAGTTTTGCTTATAGATCAGGTTATCAGAAAAGATTGTGTAGTTTTCAAGTAGAGACTACAGTTGAACAATGGATTTGACAACTTATAGAAAAATACAAGTGTTTTGTGTTGTTTTTTGTTTTGTTTTGTTTTGTTTTGGGAACCCAGAGGCACTTTACCACTGAGCCTCACCCCCAGCCCTTTTTATTTTTTATTTTGAGACAGGATCTCCATAAATTGCTGAGGGCCTTGCTAAGTTCCTGAGGCTGCCCTTGAACTTGGAGATGCTCCTGCCTCAGCCTCTCCGAGTCGTTGGGATTACAGGCATGAAAAACACAAGTTTCAAAGCAAAAAACTGTTTTCCTTTGAAGACAGTTTGTTTCTGGGTCACTGTTGATTACACTATTAAATTGATGGTTTCAAATACTGGAAATATTTAGGTTACGTATGAGTTGTCTAAATCATTTGAAGCACGCTTTTTTTTATTAAAATTTTTTTTTATTTTTACAGACATATTTTGATTCATTGTACACAAATGGGGTACAGCTTTTAGTTTCTATGGTTGTACACAATGTAGATTCACACCATTCATGTAATCATAGATATACGTAGAATAATACTGTCTGTTTCATTCTACTGTTTTTCCATTCCCACCCCCTCCCATCCCTTTTTCCTCTACACCCTCCAAAGTTCCTTCATTCTTCTCTTCTCCCCTGTAACCCCCCCATTGTTATATATTGTCATATACTTATCAGAGAAAACATTCGGCCTTTGGTTTTTTGGGCTTGGCCTATTTCACTTAGCATGATATTTTCCAGCTTCATCCATTTACCAGCAAATGCCGTAATTTTAGTATTCTTTATGGCTGAGTAATATTCCATTGTGTATATATACCACAGTTTCTTTATCCATTTGTCAATTGAAGGGCTTCTAGGTTAGTTCCACAATCTAGCTATTGTGAATTGAGCTGCTATGAACTTGATGTGGCTGAAGCATGCTTTTTTTTTTTCAATATTTTGCAGTTTCTAAAATGACTAAAACTAAAAACCACAAAATTGTTGTATTTCATCTAAATTTTTTTTTTTTTTTTTTTGGTACTGGGGATGGAACTCAGAGCCTTGTGCTTGTGAGGCAAGCACTCTACCAGCTGAGCTGTCTCCCCAGCCCTCATCTAAATTTTTTCTTTTTGTGATCTGTGATTTTGTTTTTGATCATCTCAAGTCTCGTGGTCACGTGATGCGCACAGTTTGCAGGTGGCGTATCTCGACGTAAGTCATCACGCCTTGGCACCATCGCGTGATTCGGGCCGCGTCTTTGCCGTGAAGCGTGCCCCCTCCCTTCACACAGGACACGTTTTTGTTTCTCAGCTCATTATTTAAATGATTATTGAACGTGATCCAGTCACTCGAATGCACGACAAACATTCGTGTCTAGATCAAAACAAGCTCTTTAGGTACTGAATAGCTCAGGTCGTCATTGTGACAAGCGATTTGAGTTCCTTATGAGCAATGGCAACATCCAAAGGAATCTTTGAGTAGGAAAAAGTGATCAGGAGCCGAAGGAGAGGCCTGGTGGCTGTGTGCACGGCTGGAGTGTGGTCCCCGGAGTCTGCTGCTCTCGGTGACTCCTCTGCGGCGTCCCTACACCCAGGTGGCACAAATCAGCCTGGTTTGTTTGGCTCCCACCAAAGCCCCTCGGAGGGTCCTTGTTTTAAGGGACAGTGTCTCCCTGGGTTGCCCGGGCGGGCCGTGGATCCGGGGCCCCTGTGGTCCTCCCGCCTTGGCCTCTCCGGTAGCTGGGGTGCAGGTGCACTCAGTTCCTGGCGGGGTGGTTCATCTTGGGGGCGAGGAGGAGGGCTCGGGGGCTTGACCCAGCCCTGCCCCACCCATGCATCTGTGCCCGGTGTGTCCCCAGCGCCTGCATGTCCTGCCAGACCAAGAACGTCGTCAGCGGCGTCCTCTTCGGCACGGGCCTCTGGGTGGCCCTCATTGTCACCATGCGCTACTCCCTCAAGGTGCTGCTCTCCTACCACGGCTGGATGTTCGCGGAGCACGGCAAGATGAGCCGTGCCACCAAGATCTGGATGGTAAGGGCGCGTCGCCCGCCTCAGGGAGGCCTCCGGGCTTCCCCCGTGCGTGCCGGGCCACCAGCCTGGCGCTGCTCGCCACATCCCTGTGGCCAGAGGGCAGCCTGGCTGACCTCGAGAGCTCTGCCCGGGCTCGTGGGGACGTGCTCGGGTTTGGTTCGGGCCACCGCCCGGTCTGCACAGCTTTCTGGGCACTCGTGGTTTCCCCAGCTGACCCGTCTGGCCAGATTGCCGGGTGCCCCTGGCTTCCCACGGTCCCCTGCTTGCTGTGGCCCTAGGCCCGACGGCCTCTGAAGGTGGGAGGCCGGGCCGCTGCCAGGCGTCTGTCCCGACTTGACTCGCTGTCTGTCTGAGTGCAGGGTGTCTGAAAATCAGCCGTCCACGGCGGGACTCGCCTTTGGGCTCTGGAGGCCTCCCCTTTTGGGGCTCGGCCCCCAGTGTCCCTGCGTGCACCTGTCCTCTGTGGTCACCAGGCTCTTCAGGCGGACCCTTGTCTTTGGAGCTGGGCGCTTTGTAAGGAGACAGACCCTTGTTGGCCCACGTTGTGCGAAGCCCCCTCAGCGCTGGCCTTGAACGCGGCCATGGCGAGTCTCTTCAGTCCTTCGTCCCCTGGAGCTTTGGTTGGTCTCCTTGGTGTACTTGGAACACCGTGGGCCGCGGCTCACTCTTCTGCCCCACGGTCGGCTCTGTCTGCTCTGGTTCTTCACCGCGTGGTGACCATGCTGTGGGCGGGCCTGCTGCCCGGGCCTCCAGGGGTCACCATGGTGTCCACCACGTACCACCAGGCCCCACTTGCCCCATGCCGATGTGGGGACGCTCTTTGCCTGCACGTCTCTGATTCCCAGAGAAGCAGAATCAAACACCTGGACGGGCGGGGACGATATCCCAGACAGAGTGGCCAGATGATGTCCTGTAGAGTGGCCAGTTGACGGCCCCCAAGGTGGCGCTTGTGGCTGATTGATGTCCCCCAGCTTGTCACTTTGGGCTGATAGACGGGCCCCAGGGTGGTGCTTGTGGCTGATGGAGTCACCACCGCCCATGCCCTGGGGGCACCTTTGTTCCTGTTGGCTTGAGGCGACCAGTCCCTCCAATAGGGCCAGGTCATTCACCAGGGCCCATGGGGGATGTTTTTACCTCCACTCCTGAGTGACCAGGGGACTGCATTGCTGCCCCTAGGGTTGGCACGAGGGCCAGGCCAGGGCTGACCTCCCCCTGTTCCCAGAGCCTGAGCCAGCCCCACACCAAGGGCCGTGCATGCGGAAGCTCTGTGGGGCTGGGCCCTGGCTGACCAGGCAGGACGCAGGACGGCATCTCAGCGCCTCTCGGTCGGCCTTGGCGTGTTCAGCCTGTTTATTCTGGGTTTCTGTGTGTGTTTGCCACGGCCCGCACGGAGAGGCGCAGAGAATGGCCTCGAGGAAAAGCGCCCCCGCAGACCGTGGCGAATCGTTGGCCAGTTGTGCACCATCGGGGGCTGGCCTGGGTCTTCCCCGTAGCCTTGTCGCTGAAAACGTAACCTTTTTCTTCAGAGCATGGTCAAGATCTTTTCCGGCCGAAAACCCATGTTGTACAGCTTCCAGACGTCTCTGCCCCGTCTGCCGGTCCCAGCGGTGGAAGACACGGTCAGCAGGGTAGGTGTCCGGCCGGGTGGCGGGTTTCAGGCCTCGTCTGGTCCTGAGTCAGGTTGCATCACCTGCTCAGTTGGCTCTCAGCCCTGTGCCCTGCAGGGTCCTTGCCATTTTCTCTGCCGGGTCGTCGCGTCTCAGTGTTTTAGAAAAGTTGAGAAACTACTAGGAGACTGTTCTTTTCAGCAGCTTTGCTGAGAGATGATTTACTTGCGTGTACAGTGCGGTGGTTTGGAGTACCGTGCTGCCCTTTTACACGTGGCATACGTGTGTTAGGTGTGCACATGTGTGAAGTGAGACGTAAGGCTTACTGTCTCCCCGTCCTCCCATGGAGGTCTGGTGGCGTTGGGCATGTTCACTGCCCTCTGTGGTCACAACTTTCTCGTGGTCTCAGACAAGCAGTCACCAACCGTGAAGCACTAAGTCCTGTTCCCCCTCTGCCCTGGTGGCCTCTGTCCTACTTTCTCTCTGGATTTGCCTGGCCAGGACATTGCACGTGAATGCAGCCTTACGGTAGGTGACCTCTTAGGTCCGGCTCAGCTCCCTGAGCACCATAACTCTTTTCTTTTTGTGTTGCTGGAGATAGAACCCATGACCTTGCGCATGCTTGGCAAGTGCTCTGCCCCTGAGCCGCCCCAGCCCAAGCACGGTGACTTTGGGGTCCATCTGTAGTGTGTCCCTTCTTGTGGCTGAATAGTGTTCCTTTGTGTGTAGACTGCAGCTCACCCTCCGTTGATGGATGTTTGAGCGGTCACCACCGTTCAGCTCTGGTAAATAAGGCCGCTGTGAATGTCCATGGACAAGCTTCTGTTTTCCTGTTGCCACTTGCCTGGGGTTATGTCCAGGAGTAGAATGGTGTCCTCTGCTGCTGGAGGGAAGGTCTGTGTCCAGGGGACCCCCAGACAGAGTCGGCTGCACCAGCTTGAACGCTGACCAGCTTGTGTGAGGCTTGGGGTTCTTGTCCTAAGCTGAAAACTTCTGGGCGTCAGTGTGTGGACACTGGCTCAGTGACCTAGTCCCTGCTCTTGGCAGGCTCCTTCCCATCTCTGCTCTCCCGAGTCCTCTGCTGTGGAGGGGCCGAGGCGTCCCCACCCCACCCAGCACACCGCGGCGGGGGCGCGAGGGCGCTGCCCGGCCGGCGGTCACCGGCCCCGGGCTGCCCGAGTCGCCTGCCGTTCTGCTTCTGCATGCGCACAGCGTGAGCGCTGTCTACTGCAGCACGTTTTGCTTGGAATAAGCCTCCAGAGTGAGCTGGGGGGCAGGCCCTGCCCTTCAACGCGCCCCAGAGCTGCTTCTGCCACAGCGAGGCGTGGGGAAGTGGGGTGTCAGCGTGCCTCACCTGCCGGAGCTCCGCACCAGCTACCGGGCGGAGCCCTCGCGGGCCCCCAGGGAAAGCCTGCCCTGCTCCCGCCCGCCAGGAGTCTGCGCACGGAGGCCCTGACCCCGGAGCCTGGCCTGGGCGCGGGGTGGAGACCGTGCCCGGCGCCGCGCTGTTCTCAGTGCAGCTCTGCCATGTCCCGTGCTCCACCCCAGGTCATTGAAGTGTAGGTGAAGACAGACCTCGATTACGGGGAAGTAGTGGACGAGGGGCACTCCTGAGCTCTCCGCTCACCAAGCGGTGACCTTGACTGTAGAATCTACTCTGGTGAACCAGCAGTGATACGGGAATCGGGGCGCCTCTCAAGCCATTGAAGGATGAAAAAGTTTTAGGTGTTTAATTATTATTAACCCACAGCGTCCTTTACCACTGGAGCGAATTAACTACTGGGGACTGGTTAAGACCTACTCGGGGAAGATTTAACAATCCTCTGAATACAGGGTAACTTCTGTAAGGCACAGATGAGGAAGCCTAGGCCTAGATGACCGTGTTTAACTGGCTGATGTTTTTTCACTAACCCCAGTATCTGGAATCGGTGAGGCCTCTCATGAAGGAAGCAGACTTCCAGCGGATGACAGTACTTGCCCAAGATTTTGCTGTCAACCTTGGACCAAAATTACAGTGGTATTTGAAGTTAAAATCCTGGTGGGCCACAAATTATGTAAGTATATACACAACCTTCCTTTTCTTTCTTTTTTTTTTTTTTTAAAAAACAGGGATTGAACCCCAGGGGTGCTTAACCACTGAGCCACATCCCCAGCCCTTTTTACAGTTTATCTAGAGACAGGGTCTCACTGAGTTGCATAGGGCCTCGCTAAGTTGCTGAGGCTGGCCTTGAACCCTCATCCTCCTGCTATAGCCTCCTGAGCTGCTGGGATTACAGGTGTGGCTGCCACGCCCGACGACTTAACATTAACTTGATGAAATTATTCCATATGAAAATACTGATTTAGGGGACAGGGATAACAGAGTCGAAATCACTGTGTACCAGCAGGTCAGCCAGGGACCCACGTGCAGGTGGGTGATGGTTTGGCCTGAGAGCAGGTGGCCCTCGAGGAGGGACGCTGGCATCCCATGTGGTCGCGGTCATCGTGAGCCGTTCCTCCTGCTGACATGCTTCCTTTTGACACATGGAGCATCTCCTAGCTGCCCTCTGGTCAGGGTGGGGATGCGGCCAGTGGTCGACAGCACAGTGTTGAGGGCCCCTGGGTCCCGCCTGGCTCCTGTCTCCTTCGCGTCTGCTCCATCGAGGCGTCTGGGCACAGTCTGCACCAGGGCCCGCTGAGCTTCCAGTGGGCGGGGAGGCCAGAGGTGAAGCCAGGGGGCAGTCCAGGCTTTGAGGGCCAGTCATATGCAAGAGGAGGTGTCAAAAGTGACCCCGATGGAACCAGGGGATGGTGCTGGTCAAGTGTCATGGCTGGGTGGGCAGTGCCGGGGGCTCTGGCGGCCGCCTGCTGTGTTCAGGCTCCACGTCCACGCTGCACCTCGCACCTGCGCTTCAGCACAGGGGTGGAATGGTCGTCCCTGTGCACGAGGTCGTGAGTGGACAGCCTCTGTGGGTGGTGGGAGGAGCTCCTGGGGTGACGTGGGACGTTAATACTGGAGAACAAGGAGAACAAGGCAGTCACGCAGACCCCTGGTCCAGTACTGGCCAGTACCGGGTTAGTGGTTTTACTCAGAACCAGGGATGGAACCCAGACTGGGCGCCAGCCCAAGACCTTTTGATTTTGAGACAGGGCCTCGCTAAGCTGCCCAGGCTGGCCTTGTACTTGGGATCCTTCTCCCCAGCCTCCCGAGCTGCTGGGGTACGGGTGTGTGCCTCTGCGAGACGGGCTTGTTCAGGGAGACCCGGGAAGAGAGACGCAGCCTGCAGGCAGTTTGGGGTCTGTGTTCTTGGTGCTGGGATGGAGGCTGGGCCTCCGTGTGGACAGGGTTGGCTACTGTCAGCAGGCAGTTGTCACTTAGTGTTTCACCTTCTGAGAAAAAGAGGCACTCTGCCTCCTGGCTGGGTC